>NW_026640634.1:0-605118 GCF_028554395.1 Pezoporus wallicus
CCAGGACAAAAACACATACCTTATATCCATGTTTTTCCAATATGTTCTCGATTTCCTTAAAAGTTAGTGCATGATGCAAATATTAACATGCTGTTAAACTACCAAATCAAGATTGGGTGCAATTTCACTGCAAATATTATGTTGTAACTTCATTTTTTTTTAAAGTCCCATTTATATATGAAGTTGTGCGGTTATTTTAATAAAAGAACATTCAGTTGTTTTTACATAATTCATGAAAATCATATAATATCTCTTAGGGCTGATATGAAATTAAAGGGGGGGGGAGGGGGGGAGAAGGAATGAAGCTAGTATGTTAAGGTATTTGAGTGACCAGATATCCAGACAGAGCAGCAGCAAATTAGTCAGAAATCTGTTGATCATACAGAAAGTAACTTCAGGCCTTCTGGCATTCTGACAGAGGCCCAGAATACAGCTGTGGTAAGCAAAGTTTCATTTTTATAACTGGAATTATCAGCACTGCTGTATTTCTCTCTCTAGGGTGTATAAAATCACATACTCCATGTGAAATTGCTAAAAGCATGCAACAAAGCTTCTGAGTGTATTGAAATTACTGTTCCTTAGAATAAAAGCAGGAAATAAAAATTATTAATTACTGAGAAAATATACAGGATTCTCATTTTGCCTATATCAGCATAAATGAAGTTGATATAGTTAGCATAAAAACCTTTAGAAGCAAAGAGATATTCCTTTATGTCAGGTGACACCACTGCAACAGAAGTCTTCAAGAAAATAAACCCACCTAATTTATACATTTTCTCCAAATAAACTCTTGGCATAATTAATTAAATTAAAATTAATCGTACACTTACTTGTTCTTGCAAAAAAATCCATTTTTAGCATTTAGTATTTCGGTAGTTTCTTAGACTCACAGAATCATTAGGGCTGGAAAGGACTTTAAGATCACCTAGTTCCAACCTCCTTCAATGGGCAGGGATGCCTCACACTAAACCATCTCACCCAAGGCCTCGTCCCACCTGGTCTTGAACACTGCCAGGGATGGAGCATTCACAACCTCCCTGGGCAACCCATTCCAGTGCCTCACCAACCTAACAGGAAAGAACTTCCTTCTTATATCCAATCTAAACTTCCCCTGTTGAAATTTTAACCCGTTACCCTTTGTCCTATCACTACAGTTTCTAATGAAGAGTCCCTCTCCAGCATCCCTATAGGCCCCGTTCAGGTACTGGAAGGCTGCTATGAGGTCTCCATACAGCCTTCTCTTCTCCAGGCTGAACAGCCCCAACTTCCTCAGCCTGTCTTCATACGGGAGGTGCTCCTGTCCCTTCATCGTCCTCGTGGCCCTTCTCTGCACTTGTTCCAATAGTTCCATGTCCTTTTTATGTTGAGGACACCAGAACTGCACACAACACTCCAAGTGAGGTCTCACAAGAGCAGAGTAGAGGGGCAGGATCACCTCCTTCCACCTGCTGGTCAAGCTCCTTTTCATGCAGCCCACGATACGGTTGGCTTTCTGGGCTGCGAGCGCACACTGCCGGCTCATGTTCATTTTCTCATCAACCAACACCCCCAAGTCCTTCTCTGCAGGGCTGCTTTGAATCTCTTCTCTGCCCAACCTGTAGCTGTGCCTGGGATTGCTCTGACCCAGGTGCAGGACCTTGCACTTGGCATGGTTAAACTTCATGAGGTTGGCATCAGTCCACCGTAGAAGTGTGTCGAGGTCCCTCTGGATAGCATTCCTTCCCTCCAGCGTATCAATGGAACCACATAGCTTGGTGTCATCGGCAAACTTGCTGAGGGCGCACTCAATCCCACTGTCCATGTCACCAACAAAGATGTTAAACAAGACCGGTCCCAACACCGATCCCTGAGGGACACCACTTGTTACTGGTCTCTAGCCGGACACTGAGCCATTGACCACAACTCTTTGTGTGCAGCCATCCAGCCAGGTCTTTATCAAGCGAGTGGTCCATCCATGAAATTGATGGCTCTCCAATTTAGAGACAAGGATGCCATGCGGGACAGTGTTGAACGCTTTACACAAGTCCAGGTAGATGACATCAACTCCTTTACCCTGTCCATCAGTTCTGTAGCCCCATCAGAGAAGGCCACCAAATTGGTCAGGCAGGATTTCCCCTTAGTGAAGCCATGCTGGCTGTCACCAAGCACCTTGTTGATTTTCATGTGCCTTAGCATGCCATCAAGGAGAATCTGCTCCAAGATTTTGCCAGGCACAGACGTGAGACTGACTGGTTTGTAATTCCCTGGGTCATCCATTTTCCCCTTCTTGAAAATGGGGGTTATATTTCCCTTTTTCCAGTCATCGGGAACTTCACCTGACTGCCATGATTTCTCAAATATGATCGCCAGCGGCTTAGCAACTTCATTTGCCAGCTCCTTCAGGACCCACGGATGGATCTCATCAGGACCCGTGGACTTGTGCAAGTTCAGATTTTTAAGATGGTCTCGAACCAGTTCCTCTCCTACAGTGGGTGCAAGGTCTTCATTCTCACAGTCCCTGCATCTGCCTTTCAAGACTTGGGTGGCTTGGTCAGAGCCTTTGCCAGTGAAGACCGAGGCAAAGAAGTCATTCAGAACCTCAGCCTTCTCCAAATCCTGTGTAGCCAGTTCTCCTGAGAGCTTCCTGAGGGGGCCTATGTTGTCCCTAGTCTGTCTTTTATTTGCTATGTACCTGTAGAATCCCTTCCTGTTATCTTTAATACCTCTAGCTAAGTTTAATTCTAACTGGGCCTTAGCTTTCCTAACCTGGTCCCTAGCTTCTCGGACAACATTCCTGTACTCTTCCCATGCCACCTGTCCTTGCTTCCACTTAGTATAAGCCTCTTTTTTCAATTGAATTTTCCTCAGCAGCTCCTTATCCATCCAAGGAGGTCTCCTGGCCCTTCTGCTGCACTCCCTTCTGGTTTGGATTCAACACTCCTGAGCTTGCAGCAGGTGATACTTGAATATCAACCAACAGTCTTGGGCCCCTCTGCCCTCTAGAGCTGTATCCCATGGAACCTTACTAAGCAGGCTCCTGAAGAGGTCAAAGCCTGCTTTTTTGAACTCCAGGGCAGTGAGCTTGCTGCATGCTCTTCTCACTGTCCTGAGGATCTCAAATTCGTGCATCTCATGATCACTGCATCCAAGGCTGCCCTGGAGCATCACATTTCCAACGAGCCCTTCCCTGTTGGTGAGCACAAGGTCAAGCATGGTACCTCTCCTTGTCGGCTCCTCTATTACTTGCAGAAGGAAGTTGTCTTCCGCACAATCAAGGAACCTCCTGGATTGCTTGTGCCAGTCCGTACCGTTCTTCCAACAGATGTCAGGGTGGTTGAAGTCACCCATGAGAACAAGGGCCTGTGAGCGTGAGGCTTTTCCTATCTGTCTATGAAGTGCTTCATCCACAGGTTCTCCTTGATCAGGCGGTCTGTAACAAATCCCCACAGTAATGTCTCCCATAGCTATATTCCCTTTAACCCTGACCCACTAACTCTCTGTGGACTGCTCACTTGTCCCCAGACAGAGTTCCATACTCTCCAGCCTATCCCTAACATAAAGGGCAACTCCTCCTCCCCGCCTGCCAGGCCTGTCTTTTCTAAAGAGCCTGTAACCTTCCATTCCAACACTCCAGTCACAGGAGCCATCCCACCACGTTTCCGTGATGCCTATTATATCATACCCCCGTAGACATGCACACATCTCTAATTCCTCTTGTTTGTTGCCCATGCTAAGGGCATTTGTATAGAAGCATCTGAGCCGAGCTCCAACTGAAGCTGGCTCACTGGCTGGAGTGGCTGGGATATCTCTACATTGCTCCAAGCATTTATTATAGGTTCTGGCAACTGACTGGGTGTGTTGGAATGGAATGACGACCCCCTCCCCCAACACATCTAGTTTAAAGCCTCCTTGACCAGTCTGGATAGCCTCCTCCCAAAACTGCTCTTCCCCTTCTTTATCAGACCAGCTCCACGAGCCCCCACTAGACCTGGCCTACAAGCTTGGGTCCCGTGTTCAAGGCACCCAAACCCCTGACTATGACACCACCCTTTTAACCAGTTATTAACCTGGCTAATCCTCCTAGCTTTTTTTAGGTCCTCCTCTGTACCCTGGAGAATGGATGAAAAGACCACCTGAGCTCCAGAGCCCCTAACCACCTCCCCCAGGGCTCTGTAGTCCTTCTTTATGTTCCCCAGGCTACTACTATCTATATCCCTAGCACCCACATGTATCACCAGGAGTGGGTAATAGTCCGTGGGACTTCCTAGAGCAGGCAGCCTCTCTGCCACATCTCTGATCTGTGGCCCTGGTAGGCAACACACCTCCCTTGAGATGGGGTCTGGACGGCAGACGAGTGCTTCTGTCCCTTTCAGTGTAGAGACCCCTACTACTACGACCCACCACTTTTTCCTAGCGGCACCAGTAGAGATCTTCTTTAGCAGTGCATCAGCCGGCTGTTTCTGGCTCGAGTGTGTTTCCTCTTTAGCCCCCTGCAGGACAGCAAAGAGGTTCTGTGTGGGGACAACAGATTTAGGGGGAAGCCCCTTGCTTTTGGGTGTCATTTTCCTTCTTTTTTTATTGTTTTTTTTTTTTGTCACTAATTCCCAGCTTCCCAGGTTAACGGCCTCCTTCTTTCCCTCATGAGCTAGATGTGAAGCTTGAGGCCCCTGCACAGTTTGGGCCAGGAGCAAGCATTCCTGCTTCCTCTCAGCTTCCCTGACATCTCGCAGCCTATTAACAGCATCCTGCAGCTCAGCCACCTGCTGCAGGAGGACCTCCACCAGGGAGCACCGAGTGCAGCCCTGCCCTTTGTGCACCCTCCCCTCACCAGACCAGCGCAGACAGTCTCTACACCCCGAGCTCTGCACTGCAGCCTCCCCTCTCATCGGCTCTGTCTGGGTGCCTACGCTGGCCACCCCTGGGGCAGCCAGAGCAGAGCTCCCGGATCGGGCCCTGGTCATAGGACGAGTGCTCACCATCCCGCTCGCCTGCCCGCGCAAACTGCCTCAACCTGCTCAGTCCGCCGCTCTCCCTGGGTCAGGCTTTTACCCAGTCAGGGCTGGTGCCGCTGCTTCAGGCTCCGCCCCCTGTGAGTCAGCTGCTCCCTCTCGTCAGCTGAGCTGCCGGCTCCTGGGCAGGTCCTGTCGAGGACTTGAGGCTCCCTCGGTGGCTCTCGCAGCTCTGAGTTGAGGCTCCTGGACGCTGACCTCTCCCCCTCTCCGGTGCTGATGGCGTCCTCTCTCGAGCCACTCACCTCAGCAATTGACCAGATTCATAGATTTCTATTCTTTGATTGATTGCTTATATAAAGCAAACTTATAGAGTCTGTAACATTGTCTGAAGCTCAAAGTTATCTTGCTTTGTGAATTTAAATTTTTGCCATCTAACCAAAGCTGAAAAGTATAAAAATGAGTTCACTATACTACAGTTTATATTCAGCTATTTTCTAGCAAAAATATAGGAATGTACATAAAACCAGACAAGTATGTGAATCTATGTTAATCTCAGGAAATATTGTTAATATTTCTTGTATTCTTCTCCAGAGCAAAAAAAAAAAAAAAAGTAATTCCAAGAACCGTTACAGCATTATCTCATCTGCAGACCTTTTTAATAAATCTACAGGCCATTTACTTAGATTCATGAATTGAAGCTGAAGGAATGATTAAAAAAAATCACTACAAATGCTCTTTAAGTGCATAAGCCATGCAGACACATAGGAAAAAAAGCCAGAGAAATTTTTTTTGCTATTATGAAACATTAGTAGCATATCTAACTTTGATGAATTTACTTTCTGAGACTTAAATCCTAGTTCAAGCTACTGACTTTCTGAAATCAGATATTCCATATAAGCTTTTCTGAACAGTAGCCAAGAATTATGAATTCTATTTGTTGTTAGAGTATTGAAAAAAAATTCTTCAAGGAAAAGAGTTCTGTTTGCCAGAACATGATATATTCTAAGAGATAAATCTTGCTTTTCTGTTACGTCAAAACCAGAACTCTAGTACTCAAAGTCATGTCAATATAACAAGGATATAAAAATATATATAAAAAGGGTCCAACACCTACCCCCCACTCCCCACCCCCCTTTCTTTTTTTTTTTTTTTTTTGGTTTGGTTTGGTGTTGGTTTGGTTTTGGGTTTTTATCCCTGCCCTTTCCTTTTCATGTTATGATTTTTTTTCCTATGATTGCCTATTGAAAAAGACAGACATAAACCTCTCCCAGCTGAAGTCTTGGTAACAAGAACTATGGCTAATTGGCTAATTTCTATATTTATTTTGATAGGTTTTACAAAATTATTTAGTTAGTTAAAGACTGTTAGTCCTCCATGCCATTTTAGCGAGTCTTTTTGCAACTGTTTGAATGAATCTATCTTAAGTATGATCGTAGGATTTATCTCATTTACAATTAACCAGTGAATGTTAGGTATCTAAGATAGGCCAGTGAGTTATTTTTATTATTAAAGTTTGATGATTTATTGGCCACAGTGATCTACTTCTGTGGGCTCCAGGAAGAACCTGGATGGTGTTTATGTAATTAATATCCCGTTTCTGCTACTAAAACTGCTTAAGATAACACAACAGTGTAACCACAATTAACTTGGTGCTTCAGGTGAGAATTCAGCACGTTTTCATTAAATGTGCTCTTTCCAGTAAAATACATTTTCAGATATGTAAGTTCATCTGGTTTATATCCTTGTTATATTGACAACTCTGTCATCAGATACTCCCCCCAGCCCCAGGTAATTTCCAGCTCTGCTACTACTCTCTAAAGGCATGATTTTATCTCATATTTGTCTCAGACCATAAGAAACATTTAATTCTTGTATTATGGTAACTTAACGGTCTTCACCAGAAATAGAGCTTTATAACCAGACTGATTAGTTTTGTGTGTGTGTTGGGGGAGGTGTCCAAAAATCATTTTCATTCTATCGTCTCTGAATTAAGCTTGCTCCTCCTCACCATTAAAGAAAAAAAGTAAAATTTAATCAAATATATCATCATCCAGCAGTTTTAGCTTTCATACCCATCTCAATCAGAAGGAACCTTTACTTAATAGAATCTTTTTTCATCTTTATTTATGACATCTAACATCTGTTTTCTAACAGACACTTCAAGATATTTCGATTTACTCCCAGACTCAGCTTTTTCCCCAGTATATCTTGCTTATTCTTTCTCTTTTAAGTTTTGTAGATAGAATTTTACATGACTTCTACCTAATTCCAGAATTTGACCTTCATCATGCAAACTATGTGGTGAAGTATGATTTCAAATTAATTCAGAAGATACCAGAAGCAAAAGTTTGTATTTTCTCGAAGATACGATGTATAGAAAAACTGTCACCCAAATGCCGGTGGAAATTCCCTGAGACAGAACTGCATATTAATAATAAAGCTGAACTATAATTGTTTAGGATTAAGACATTTCTTTCATTGCATATACTGCAACTCTGGTGAGAGAAATAAACTGCTGATGTTGGCTGTAGTGGTGGTTAGTGTCACAAAGGTAAGTCTATACATATTTAGTAACATAGAGTAAAATCTGACTTCAGTAAGACCTAAATTTCACACAAACAAAAATTAATCTTTAAATATATTTTTGACATCAGCACTTTTCAGTATATAATACAGTATACTCAAAACTTCTGGTATTTCCTAAAGGAGGACAGGGGGTGGGAAATAATTACATGAAGTGAAATATTATATTTTAAAAGATGCATATGTATGTGCCCTCTATTGATGAGGACAAGGAGCTGTTCTACTTATAATGAGCATTTCAATTATTCTTTTATACTGCAATGTTGAAAGTCATTCCAGTACTAACAAGAATTAATACTGTTTCCTTTGTTCATCACCTGCTTTTATTAAAATATCAATTCAATCTGAAGAGGTGATTAAAGTACATGGAGGGAAACTCTTTTTGATGCAGGTATAGGGGGTTTTGCTTTTTTTTTTCTCTCCTTTAACAATGTGGCCAATCTGTCATAGCATATAGAACATGATGCTGCAGTTGAAAGTACTCACACTGTTTTTCATTTTATGTTCATTACTGTTTTTTTTTCAGGGACCTGATTTCTTGTAATGCCTATCAAAATCAACACAAATTCATTCATTCAACAGCTACTAGAAGAGGTACACAAATCATGTTAAGTGTGATCTGAGGTTTTTTTTCATTCTTACAAATCTTTCTAAGGTTAGCAGTTATCTTGTCTACCAGGATGTATTTAAAAGTTAAAAGATCTGGCCTGGGTCAAGTGTATACAGCTGTATTCAGAGTTATATATTCTGTGCATAGATTATAGTTTTGGAGAGTTACTGGTTTCTATTAGACATTTACTCACACAATATCCTTTGTGGTCTCCACTGCATTGTAAGATAATATGAATAACTAGCTCGCATATAATAAACATGTGAGCTAAACATACCTTCAAGATGAATTTGGTGAAATTACTAATATTCCTCAATATGTAATTTCTGTCTACAAAACTTTAATAAAGTATTTAGTATAAACAGTATTACAGGTTATTACAGTCTCCAATGACATTTTTGCCACTATAGTGGACAGATATGCATCATGAAGGGATTGAAAGCAGCCCTGCAGAGAAGGACTTGATGCTGGTGGATGAAAAACTGGACATGAGCTGGCAGTGTGTGCTTGAAGCCTAGAAATCCAACCAAATGCTGAGCTGCACAAAAAGAGGTGTGACCAGTAGATCAAAGGAGGTGATTCTCCCTTTCAGGTAGGTAATTCTATCCTTCTATTCTGGTCTTGTGAGACCCCACCTGGAGTTCTTTATCCAGTTCTGGGCTCCCAGCAGAAGAAAGACATGAACCTGTTAGAGCGGATCCAGAGGAGGGATGCAAAAATGATCAGATGTCTGGAGCACCTCTCCTGTGAAGACAAGGTGAGAGAGTTGGGCTTGTTCAGCCTTGAGAAGAGGTTAGGAAGACCTTATTGTAGTCTTTCAATGTTTAAAGGGGGCTTATTAGAAAAATGGAGAGAGACTGTTTTATCAAGACCTGTGGTGATAAGGGAAGGGGGAACAGTTTCTAACTGAAAGAAGGTGTGAAGGCGAAGTGCCAGGTCCTGTATTTGGGCCACAATAACCCCTAGAGTGGTTAGAAAGCTGCTCAGTGGAAAAGGACCTAGGGATGCTGATTGATGGAGCTGAACATGAGCCAGCTTATGCCCAGGCAGCCAGGAAGGCCAACGGCATCCTGGCCTGTATCAGAAATAGTGTGGCCAATAGGGCCAGGGCAGTGATCATCCCCCTGTACTCAGCACTGGCAAGGCTACACCTTGAATCCTGTATTCAGTTCTGGGCTCCTCACTACAAGAGAGATACTGAGTGGCTGGAGCAGGTCCAGAAAAAAGGCTGGTGAAGGGTCTGCAGAACAAGTCTTAGCAGGGAAGGCTGAGAGAACTGTTTTTTTTTAGTGTGGAGAAGAAAAGGCTCAGGGAAGCTGTCTATAACTGCCTGAAAGGAGGTTGTAAAGAGGCGGGTGTTGATCTCTTCTCCCAGGTAACAAGTAATAAAACAAGAGGTAACAGTCTCAAGCTGCACCAGGAGAGATTTAGACTGGATATTAGGAAAAAAATTCTTCACCAAGAGGGTGGTCAGGCATTGGAACAGGCTTCCCAGGGAAGTGGTGCCATCACCGTCCCTGGAAGTGTTCAGAAAAAACATGTAGATGAGGCCCTTAATGAAATGGTTTAGTGGTGGAGTTGGCAGTTCTGGAGTAATGGTTGGACCTGATGATCTTAAAGGTCTTTTCCAACCTATCTGATTCTATGATTCTAAGGTAGGTTTAGATTACATTTGTCAGAGGTTGCTTGGAGAAGATGAGCATGCTCTATTTCTGGAAGTGTTCAAGGTGAAGTTGGATAGGGCTTTGAATAACCTGATCTGTTGGAAGATACCTGTGACCATTGCAAATGGTGTGGACTAGATGATGTTTAAAAGTCCCTTCCAACCCAACAACTCTTTGATTCTATATTTAAGCAACATATCAAAACCACTACAAAATACCACGCTTTCAGCATTAGCTCAAAGGTTCCATAATTGCTACTCTAAATAAAATAGATTCATTGCATTCATACAGTTACTAAACATAACTCTTTTTTCTGTCGTAATAAAGGTTTAATTTTCCCCAGGTGAGCATTACAGAGATTTTTCTCTGACCCTTTCACCCTTTGATCATGGCAAAAGTTTCACAGAAGGTTGCCCTCCGCTTTTCAGCGCTTGGGTTATGACTAAAATGTTTAAGGACACCAATTTTTCATTGAAAGAATGTGCTGTGGTGGCACAATGGAAAAAGTGTTACCTAAGTTAGCACACTGTGGAAATACACATCTCTTTGTGCTCTTCAGCTACACAGTAGAATAAGGGAAATTTCGTAAGAGTAAAGTGGAATAGGGTAAGTATGCAAAAATTCCTTGAAAAGATATGGGTATAGCAAAAACACTTGCATACAGCATCCAAAAGAAGCAAAACACATATGATCTAAATTGGGGAAATTTAAGTTATTTACCTTAGAGAGTACAATTTTTGGAAAATTACTGAAATACTTCACAATATTAGAACTTAATCAGATCTTTGTAGAAAGCCTACACAGCTTTTTTTTTTTTCTTCAGAAAATTGTGGAAGGCTTGTCTCTGAATAAGAACTTTTATGAGTCAGTCTAATTCTTTCTCTTTCTTACTCCTATCAAATATCTTTTTCTTTATTAATGCAAAAAAAGTGTCATGAGAAGTTACTAAATAATTTGCCACACAGTCCTAGGAACTCATATTGAAAGCCTTCACGGTGTTAGTACTGTCTCTAGCCATCTGTCTACCAGTCAACAGTCTGGTTGCCTATCCTGTGTGAGTATATAGCACAAATTCTCCATGATTTACATCTGCTGCTTTTGCCAGACTTCATAAACAGCCCAGGACAGATGCTGTAGAAATCAGCAGCTGGTTAGTTTCCCAGCTTTCTCTTACTGCCCTTTTTCAGCCAAAACAAGGGGAGAGAGTGAGAAAACTTCATTTTGTATACCTATTGCATGTACATGCTTACAAACAGACAATCCAAAGGGAACTACTGCTGAACATATAATCTTCATTACATTTGCTATTAGCCAGTTTCTTTGCTTCTTCTCAGTTTTTGTGGTAAGATTTTAATGCTATTGGTAGTGTAAGTAAGAAAAAGTCAAGACAGGGAACCTAAAGAACATACGAGGATAGAATCAGGAATATGTTTAAATTATTGAATGTGCTGACTATTAAAAAATAGCTATTAAGACATCACATACACAAGTAGATTTCCACTAAGTATTGAAAGAGATCAGTTCAAACTTGAAAATTGAACCAGACCCTGTTAATTTTAACAAATAAATATTTCCAGTCTCTCAATTACACGTGTTCTATGTGCCTACTCCTCAGCATGAGCAGTGAATAAATTTTACACAAACAGTTTAATAGCATACTTAAAAAGTAAATGGATATTTCAACACATTTCTAAGATCAGGCTTTTATCTCCAAGAGGAGCTAGGAAGAGAAAATTTCTTAAGGTTCTTCTGTTTTGTCATCTACCATTTACTGTTCCTCTATCAAAAAAAATATATTAAACAAACAACCAATAAACCCACACTAAAGTAGAGGAGGAGGAGATGAGGCCTTGTGTTTGGAGGATTTTACTGAAGTTTTTCCACAAATGATTTGTTAATCCAGCTGTTCTGATAGGGTGGCAAGAGTGCAAAATAAAAACAGGCATTTTGTTATTATGTCATGGTATTCTCTGAGTGGAATTATGCAGAGGGACAGTAGTAAATTTGGAAAATACAATAATATTTAAGACCTTTACTGATAAATTAAAACCAAGAATACTGACTTGGTGAAGTGTTTCCAGTTAGACATTGAGATATATCTGGGATTACTAAAACGAACTCCACTTATTCCTATTGGATATTTCTTTCAGTAATTCACTAGAGTTTCTATAGTGTTAAAAAGTAACATTTTTTAAAAAGAAGTACTTGGAAAACTGGTAAATCACAACACTTGCAGCTTAAATTACCTCTTTGGATGAATGGTATCATCAACAAAGCCTGAGGAGCAAGATGCATTAGCCTGATGATTGCTGCACAGGAAAACCTTTGGATGTCTCAGTTGGATTAAGTTCCACTAGCAGATAAAAGTGTTGGTATTTTAAATGCTGCAGAGTATCCAGCCTAGCCTCTGTCTGCCACTTGAGAAAGTCAAGGGCCTTGCATTATAGTTAGTAGTCTGACGTGGATAGTCTAAAACATCTGAAAAGAAATTGGAAGTCTAAATTTGCAGAATTGTATCACTTTCAGAGAGACAGATTTTTCTCTTTGATTATTAAGAGGAGATTTACTTACTGCCTGCAGAATGTAGCAGAAAACACTCAAACTCCATAACACTTCTGTTGTTAATAGAAAAAATTGCAGTCCCCGAGGTAACTTTAAAGCATTTTTGTAATAATTTATACAGTGCTGTAGCAGTTCCTATATTATAATGATGTTTAATGGATTATAGTTAGGGAATATCAATCTAATCTAAAATGCATTATGTGTGCACCCTAAACAGGCTTTCAGTACCATTATACAACAGATGTCATGATCTTTCCTGTCACTAATCTTAATGGGATTAATATTTTCTCATTTCCTTCCTGTGGCCACAGTATCTGCAAATTGCAACTCTTAGCATTTCTTTAATTGGGAAATAGTTACTATTTCCTGAATTACATGTGTATGTTCTTTTAACCTATGGGAATTTTAACATAGCATAGGAGCTCTATTTCTTAGCACCCGTGATAAGACCACATATTGGTTACTCTGGCAGTACTCCCTTGAAATTTGTTCAGAATTTTAGAGTAATAGATTTTTGTGAATTACATTAGGCTCAGTGCTCAGCCAACACCCTCCAATTATCTCTCATAGATGGTGCTTTACCTTCAAATGAACTCTATGAAGCCACTAGTAAAAAGGCAGTAGAAACTTAAGGCATCAATTATCCAGCACTACAAAGTGCTTAAATGTAACTTTAATACCTAGATAGATCATTTAGAACTGAAACTTAAAGCACAGTGTGCCAATTGAAGCAAAATGTAGTATAGATTGGGAAGAAAAGGCACTATAGATGATATCAAATGGTCAGAGATTTAGATTAGAAATAAAAGACATACTTACCAGGTAAAGGACACTATGTTTCTGTTGGTGGAAGTGCCTTTTCAAAGACAAATATTTTGGAAGACATGAAGACACCTAAAAGCCCTATATATGGGCAGATATATAGCTACATATCATAAAACTTTAACAGAACAGGGTAATTGCAAAAGCCGGATTATTCCCATTCTCAAATTCATTAGCTCCTCTGGGTACTGCTAAGCAGTGTTAGTAAGCTTCCAGTTCTTCAGAGGAAGAGGAAGGATTTAACCACACCTGAAAGGCTACACAAGCCCTTTGTTGCAGTGCCCCCTTATTCTCTGTTAACTGTAATATAGCAATTATTCTTGTGGATATTTTAAATCATATATTTGTGTGACTGAAAATCTTAACGTGTGTATATTTTTGGGAATATACTTGGGAGCAGTGAGTTGACACAGCAGATACCTGTACTAAGTGAAAGCAGTGAAACCAGAGGGGAAAAGTAATTATCTCCATGTGAAGATAGTCACCTGTGTGTACAGGAACAGAAAATTCAAATGTGCTTTTCGTGAACCTTGGTTAAAAGCGACCACTATTGCTTGAACTTTGCTTCTTCTATCAGTGGTATATTACACATAATACAATGAACAGGGTAGTGCACTGAAAAAGAAGTATGTATTTTCTGTCCAGATAGGTCTCAGTAGGCCATCGCTTTACATTTACTCTCTCTTCCCCTGCTGCACAGAATTTACTTTTGGAAAGAGATCTTCTGCATGTCTCAGACAGTAATTGGTTTTGGATCTTCAAAAATATTTTGGACTCTGTCACCATCTCAAAGTAGTTTTGGAGAAAATGTTTATGAACACATGAATAGGTGTTGCTTGTGGTCTAATTTTAGCTAATAAAATATTTGCTTAATATCTACACCGCACATCTCTGTCAGTGAAAATGAACCACTAGACGACATGCAGAAAGTACTCCTATTTTAATTTTACCTAAGCATCTGCTTTAACTGTGCGCTACAAATTTGCATCTTCAGAGGTAGTTTTGTAATGTGGAATTCAGATTACAGGAAAAAAAAAGTTTCCTTGTCAGTTTTGGAAATGAGCTAACAAATTCTGTCTTTCATTATGTTCAGAAAGTCACAGGACTGCAATACCAACCCATAAAAATTCTTGTTGAAAGACTTTGAGGCATGAAGAAATTAACTAAACATGGTTTGACTTCTATCCCTTCAATGGCACATTTTACAGTGTTTTCAGCCATCATGTATTCTTCTTTCTCAAGAGGATAAGACTCCAGGCACTAAACAATATACTCTCCTTTCAAACCTTCTTTACTTGCTAGTCTTTAATATGGGCAGAGAAAACTCTTAGTGCATGCAAAAGGCCTTAGGAAAATAAAATAGGATTAAGCTTCATTAATGTAAGAATAATATCTTTTACATATGAATTCTTGTATTGCATTGTCAAATCCTTGCAGGTACTTTCCATTTAGTGAGCTTGTTCCTAACAAGAGATTTGGAAGCACACTGTAAAAGAATCACAATAAGATGCTTACTGTCATTTGAAAGATCGTTTTTTGCAAGGTGTCAGAAGAGAAGTACACATATATTTGCTTAAGAAAGAATAAAAATTGCAAGTGAATTTGACCCTGAATGTAGCACAGGTCCAGGTCAGAATTGCTAACTGGAGACTCACACAGTGTGAAAACAAGGTTACTTTTTTTTTTAAATTGTTGATTGACTGATGTACCTGCTTATCCATTTTATTTTGGGAATTCCTAAGGAAAAGTGACTTATGGAGTTAAATGAAGTATCTTGTATGAGTTATAAGAATTTCACAGCATTATGTTTGTATGTGTTTGGGTGAATTGTAGCTATTGATTGAAAATTCTTTAAAAAACTAGTATGCTGTGGAGAAGGTTTTACATAGAACACTGCAGAAGATTGCTGTTTGACTGAAAACCTAGCTGTTTCCAAAGCTCTCCAGATGATGCTAGTTTAGCTTTGATTTATTCACTGTAAGTGGCTTTGATCAGAACTAAAGTAGTAATAAAAAGCAGAAATCAGGAATCATGATTCTATTAGTCAGAGGAAAAGGAATATTTCTGAACCTGACATTTAAATTAAGTTTTCCAGTCAGTTCAGCAATAAATGTTAATTTTGTAAGGTCTAGATACTTCAGTGATACCAGCTTTGATGACCTAGTTTCTCTCATACTCACTTCTTTTATATTACTATATTGGTGATGTCTATTTTAGATATTCTTGGATGGTACTTATACTATTGTATTTAAAACAAGGGGATTTTTGAAAGTCAAATGAAACTGTCAATGACTTAAAAATACAGGGAAAAATATTATTTCATATTTAAACACATTCAGTTTCTAAATATATAAATTAGAAATACATTATTTAATAAATAACATTTTAAATTTAGGAAATTAGAAAAAATGTTTTGGTGTATTAAGCTGCTAAATAACATTAAGTCACTGAATTCTTTGGGGATAAAGTTATAAGAAAATGAAGATAAAAAAATGGAGCACCACAGTAAGAAGCATTAGATCAGAAGACTGACTTTTACAAATGGATCTTTATCTTCTTTTCCCACAAAAAAGTTAGTAGGGAAGCCATTTGTGTAACAAGAAGTAATGTATAGTTTTAACACATAAAATAATCAAAAGATAAGAGACCAAATAATCTTTATCCTGTGCTAGGCACTAGGTGGGGCATAAAAGAACTTTACCACTATGTTATTTTATGGAATAACTTTCATAACACTGCCTAATTGTGTGGAGTACAAACTGTGTAACAAAGGAGTGCTTGAACACCTAGCACTATAAAAAACCCATATAATTTCTATAAATTGAAAATACTTGCTTGGGCAGCTATCAGAATCCCTGAGGTGAACAAGGAGAATTACTTTGTGACCTTGTTTCTGTCTTGGCCTATAAAGGGCTTTACAATGTATTCACATTAAAATAGTAACTTCCAGTTGTTATTCTGTTGTCACAGGGCACTTAGGCTCAGTAGGTTTCAGTTTTCATAGGTTTGGCAGGCTTTCTGAACTGAAATTGCAAATCCATTTAACGTTTTCCCATCATTAAACGAGTTAAGTAGAATTTCATTCATTTGTAGGCGTTGATGGGAAATTAAACACATGCAAAAATGGTTGATATAAAAAAAGAAAGATTATATAGCTCTTAAAGAAGGTTAGTTTTACAGAAATAATAATAATAAAAAACCTAAAACATTAATGTTTAAAGTCTTTTGGGTGTCTTGGTTTAACGTTTCAATAACATCAAAGTACACTGTGCTTTACATACAAACAGGTGTTTTGACAGAGGGACTTGGCAAAGTTTAATAATTGTTCATCTTTTAAGCTACTTTCTGAAAAGCCTATATGAATTCAAATTATTAACAACAACAACAAAAGGGAAAGTATTTATTTGATGTAGGTGTCCAGGGTTTGATAGTGTGTTGGGGGTGAGGTGTTGCAGGGTGGCCTCTGTGAGGAGACACAGGAGCTGCCTGATGCTGGACACAGCCAGTTCCACTCAACCCACTGAAGGGATTGGCTGAGCCCCTTTGCCAAGGTGGTGGTCCTTCAGGGAAAACATGTTTAAGAAAGGGCAGAAAATGGCATACAGGCAGTAAGGATCAAATTAAAAATGTGACAAACACTCCTGCAGACACCAAGCTGAGAGAAAGAGGAGGTGTGCCAGATAGGTGCTGGAACAGAGAACCCTGAAGATGCTGGAGGACACCGCCTTGGAGCAGATAGATATGTCCTGAAGGAACTGTGGCCCATGGAGAGTCCTATCTGGAAGATACTTTTTCCTTCCTGTGAGAAGGACCCGTACTGGAGGAGAGCCATGTATGGGGAGGAAGGAGTGGCACAGAATTGTTATGAACTGACCACAACCCCCTTCCCCATCCCTCCAGCACTGACTGGGGAAAGGGAGGTAGAGGAGTCAGGAAGAAAGGAGTGAAGTTGAATCTGGGAGGAAAAGGGATGTGATAGGGGTGAGATGGTTTCATGTTTTCCTTTGTTTCTCACCATCCAACTCTATTTTAGTCGTCAATAAATGAAAATTATTTTCTCCAAAGTGAGTCTGTTTTCCATGTGATGGTAATTGGTAAATGATTTCACTGTTGGCCCATGAGAATTTCCATCTGTTTTTTTCCTGTTTAGCATGAAGACTGAGAGAGCATCTGGGTGGTTGTCTAGTGTCTGGCCAAGGTCAAACCACCATGAAGGGAAAATAAAATTGAAATGGGGAGATTCAGGCTGGGTGTGGGGAAGAAATTTTTTACAATGAGAGTGGTAAAACACTGGCACAGGTTGCCCAGAGGGGTGGTGGATGCGCCATTCCTGCAGACATTCAAGGCCAGGCTGGATGTGTTTCTGGGCAACCTGATCTAGTTGAAGATGTCTCTGCTTATTTCAGGATTTTGAACTAAATGACCTTGAAGGTCCCTTCCAACCCCAACTATTCTGTGATTGTGTGAATATGTGATTCTGCAATGTTGTAAACTCCAGTAATGTTGCATCTTAAAGAGTGCAATATAAGTTTATCTAAACTCAGTAACAAATTGCTTCTTCCACTTTAGTTATAATTGAAGGAAGATATATGATAGCATTCACACAAATTTTATCTATTATAATCAATGTTCAAATGTAAAACATGAAAATATGTTTAATTATATGCCCCAAATTATTGGTTGTTTTATACTATAGGAGGATCTGGAAAGAATTATTGTGAAATTGCTAGACTACAATCTCAACAAGTCAAAAACTGAAACTCTCTGATGACCATGAGTAAAATAACAACATCTTTCCATATCTCATAATAGGAACATGATTCTTAGTTTTTAGTACTAAACTTCTGCATCTAAGTATAAAAAGAATCTGACAGATACTAAATAGAATTATGATAATGATTCCTTATGCACTGGGAACAAGTCACGATGTGACAATTTAATAGTCAGCAAGAATAAAGAGGATACATTTTGTCTGTTCTTTCCAATAGATTCTTTTGGAATGAATTTCCAGTCGTGGACTCTTTGAGGACTGTTATACCATAGGAATTTATAGGGATCAATAGCTCACTTGTCCAGTTTATCTAATACTGTAAACACATTGGAAGCAGCAAACTATTAAGAAAGGCATGACTGTACCATTTTCTTTAGTCTTCAGAAGAGACAGCAAAGACAGAATTCACAAAAATAGTTACTCACTAGAGAACTGCATAAGTAAATAAGTAATAAATAGGAAGAAAGGAAAAATCCAGATGGTACATAAGTAGTAAGTAAATTTTTTGTGGCTACCAACTAAAAATATTTGACACATTCATATACCAAAATTTGGGTTATATTTTATCAGGAAAAAATATTGCAAAAAATCAATTTTATTGGAAAAAAATCTTCTTAATTAAATACAGAATATTCTTTGGAAGAAAAAAATCTGTCATTTAACTTTCTTAGATTTGAATATTTCGCCCAATTGATTTGAACCAAGATATGCTATAGGATAACCATCCTAACTGGATTAAAAGTTAATATTTTTTTCTCTAATCTGTACAACTGAGTGTAATTAATATTCAAAGTAACTAATAAAAAGAAGACAGGTTTATAAGCAGGCACTGAAAATATCTTGTTCCAGAATACCCAACTGATTACAATCAAGAATATTCCTCTGGGATAAGACTGACATGAATTCCTACTCTAAATTACATTCAGAATTGGATTTAGTTCAGCTAATTTTAGGTTTATACAGCATTAGGGTGTGATTCAGCTGCCTGAACACAGGACCTTAAAATAATCTTATGTCATTTTTTTCATTTGAATAATTCTTTAGACACCACTGACTGTAGCAACTAAAAATATTAATTCAGTTGCCCACAGCGGGCACATAGTGTCTTCTTAAATATTACAGACTGTCCTGTCCTGTCCTGCCTCTATCCCAAGCTGTATGGTGGGTTACCATGAGCTTGGTCACTCCCTTTCCTCAGTGGAATGAGGAACAGGAAAAAAAAGAATGAAAAAGCTCATGGGAAGAGATGAAGAAAGGGAGATTGCTCACTGATTACCATTACAGGTAAAAGGAGATAAATACACTTGATTGGTTCAGAGGTGCCAACTCAACTGTGGGGCTCATCTGTGCCTTGAGGTGGGTCTGTTTGAATTGGTTCTTGGAGTTGGCTGGAACTGGCTGTGTCTGGCACAAGGCAGCCCTGGACTCTCCTCACAGAGGTCATCCTGGCAGTCTCTCTACCTCCTGCTAAAACATTGCCATCTACACACGATGCAAAATACTACTACAGAAGGCCAAATTTTCCACAGATACTCAGGATTACAAATGACAGCCCTTTGGGGTATCTTGAATATTCTAGAACATCTCTAAGACTGGACACTACGTAAAGATAACTGAAATAAGCCCTTCATCTCCATCAAATTTAATAGCACTGCTTACATGTAGACTTTTACATTCTAGGTCCCTAAGGTTAAGAAAAATAAATCCCATCCAGAAAGTTTCAGCATTTCTCACTGCTTAATTAGAGCATTGTATCAAAAAAGTCAAGGATGCTGCCAGCAACTATCCTTGAAAACAAAAAATGAACACCGCTAGTGTGCTCCATGACCACTGCCTCACTCTTCTTTCAGAGAATAGTCATAGTTGTCTATCCAGGGCAGTACAGGGAGTACATAGCTCAGGGGCATTAAATCTTACATTGATAAAAGGCTCTAAGCTCTCTGAAGGACACCTTCTACACATTCTGCTGTTTGAACTATCACCTGGTAACCAGCACTTGTCTCTTTATTGCTTAAATCCTAAAATCAGAAGTACACGTAGTCAATTTATAGTTAGATACATAATATTCATCAAAAAAAAGAGTACTTTCTAAATGGTTAAAACTTGTTCTTTCAAAAAATAACTGAGGAATTAATTGATGTTTTCTCTTGAACTCAGTCTTTAAAATCTCTTCACCTCTGATATTAGCTGCCTAATCTCTCTCTCCATTTGCACTGAGTGTTGCCATTTGAACTGCAGGCCTTAGGAATTGAGAAAAAAAAGAAGATGGAACTATGAACTGAAAAAATTAACATCATTCTTGAGAGGGGAGTAGGAAAATAAATTCATGTTAGGAATTAGGTGTTCAAATTGCCCCAAATTTATGTCACTGGTTTTGATTTACTCCTTAAAGAGTCACAGGCTTGTGTTTGATTTGATCTAATCATTAGATTCCTTCCGTAGGCAGAAACACAAACTTCTAGTGATTCAGTCAACCCACAATGCGAATTACCCTTTGGAGAGGCCTTTCTTGTTTGTCTGGAAAGAAAGGGATGCCTAGCATAAGTAAATTCCACACAAAGTGAGTTAGCTAAGGTCCGGGTTCATTATCTTGAGACACTAAAAGCTTTATCTCAGGAAAAGGTGAGCTCCCTCTTTATGTCAGGTTGCCTGTTTCTCCAAAGAGATCAAAAACTAGGGACGCTTCATTCAAGCATTTGAAATGAGACTATCTATATTTGAGTTCCACCCCTACTGTTTGGGTAAGACATACATACAGTATGACACATTTCTCAACATATTATTAATTTCATATTTGTGAAAAAGAATATACAGTAAGGGGATTGTTCATGAATAGCTTTTAGGAGGCTGGAATATAGTGAGCAGATTGAATGCCAGAAGTCCAGAATGACTTCCTTGGTAAATCCTTAAAATAACGTAAAATGAACCCAACCATTAATATGCAGGCAGTTCAATGTGTGAAGTACACCATTGTTTGCATTTATCTTCTTACCAAGTATAACAGCTGCCAAACTTTATACCATAGCAGGCTAGATGCTTCACTGTGCACCACAGCTCACCTTTCCAGCTCTGCTGGTACTTTGACAGTTCATCCTACGTGTGAAACAACCTCACTGAAGGCAATCACCCAAACTCAGTGAACTGTCTCTGCTCTGACAAGAAGGCTACTACTAATATGAAATTATATCCTGGTGTGCTATGGGAGTACAGACAAGACACTCTGCTCAGTATGTTGCACTGCAGTATGATGCCAGACTGCTATCTGTCCTTTCTCTATGAAACAGAGGATAGGAAGAAGTGAGTTATTCCGCCATAATGAGGTGAATCATACTCTAAATAGAATATACATTCAATTCACCTTTTCCTAGATGAAATATAGTTTTTCTATTTCTTTTTTATTTGATGTCTTCCAACATTTTATGAAATCTGCCAGATGCATGGCCAAAGCAAGAGAGATCAGCCTATAAGTCCAAGCTACACCTGCACAAAGCCTTAGCTAAGTACTGAAAATGATAGAATGATTCAAAGTAACATTAATTCCCAGAGTCTTGGACAATAAAACACACTACTTGTCAGACAGTGATTTGTTACTCTTCTAACCAACTCCACACTGAGAATTTTTAGTTTTCCCTTAAATTTCCACCCAATCCCAGCTTGTTTTCTTTCTGACAGATGGAGATGATGCTAAATTCCCTTTAACCACTTAGAGAGAAATGAAATGCATACATAAGACCTGTCCCAGTATAACTGGTGTGGCCTTCTTAAAATATGGTGTTATTTTTGCTGCTTTTTGTGCTAAAGCTTTGAATTATATTCTATGTAGTACTCACAGTAGTTTCCATTAAATATCTGTATGCTTTATATATAAAGGCAGTAAATTCTGTGTTTTAGAGATGGGGAATGAGGCACAGAGGAACGACTTGGCCAGTGTTATTCAACTTATTCACTACATCAACAGCACAAGCAGAACTCAAGCATAGTATTATACTTCCTACCACAATGGAGGAAGTTGCTTAAGCAAACTGCTTACCTTCCCACAGTCCCATAGCAAAATCATTGTGGGTGGAGGGGGATAGGGAGGGAGAGGGAAGGAAAGGAAAATTTAAAAGTAAATATCAGATTTTGATATATATACATATGCCTATATTGAAATAACTCTATCAATAACAGATAACTATTAATTGGAGTTGACCAAAAAAAAAAGTTGTGTTTTGTTGTGTTGTTGGGTTTTGGTAGGGTTTTTTTTCAATCAGTATTACTGCATTGTAATTAAATAATGGTTAGTAATTAAATTCACAGTGGCAAAGAAATTATAATAGCCATTAAAGTTTTTGTTCTTTAAATTACTGTAATATTTGTACAGTATTGTCCTGGGTTCAGCAGTAGCAGTCATTTTTCTCCTCCTTGGTAGCTGGTGCAGTGCTGTGCTTTGACTTTCGGCCTGGGAACAGAGCTCATAACAATGATGTTTTGGTCTGGCCAAGGACTTTGTGAGCCTCATGCTCTGCCAGGGAGGAGGGGAAGCTGGGAGGAAGCAGAGACGGGGTGCCTGACCCAGGCTAGACAAAGAGGTATTCCATACCACAGCACATCATGATGAGGATGTTACTGAGAATGACCCGGAAGGACATGGGGTCTTCTGGGTCGGACTCGTTTCTTGGCGGGTGGCACTGTATTCTCTTCCCTTGTTATTTTCTCTTATCATTGTTGTCGTTGGTGGTAGTGGTGGTGATTTGTGTTGTACACTGGTTGCTGGACTGTTCTTGTCTCATCCTGTGGGAGTTGCACTCTTTTGATTCTCCTCCCCATCCCTCCAGGAGCAGGGAAGGGGAGAGCCCCTGGGGGTGGGGGGGCCTTGATTGTTCCAGCCCGGCACCACTCACTGGGATTGAGTGAACAAGCTGTCTGGCTAGGGTTTAAACCACAAGTATTATCTTCAGCTCTGCAAACCTTTTTCTGGGCATTTTTTTGAAAGTTAGTGGAGGTATCTTCACAAAGTGTCATTCAAAAGGAGATGAATGTAGATGGGTAATGAGTAAAGGGATAGAGTTCTGCTTCCAAAGGCTGAAGCTCACAAATATGTTTAAAGAATGCCTGTATTATTTTTTCCAAATTAAAAACAAACAAACAAACCTGAGAAAAAAAAGGCACAGCTATGTTTAACTCCCCTATTTAAAGGGAATTTCAATTTCAATTGGGCAGTAGTTTGTAATAGATTACAAGTAATAATTCTTCCAATTGATGTACTGTAGAAATGACAGCTGGAGATTAAAAGACCATAGAAGAAAGGCAGTTTAGGTTCCTTGGATTAGTCTTTTGTTATGTATATTCCTGTAGCTGTCATACCATTTCTAGAAGATAGGTCAGAGAAGTTATGTTGGTTTGAAATAGACGGAAAAAAGTTGATCAGAGAAGTTAAATGACAGTAAGCCATCAGGGCTGCACAGCATCTGCCTGAGATAAACTAAAAACCATCATATGTGAAACTGCAGAGCTGGTGACCAATGTGTGTGTAACCTATCATTAAAGAAAGCTATAGTGAGCCAAGAGCATTGCTATCATCACTCTCATGAAGGAGTGGCCAATGTAATCTCCAGTTCCATGAATGAGTCTGTGCTTTTTCAAGCAAACTTCAACATGACTAAACATAAATAAATGCAATTCGGAAAAATGATAACTAAAAATTGCTGAAGAACTCCCATGTGATGATAAAATCAGGTCTGGCAGCTACAACTGGGGGAAGAGATTTTGGACCCCAACAGAGGCAGTACTCTGAAATCAGTCTGCAGTGGCAGAAAACAAACAAAAAAAACCCCATGGGCATCATCAGGAAGGGCATATAGAGAACACAGAAGATAATACTTAACCTTGGTCCGGCTCAAGGCTTGTGAGACAGAACAGAAATGTTGTGAGGTTTCTGCAGACTTTAGTTCCTGGAGTAATAGAATTGTTTAACTTGGAAAAGACCTTTAAGATCAGTCATCCCAAATTGTTGCAGTGTGATGAAATGTATGTTAATGAATTCTAAGATATATTTTGTGTGTTGAACATGTGTATTAGTTGTCTTTCTCATCACTACGGTCGTAAAATTGAGGTTTGGCATTTAAATCCTTCCCTGCATCTTATTTTCTTGGTTTATACTTTTTCTCCATGTCTCCTAATAGCTGTCCAAATGAAAAAACACCTGTATTCCTAGCTTATATTGACTCATTATATTGATTAGCATTACATGATTGTATACGATATGATCATGCACATAATACTGATTTTTCATATATGCATTTATGTTTTCCACACAAAAGCAGTAGCTGAAGGAGTATTTTCATGGAACATAGCTGAAGAGTTTGAATAGCCTGTAGTATGAATTGATTCCCCCACCCTTTTATTTTTATAAGAAGTAGGGAGTTTACACCAGTTTTGACGGATTGCTGTGCTTCAGTAATTTTCCAGTGGTAGTACTGGAAATTGGAAAAAAACAAAACAAAACAGTTTTGAAGTTAGAATATCTTTAAGGGAAGAAAATTTGTAAATTTGTGTCGTGGTTTAAACCCTAGCCAGACAGCTTATTCACTCACTCCCAGTGAGTGGTGCTGGGCTGAAAGCTATCGAGGCCCCCCACCCCAGGGCTCTCCTCTTCCCCACTCCCGGAGGGATGGGTGGAGGATCAAAAGAGTGCAACTCCCACGGGTTGAGAAAAGAACAGTCCAGAAACCAATGTACAACACAAATCACCACCGCTACCACCAACGACAACAATGACAAGAGAAAATAACAAGGGAAGAGAATACAATACCACCCACCAAGAAACAAGTCCAACCCTGTGTCCTTCTGGGTAACTCCCAGTTACCCCCCACCACGGGTATGACTTGCTGTGGTATGGAATACCTCTTTGTCTAGCCTGGGTCAGTTGTCCCATCTCTGCTTCCTCCCAGCTTCCCCTCCTCCCTGGCAGAGCATGAGCCTCACAAAGTTCTTGGTCAGGGTAAACATCACTTAGCAACAACCGAAAACATCGGCTTCACCAACACTGTTCCCAGGCAGGAAGTCAAAACACAGTGCTGCACCAGCTACCAAGAAGGAGAAAAATTGACTGCTACTGCTAAACTCTGGACAATTTGCAATTAAAATAAATTCTGCTTTTCTTCTTCAAATATTTCTTAAAATGTTAATTCTAGTTATACTGCAAATATTCATTCATTTTTCCTAGTAAATCTGAGTTTTCATTCAGCGGTTATTTAGGGGTACTGTTAAAAGGACTTTAGATACTTATTTGTGTCACACATGTGAACCATATGCATACCTTTTTCCCCTATATTTGGCCACACAAGTATCTACCTTATAAATCAAATATACTCCAAAATGTACTTTATTCTAGATGAAAATCACCTTTTATGTTTTTAAGTACATAGACTGTGAGGGCTTAAGTAATCAGAATATTATCTCACCTTTTCCTCATGAATAAAAAGTAAAATTTAGTATAAAATAATAAAAAGATTAAAGTGTCCAGAATGGCATGAGTGAACTATGTAATTCTTTCTTTCTACCTCTGCTTTATCCTTTCTTACGAAGAAGCTCTAAGGACTACATTACTGACTGAGTCAGAGCTTGATGTTATGTGGCTGTCTTTTTAAAAATCTCTAACTGAAATTCGTTTGCACTTCTAGTCCCACAATATAGAAAATATGAATCTGTTAATAGCAAATTTATAATAGGTATATTCCATGTTCTTCAACTTGGCTGTAGAAATAATTGTGTATATCTGACAGTTTACACTCCATATTTTTATTTATATTTTTTGAGTAATGAAGTTACATTAAAACAGTTTACTGCTTATGCAGAATTTCCATAATTTGTTATGTGTATCTTTTTTTTATTAGCATCAAGGAACACTATTTACAAGTAAGCACTGTTGCATTTTGTGCTCAGTAAAGGAAAGCAAGCAAACAACAGCATCAAGGAGTAACTAACTCCAGAGTATCAAGAACAGAAAAGTGAGGAAAAGGAGATACAAAAAAAAACAAGCCAGTTCACAGAAACTGGAAAGGTTTTTTTGTTTTGTTTTTTTGTTTGTTTGTTTGTTTTTTTTTTAATTTTTGGATTTTAAAGGAGTGATGTTATTTTAGATGTTTATAAGATGTTTCCTTCACTGTTAGGAGCATCATAAAAAGAAGATTGTGGATGCTACTTAAAAAACCTGTGAACAGTAACAGTGGAATTACCAGCACAGGAAAGGTCAGTCAAATTTTTATATCCCATGAAGGGGAAGACAGGAAGAACAACATTGTATTCATCTCAGTTCTGTGTGTTATATAAAGAGAGGTCAAAGGAGGGATGTACTGCTATTGTTAGCACTGGTTACTATATGTCAAGTTTCAATTTGTTTCCACAAATTCTGCTAGAAGAAGGAGCTTCCACTCAAATTAATGCAATATTTTGTGTAATTTGAAGTTGCCATACCTCTGTAATAAAGTTAAGGAAAATTGAATGAAATGGCTGCAGAAACTTGTATTTTCTTGTTCTCCCACTGCTAGGACTGCTCAGCAAGAAGGAAAATGTGAGTATGTCAGACCTATTTTCTCATTAGCCTACTGAGAAACAGATGTGAAAGTGTTCAGTTGGTTAATTTTTCAGCCAGCAGGAAGTGTTACTATTCTACTAGGCATAGATAATAACAATGAAAAAAATTAATAACTATAGTTCAGGTCTGTTGCCTAGAAGGTTATCAGTATGCTGGAGTGATCAGCAATACACTTTCACAAGAAACTGATGGAGTAAGCAATTGGGGGTTATTTTATTGCAGTAAATTGATCTTAAGAAAAATCGAATTTAAAAGAATAACTTTTTTTTTCTCAACAGATATTAGATGATGTCCTATCCTGATTAATGGTGCCATTCACATGTGTTACTGTCATAACAGACAAAAAAGGAGGCATTTTCATGCAAATAAGTCACTTCAACAGGGACTTAAGTACCTTAGTACTTATTTGAGAAGATCACGAAGAAGATTTTAAAAATGGTTTCTAATTTTTATGTTACATGTCTACACTGATTTCTACTAAATAGCTAAAACCAGAAATATGTTTTGTTTTGAAGTGTATAATTTTATTATAAATTTAAAGGTTTGACAAATGTTTTCAGGACACGTCTGCACATTTGGAAATTTTTCATGAGGAGGGTCACAAAAGCAGTTATAGGAAACAGCAGAATATGTTGGAGTCTCCAGATAGAGAGATGAGCAGGAACTGGTGGAAAATTTTATCAGGTTCATAACATCCAGCTTTCTTTGTGCTTAATTAAAGAATTAGGGGGGAAGAGGAATAAATCTTAATGCACGCCAGTGTCTCACCCCAATAAGGTCAGGACAAGGCCAGGGCGTGTACTCAGAACAGACCAGAGAGCCTGAAGCTATGCAAAGACAGTAGCAGGGAAATATGCCTGATTTATCAGTTCCAAAGGTCAATATGACTATTTGTTTATTTTGAAATAGTTTGGAGTCACAAATGAATCTGAAAACAGATTGTTCTGTTAAATTAAGTACAGCAATGAGCCTTTTCATAGCTTGAAAATGAAGAGTGCTGAGAATAACAGTGTGCAGCAATTACATAAGACAGTACTTCAAAGCATGTTATAAACATTTCATCTACTTCTAGAACTGCTTCTACATTCTCTACCAACATTAAAAAAAAAACACAACAAAAACAACTGTATCTGTAAAATTATATATTTTCAATTTGCTCATCTATTAAATGTTGCTGAAACAACAATACCTAATACAAAAGAAAAAATAAATTATTCAAAAAAAGTAAAATAAAACCCACTTCCTTAGTCAGCTACATTGAACATTTTATTATTTTATTTTATTTTATTTTATTTTATTTTATTTTATTTTATGGTCAAGAAACTCAGATTTTACTGGCCAGCTATGTAAGTGCATTGTAAAATTAAGGATCTGCTATTTAGGAAAGGTGAACTGTAAAATACTAAATGCACTAAAGCACACAGTAATATTCTTTGGGTAATTGATCCAGGGCCATTATTCTTATGTAATCAACTTCACAATTATAAGGCAACCAGATATAAGCTAAGAATAAATCTGGAGAAGCTATATAATGAGCAAACAATTTGCCTTTAAATTTTACTTGTGGTAATATTTTAAAATGTTTCAAAAGAAAAAAGAGGACCTGGAAAATTGAAAGCATAAGTACTATGTTAGAAAAAAAACAAAGGTATGCAGTTAACTTACAGGTAACTATTTACTTTTCTCTAAGTAAAAAAAAATTGATTGATGCTGGAGATTAGACCTGTGCTTTTGTACGAGTTGTAAATTTAAATTTTTAACTTAATATTTGTAATTATATTCCTTTCTAAATATATTCAAGGCTACATGCACAAGTGATATGAAACTGTATGACTACAGTTTAGTGGAGCAGTACAAGCTTGGTACTCAGCATCTTGCACAAAATTCTGAATTGACTGTCATTGTCGGAATTAAATATGAGGTTTAGTTTTTAACCATCCTTTACTTGGATTTCATAAACAAACTTTTTAGGTTGTGTTTTTTTTTTTTATATAGGTTTCTGTTTGCTTCTAACCATAATTCATTTTCCTGATTGCTTTCCACAGCTGTTGTTTTTTTAATTAAATACCTAGCTAAGTAATCATGATGATCTAGTTAAGATGTTCTAGTTAATCTCTATAGTAGTAGTTTTCTTTATAAAGATATTTTATGTAAGAAAACTTTAGTCATTTGTAGGGTCTTGTGGATCCTGATCTCTACTTCTTCCAATTTAATCTTCCTCACAGGCTATTTTTGCTTTTGGGCATCTCAAACTACTGAAGTAATTTACAGTTTCTGTTTTCTTGTCTTCAAAGACCAGCAATTGTATTCTCACAGCAAAATGCCCTTTCTGTTACAACAGTAGTTTCCTGGGCTTTTGCAACTCTAGCTTTGGTAAAAAAATTAACAAGAATTCAGTGTTTAGTTTTATTTTTATATCCATCAAGCTTCAAAATTTCTTAGATCTGAAACGAGCTTTAAATTACAGCAATAAGTTAAAAAATATTGCATTTAAAATGAACATTAATATAATTTAATGACTTTTTTGATGCAGTATAATACAAGAATGGTTGACAACTGTCCAAACATGCTTCTATTTCCACACAGAAAACCCACAGAATAAAGGAAGTGAATAGCATTCCATAGAAGAATTCTGGAGAATTTCAAGTCTGTATTATGGGTTAGTTCATAGAACAGAGCACTTCTTCTGCCAAAAAATCTAATGTTCCTGCAGTGTGATTGAGTGGGTGTCCAGGACTGGGACAAGCACAGCATTATGTAAACATTAATTAGCTCTTGGGTTGCCTTTTGGTCTGAACTGGCTTGTCCAACAAGACCCAATGTAATTCTAGAGATGTATCACTGCAAGCATAACTTTCAAATGGCAACGCTAGTGAAACTACACTTGATGTTGGATTCTTCATGTTACAAAATCTTTAAAACTGTCTTCCAATAATATCACAACAGTTATGTCCTTAGGGTCTTAACCTAATCCAAAATTCATTTGCCACATACCAGGAGATAAAGGCAATTCCATTTTTCAGGATTTTAGCCAAATAAACTGAGTCCTGAAGCACTCGTAGACACAAAGTAAGTATGCTTGAACTGTTGTGTAATAAGTATATTAGGGCCTGGAAGTCTCCCTTATAAATGTTATGTATTACAAATTTTGACAACTGTAATAAGTATATTAGGGCTTGGGAGTCCTCTTTGTAAATATTATGTATTACAAATTTAGGTAACCTGCTTTAAAGTGGTCTGTTTTAACCCCAAATGGCAACTAAGCACTGGCAAGTAAGTACTAGCAACTAAGGACAGAGCAAGATAGCAATATGGATCTAGACTCATTAATGCATTCTCCTATGAGAACTACTTTTATATCATTCTTTGACATAAGAAAAATGTTTACATTTTAAGGATAGAAACTCTGTAACAAAAATGCTGAAAAACACAGAGAATTAGAAAGGATAACTGTTTCTTGAAGCAAAATGTATTCACTTAAAATTATCAGAAGCATTCCCACATTATTCTTCCTTTTTTTTCTGACAGCAGAGGTATCTAGCCATACTTAAAGAAAAAAAAAAAAAAGAATTAAAGGCTTTCATTGTATCAGGTACTTCTCTGTGTCATACACATCATTCTGCATGTGTACAGATGGTTTCCCTGTAGTAAAAAAATAAAAAGTATATGAAAAGCAGCATAACTTCTGAAATACATCATTCATTACCCCATTATTTCCCATCCCGTTATTTCCCATCCCACTAATCCATCATTATTTCCCCCCATTGATTATGAAAATTAAATATTGGTATAAAATTCTGTTTCCCTAAGTTGCACTTACATGAACTCTCCTACTGACATTATTTGGTCTTAAACTAGAAACAACATGGAATATGAACATATATGTGATCACATCTTTAGGCTAAAATTCTCAGTTTATTAGTTTCTACACACTATTTAAATCCTCTAGTTTTCTGATAAATAAAGAAATAGAATCATAGAGTTATAGAATGGTTTGGGTTGGAAGGGACCTGAAAGACCATCTAGTGCCTTCATTCATGTTTTTTATTTCATATTAAAGGTTTGGGGGGGGGTTCAGGACAGTGCACAAAATAATTAAAATCCATTAGATATTATTCCATTTTCCTTGCAGTAGTGCAGTGTAGAGTGTTACATAATATGAAGACTTTATACAAAGCATTAAAGGAAGCTGATATGGATAATAGTTTCAAAATGTCAATTAACAGTAGTAGCACAGTTATCGTAAACTTAGAAGAAATTACATCGCAATGTACATGTATGTAAAGCTGTGAACCTATGATTGCATTTCTATGGAAAACCTTGTACTTAACCTAGAAGGGACCTAAAGATATAAAAATTCAGAAGCGGTAATACTCAGATCATAATGGCACAGTATCCTATGGTGTTTTCTTCACTGTGTAGACCAGATTGGCTTCACATTCAGCTAGTGTGATTCTGATGAGACTTCTAATCTGAAACCGCATGAAGTGGGGCAAGATTTACTAATCATCTTAGTTTTCAGAATGTTTTACAGACAATTTCTGTATTACTAAAATACATTGTCTCTTCCATAGACTTTCATATGAAAATCACTCTGGCTTCAGATATTAACAATTCAATGAGAGCATGATTTTCATCTGCATAAAATTATTCACAGTATTCATTTTTACTTCATCTTAAATAGCTGTTATTTAGAAAGGAAATTATCTGAAATTCCAAAAGTATGTCTTGAATTTAATATTCTAGACTTACAAAGATGAATTATGAAAAAAACGAAACATGAGAGAGCATTAATTTAACATATATATTATCAAATTACAGAGTTGTTTCCATAAATCTCTTCTGCTTGAGCCAAAAAATGGAAAAAAAAAATAAAAATTAGAACTTTTTGATATATGTTACTATCATTTTAATTATGTTAGTGTCAGCTTTCATAAGATGTTAATAAACGCTTGTATTTATATAGTACCTTTATAAGAATCCATTTATTCACAATGTTTAAGATTTAAATCCAATGTAAAAAACTCTCTGTTGTGTAGAACAGATAATATGCAGAGTAATAGAAGAAAATTACTGGCTGAAATTACTGCAGGGATTTTACATTTGTGTGCAATTACCTCATTATTTATGCCACAAATTTCAAAAAAATTCCAGATGCTCCCTAGCTGGACTTCAACTCATTGGGATATCAGGCTAGCACACTGAAAGAAATCAGATCAAAAGCATCCCAGATGTTGTAAGGTGTGAAATATTCCTTTAGCTGGGGTCAGCAACTCCAGCTGTATCCTCTCCCAAATTCTTGTGCTCTCCTAGCCTACTTGCATAAGGCCCAGAGTGAGACAAAGAGAAATTTGTCCAGCAATAGCCAAAACACTGGTTTGTTATCAACACTGGTGTAGCCACAAGGCCAAAACACAGCACCATACATTGCTCTGAAGAAAGTCAACCCCATCCCAGGCAGACCCAGTACAGTCAAGTTGAGCTAAAATGAGATGAAAATGCAAGCATGAATCACACAGAGCCAAGAGAGTTTGCTCTGTATACTGGTTTTGGCTGGAATAGACCCAATTTTCTTCACAGTAGCTGGTATGAGACTGTTTTGGATTTGTGCTGAAAACACTGCTGATAACACAGGGATGTTTTAGTTATTGCTGAGTGGTGCTCAGATAGAGTCAAGGCCTTTTCTGCTCCTCACCCCACCTACCAGCGAGTAGGTTGGGAGTATACAAGGAGCTGTGAGGGGACACATCATGGACAGCTGACCCCAACTGACCCAAGGGAAACCCAGACTATATGGTGTCATTCTCAGCCTGTAAATATGTGGGAAGAAGAAGGGAGGGGATGTTTGGAGTAATGACTTTTGTCTTCCCAAGTAACTGTTACATGTGGTGGAGCCCTCCTTGCCTGGAGGTGGCTGAACACCTGTCTGATGATGGCAAGTGGCGAATTAATTCTGTATTTTACTTTGCTTGTGTGTGTGGCTTTCACTTTACCTATTAAACTGTCTTTATCTCAACTCATGTTTTCTCCCATTTACTCTTCCTAGTCAATCCCCTATCCTGCTGAGGAGGGAGTGAGGTTTGGCTGTGTGGTGCTTCCTCACCAGCTGGGGTTAATCCACAACACTATGACAAGCGTTTTAGTTGCATGTATAGACTAAAGTAGTTTTGTAGAGTTTTCTTATTACTCTAGGGAGAGGCAACACCAAGGGAAGAGCCATCATAGCCTTGTCACGAAAGTGAGTGATTTGGGGTGGCTCAAAGAATGACTATCAAAGTTATTAGCAAGAGCAATTTTAATATGAATATATAAAAATGGGACTTAACAGAATTCAGTGTCAAAGTTCACTTTATTATTATGTGGATGAAACATATAAAGCACATCGAGGTAAAATTGAGCTGAAATGTTTGATGCAGAGATGGAAGGCACAAAGGGTAAGTAGAAACCCTTCCACTGAGTCACAAGGTTCATAATAGAACTCTGCTTTCTAAACTCCTGAAGGAGTCTAGGTGCAGCCAGGTCTAGTCTTAGTCTCAGACATGGTCAACGGTATATATTTAAAGGGTTACAAGTGTGCCAATTCACCACAGAGGGGATTTTTACATGGCTTTTATGTAGCAGCAGTCTATAGTTTTAACATGGATCTTAACTCTTAAAAAATGAGTCAACAAGATTTACTACACTTGTTATAACAATTTATACACACACACACTTGCACACATAACAGACAGAAAGATGTATAAATAAAAACATATAAAGACCTATGTCCTGGGTTCAGCAGTAGCAGTCATGTTTCTCCTCCTTGGTAGCTGGTGCAGTGCAGTGTTTTGACTTTCAGCTCTGGAACAGAGCTGATAGCGATGTTTTGGTTTGGCCAAGGACTTTGTGAGCCTCATGCTCTGCCAGGGAGGAGGGGGAGCTGTGAGGAAGCAGGGACAGGGCGCCTGACCCGGGCTAGCCGGGGAGGTATTCCATACCACAGCACGTCATGCCTGGGGTGAGGGGTAACTGGGAGTTACCCGGAAGGACACGGGCTTCCGGGTGGAACTCATTTTCTTGGCCGGTGGTATCGTATTCTCTTCCCTTGTTATTTTCCCTTATCATTGTTGTAGTTGATAGTAGCGGTGGTGATTTGTGTACATTGGTTGCTGGACTGTTCTTGTCTCAACCCGTGGGAGTTGCATTTTTTCGATCCTCCTCCCCGTTCCTCCGGGAGTGGGGGAGAACCCCGGTGGGGGGGGGACACGGACCTCGATTGTTGTCAGCTCGGCACCACTCACTGGGAGTGAGTGAACAAGTTACCTGACTGGGTTTAAACCACGACAACCTATTAAAAATTCTGCTGTAGTTCAGTGAAATATTCATGTCAAATGTCTCTGAATTTCTGTATGATCATGGGTTGAGCCTCGAGAAGTGGGGGGACTTCAGCCCAGGTTCCATCTTTTGATGACAGTCCTCTTGATTATGGCAGACTTGAAAGTTTGTGATCTCTGAGATGTGTCCCACTCAGAGGGAGATGCTGGTCACCACCCTCTGTGGTCCAGGAGGGCTCAAAGGGCCCTGCTCAGGATCACTATTTATAGGGTTGGAAAATCATTTGCTTTAGACATTAGTAAATTTCCATCCTAGTCACAACCCAAGCCAGTAATTACTAGAAATTTTTCAAAACTCCAGTAACAATGGTACCATTCCACTTGGGCTATGATCAAGGGAAGGAATGTTCTGAGACTGAGTCATCATGGGATGACTGATTATCCCTGTTCTCACTTTCCACCTTAGCCAGGTGATGGGAGTCCCTAGTATGATCAGTGCCTCCCTCCTTAGCCATGCAAGCGTTCCTGGTATACTCATTACACAACTCATCAGACAAGTCCCAAGGCCTGACAGGAATTTCTTGATTTGTAAAGTAGTCCAGAGGATGAGGGGGAGGTGAGGTGCACCATCACAAGCCCACATATAACTAATGTTATGGCTTATCTTCTGAAGTTGAGTATCTTTCTTCTTTTATTATACAGGTAATCTAATAGAAGAATTCATCTCAGCTGACACAGTCAGCTAAGCTCCTTATGCTTTCTTTAAAGTCAGTGGGAAAAAAAAATAAAACACTGCCACAAAGAGAGAACCCTGTTTGTCTTAGATGCTATTTAAAGAAGAGATGATCACGTCCTGGAATAATTTGTTTAACTGCTATATAATATTTAACTATGAGAATTTAAACTTACACAATTACTTTGTATACATTTGAAATTAGAAGAAATTATTCCCACTCTAGGTAATTACTATAGACTTTATTTAAATTTCAGATAGTTATGAAGCCCCAGTGTTCCTGCTTGTTCAGAATAATAACTCAGTCTAAATAACTGATGAATTCACAGAAGAAAATCCCAGGTTGGTAGTATTATATTTGAAATATAATGACTTGACTTTACAGTAACTGAAGCCCCTGTTTAAGTGTGAAGGATCATCCATAAATTCTGAAAACACATGCATGCATTTTCACAAGATTTTTTTGTCATAGCCAACTTCCCTATAAAAAATTAATGTTGCTTTCCATATAAGGTATTTTTCAAACTTTTTATGAACGTATACATGGATAAAACCTTGACCATGTCAAACCAATGGGATTTGTGCCTCTGACTTCTGAAAATCTGTATAATCTGCATAAATGTGAGAAAATCAATCAATACAAAAGAGATCTACTGGGGGGGGGGAGGAGGGGACAGAAATACTTATAAAGTATAAATCATATCTGATCATCTTGACTCTCTGTTTTAACAAGGCTTTTGACACCATCTCCCACGGCATGCTTGTGTCAGCGGTGGTACATTATGGACCGAGTGGGTGAGCACTCAGATAAGAAATGGTTGGATGATCCGGCTCAGAAGGTTGTGGTTAATGGATTATTCTTCATACCTGGAGTCACTCAGAGGAGTAGTGGGTCTGCACACACGGGTCTGTACTGATAGGCTGGAGGAATGATGTGATATTAAACTACTGAAAGTCAAAAAGGACAAATGCTTAGTCCTCTGGGAAATTAGACCACGGAATTTTTACAGGTTGAAGGACTGGGGGACAGGTGCGAGGTCAGAAGAAAACTGCTGTGGCCTTGGGGGCAGTAAGCTGAAAATGATCTGAAATGATCTGAAAGCAGGGATAGCCAACAGCATCTGAGACTGTCTTAACCAGATAACAGCCAGATCAAGGGAAGTGATGATCATCCTCTACTCAGCGCTCACTAAACTGCATCTATAATAAAGCACACAACTTTGGGCCTGCTGAGTACAGAAAGGTCATATATAAACTGGAGCAAATTCAGCAGAGGGCTATCAGGATGGTCAGGGCTGGTGCATTTGTCAAGAAGTTCACAGACAGTGGCTCATTCAGCCTGAAAAACAGACAGCTTCAAGAAGCAGCTCCCCAGTAACTACAGAGAGATGATAGAGGGGATTAATCCAGGTTTTTCACAGCCGTGTGTAGAGGAGACAGGAATAAGTTGAAACAAGAGACAGACTGGGTATAAGAAGAAGGTTTTTTTTTCCCTAAGAGGAAAGGCAGCAGATCATGTAGCTCACAGAGATTGTGCTGTCTCCAACTTTGGAGGTTTTCTAGACCTGACTGGTTAAAGCCCTGACTAAGTCAGTTTAATCTAAGAGCTGAACCTGCTTTGAGCAAGAGTTTAGCCTAGATCTCTTCCAACCCAAATTATCTTATTATCCTGCAAAATACTTTTATTTGCTCCTTTAGGCACAGCTCTTAATAGAGTTTCTCTGGAGATCTTTTTAACAGCAGCCAGAGGAAATATTTATATATGCTTAATTACTAGAATTTTCTACTTCTCCTTAGAGAGAGACTATAAAATATTGAGAGACAGAAGCTGTTATATCTCTGTATTGTGTAAAAGTTGTTACAACGAACATCATTATTTCTCTTCAACTGAATTACTTGCTAAATAGGTTACCCTTGAGAATATCTGATTTTATTTTTTTTTTTTTACAATGTTTGATGGAGGTTTTTTTGTATATTTTTGCTTATAATAGTCCAAAACCAACCAAAGCTATCAATGAAGTTAAAACTTGCCCAGACTATGGTTTTATACCATTACTTTTCTGTAAATTTCAGTATTATGTTTTGAGAATTCAAATTTGAGAATTTTTGAATTGGAGAATTCAACTCCTTTCAATGTGAAATAGATTACTACTTAGTACCCATGTTTTAGGTAACTCACCTTATAAGTTACCAGCTTAGTATGAGTAGTTGTAATCTTGCTACATATATTGCAGTTGCCTAAAATTAGCCGAGATGATTGCAATTTCAATACTGTTCTGTTCTGGAAATTTTAGCAACTTTGCAACTTTGCAAAACACACAGCTCAGTGTCAAAATTAGGAAATACTTTAAGATGAATTTCAGAGAGTTTCTAGTTCTATTGAAAGATGGATCTGATCTTGGGAAAAAAAGGGAATTGAGGAGTTTGAGTAACCTTACAAAGTACTGTAGGTAGAAAAGTTTGAAAAAGATAATGTGAAAGATAACATTTACTCAAGAATCTCCTCTGTCACAAATAATCTAATTTCCCTCGTGAGAGTTATTTTGTGTGAGGCATTTGCAGCACTCCTGAAATTAAAACTAAGCGAGGACAATTATTTCTTATAATATGCAGCATCCAGTACAATGATGCGCTGTTTGAAAGTTCATTCTGTTTGTAGCACATGACAAATAATAATAATTATAAATTAGTAGCTTTATCATAAGATATTCTGCAAGCAGTTTTGTTGTTGTTTTAATAAAATACACGATATACCTTTATGAAGACTAGGAGCTTGCACAGGATTTCTTAGGAAAATTTTAACATATTTTACTAATATTGAACTGGTATCTAAGGAAAATTAGGAAACAAGTAAACAATAACACAAATTTGAAAAGTCTACCCATTTTCTAAACATAAGTGCATCTTTCATCTTTCACACTAAATTCGGAACTTCTTTTTTCTGACTAAAAGTCTTGCAAGCCATTAGTCTGCTTCGTACAATAATTATGTTAGATATATATCAGATGAAAACTAAAAAGCTGAAAATATGTTTTGTCTCCACTTTTGCTATTTATATTCACATTATTATAATTAAGGTATAAAAGCCAGACTTAGATTTTATTGCTTTTGCTAGTATGTGTTAAAATTTTAAAATGTGGTTTTGCCAATCCTAATATGCAACCTACATCACAGCAATGTAATAACTGCACTTCTTGAGCTTAACATCATTAATGAGGGTAATAAAAACATTTCATGCGTATCTTTTGATTTTAATGACACAAGCCTAACCAATCAGCATTGTGAAAACATCAGCATTAAATATCATGTAATTAGATAAACTATTTATATTTTCTTACAGCTTTGAACTGTTATCAGGCAGTTAAATTGTATTTTCATGTAAATTTATACAGCTTCAATAGTTTTAGTATGTTAACTTGTTTAAGGCTTGTGAAAAAAATTAGCGAAGACTGGGAAACTGGATATTGTGAAACCTGGCTGTTTTTTTTGTGAGGAGCTGAGGTAAAACAGCTTCCCGTTTATTTATATCAACTCTCATTTAGCTATAATACATACCAACCTTAAGAAAAACTGAGATAATTGCTAAGGTATCTTAAACAAAAGATATATTGTATTTTTGTTCAAAAAGTGTTACTGAAGGGTATTCCACCCACAACTCCTTATACATAAACCATTTGAAAAATATAAATAGTGCACAGGATTTTAGATTAGCTACAGAAAAAAAGATAGTTCAACATTCTTACATGGATTCCATAGATTACTATTAGGTTATTCTAATTCTGGGACTAATTTCCCTAAGACATGTACAAATAATGAAATAAGGATTCTTATTCATGCAACTGTCCAATATATTACTCTATTATTTAAAGAGAATTAATTTTTAGAATAAATCTATGGTTGTACAAGAAAAAGAGCTTTGAAGCAGAAATATCTGACAGATGAATCCCACTAAAAATATTTAAGAAAGTTATTATGAAATCACTTAGAATCACAGTTGGCAGACTTAACAACTATGGAAAGCTGAATAAGTTTTAAACTCATAAGTCTGAGTAAGAAGCAATGAGAAGTGGATGGTATAACATGGAATAAAAAGAACTTAATTGAAAATCTTTTAAAATATTACTTTTATTACCTAAGTCCCTTGGCTTTGGCTCTTAAATGCGACATCAATTTGATTGTTTGTCATTCCAATGTATATGAAAAATTTCTAATATATTAATTCCTTGCTTGTGTTTAAGTTCCTTGTTCTTTGAGAATTTTTTTTTCCCCAAAGGTGAAAAGTCATGATTATATGCATATAGTCAGAGCTGCATATTATCATTATTACTTCTAGTGTATATATCAGACCTTTCACCCCTAGCTACAGGCTGAATATTTGAACACAACATTAGTGCATGTTGTAAATATAAAACAAAACAAACTTGTGGTTGAAGACTGTCCTTTTATGAAGGGTTTTGTGTGCATCTTGGTTAGCTTTTTATTTTGCTATCTAGCTTGCTTATACTTCCCTTCCTTATAATGCATCTGTTAGTGGAGTTATCCTTTCATATCTAGTGGGAAAGTTAGCAAAAGTAAAGCTAGTGTTTTAAAAAAAACAAATTCCTAAAGAAATAGAGGGGATTTTGTTTGCTTGTTTTCGATTTTTTTTTCCCTTTCCTCAAATAGTTGTCTGGTCAGACTCTTGAGACCTTCTTACAACCATCACCATACCCTTCATATTAATGAGTTGACCTGACAATTGTAACAATATATACTACAAAATGCTCTTTTATTTACAGTGACTGTTGATAATTAACTGAACAATTGATTCTTTTGGCCAAATAGTTATTATTATGCACAGGGTTCTCATTGAACTATTTATGGTAGCTCATTTTGTTAATACAAAAAATATTAATGATCCTTTCATACACTGAAAAAAAGACAAAACTATATAATAAGTGATGGACTCTCAAGTAATTTGTTCTGTCCTAATTACAGTTCTAAGGCTATATGTAATAAACTATAAAGGTCCTAAGAGGATTAGAACAAAGCTGAAATGTCAAAAAAAAAAATTAAAAACTTTCCCATATGAAAACCTGAAAATTTTTAGAAGGTGATTTAATCTGTTGGGGCATAATTCACAAAATCTTCTTTAATGTCAGAACTGGACAGATATAGTGTTCTATCTATGACTAGATCTCCTAAGGGTCTTTACAATTAAAAATGCACACAGGCAGACATAGGCATATGTAATCATCCTCTAGCTCTTGGTTAGTGACATCTTAGCATCTGACATAACCAATAGCAACTATCAAACTTATTTACTTAAATTTATTGTACATCTGTATTTTCCATTGTCCAATAATAATATATGATATTGAAAATGTGATTGTTCCCACAAGATAAGCTACATAAAAATTTTAAACATTAAATATACAGTTTGATTACTACCACCTATCATTTTGACCGATAACATATGTTAAATCAGGTTTGAACTTGTAATAGTAATTGGTAACTGATTTTGATGATAGGAATATACAAAAGAAAACAACGACTTTGTATCCCCTATTAGCACTACCATCCACTTTATTTTCAGAAATAACATAATACTTTCTTGTTAAACACGAAAAAAATGAATTAAGTAAGAGAGTTTGGGACTTCATGTTCTTTTTTTCTTCTTTAAAAATTATTATTACCAAATCAGAAGTGTATTTTAAACACTTTGCACAGCCATCATATTTCCTTATCCTTGAAGCACCACTGGTATGATATCTGTAAGTAATTCTGAGGCAGGTGCAGTGTTAGTTTTTATAGCTAGTGATTATAAAAGTAAATGGATCTAACCTCGTAACTGATTTCATGGAATTGAAGACAGTGGTGGCTGCTGAATATAAATCCTGCTGACACAACTACCGAATTTTAAAGGATTGAGCTCAGAAAACTTAATATTCACAAAGAGAAGTCTCAGCATGTGACTGTTTCTTTACAAATGGTGAAACTCATCCAAGCAAGCTGCATTAGTTATGAAGAGTAGTTTTACAAATGACTGTGCCATGTTACTTCCAATATACTCCCTAGGGGAAACAACCAACATGACTTGTAGTTTAAATAGAATCAAGTAAAGACTGAGGCTAAGTGAGTCTGATTTAATCATACTTATCTCTCAAAAATAATAAAACTGTATTAAATGTTCCTTTCTTTACCCTTGCATTTGTACATTGATTCATCTGAATATTTCACAATGCAAAAAAGTCAAGCAAAGGACAGTACTACATCATCTTTGGCCTGTGTTTCAAAGAATGAAAGAACTGAAAGGCTGTAACTTACCATCAAGACCTGTACTTTTCTCCATTCATGTTCCCTACCAAAGTCAAAGGCCAAAGAGTGAAAATACATTTTTAATTTAATTTTAAAACTATACAGCCTAATAAAGTCAGTGAAGCGCATACAAATCACATTACCCAATGCTTCTAGAAGCTTTAACTCATTTTGCCTTACAGTTAAAGAAAAATGCATGCTTATCATAGGAGTAATAAACATAGGTAATTATGCATAATTATAGAGATTAAGTTCAATTTATATAATAATCATATTCAAAAGTCTTTTGAGGTTTTTGGTGGCACTAATAAAGACCAAGGTAACTCAAGGTAGCAAGGATTCTTATGATTATAGGCAAAAATGTGATTTTAGATCTGGGTGGTTTGAATGTTTTGATGTGCTTCAACAGTATTAAGTTTTAAAGCAAATATTTCTTTTTGCTGCAGAACTTTTAATATATCCCTATAGCATCACCTTAGGTCAGAAGAGTATTTTTTCATATCATACAGAAACACTCTGCTAGGCATATTGAAAGAGGGTTTGGTTTTAGTTTTGCATGTCTGCATCTCAGTAATTTGTACTTTTGTTAGTTCTGCTATGCTAAAAACAAAATTTAGAATCTTGTTCCACCTAAATTCCCTTATGTTGTTGCATATACCTTATTTCAATTAACTTAAAATATTTCACATCTTATTTTATTAATAAAAAAAGCTTAAATTACAAAAATACAAATCAATACAATGAATATTTTCATGTGATATTCTGCAGAAATTGGTCAAGAGTTATAAAAATCTATGGAGAATATAAATATCACTCAACTTTCAGTTATGTAATTTCACATACATCCAAAATTGTCTAATTTTATTTGTTAAGCAAGAACCTTATTATAGCAATATATGCAATGTTTTAAATGAATAGACTTGTGCTAGAATAAGTGAAATCCTATGCTAACATTTATTTTCAGAATCCCTAAAGACAGTATCTCACCTACAGAAGACTCGGGCTTCAAGGGTAGCTTGGAAGGTAGGCAGGGTCAAATTAAATTATATGACTGCAACTGATGTCGACAAATAAATATGCATTCAGGGCAGCTGGAGGCAGTAGTTCTGCAGTTTATTAAAATAAAGAACCAGATTTAACATGCATTAGCAAAAAATACAAAAATGAGATTAAAAAATAAATGGAAAAAGTATACATTATTATGCTTGACAGGAAGAAGTTTTGATGTTCATGTAATTATGACTCACTTGATGGATAGATTGTGCTCCTTAAGGCTGCTTGACAGGAAGAAGTTTTGATGTTCATGTAATTATGACTCACTTGATGGATAGATTGTGCTCCTTAAGGCTGCATACCTATAAACTGAAAGGAAACTTGAAGTTCTACTAAAGGAGAATTCACTCACCACTACCATCACCAACAAAAGAGTAGGGAACCCTTTATTCACTAAGACAAAATATTTATTTGCTAATCTGGTCAGAACTGTATCCCATGGCTACACATTTAGAATCCAAATGGCTTGGTCCATTGAACTTTCTGAAGTTTGCTCTTTCGCAAAGCAACTTTAATTGACAGTTCAGAGGTAGTTTTGATACTACCCTTGATTGAAAGTTTAAACTTTTGCAATCACAAGGCCTTACAACTTTTTCAGTAAAGAGAAAACTATTCTATTACTGTTGCAATACAGAAGATGTAGCACTAGCCATGAGCCTATTCTTCCCATTGCTTAGTCAAATTCTAGAGATCTCAAAATACAAGTTGTAGTGAAATTTACTTTGTTATCTAGCTGGTTAGGAAACTGAAGTGTTGGCATTTATAAGGTATTAGAAAGAAAAGAGGAAAAAAAGATTATGTCATTGTTTTCAACTACCTATATGCATAAATATTTCCATTTTAAGTTAAAAATGAAACATGAATTTTCATAGAAACTGCAAATTTCAGGGAAAAAGAAATTCTTCAGCATAAATCAAAATATGCTCAAGTTTAGATGATTAACTGTATTTAATTTTATATTTATGCATACATAAGTACATATCTATGCACAACTTTATAAAGTTTTTGTGTATATTTGCACATATGTAATTTGATACATGTCTTAAAGTATCTTATCTGTAATTGTATATGGATGTGTCAGGGATCTTTGTTTATATATATAATTTTTAATTACATAAGACCTGATATATTCTTGTGAGATATTTAGATTGGACCAAGAGGAAAAAAAAAACAAACTATGAAGCTTTTATTTATCTGTCTTCTCTGTATCAAATTTGTCTAAGAGTGTTAGCATTTCTTACAGTTATATGACAATGATACAGTTAGTATCATACAGGCTCATATGATACAGGTGAGATTAAAATGTTTTACACATTTAGCTACAGTTATAAGAAGGTATTTGATTTGGCATCTTTGTGTATTTATCTATATTTAGAAGTACAATGTGACATTGCCCTGTTGTTTTTGAAGCTAAACCCAAAAGTAATTCCAGACATGAACACATTTGCCACTACAGAACATCAAGGCCATAATATATATGTTAGTATAAACAAAGGCATTATTGATACCAATATTTACAATGGCACATAATTAAAAAGAGTCCTAGAATCAGTATGTTCACATCTGAATTTACTTAATCTTGGTCACTAGAGAACTGAACTACAAAACTTTGAGACTGACTTCTTCTAGTACAAGTATGCATAATTTATCTTTTACTAATATGATCACTAATATAATGAAGAGTTAAAAAACAAACAAACAAAAAAAAAACAAACAACCAACCAAAAATAAAATACAACAAACAAAAACAACACCACCCCCCACCCCAAACCAAAAACACTGCTTACTTATTTGCTAGTAACATTGGGGTTGATTGCTAGAAAAATATTTCCCTCTGCATTCATTCCCTTATGGATTTCTCTTGATGCCACACCTATTTCAGAAGACCATCACCAGGAGATTACAGCTTCTCCCTAACCACTGAAAAAGCATAATTCAGAAAGGGTCCCAGGTGGGATGTTAGTGATCATCCTGAGTACAATTCAGCCATTGTATGTTTCAGCAGATGGTTATGTCAGTGTGCAGTGAGTCATGAAATTTCCACTGTGAGTTTTTTGCTGCTCCTTCTTCAGAAACAGGTCAAACTATCAGATACAGCAGTCAAACGTTCTAGTTACTTACAGTAAGAAGAATAATGATTATGATTGCTTGAAACAAATTCCTCTCATTGAAATCATTTATTGCTTGACCTTGACCTTCAGGATTATTTTTCTATCTATTGTCATAACTGTGTTAATATTTTCAGGTGTTTACTTGTAAATGTGTAACATACAACATCTTGGAAGTTATTATAAAATTATTATAAAATTTACTTAACTATATTCTGAATGTTAGCCAAGTCTAATTACCATCAGATGTACCATTTTTCATTTTGGAAGTAGCTATGCAAATTACATAAGGAAATAGTCATAAAGGTAAGAAGAATATTCGATTAGACGAACATTGCTTTGCACTAGCAATAGAAAATAATGTCATGGTTTGAGGTTTTTCATTTAGCCAAGATGTGGTTAGAAGCAGTGGTTTTATACCATGTGAAAATGAACCTGTGTACCCAGTTTCGTTTTTCTTACTTAATTTAGAGATAATTGGGATACTTACTACCTTGCCTTTTTCCAGGTTTAATAATGTCATTGTTTGAAATTAAGGAACAAATTTAAGAATGAGAAAAAGCTTCTGCCACATTGCTATTGTAAAACTGAAACTAAAACCCCTACATAGCAGCTGAACACCATACATAATAGGTCTTGAAAGACAGAAACATGTAGAAGTCATTTATCAGGCAGAAAGATGCAAACTAAATTGAGTGTAAATTCACTGCTGATATTGAGGTATGATATTGAATTTGTATATTTCTTTTATCCACTAATTCATAGTGTACTGATACAAAGAAAAAATAGAAATTAAGTGAAGATAAATACCACAAATGAGGGAAAAGCAAGAAACAGTATTAAGAGTACATTAATTTATTTGTACTCAGTGATGTTATGCATTGAATAAATCTGTTAAGAGCCAATGTTTTGTTAAGTGAAAATTTTATTTTCTTCTTCATACAGGTAATAAACATTTTTTATACATATGACAGAAAGCTTTGCCACCATTATGATCCCCTCATGACAGAAAAAGACTGTGCCATAGTGACAGAGTGATAAAGTGTGAAAAGGATTGTAAAAGTCTGACTGCATTCAGCAATTTTTTATGAAATATTAAGTAGTCATATGCAGAAAATTGCCTGGTCTGGTGCTACTGTTGCTAGTGTGTTGTCTTGCATATTTTTCAGTAAAAGCCAAGGGGCATTCTGTTTCTGCTCCTAAAATTTTTTATCACTTGGTATGCCATTGCTGCCTGTTTGCAGGTAAGAGCTCAAAAGAGTTGACTGGTAAATTAGACTCAATCATGCATGCCTTTAGGGTAGGGTGCCCTTGAAGCACTTTCTTGGGTCATCATGGCTCTTAAAGAACTCCAGTTAAAAAGTACAGGACCTTTTTTTTTTTTTTTAGAGTGTGTGTTCTTCATCCATCCAAACCGTCATTTCTATCAGTCGAAATGTTAAAGAGTCTTGAGGGATGATGAGTATAAAAAATGCTTGCATTGCATCCTGAAATATAGCAATACAGCTATTTTAGATGAGTAACAGACTCAAGATCCCCAGGCTAGAGTTCTGTGTGGGTTTTCATGGGCTACTAAAAGCCAGGTGTTAATGATAGCAATGTACAATTTAGAACAAGCTGCGATAGTACTAAACAGGAACTAAAAAGCTGAGTGAAGATGTAGGAAAACTTTACCTTTCCAGCCTGTAATACGGAGACTACTGGTGAAATCAGGCTGTAAAGCAGTAAAAATGAGATTATAATGACTACAGATATTTTTTAGAATTTATTTACCTTTTCTGGTAAATGTATTATGACTCAGTGACTCAGTTGTACATTTGAGATATGTTGGTTATTTCAGCTTTTTCCCCAGTTGCAGAATAGCGGCTGTTTTAAATATATCTAGTATCTTTGCGGGTTCATTACAAGGTTATTGTAACTGAGACAAATTAGTATATTTTAGTTCAACAATGTGAAATGTCTGTAATACCTTATTAGCTCTGTGCATCAGTGGCTGTTAACAGCTCACTCACTATTGTGAAAGACAAATGGATAAATTATGCTCTAGCTTGATGTACAATGACTTTTAATTGTGCTCGAAGAAAACTAGCCTGGTTGGGCTATTAGACACAAACAGCTATTTCTCTACAATTGTAAAAAGTAGCTATAAAATATTGTGAGTAGAAGAAGAGACAAACTGATGAATATTGCATTACTAAATCCAGCATGAATATTGTTTCCTGCAGTATCTCTTGTAGAAGATTAGTCTGTGAGATTTGAAAGATTCCCCGGAATATTAATCTTTCAAACTTGACGATGTTGGAGACAGTGCTTGGAAATTATCAGACTGCAAATTCTTATGCCTTGAAAGTGATCCAAATATAATCACTGTCTTTCAATAGAAAATGCACTGAAAAACAGGGTTAGATCTCTTTCATGTTTGATTACTAAAGTAATCTTTCTGATTAGCATGTCGTAGAGGTGCTATTCTGATATTCTGAGCAGAACTGTACATTAAACTGCAGTGGTTTATTCCCACAGAGGAAAGCATGTATTAAGAACTTTGGGGGATATTCCTTTCTTCTACATTTATTTCACAGTTATGCTCTCAGTTAACTTATAATAAACTTAAAAGCTACCTGATTATTGTTCATAAGACCTTGGCCATCTTCAGGCCAGGTAAGTTTAGACAGAAAGACAGATTAATCTTTTCTTTTTTGACAGATCTCCATTCTTTAGTCTCTGTGGGTCATGGGGCAAGCTCAAGAATTGTAATTCTGATGTTCATCAGTACAGATCGATAACCTTAGCTCTGTTTCAGACCACTCCAACTTGCTGTCTTGAAGAGAAATATCTTCTAGAAAGAGTAAATGTAATCAATGTGAATGAAAGCCAGCTGATATAAAGTGGTCTCAAGGCCAGGGTTCGGTCCAAGGCAATATTTATCAAGAAGTATAGAAGTAGCCTATATATTCCAGTAAAAAATGTTGATGCAGGGAGACTGTCATGACCTAAACAATTACATGGCCTACAGCTGTATAGACATTGAAACTGTGAGCTCTAAGGATTCTGTAATATACAGTATATAGTGGCTTTATCCCCTAAATTTCTCTATTTTATTACAGATTACCACAAACAGAACACAAATCACCAATAGCAAATATAATACCACAAAAATCACCACTAACAAGTATACATAGGACTAATAAAGAGAATCTTTCTTTCAAGTTATTACAAATTACTATCAGCAATCAATAATACAGCATCAATCATTATTATAGTATCAAACAATATTATAGCAGCAACCAATAACAGCAACAACCAAATAAGTATATACTTTTACAAGCTACTACAAGGTTATTGTTAATGAAGCATATTTAACTATATAACAGCAGATACATTTCAGATAGGTTACTATTCTGGTTTCAACTGTAGCAGTTATTTTTCTTCCTAGTAGCTGTTACAGTGCTGTGTTTTGGCTTTAATCTGAGAGCAGTGCTGATAACACACTGATATTTTAGCTGTTCCTCAGCAGCATTTACCCTGATCAATGACTTTTCAGTCTCTCCTGATCTGCCAGCGAGTAGGGGCAAAAAGAAGCCAAGACAAAGCAGAGACTGGACACCTGACCCAAACTAGCCAAAGGGGTATTCCATACCACAGCACGTTATGTCCCCTATATAAACTAGAGTTACCTGGAAGGGACTGCTTGGGTTGGAGTGGGTATCAGTCGGCGGGTGGTGAGCAGTTTTATTGTGCGTCACTTGTGTTTATTGGTTTATTGTGGATTTTTTTTTTGTTTTCAGTTTTATATCTCTCTTCTTGTTACTCCCCATATTAATATTATATTTTACTTCATTTTAATTATAAACTGTTTCTATCTAAACCCATAGGTTTTACATTCTTTTGATTCTTCTCCCCATTCTTCCTGGGGTGGGTGTAAGGAGGAGTGCGAGTGATTGGCTGTGAGTGCTTTGTTGCCAGCTGGGTTTAAACCACAACAATTACTTATATGAATGTACAATACCAGTGTCAAGCCTCTGCAAGGCTTCTTGTCACTCAAAAGAGTCAACACTTCCCAGTTTGGTGTCATCAGTAAACTTGATAGCATAGCATTCAACTCTTTCATCCAGATCATCAATAAATGTCTTGAACAGACTGGCCCTAGAATTGAACCTTGAGGAACACTACCGGTGACAGGTTTCTAGCCAGATGTAGCCCCATTCATTACAACCCTCCGAGCTCTGCTGTTTAGCCAGTTCTTCAGGAAGTGCACTGTGACCAGGTCTTCCCACAGTTAGACTTGTCCAGAAGGATGCTGTGTGGGATGGTATCAAAAGCCTTACTAAAATCTGGAAAAACTACATCCACTGCCTTCCATTCATCCATTAAGCAGGTGGTCTTGTCATAGAAGGATATCAGATTAGTTAAACAAGACTTTCCTTTTGTGAACCCATGTTATGGGAATGGACTACATCATAGGCCACATATGAGGTGCATTTCTTTCTGGAATGCTAACTAAGGAAAGCAGGATACTCCATGGAGCTTAAAATAATATAAGATTCATATACTTAAGCACCAAATCTCATAACAAAAAAGATTGGGTTGTATTTTTAGATTAAAAACCTTGAGGCAATGTCTACAAGGAGATGCATACATGTGAGCTAGATTTCTACGCCTCTTTTACATTTAAATCAGTTCTAGGTCTTGATTGGACTATACAGTAGTATTTATTTAGTGTAATTTCACATGCCAAAGTGTAATCAGAACATATGTTGAAGACTGATATATATATCTGGACTTAGAGTTCTGAGAGCCAATAGGCATTAGAGGCTCCATGGTGACTAATATGATGGTAAGCACAAACAGTTAGGAAACTGTATCTTGCCTTTTATGTCTTTTAGTCTCAGCTGAAGAGATCTCCAAGCTTTTCTGGTTACCCCTCTCTTTGAGATCCTTCTTCTGAACCTTCCTGTAACTCATCTGATAACTATTAGGTTAGGGTTATAGTTCAAAACAGCAATTAGAGCAAGATCATAGCCCAAACTTATCCCTAGCTAGATGTCTGTGTTATCATCTAATGTAAGATTAATGCCTTATCTACTTCAAAAATACTATTGTCTTTTCAAAACATTTTCAAAAGGCACTTTGAATGAGATATTGTATTATGTCTATGGCAGCGGGGTTCCTTCCAATCCAAACCATTCTATGATTCTATTCAGTTTAGTGACTTATTTATGGACCTCAAATAGTTGATAGACTGCTATGTTTGACAATTGGTTGGGGACACTGAATAGCCAGTTGACTACTTGTTATGGATCTGCAAAATACAGCTAGGAAGGCCGAGCTGAATTTACATTGACATAGAGGGAGTCTGATTCCTCTAAAAAGTTGAAATCTCTTGTAGTTAAAATTAATTATATTTATATTCAAAAATTATTTTGACATCACAAGACTGGGAAAAACAGAGTGTGACAATTCTTCAGTGACCTAACAATTAAATTCTCAAAAGCAGAAAGTTAATAGACTTTAAAATTACTTCTAATTAGAGTTTTCATAAACCCTAGGAAACATAATACCGATAGAGAAACTGAAAAACATAGAAACATCAAAGAAAAACATGCAAATTTCAAACAGAGTTTGTTTTTTTTTCACAGAAGTTGTATTATTCTTTATAAAACTGTTCTACAGAGACATGTCAATGAAAATAAGACTTTGTCCTAGAGCTAAATCAACAAGTTCCTTTAAAACTATACAAATCAAGTGGTTATTTTTGGATTAAAAAAAATCCCATTTACTTTACAAGTAAATTTATTTATGAAATACAATCAGAATTTTAAATACTTACTTATACTTTAGAAAGAAACAGAGTTGTTGTGCAGCTTTTCTGATAGTAGTTATTTATGTTTCAGCTGCAGCTCTCTCTATTTTGAAGTTGATTGACTACTACTAATTTGATGTGAGAGTATATTAATAAACAAAAATTATTTTTAAAATCTACTGTTATTAATAGACCATCATTATCTATAGGCAGGCATCTAGTAGTTTTGGACAAAGTAATAGAGAAAACTTTATGTGCTTTCCTTTTTTTATTTTTTTCCCCTTTTAATATTTAATGCAAGTCATCATGGATTAAAAGTCATATAATGCTGGCTAAATGACCAGCCAACACACTCAAAAAAAAGCATGAGGTTTTGCAGTGTCAGAGAATCAAATTTCCTCACTTCCTTTCTAGTGTTCTCTGCAATGAATTACAATTACTAGTTACATTAAAAACTTCATAGAATGTCCTAGGATGAAACACTCAGACAAGATTTTTAAATAGTGCATTATTCTACCAACCACGTGATACTAGGTAAATACGCACACCCAAACTATGTTTAATTTATTCATTAAATCTGTGTCAAAGATGCTGCAGATTTAAGACCAAACCAAAATCAACCCAAAACTATTGAATTCCACCAAATTCTATTTCGGTGCTTGCTTCTCCTGACTGAATTATCAGCACAGCAACACCAAATTAAGCCAAAATTACAAATATAATATGAAATGGATAGCTTTAAATACTAATAAAAAACTATTACATCTGAATATTCATGGGTATAATTACATCTGTGAACTATGAAGTATCATCAAGCTAACTGTACTATAAAAAAAAACATAATGATTCCCTCATGAGTTACACATTCAGCCATCTAGTTCCAGGTCCTTCCATCCTTCATCATTAAGCTATCAGTTATCTGCCACTGCATGTCTATGAACATCAGATTCTAAATTATTATTTAACTTCTATCAAAGGAAACAAATAACTGAAAATACATTTTTAACTCCTAGTATCCTCTACAGATATAAAGAGCAGACTGGAAAAGACATCATTAGGAATTGACAATTTCTCATTAAGATTAATAAAACCACAAAACTGTTTGTCTCCTTTTCCTTGTCTTGCTCATTTTTTGGTTTCAATTACAAAGTCCCAAATATTGATTAATCTGACTGAGAAAATGAGATTACAGTTACTATTCTTGCATCATGCAAATTAATGCACTTGAAAATCTTGATGAAATGAAGATTTAGCCACAACTAGGATTATAATGAGCCTAGACAAAGACAGTACTGAGTTTGACTTTCTTTCATACTGTTATTTCAATTTAAGTAAAATTAATAGAACTACATGCAAGGTACACTCAGATACATATAAAATAATTCTTTTTTTACATATTTTTTTCCATAAAAAAAGCAGCTCTGAAACTAGTCCAAACACAGATCATTAATACTATTAATGGAGTTAAAAACTCACAGGCATGAATTCCTGAAAACCTTAACAATCTTTTAAAGTAGATCTGGCTTTAAAGGTATTTTCTGGGGATGTATGCATAATATGTTTAATTTTGTCATATTACTTACACAAGAAGAGCAAAATGCTCAAGCCTATAATTGTGTTGTACTTTCATAATGGCACTACTAGTGATGCTATTCTGATTTATGCATGTTAAGAATCTAGTCTTTGAGTTTCAATTTTTCTTCTAGCTCATAATAGGCAAAAATAATCAATATTTACACTTAATATTGAAACTACTTCAGATGTTGCTTTTACAAATAAAAGATTTCAACCCAGTAATTTTGTATGTTATAATTTGTCATCAAATTTCGTCATCATTAAAGATCTAAAAAGTGAAAGGAGTAGATGGGATCTGTCAGGGTTCGACTGGATAAAACCCAGTGTTGGAAATATTTTTGATCGTGATTCCCAAAATCCAAAACAACTACCACTTGTAAACTAATATTAAAGATAGCTTTGACTACAAATGCCAGTATTATCTGACTTGAGAATTTTGTACATGTCTGCAAAATAGCCAGTATTTCTACAAAATCATAGAATCATAGAATGTTTTGAGTTGGAAGGGACCTTAAAGATCATTTATTTCCAATCCCTTTGCCATAAGGAGTTGGATACCTTCCACCAGGCCAGGTTGCTCAAAGTCTTATCCAGTCTTGCAGTAAAGAAATTCCTCCTTTTATCTATCTAAACCTTCCATCTTTCAGTTTAAAGCCACTACCCCTTGCCCTGTCACTACATAGCCTTGTAAAAAGTCCTCTCCAGATTTCTTGCCCTTGTTAGGGGGGAGGTTGCTCTAAGGTCTCCCTTGAGCCTTCTCCAGGCTGAACAACCGTCTCAGCCTGTCGTCACAGGAGAGGTGCTCCAGCCCCCGATCATCTTCGTGGCACTTCTCTGGACTCACTTAAACAGGTCCATGTCCTTCTTATGTTGGGGGCCCCAGAGCTGGATGCAGTACTCCAGGTAGGGTCCAATGAGGGCAGACCTGCTAGTCATGCAGCCCAAATGTACCATAACAGTTCATGGAATACATTGACTATTTTTAGAGAAGTCTGACCCTTGGGCATCAAAATTGGTACTTTGTATACTGTGAAACTGCTAGTTCAGCTGCAGTATAATGTTTCTCCTCACTGACTTCAAGATCTCTTCTATGTCACTGGATTGAGAAATTTGAAGCGTTATTTTCTCACTCCAGCTCTTGAGCTACATGGTCAACCAAAAAAACATGCTCATGACAGCATGAGAGGACCGTCTCAGAGGCATCTTCAGAATAAGATAGTGTCCTGGGTTCAGCAGTAGCAGTCATTTTTCTCCTTCTTGGTAGCTGGTGCAGTGAAGTGTTTTGACTTTTGGCTTGGGAACAGAGCTGATAACAATGATGTTTTGGTTTGGCCAAGAACTTTGTGAGCCTCATGCTCTACCTCCCTCTGCCAGGGAGGAGGTGAAGCCAGGACGAAGCAGAGACAGGACACCTGACCCAAGCTATCTAAAGAGGTATTCCATACCACAGCACGTCATGCCCAGGAGGTAATGGAGAGTTACCCGGAAGGGCTAGGACTGCAGGGTTGGGCTGGGCGGAGCAAGTTATCAGTCAGCTGGTGGTGAGGTGTTGTATTCTCTTCCCTTGTTATTTCCTTTATCATTATTATTATTGGTGGTAGCAGTAGTGATTTGTGTTATACCTTAATTACTAAACTGTTCTTATCTCAACCTGTGGGAGTTGCATTCTTTTGATTCTCCTCTCCGTCCCTCCGGAAGTAGGGGGAGGGAAAGAAGGGGGGGAAGTGAGTGAACGAGTTACCTGACTGGGTTTAAACCATGACAGATAGGAATGATGCAACTATATTAAAATAGGCAAGAGTCATCCTTAATAAACAATGTGCAAAATGGAACTGAAGAAAGTTTGATAAATATGTACAAAATATGCTTCATAGAACTTTGCAACTATGTAAATAAAGCTGTATATGTAATTGTGTGATTGTTTGTGATTGTGGAGTCTTCATCTGTAAAAATATTCAGAATACATCATATTACAGTCCTGAGCAACCTGGTCTAGTTGACCTTGCTTGAACTTCCAGGGTCAAGCATTCTGTAACAAAGCTATACAAAATATAAAAATTACTTACTGTTTTAGATAAAGTGGCCCTATACTTTTTAATATGTTTATGCTTATACACTTACTCTTTGATAATAGATTTCCCTGGACAAGCAAAAAAATTTTAGTTGCAACTTGAAGACTGTTTTTTGTTGTAAAGTTAAATCACTGCTAAAAACACAAAATCAGATTGAAAGACTGAGGTAGAATAGGTTAACACCCGATTTTCATAACTATTTTAACCTTTTCTCATAGCACTATTCTTGAACTTAGCAGAAGGCTACATAACAAGACACTTCCTATATTTTTTTTTTTTAATTTTTGAAATAAAACACACTAATACATCACCCATACAAAAAAATCTTGTACATCTTTCACTTTCCTTTAAAAGTATGGACGTAACAATATATAGTCTTTATCAATTAAGAAAATAAATGCCGACAAGATTCATGGATAGATAAAATGTAAACTTTCTGTCAGGACTAAATTTTGCCCTCTGTTTGACCAGGGCATATTCTATTGAACTGGTTCCAAAGAAACAGTGAGACATTTGTATCTTTATTACTCTTGCTATTATTACTTATTATTACTATTTTTAACACAATTGTTATTATTAGTTTCAGTGTTAAAGAACTAGAAATGCATAAAAATATGATTTGAATCTCAAGAATATATATATTATGTAGCCTAAATCGCTTTCAAAATATTACAGAATTTGCACTGTTTTTTCATAGAATAGAAGCAGATGTTTTCATAGGATATAGTGAATACTCCTCTGTAAGAAGTCTTGTTTCAATCTCTCTGTTTTTGTTCTACACTTTCTTCCTGTTTCCTGTCAACATTAGCAGTCTTGTTTTCAAACCGTATCTCCTCCTACCAAGATCTAGAGGCTCATGCAGAGCTTACATCTGAGAATTAAAATTCTGTAATGATTAATCCATTATGCTTTGCTGTAGTTTTGCTTTGATTCAAAATTTATCAGAAAACAGTGCTCTTGGTGTTAGTCTAAAGTGTTAAGTCATAAGAGACACATTTTCCTTCTGAATTGCATTTTATGAGTATGTATATGATAAATTCTTCCACATTTTTCATCTTCACAAGTGCCAAGCCTAGTATCCCTCTAGCAAACAGAATATATCAGTTTCTCAATTGTATCAAAATCTGGAATGTTCTCATGTCAAAATTTTATTACTAAAAAAACATAAGCTTCATGGTCATGTTATGCTTTCCAATAACTGAATTCCTGTTTAGCATTGCTACTTTTCTAAACAATGTTAAAGTATAAATTAAACTTCCCTTCATACTTTTATCCAATAGACTTTCAAAGGTGTCTGCTTAGAAATAATTCTAAATACTCATGGTGCCTTTAATTAAGAAAGTGTGACTTGTAATTTTAAAGTAAATTATTCAAAAATGTTAAGAGAAGTAGTCTTCTCAAATCTTCTGTAACAATATACATTGATTACAATCCTTCATCTTGCTTCAGGAATGCTCTCTGTGAATTAAAAATATAACACACCTGTGTTGAAGAAAGGTGAACATCTCCTCTCTTCCCTCCCCAACTCCAAGCTATCTTCACTTGAATTACTCTTTAAATTCCATTTATTTTAGCAAACTTTCTTTTTTTTCTTCTTCTTCTTCTTTTTGCTTATTACATTTCTTGAGGATACATGAGGTACATGTGGGATTTATTTCTAAACAGAACCTGAAAGTGAATTAACTGTGTTTAAAATACTTGTACTAGCTCAAATGCATATGTCTTGCATGGCTGATCTGCATGTATGTAGGAAAGTACGCTGTGTTGTACTTAAAGCATATGCATATATATGAAGGACTCAGCATTGCATGTAATATAAAGTGTCCAGTCCATGAGCCCGTGAAGTTTCCAGTACCATCTTGGACCTTAAAATTGCCCTGTTTTGTTTTGTTATTTTTTTTTCCCTCAACCCATTGTTTCTCAGCTTAATAAGCTCAGTTATCTAAAATTATGTCTTATCTAAAATTATCTCTTGTTATCAGCCCATAGGACTGAATGTTAGGGATGAACAATTCTGAAAAAGAAAAAGGTTAACTTATTGTTCATAATTAAATGGACCATTTGTATCAATACTTTTTACAAGTTAGTCTTCCACCTTTTGATTTTTGTCCTTTTTTAAGGCAAGGACATCATGGTGTTTTCCCTCAGTTTCATTTGTTCAGAATTACTTTATAGTGATCATTGCTTTATTCCCCAGCAGCCATTCTTTGTAATGTTTTATACTGGTTTTTTTAGTTGTTTTTCTTTTTTTTTTTTTAATCTGGTTTGAAGTAACTTATAATTTGTATTCTCTGATGAACAGAATTCGAAGTATTCCTACCAATATTAATTGCACATGAAATAGAATTTAATTTCTCTGATAATTTGTATATGTAAGACTCAATTACTATGAACATCTATGGAAAAGAAAAACAGGAGAGGCAGAAAGCTAGCCAAGGCAAATGCATTTAGAAAAAAGAGTCATAAAAAGAATTATGTATTCACATTTTTTAACATTATTCTCTCACTGCAGCTTCCCAAGAAGCCAATACACTACTAGTCTTTCCACTGATTCCAAGTAACATTTTTCAAAGTCATTTCTACTTTGCTATGCAACCCAGTTCAGTCTATTGAGCCAATAAAAATAATGTGTTGGTATGAATAAGAGTAAAACCATTTTCCCATTTTGTGATTGTGACTAGAAATTCAGCAAAAAGACACAAGCACATCTGTCAGAAAAACCTCTTATTTATTTTTGGAACTATCATTATTTTGAATATTTCATTTGAAAGTGCCAGTGTAGAAAAGGAGTAGCAGATTCTTTGTCATTTAAATTTAATGAGGTTTAGAATTCTATGGAATTAAACTTTTTTGTTAGTTTTGTTATCTTGTTTCCTGGGTGTGAACTATGCAGCTGGGTAGGATTTTCTTTGGTTTTTTCTAGTAGATATTGTTCAATTAAGTATGGCAGCATGATACTAGGTATTACAATGACCTCTTATTTTATTAGTGTCATAATTGTTGTTACAGAAAAAAAAATGGATTAATGGTAGCCCAGTTCCATGTGTACTCTTGTAAACACAGTGTAGAAACCTAACAGTACAATATTTGGAGTGCCCCTCCAACAATATTAAAATTCTCTACAGACAGTAAAATTCCATAATCTTTCCCCATTATTATTGTAAATTCCTAATATTCTTAGGTTTTTGGCCATACCACTTCACTCATCTTTATTATTATATTGAATAACTGAACTTGAGGAACATTCTCAATGGCTACAGAATATTCTAAATGTTACATTATTTCATAATGTCAGATTATTTCATGTGAAACATGCTGAAACTGCTGTCAAACTGACTTTATCTTCTAGAAAATTAAGCTTCATTATCTCACACAATGCAGACTTCTTATAAAAGCAGCAAAGCAAATCTAGTTGGTAGTTGTCAGGAGATAATCACCCCCTTGGGAATTATAGATAGAATTTAGACTCTGCTAAATCTCATGGTTTCTAAAGCCGTAGGGATATGATTATATTATGATAAAAATACCACATTACTTTTTTTTTTTCAATGACAGACTACCTGAAATCATCTGGTTGAAATACCTCAAAAGTACATGTCTTTATGCTGTTAAATCTGAAGTTTCAAAAAACCACATGAGAGAATATCCACTATTCATCTACAGAATTCTAAAACTTTGTAAACTGTTACGAGAAAGTATCAAAGTACGAGGTTTTTGTAAGAATATATTATGTTAAAATTATACAAAGAAATTAAACAAGACCAATACATTGCAATAATCATAAGAATGCAAACAGTACTGATAACAACAATAACATCTAAATAAAACTGTCAGAATCAGAAGCAACATTATTTATTTTGCTTGTTTCTTTGTTTTTAAAGCCCTAAACATACATTAACTAATTCCAAGATCAGTGTTAGTTTTGACTCTGAGCTGAGCAGAATACAGTAACAAGAAAACTGAAATGTGACATTCTGCTAGTATCTTTCTGACTGTGTCTCTGTAAACAATACTCCTCATTGTATTACATTGAAATTTAAACTTCAAAAATACCCAGCTATAGATTTGGTTTAACATTTGATGAATATACTGAAGAAAATCCTGAGATAATTTAGTGATTGCTCACTTTAGCAGAAGATGGAGTACTCAGGGAAGAAGAAAGAAACTTTTCTCCCTCTTTGTGGAAATGAAACCCTGGGTTTTTCATTTTATTTAATTGCAATAATATTTGAAATGTACGAATAATGTTTCTTTTGAGCATCTGTTAAACAACACATGAAAGGTCTTCAAAATGAAAGTTACCAGTAGAGGAATAGACAGGGTTTTTTAACAGCCTGTGGGGCAAAACAGTGAGCCTTCAGGGCCTGAAACCACATTCTCTTTTTTCCAAGAAACTTGAACCTTAAGACTACAAATTATTGTGGCCTTATTGCACAGTAGCTGTATGTCTTAACTGTAACAACTGAACACCAGTTAAAAATATCTAAACTAGCTTTTAACTCTGTTTTCTATCAGAAGTACATAGTAGTGTAGTGCTACAGCCAAAGCAATTTGTCTGCTGATAGAAATCTTTGAGGTAAATTAGGAGTAAAGACAGAATATTAAGCCAAAGACATTAAGCTAAACATTCTTAGTCTATTGTTAGTTTCATTGTAGTGATGAATTCTAGTTGTTATAGACAAACCTTTAGTACAAATAAAGTTAACTTGTATTTGTATGTAGTGGAGAGATTCCAACAGAAAGAAAATGAGTTTACCCTATAGCTTTGAGATCAGAACAGTCTTTCTGTTTTGAAAGTCCAGGTCAAATTTAGGTGAGGGTAAGCTAAACATTATAGACATCTAAACAAATTTGTTGAAAAATAAATGCATTATCATGAAAACTAGATTCCTAGGATCCCTTTATATGTTTACTAGAAAAACAGTGGGGAAGTAATGTTTCATTCACTTATTACTCATTCCTTATGCTTTACTTGAGATTTGGCACCTTTCTTTTCAGAGAGGTCAATCTGTGTCCTTCCCATCATGGGAGAATTACCTCACCTGAAGGGACCTGAGTGTGCTAATGGGCTGTAACGGCTGGGCCCTCCCTCTCCTCCGTCCTCCCTACCCATGGCCCAGGATTCTATTTTAGTTCCTCAGACTGTCAGGTATCTTCCCCACAGTTGCTGCAGCACAGCCAGCCTCCAGCTTCCCACAGGCCTCGATGTAACTCCGCCAAGCCAGGCCTGCCTGCTTCCCAGCCCAGCCTCTGCTCATATACATAGGCCTGCCTGGCCAGCCCAGGGATGTGCCTGTGACAATGCTTCCCCTCCCCAGTCCTGACCCTGATCCCCATCTGTGGGCTGCTGTCTTCACCTCTCCTGGGCCTGGGCAGATCCCAGCAGATTTGCCTGTTACCCTGGGCTGGGAGATGTCTAAGCAGGGACAGTTACAGCAGGTTGCTCAGGACCATATCCCAAACATGGTTTGAATACCTCCAAGTATGGAGACTTCACAGCCACTTTGGGCAACCTGTTCCAGTGTTAGATCCTCATAGTAAAAAGTTTTTTACTATTACAGAAGAATTTTGTGTTTTGTTATTTTTTTTCATTGTGCTCCAATTGCCTTTAGTCCTGTCAGTGAGCAGCAGTGAAAAGAGTCTGGCTGGGTCTTTTTGTGAACATTGAGAAGGTCCCATAGAGACTTCCCTCTTCCAGTCTGAATAATCACATCTTTTTCAGCCTCTGCTGCTATATATGTTGCTCCCGTTATTTAATCATCACAATGATACTGAAGTCTGGTCTTAAGGAAAGTGTTTATGGGGTTGTAATGGGTTTCTGAATATTTTCTGAAGTTTTAAGTCCAAATTCTGCTATGAAGACTACAGGTTTCTGGATTATGTCTGTTTTGACAGGCAAGTTTAATTCAGCATTAAGATACAAAACTGCTTAAAAACCAAGAAATCCAAGTGGTATAGCATCCTTTTCTCTCTCTCTTTTTTTTTTTTCTTTTTTCCTAACAATATTATAAACAGGATCGAAACTTCTTAAGGAACCTACAAAGTGAACTGCTGTTAAAGTTTATAAATTGATGAGTTTCCCTATATCTGATTGTCGTGGTTTAAAACCCAGTCAGGTAACTCGTTCACTCACTCCCCCCCTTCTTTCCCTCCCCCTACTCCCGGAGGGATGGAGAGGAGAATCAAAAAGAGTGCAACTCCCACGGGTTGAGATAAAAATAGTTTAGTAACTAAGGTATAACACAAATCACTACTGCTACTACCAATGATAATAATGATAAAGGAAATAACAAGGGAAGAGAATACAACACCTCACCACCAGCCCCCCCAGCACAACCAAGCACCGACCGATACCTCCTCCAACCCTGCAGTCCCCCAGCCCTTCCGGCTAACTCCCAGTTACCTCCTGGGCATGACGTGCTGTGGTATGGAATACCTCTTTGGTCAGTTTGGGTCAGGTGTCCTGTCTCTGCTTCCTCCTGGCTTCCCCTCCTCCCTGGCAGAGCATGAGGCTCACAAAGTCCTTGGCCAAACAAAAACATCCTTGTTATCAGCTCTGTTCCCGAGCCAAAAGTCAAAACACTGCACTGCATCAGCTACCAAGGAGAAAAATGACTGCTACTGCTGAACCCAGGACACTGATAAAGTGCTAAATACTAGATCAGCAGTGTTTTCTGGTGAAAGATGAATCTTGAGTCTTCATAACAAGAGGTGGGGAGCAGGAGAATGAAGTAGCATCAGATGAAACAATGAGACTTTAAAAGTGCAGTCATGTGACTCAAGCAATAACATGATAAATGAAAAAATCTAATAAAGAACTAGAAACTCTACCAGACAGGCTATGTGAAGTTAGCCTCTTAAGAAGTTTTTTATGCTAAATGAAATTTGGCAAGACATGGAATAAATGCTGATGTTTTCAACACTGAAGACATTTCAGTAATGGTTTTATTAAAAGAAAATCCAAAAGAAAAGAAATCTAGTCAAAAGTCTAGAAAGCTATTCAGCTAACGAAGTATAGAGGTCTAAATTGTTATTTCAGCTTGTCTACCTGCATCTTCTATAGAAATACTGAAGGCTTAATAACTTTCTTTAGGAACCCTAAAGCTTAAATGAAGTTGGGGAAAAAAATCACAGTAACAGTGCTACAGATATAGCGTGTACATGATTTAATGTAATATATACATTGTAGGACATTCTACCTGAAACATTAAGAAAATAATTTGGCTTTGACATTGCAAAATTTATCTAGATAAACTGATTGACAGGAATATGAAGTGTCTATGGAAGGCTCTGGAACAGTCAGGGTACCAGTCTATTTATGGGAGGTGGTAAGTGATTTGCATCACTTGTTGTGATTTATTTTCTGTTGATGTGGGAGTCGTGGACAACACAGAGACGATCAATGTGATCAAGCGATTGCCATTTATTGAGCATCAGACATGATCTTTTATACAAAAATCTACACATTGGTTACACGCTGAGTGATTAACATGCCTTGCCAACAAGCTTCTGATTGGGTTTTACACAAAGTTGCTTAATACAAGTTACAACAGTTATCTATGTTTAGCACTAACCTCAACATCTATACACTGCAGTTTTACATCCTGTTTTTTGTTCTCAACATCTGTTCTTAACATCCCTAACATTGCAATTTCATCGCTAACGCTGCAATTTCATTTCCTCCACTGCTATCTCTGGCTAACCTCCCCTCTGGCCTAGTATTTTTCCACTTACAAAGAAGCTCTACTTATGCTGAGAAGCCCGACTCATGCTAACTAAATCCATACAACAATTCCCCCTTTTTGTTTTTGGTCCGGGCGCGTTAGTCAGTATCTTCATATAGCGCAGTGATCTCTTCATATTTGGTGCCAAGTCCCAATTCAATGTGTGACTGTTGAACAAACCAAGCCTTCAGAATGAACCTCATATGCAAAGCTTTCCCACATGCAAAAATTCCACAGCCAATAAGCAGTAACACCAACAACGTGATTAACAATTGTGCTAAGCTATACAGTAAAGGTCGCGGCCAGCTGCTAAATCCCAACTGAGCTAGCCAGTCGTCTAAACCTTGTTCGACTTTAATCGTAGTTACATATTCTTGTATTCGCTGCAACCACTTCTGAATAGATTGTGAATGATCAGTTATATTAAAACAACACATGCCTTCAAAATCATTACAGCCGTGCCCATGAGCTAATAATAAGAAATCAATAGCCGCGCAATTCTGCAATATAGCCTTACGACTACTATCTATATCATTCATAAGGTCTGTTAAAACTGAAGATGTAAGATTGGCTTGTTTCCCAACCCAACAAGCAAGCTTTTGCATATTAGCATTAGCAATAGTTGCTGCACACCCGGGACAAAAAATACTTGTTAAGAGATTTTCAACTCTACCCAAAAGCTTTACAGAGTCCTGACAGGTGCTCTCCAGCTTAGTAAGAAATCTAGAAGATCGCACCAAAGAGATACCGGTGGAGCTACAAGACTAAGGCGTCCCAGATAACATGGTCCACCAAGAGGATGTTTTGGGATACCTTGCCAGGCACGATCCCCACAAATCAAAAAAACTCCCTTAGGCAAAGCTAACGACATGCTTGGAAAAAGTTTATACTGGCCAAACTCCTCTAGACCTACAGCTCCCCCACATCAGGTTTGAGCCTCAGAAGCATCCTGTATCCATCCTGTATCCCATAAATACCTGATCCAGATACATTTGTCCACACATCAAGTGGATAACACAGTATGCCGATATGAGAACTTACACACCTTGTTTTAGTTGGGGTATCAATTATATTAACGCTAAAGCCAAAGCACAAACCATCTTAGTTCTGTTTATGGATCCTTCCTGTGGATCCCACAGTAAAGTTTTATTCAAATGCTGAATCAAAATAATGGACATCCAAGCTAGTGTCTGGTTTGCAATATTACCAGGGATATAACCTCACACCAAATCTGTTTGTTGGCCTGGCAGGCTGTCTGATTTCTGTGACACCAGCTATCAGACGCACTAGCCTTGTCTCCTTCCTGCTGCAATATGGTTCAGTTAGCTAATGGAATGTTACTTATATATCCCACAAATCTTTCTGGCTCCAAAAAAGGTATTCCAATTAAACAGGTGCGAAACAGATCAGATCAGACACGGCTGTTAAAGACACACAAAAACTAGAAGTGCTGGTTCTGTTCGCCCATGTTACCCATATGTTGTCTTGAGGCAATGCCATGCTTAAGAGTGGGTCTTCCAGACCTGTTGCTACAGCACTCATCCAAGCAATTAAAGTGAGCAGCCTCGCCGATCTGGCTTGACCCATCGGCTGGGTACCCATAGTGGTCCGGAATCTGTGGAAACACAAACATAGCCCCTTCTAGTCATTATGACTTCAACTGGGCCCTTCCATTCCCCTGTCCGCAGATCTCTATAAACCACTCGAGCACCATTCACCTTAACACATCCTGCGGCTAAGGCATTGCTATGTACCACGATAGGTGGCTCTGTCCTATCCCCTGTCAACCGCAAAAAATTTAAGACATAGACAACTTTTGCAATTCATTCAGCTGGTGGGAGAGGTGCTCCCCCTTTTTGTTTTTGCAAAAGCTCCTTAAGAGTTTCATGAGCATGCTCCACAATAGCCTGACCAGTTGGAGAGTGAGGGATTCCTGTGACATGATGAATACCCCATTGATTACAAAAAGTCTGAAACTTACAGGAGACATATATAGGCCCATTATCCATTTTAATTTGAAGAGGGACCCCTAAGGCTGCAATGGCAGAGTGCATGTGTCGAATGATGTGACGAGCTGCTTCACCCGTTTGGATGGTAGCCCAAAGTGCTAGTGAAAAGGTATCAATAGAGACATGGACATATTTGAGTCTACCAAATTCAGGGACATGTGTAACATCCATTTGCCATAACTGAAGGGCCATAAGGCCTCGAGGGTTTACCCTTAGGCCTATACCGAGACCACTATGTTGACAAGCTGGACAAGACTGGACTATGCCCTGCGCATCCGTTACAGAAATGCCAAATTGTTGAACAAGCATTTTTGCAGATTGATGGAAAAAATCATGGGGAAAACGTGCTTGCTCAAATAAATTAGGTGTGGGACCTGTCCATACAGGAGCAGTGACAAGTTTGTCTGCATGGTTATTCCCTATGCTAAGACCACCACAACTCTGGTGACTACGGATGTGTGTGATGAAATACGACTGGGTTCGCTGATTAATGACCTGTAACAATTGTAACAAGGTTTTTTGTAATATAGAATTGTTCAATGTCTTAATCATTGACTGCTCAAGACGTTGAACAACTCCCACAGCATAAAGAGAATCTGATGCAACATTAAGAGGTTCTGTTTGCCACTTTAAAAAGACCCAAGCCACAGCCTTCAGTTCTAAAGTCTGAAGGGAATCGCCAGGTTCTCCTTCAATGAATTGTTTTTTCCAACCATTGTTAGTGTGCCAGGTTGCAACAGCAGTTTTAGACTTCTTGCCTGCATCGGTAAAAACAGTACACCCTTGTCCGGGTCCTCAGACCTTTTAGGACATTCTTCCCAGTGTTGTCCTGATAATAGTGGTAAGATATTTTCTTTCGGGAAGACACTGGTCACCTTTCCTGCAAAATCTGTCATAGCAATTTGATATTCTGTTGAAAAATGTTCAAGCCACTGCAAATAACTAGAAACAACAGGTAAAATTATCTCATAGGGGTCATGACCTGAGATATCAATTATTCTATTTCTCCCTTTCATGATCGAGCAAATAACTCTGGTCTGGTAATTACTGTCTTGTGAGGCTGGTATGACAAAAAGATCCACTCAAGGATTCTCAGTGATTCAGCTTGAAATTGAACTACTAAAGCTGAAGGGTGCTGTCTATCCCCTCCAGAATTTATGATCATCAAAGCGACTGGCTGGTCTGCTAAACACCTGGAGGCATAACCAGCAGCAATTTTTTGGGATATACAATCCAAGGCCTGACTTTGCTCACTGGTTAGCTGTTGCTTGGCTTCTGCCTTGTGTTCTTGGCCTAATAGAGGCATCAATGGTGCAAGATTATCATTTGTGATACCACAGACATGTCGAACCCACTGAATATCTCCCATGAGTTTCTGCACATCAGTGAGTGTGTTAATTTTTGAAGAGATTGTTACCTTTCGGGGTCAAATACAGCCACCTGAAATGACCCAACCCAAATAGCTCCATGGAGCAATTTGTTGGATCATTTCTGGGGGAATACATAACCCTTTGACAGATAAGGTGGTTTGCAGGTCATCCAATAAGTCACCAGGAATACTCTTTCCTGCTATTAAGATATCATCCATATAATGATAACGATCAACTCTCGATATCTTCGTCTGACCGTCTCCAATGTCCATGCAACATATACCTGACAAATGGTAGGGGAATTTTTCATCCCTTGGGGTAACACTGTCCAATGATAGCATTTTGCAGGAGCCTGCTTGTTCACGCTAGGTACTGTGAAAGCAAATTTTTCACAATCCTCTGGATGCAGACGGATGGTGAAAAAACAATCCTTCAAGTCAATAATTAACAATTCCCAATTCTCAGGGAGCATCGCAGGTGATGGTAGCCCTGGCTGCAATGCTCCCATTTCCTGCATGACAGCATTTATGGCTCGGAGATGCAAAAGTCTCCATTTCCCTGACTTCTTTGGGATAGTGAAAATTGGAGTGTTCCATGGGCGTGTAGACGGCACGATATGTCCTGCCTGAAGCTGTTCCTGTACTAATTCTTCTATTATTTGCGGCCTTTCTAGTTTAAGCGGCCACTGATCTACCCAAACTGGTTTTTCAGTCAACCAAGTTAGTTTCAGTATATGTGGTTGATCTTCAGTGACCGCCCCTAAAAAGGTGACGTAATCAATTTTGTATGGAGCTGACTCAAGACATCTCTCCCTATCAGTGCTACAGGAAGGTGCAACACATAAGGTTTGACTGTGGCAAGGGTTCCATCTGCAAAAGCACAATTGACTACTTCTTGACTAATGAAAGTCTGTTGACAGCCTCCCACTCCCATGACTCCAGTAGGAGCCTGTACCAATGGCCAAGAGGGAGGCCAAAGATGCATTGGAACAACAGTGACATCCGCTCTGGTATCTAAAATCGCTGTGATCTTAATAGTCTGCCCATTTTTGTGTGATAAGATCACAACCTCAGTTGGTTTCCCTCTGGTAATATCCATAACAAATAAAACATTTGGTTGCCCTGTTGATCCAAAGCCTCCATGGCCTCTGTCCTGTGTCCCCCTCCTGGGTATCTTTGCTTCAAATGGAATTAGCTGAGCTATTTTTTCCCCTGCTGGTATTGAAATTGGTGGTGTTAATGTATAAACCATTATTTTAATATTACCTTGGAAATCCACATCAATTAATCCTGGGACTACAGAGATACCCTGATGGGAGACAGAGGATCGCCCAATCAATAAGGCACTAAATCCATACCTCAATGGTCCCCATAATTGTGACTCTATCAAATGCACTTGAGAGTCACTCAGTGTAACAGTTGCTGCGGTTGCCACATCCACTCCAGCACTGCCGATGGTTGCTGAGGCAATGCGGTCCAGGCACCCTTCATTTGTGTCGGAGCACGAGGGCAAGCGCTCGCTCTGCCGTTTCCTGTCCCTTTACACTCCTGCATGTTGTGAGTTAGTTTCTTACAGCGCACACACCATTTTGTACTACACTGATTAACTGGCTGATTCCTATTCTGTGCCCTACATTGAGAACGAAGATGCCCTGACTTCTCATAGTTATAGCATTTTCATTGTCTCTTTCCTTTCCCTTTTCCTTGTACAAGTGGATGAACCACAGCCACTACAGCCTCCGCCATATAGGCTGCCTTTTGTTTATGACCCATTTGCTCAACAGCTTCCAGCATCTGAGCTACTGAAGTACCTCTAGGCAATGTATTCAAAAGTTGTTTCACCTGATCCTTAGCCCCATCAAATGCAATCATATCCAGTAATTTTGCCTTCATATCATCACTTATATCTGGGCTGCCTTGCAATGCAGCAAATAACCAGTCAATAAATTGTGGATAAGATTCTTCAGGTCCCTGTTTTAGAGACCAAAAACCAGGAGTTGCCTTGTCATTTGGAAGAGAAAGCCAGGCTCTCAGACCCAATTCTTGGGAGTGGGTCAAGACCCGACCAGGAAGCTGTGCTTGATTTTGTGGATTGGTATATTGGCCTCGACCCAAGTAAGCATCTGCTGGTACCCCAAACAGTGGGTCTCCTTGTTGACGGGATTGATTCGCTTCTCCCATACAAGCCAGCTCCCATTTATTCAAAAACAAAAGTTGCAAGTTAGGGGGAAGCAATGTTTGAACTATCATTTTGACATCATACGGGGTTAAGATACATGGAGAGAAAATATGAGCAAGAATCGATTGAGTATACGGCACTTTTAACCCATAGGTTGTTACTGCATGACAGGCCTCCTTTACAATTTTTAAATCAAACGCTTCCCAGTCCTTTCTCCCCTGCACATTATCAAAAACAGGGAAAAGAGAAGGACCTTCAGAAAACTCCCCAGTTACCACCGCGTTCTCAATCACCCCTCACCACTTTCAGGCTGGATTAACACCCCCCGTGCTCCCATCACCCCCCTGAAGAAGGTGGCGCAGTTGGTGCAGCAGTCTCTTGGATCTCAAGAGCGTTGAGTTTTTTCAAAAGCTGCTGCAACTGGGCGTCTCTCAGACCCACAGACACCTGTCGATGGAGTGAACAAATGGATTCATCCTCTGAGCCGTCATCGGAATAGGGAAGAGGAGGATACAGGTCTGGCTCTGCCTCAGGTGAGTCTGGATCTGATTCCAACTCAGACTCTGGGTTGTCCTCGTTTCCTGCACCAGCAACGTTCTGCATATCTTTGGCATTCTGCACGCTCGCATCGAGTTTTTGGGGTTTTCGGGCTCGTTCGTCCTTTTTAGAAAAGTCAGTCACAGTCCTTTTCGGGACACTCTGCGGTACTACAGGAGGTGCAAAGGCCATTGCAGAGGCACCCTCTGGGGCCGTAGCCATCAGCATGGACGCAACTGCAGTCCTTTCTGATTTTACATCTCTTAGAGTGTCTATGACTAACCTCCACAATGTGGAGTTCTTCTGAGCCTCTTTGGACCCTTTACTAATTTCGTCCCACAGCACTTGACCAATCCGGTCCCATTCTGGAGCCTCAAATGCATCTTGTACCGAGGGCAAAAAGCCACGATCACAGGACCATTTTAACAGCCTCTGGAGGGCGGCACTATCATATTGCAAGCCTCTCTTAAAGAGAATGTGTTGAAGGAGCTTCACCACTGCCTGTTCCTCTTTGGATAGCGAGTGCCCCATCTCCTCCCCGGCCACTCACCTGATCAGGGCGAGATTCCCAAAGTTCTGCAGATATCTGACTTCCAGCGCCGGGGCAGCGCTGCTCTTGGCCGGCTCACCATCCCCTCTTGTCCCGTCAGTCCTTCCACCTCGGCTCTGCAAGGTACCGATCTGAGGGTCCCTGTTCGGGCACCACTTGTCGACACAGGAGTCATGGACAACACAGAGACGATCAATGTGATCAAGCGATTGCCATTTATTGAGCATCAGACATGACCTTTTATACAAAAATCCACACATTGATTACACGCTGAGTGGTTAACATGCCTTGCCAACAAGCTTCTGATTGGGTTTTACACAAAGTTGCTTAATACAAGTTACAACAGTTACCTATGTTTAGCACTAGCCTCAACATCTATACACTGCAGTTTTACATCCTGTTTTTTGTTCTCAACATCTGTTCTTAACATCCCTAACATTGCAATTTTGTCGCTAACGTTGCAATTTCATTTCCTCCACTGCTATCTCTGGCTAACCTCCCCACTGGCCTAGTATTTTTCCACTTACAAAGAAGCTCTACTTCTACTAACTGAAGCTCTACTTAGGCTAACTGAGAAGCCCCACTCATGCTAACTAAATCCATACAACAATTTTCTTCTATCTTCTACCACTTCTCTCACTAACTTTTTTTTTTTTAATCTTGATCTGCAGATTTTCTTGCTTTTATTCTTTCTTCTTCCCCCATCCTACTCGGGGTGATGGGGGAAAGTTAATAAGCAGCTTTGTGGTGCCTAGCTGCACTTTGGGGTTAGCCCACAACAGCTGTGAACCTGGATGAGATTCATTTATTGCACAAAGACTTAGCAATCTTTAATTTCTTGAAAGTTGTGGAAGTGGCAAGAAATTCAACTTTATAGTCTGCAATCAGGCCTCTGTCACACTCTTTCTCTACCTGTGCTATTTTAGTCTGCTGTTTGGCCTCGTGTTGTAACAAGATATGCTCTGCAGATTATAAAACCTTAAGGAGGCAGTGATTTAAGCAAAACACAGGAATTCTTTGAATTAAACTGATTATGAACTACAATAGCTCTTCAAGGAAAGCACACATTTTAGTGGCAAATTCTTCACCATAGCTTGCAAGTGCAGCACAATATTGCCATAACAATTAAAGTTATATTCCTTATTTCTAATATAAATGAGTCTATTTTTAGCTTTCAGTCACTGACCTTATTATACATCAGCCAATTACTCTTAAATGACAGGATACTTGTTACAGAAAGTCCTATTCCAAGTCAGCGTGGGTCAAGCAGAGCTTCAGGTTTAAAAATAACAGTACAATCAGTTATCATTTTAATTTCCTTACTTTTACTTGCTCTTCTCTGTTTCCAAATTTTTGAAGTATATTAGAATATTTGCCACAGTACTCATCAAAATTTATTATCAGTCTGAATGTGTGACTTAATATTTGGCCTCATTAATTGGTATTGATCACTGGTTTAACAATTGGTATCTCTAATATTATCAAACATTCCCATTTGTTATTTACCACACTTTCATTTTTGATTCCACTTTTTAGATTTTGATTGTCAAAAATTGTATGATTTCTTGCATATCTTCTATACTCTGCTCTCATGAGACCTCATCTGGAGTATTGTGTACAGTTCTGGTGTCCTCAACATAAAAAGGACATGGAACTGTTGGAACAAGTCCAGAGAAGGGCCACGAGGATGATCAAGGGGCTAGGGCACCTCCCATATAAAGATAGGCTGAGAAAGCTGGGGCTTTTCAGCCTCGAGAAAAGAAGGCTGCATGGAGACCTCATAGCAGCCTTCCAGCATCTGAAAGGGGGCCTATAAGGATGCTGGTGGGGGATCCTTCATTAGGGACTGAAGTGATAGGACAAGGGGTAACGGGTTAAAACTTAAACAAAGGAAGTTTAGGTTGGATATAAGGAGGAAGTTCTTTACTGTAAGGGTGGTGAGGCAGTGGAATGGGTTGTCCAGGGAGGTTGTGAATGCTCCATCCCTGGCAGTGTTCAAGGCAAGGTTGGACAGAACCTTGGGTGACATAGTTTAGTGTGATGTGTCCCTGCCCAAGGCAGGGGGGTTGGAACTAGATGATCTTCAGGTCCTCTCCAACCCTAACTATTCTATCATTCTATATTGCTGATACTAGCATAAGAGCAGAATCAGGTCAAGCATCAGTCCCTATTATGCACATGCTGTTATCTATGGATTATCCTAGTTTTGACACCAATGGTGAGTCAGTTTTCACTCCATTTAATATTTACCATACTCATACTATTCTAGTCTCTTTATTCAAGTGTTCCAAAACACTAAATCATATTCATGCCTCACAGCATCTACTTATAGTGCATCTTCACTATTATTTATAGGAAATTCTCATAATATCTCATTTAAAAAGCAAATAAATTTATTTTCCTTACATGTATCTGAGCTGTATTTTCTTTTTAAGTCATTCTGATTCCATATTTTAAATTGTTATTAAATTCCTCTCTAATGTTGCCCTATAGAATATTGATTTTGCTCTGGTTATGACCAGAGAGGAATCCCAACTGCTTACACTTAACTTGTTAATATCAAACTATTTTTAGCTTTCTCATAAGCATAATATTAGGCCTATAAGCAAGTTCAGGATGAAAGCAAAGGTACCTTTAGCTGTCATTGTCTTATTTTGAGGTACTTCAATGAAAACCTTGAGGTTTGATTTATATTTAAGAAACTAAAAAAGGTGTTACTCATCTGAGTCCTCCATAAATTTTTCTTGCTCTGTCATCTCTTATGGTAGTCATATCATGAGCAAAACATAATATGCATGCTTACAGGAAAAGTATTGTGCATAGTTTTAAAAGAATTAGAATAAGCATAGCACCTTTGATTTTTATCATTCTACTGAGATTTACATGGCATGCTTAAATTGTCATAGGACATGGGTCAGGCTGTAATGAGTAGTTTTTTTGCTCCATAGCCACCTTTAAGTCATGTATATGTACAATGGAATTTTCTTAGTAGTAACAACATGATTGAAAACAAGCTCAGGCTTAACTGTATATGCAGAATTCAATGCACTATATTTTAAAAGAGTAGTACAACCCTTCAGATAGAAGATCAGGATAATTGTAAAAGTTCTTATGTAGCTTTATATTCAGAATTAGTTTGGAAAGTAAACGCAGTAACTAAGTTTCATGTGCGTTAGATTTATACTCTTTATGTAATTTAACTATTATTTCAACACTCTGTGTATTGAGGAAGGTTGTCTATCTCCAGACAAACCTTAGTCCAATTTTGCAGTATTATTAATTTATAAAAGTCTGTCGCTGTTAACACCACATATAATTTCATTCAGTTGCTATAGAGATCTCTACAGGGACACAAAAAAATAGAGAGGCAAAATTAATCTGCCTTATAGTCTAGTTGCCTAGAGTGCACCCCCTATAGGGAGAGTGCAATAATTAAGTCTTGTTTACTGCTGGTTCCAATAAACCTTTGTTGTTACTGATTATATCATTGTTTGATTGATTTGTCAGGTGTGGAAAACAACAAAATTAATTGCCTTAATCTTTATGAGCAAATAACGTGCATTATGAGCTGCAACAGAGAATTCTTCTTGAATGGCTGGAGCTTTTCTATTTGTTCCTCATTTTATTTCCCATTGTATCAGTGAACTCATTTTGAGATAGGAGAAATTGCTTCTAACCACAAATTTGGATTTTTTATATGATCACTGCAATAGAGAGAACAAAAGGATTTGTTCTTAATGTAACACTTCCTTGTTACAAAATAACAGCAGGAAAGAAAATGCTTTTCATCACCAAGAAAGGCGTTTAAGAAAAAGGGTGGGATACATTTTACACTGTATTAAATTCCAACTGGTGGTAATAAATGAATCAAGGAAGATAACATGATTTTCACAATCTATTTTATTGCTTCATTAGAAGTATTTTACTTGCATATTTAATAGAAGAAAGGATATAGATTATGTACCTCAGGAAGCTTTTTTTTTTTATGCTCAACTATTATTTGTAATATGAACTTTATTACCATATAAATATTTGATTCAGACAATATGGGTGGATATATTATTAGTTTATTTATTTAAGGCATACATACTTTTCAGGGATTTGTACAAGGTGTGACGATTAAAAGTACCTGGAATGCACATTAAACAAAAAGACAATACTGTTTTCTGAGATGTAATTATAGTTGGGTTATTAGATAGCAACAATGGGTAATGTTATGTTTAACCAAGTAAAATCTGTAATGTTGTGTACAATATATTCTGTAGATAATACATTGAGTTTTTTACTCTTCGGTAAACACAATTATGCCTTTTCACTACATAATAGTCAGGAAAAGCAGTATATGTGTGGCTGTGGGTGAATCAGTTTATTAGATTTTGCTCACCTTGACATGCTTGATCACAAACACATTTGTATCCTATATTGTCTGCTGTTGCTGTTGCAGCACTTTAGGGTCAAAGATATGTTCTGGATTTTCACAAGAAGCTCTCAAAGGTGACAAAAATAAATTCCAGCATTTATAAACACAAAATTGTAACTGGTCACTTGGTCACAAAAAACACATCAACAAGTGGTGCTAAGTTAAAAGGAAAATTATATGATAAGGTACCTCCTGTTAGGATACTTCAAAAGCTAGAATTGTGAATTTAAACAGGAGTAGAGATTATGCTTTTGTTATACAGGATCTCAATTTAGAAAAAACAGTATGCTACACTAATACTCCCACAAAGAACTCTATTTCATAAGTTGCTTTCAGCATCAGTTCAAAATATGCAAGCTACTATGAAGAAAATTAACTCAATCCCAGCTAAACCCAGTACACTAGAAAACCAGAAAAAAAGTTGATTTTACCATAGAGTTATTTTATCAGTTGCTGTATCTCAACAGATACCCCCCACTTCCAGTAAAGTATAAAAGAAGCAGAAGATAAGCCTTATTTTGTACTGTTTAATAGCTAGCTTAAGTAAAATGTGTTTGGCAATGGACATTTAGCTTGGCTAAAAAATGAGAAAAGATTTCTGGCCTATGGATTCCAAATATTGACTTCACTGGTTACTTCAGGCTCTCTTCAATTATATTCTTGTGTCCTTTTAATATGAAACTACAGCACAGCTCTAGTCAGATCAGTATGCATAATACAGATCTCAGTGAAACCAGACTGAAATACTAGATAAAACTAGAGGTAAGAGATTTTGGAATCCAGAAGAACAGAAAAATATTGCTCTTTTGACAGAATGACAAATTTAGTTTTCCAAGGATCAGTAACTGTTAACATCACTTTCTATCAGTAAAAGACTATGTTTATGCCAGTGGTAGAACTAATAGATGTGGTTTTTGTTAAAGACTAGAAAATAAATTAAAAAAATATGTTTAGGCCAATCCAAAAGATTCTATTTTGTATTTTCCAAAAGTGCCAGCTGAAAACAAAAGTGGATAACACAGCATGTTGGGTTTACTGTTCCCTTTTATATACCATGGGAGCACTAGTCCATTCAGGAGACCAAGTTTTAAGTAATCTGTTCCTTGAAGGGGTCTAAATCCATACTTGCTAGAGAATCTTCAGTACACAGGGTTCCAGGATATATTGTGCTTGATGTTTCCTGTCAACTGTTCTACTGTTTATAAATACTATGTTATCCTTTGTAACATAATCTATGGGATATAAAAATCAATGCAAGATGACAGAAGCAGAATGGTTGAGGTTGGAAGGGACCACTGCAGGTCATCTAGTCCAATCTCTCTGCTTAGGTAGAGTCACCTAGAACATGCTACTCAGCATTATGTCCAAACAGCTCTTGAATATTTCCAGGGAAGGAGACTCTACAACTTCTCTGGCAAACCAATTCCAAAGATCAGTCACCCTCACAGTAAAGTTCTTCCTCATTTTCAGGTACAGCTCTCTGGATCTTATGCCCATTGCCTCTCATTTGATAAGTTCAGAGAAGGCCTTCTATGATGAGGCTACAGAACTGATGGACAGGAGTAGAGCAGTTGATGTCATCTACCTGGACTTGTGCAAAACATTCAACACTGTCCCACACAACATCCTTGTCTCTAAATTGCAGAGACATCAATTTGATGGATGGACCACTCGGTGGATAAAGAACTGGCTGGATGTCCGCGCACAAAGAGTTATGGTCAGTGGCTGAGTGTCCAGCTGGAGACCAGTAACGAGTGGTGTCCCTCAGGGATCGATGTTGGGACCGGTCTTGTTTAACATCTTCATCGCTGATATAGACAGTGGGATTGAGTGCACCCTCAGCAAGTTTGCCGATGACACCAAGCTGTGTGGTTTGCTTGATACCCTGGAGGGAAGAAATGTCATCCAGAGGGACCTTGACACACTTGTGAGGTGGGCTGATGCCAACCTCATGAAGTTTAACCATGCCAAGTGCAAGGTCCTACACATGGGTTGGGGCAATCCCAGGCACAGCTACAGGTTGGGCAGAGAAGAGATTCAAAGCAACCTTGAGGAGGAGGACTTGGGGGTGCTGTTTGATGAGAAAATGAACATGAGCCGGCAGTGTGCACTTGCAGCCCAGAAAGCCAACCATATCCTGAGCTGCATCAAAAGGAGCGTGACCAGAAGGTCGAAGAAAGTAATCCTGCCCCTCTGCTGTTGTGAGACCTCACTTGGAGTATTGTGTGCAGTTCTGGTGTCCTCAACATAAAAGGGACATGGAACTGTTGGAACAAGTGCAGAGAAGGGCCACGAGGATGATCAGGGGACTGGAGCACCTCCCATATGAAGATAGGTTGAGAAAGTTGGGGCTGTTCAGCCTGGAGAAGAGAAGGCTGTGTGGAGACCTCATAGCAGCCTTCCAGTATCTGAAGGTGGCCTATAGGGATGCTGGGGAAGGACTCTTCATTAGCGACTGTAGTGATAGGACAAGGAGTAACCTTCAACAGGGGAAGTTTAGATTGAATAGAAGGAGGAAATTCTTTCCTGTTAGGGTGGTGAGGCACTGGAATAGATTGCCCAGGGAGGTTGTGAATGCTCCATCCCTGACGGTGTTCAAGTCCAGGTTGGACAAAGCCTTGGGTGATATGATTTAGTGTGAGGTGTCCCTGCCCACGGCAGGGGGGTTGGAACGTGATGATCTTAAGATCCTTTCCAACCCTGACATATTCTATGATTCTGTGATTCTATTTCTGTAACTGAACGAGGTCTTGTTCTATCTCCTCAATTCTTTGACACTTAGGAGTTTTTTTCAAGGTGGGTGTGGATTTACTTACTGTCCTGGGTTCAAACCATGACACTTACAAATTTTAAAACCTTATACAATTAATTTTTTTTGTTGTTGTTGTTGTTTTGTTCTCTTTATCTTATTTTATGGAAAATTGATTATTTTTATGTATATACAAAAAACATATTTGTCATAAGGAATGACACCATATTTACAGACTACATACGATACTGAATAGTAGTAATAATGATGATAACAGTAATGGCTAAAAGCAAAGTCTGTCAAAAGTGAATCTGACACAACTCAGTATATTTTCATTCATAACTGTAACTTACTGTATGGAATAAAATCACATTTCTCATTAGCAATAAAATGCAAAGATTTTTTGCTTAAAGGCTGTTTTGTTCTGTGTTATTTTCTGCTCTGCAAACACTTTTTTTTGCATAACACAAGTTCTATTCTTGAAATTTCCATTGCTTAAAAGAGAGCTTTAGCTTTGTGAGGAATGACCAGCATCCCTCCACTATTCTAACCAAGCTTCAGTATTTTGTTGTACTGCTACTCTACTGATTTGAAGTGCCCTCAAATTGGAGTTGTGTGCCAAGTTCACTGAAACACATTTTGGAAATATCTTCTGGGTTTTGAAAACTATGATTTCAAATATGCATCCCACAATATAGCTGAAAACATTGTCATTAGACTTTTATTATACTTTTTATGCGAGCCAACTCATAACACAGTGCTCTTCAGTGTTAATTTTGGGTTTTTTCCCCTCTAAATATACATCCCACAAAAGGCACTAGAATAAATTACACACAAACTTTCTACAGTTTGCTTAGACTGATTTTAAAACCATAAGAAAATACGAAAATGCTAATGAAATAAGCTGCTGGGCTCTGATAAGTGACTCAGAGCAACTTCAAACATTTCTATTAACGTAAATCTCTGTACTTCTCACTGTTAATGTGTGCTATCTATTCAGACATTGCAATATGGTGCCCTTTTGTCCCATGGCATGTAGTACTACCCTTTATATTTTCTTTTTCTGGTAGTAACAATAGAAACTAGGAGCTAAAAGTTGCATTAGCAAGCAATTATGTTATCTTCTGACGATGCAGAAGTGGTATATATATGTATATAGATATACTTATTGTGTCAATGAGTATTTGGTGGTTTAAAGCACCAAATGTTATTTGCATCAGATTATTTTATAATTACTAATTAGAGATTAGTGTCTAAAAAATGACCAACACAAACCTAGAGGGACAAAAACAACAGAGAGAAGTAGTAAATTAATGGTATAAACTGAAACAGCTGACTCTAAAAACAAATGATGAAAATTTAAACACTTTTCAGTCTATTCAACTGAAATGAAACAAACAAATAAATAAAAATTTACCCTATATCTCCTTTGTAAAAAATCATTGCATTATACTGAATACTGCAGTAACATCTGTTCTGCTGTATAATTCAAATCAACTGACAGATAAGAGAAATGAGCATTATGAATATGGAAGTCCTGCAGAATCCTTGTGGAGTATTGCTGGAAAGTCATCTTATTGAAGATCTCTTTCTGCAAAGCTCAGCTCTTACATTCATGGGGGTTCCTCTGTCTGGTTTTCTATGTTTGCTGTCACTTACCTGACAGTTACAGTGGCCAGCACATGATTATTGTGATGTTGAGCTTGGGTATATATACATAATATATAAACTCTTAATGAGCCACTGGATCCATGCTTTGTTAGGCTTGTACTTACAAAAATGTAAATTTAATACCTACTTATTTTAAAGGTTTCCTGGTTTATATGGAAATGTATTAATCAGCTTCCAAGCTAAACTACTTGCATTATACACTGAAGATTAGAATGGTAATTTGACTATTTAAAGACAGTAATTCTGTTACAGGAAATTACAATAGATTTGTTAGGAGAATAGGCAAAGTGATTACAGCAGCCAAAACCAGTAAACGCTGAACAGGAATATTTACAGGAGGGGTTTGTTTGGTCTTTGTTAAATGACTAGTGGTGAGTTTATTCTCTCCTTCGTACAGGAGCAGTTAACTCCAAATTCTTCAAATGGAGAATCAGAATCAGTCCTACTCTTCTAAAGGAAAATTGATTCTTATGTGGAAATAACATTTTGAATTGTGACTAGACTGGCTACAATTATTTTCAAACTGATCTGCTTTTGCTCGTTGTTTTCATACTTATAAGGAAAGCCATCTAGCTGTTCTTATACAGAGGGTAATTGTCAGACTTCTTTTATTTTTCTTTTTTTTTTTTGACATATAACTACCCTCCTCTTTCCCAAATTTCTTTTTCTTGGATAATCTTAGATTTTCTCTCAAATGGTCAAATGGTTAAATGGAGATAAGTGTATGTATTAGTTAAATGTACTTAATCTCCATCTGGACTTGTTATTTTTGTGTTCAAACTCACTTCCCTTTTGCAGCTTCCTTTTAGGTCAACAGCAAGCTGGCAAAATCTTATTTTGATCTCAACAATCCATATTAAATCTTAATATTAGTTCTTAATTTTCTTTTAAGGCAATTTTTTTTAAATTTGTGCATGATGTGACTCAACCCCCTTGTTGATGTTATAAACTGTCATTAAATGACTCCATTATATTTGAAAAGTCATGGCAGTGAGGCAAAGTCCCCAGCAAGTGAGATAAGGGAAATACCACACCAATTTATAAAAAGGAGGACCCTGGGAACTACTGACCAGCATCACCTTGTGTCCGGAAAGATCATGGAACAGATTGTGCTGAAAGATATTGGTAGATCAGTCAATTTAAATCTCCATGTCTCTGATCACTTTTCCTGTCCGTCTCTTCACATACGCCATGTTTCTCCTCTGCTCAGAATTTCAAATGAACTCTCATCTTTCTTTGTATACTGGCATTAATATTTCTCTAGCCCTACTGGAACAGATAATTTGATATAATCCTAAGAGTATGTTTCTGTCTGGTGATTTCCCTTATGTTTCTTTGGTGGTTTATCATCATCTGTGATTGCCTGATACACCCAGAAAAGAAATCACAACTTCAGTAATATTGCCAGTGCGATTCATCTAACCAACATCAGATGTTCATATTCGTGAGAATAAGTTAGTGTTCCTAGTAAAATCTTCAAAGCATGATTCATCTCATTTTGAACTGACATGAACTTGTCCCTGAAAATGTCTATTTTCAGGGGCAGTACAGAAAGAGTACCAAAAAAATTTAAACTAGACTCCTGTAGTTGTCTGGATTGCAGATATCTGAAGTAAGATGAGCTGAAACTCACCTTTTGATGCTATATATTCTGTTGCTTAATTAGGTGGTTTGTCCTTTCAATATTGCACTTTTAATTTGGTGAGATGTTGTCCTACAGTTATATTGCAAATGGAAAAATACAGAAGTTTGCAGTGTGCACTTTCATTGTAACTTTTCTGTAGCACATTGTGGTTGAAGGTAACCAAGCTATTTGATCTTTCTTTCCAATAGTCATATGAATACAGCAGATATAAAATTACTTCAAATGCCACCAACATCTACAGCTTAACCTGCTCTGTTTTGATTCTGTCCAGTTAAGATCCAGGAAATGCCAAAGCCTAACATTTCTGACAGCTCTTTAACACAGTGTATATTCTTTATGATCAAACATGAATTCTGTGCAAATAGATAGGAAATTGTGCAGTACTAGCTGTTAGCTGCTTTGGCTATGCATTTGCAATTCAACTAGAAAATAAATGAAATATATGACTTGTAGCTCAAGAAATGTTAACATTGTCAGACCTGATTTTATTTTACAGAACAACTCACTGCAATTCCCACTATAAACAATGATAGGCAGACTTCTACCTAAAAGAAGTTTAACAGTATGGATTTCTTAAATTACTAACTTTGAGGTACTTAACTTTATTACTGTAGTTATACATTTAACAGAGATATGTTTTCAGGTGTAATGTCCCAAATGTATTCTATACCTTATCAACAGATGTGCCCATAAAATGTTGTCCTGGGTTCAGCTGTAGCAGTCATTTTTCTCCTTAGTAGCTGGTTCAGTGCTGAGCTTTCAACTTTAGTCTGAGAACAAACATGTAATCTCTGTTCTATCCATACTTAGAAGTTGGATTCTGAGAATAGGACAAGGCTGCTTTGCCTTAGGTCTTTTCTGTGAGTTTTGTATCTTTCTGTTATTTTGGAGAGCACTACCTTCTTCCTAGAAAAGGGTTTAAAAATATTCCATGATGTTCTCTGGACTGGTATCCTAGGCTTGGTATATGAACCATGTCTACCAAGAAATATGTCCAATCACCTGTAATTCCAAAGTAGACTGCCTATGTATAATGCATGACTTAGTTCATCAGGCAACCTTTGAATACCTACAATGAAATCATTGGAAGATGGTTGTGTCTCGTTAATGGCAATAAGTCATTAAAGTGGGAGAGAAGGACACAATATAGAGAGACCAATCGGGTGAGTCAGCGGTTTTGGAACGCTGATAAAAGACTTGGATACAAACTGACCACTGCTTATTTTTTTTTTTTAGCAGTCAGTTCATTGCATTGCACTTCATATGCTAGTTGTTCATAGTTGTTGCTATAGTTTCAAGTTTTCTCCATAGGCAATTTGGCATTTAACTGTGAAATTTATTTCTAGATAGACATGGCATCTGAAAAGTAGGCAGTTTGCTCCCAACAGGTAAAAAGTTAGATCCTGTTTTGGATTTATTCCTTAGGTTTTTATTTGACTTCAACAAAAATCAAACAGGAAGTTCAAGGTCAAACAACTTAGTCCCAGAAATATTTTTCTCACTCTCACCATCTAAATTGAGCTGGAGTCTGTGAGATAAATCACTTTAACAGCTAACTGGGAGAAGTTTATTCTCTATCTAGTTTACCAGAACTAGAAAGCTTCTGAAACAAAAGAGTTTGTTATTACACTCCCAAATGAGATTTGCTTATTTTGCATCACTGTCACACTACTGGCATTTTGTGTGTGATACATGGTTGCTCCTAGAACTCCTCTTTGCTGTATTGAATCCTACCTACATACTTCTGCATCTTGCTACTTAAAGCCTTTTCTTTCTCCACTGATTTTTCCTGCATGCATTATTGGTATGAAAATACAGCTAAAACAAAAAATAAAAAGTACACCTCCCACTTAACCTTGCTTTGCAGCCTGAGGTAGAAAATAAAACCAATTGATGCTACGTCACTAAGGATATGTCCCATGGGGTAGAATGTTGGCTTTAATCACTAAATAGTAAACAATGGAAAAATGTTATGCTTCTCCAAGAATTCAGAGGAGCTTCATCAAGATTTATTCTTCATAATAAGTTTAATTTTACTTGATATTTGACTAATTCATTCCTTCTAGTTAATTAGGAAGTGTGTAAAATACTTTGAAGATCAATATCACTACAGATCTTTGCAGCTCAAGCTATCATTTGATTTCAAATTATTCAATCAGTTGATTTATTTATCTTTTTCTTTACTCTGTTAAATGCACACACAACCCACTACCACTGAATGGCTCTCCATATATTTTTTTACTGTGTAATTAGCTGGAACACTGAAACATTATAATCCTGATTTTTAGAAGCCTGACTTGGTTAAAGGAATTGCTTTTGTTTAGAAGTTAAAAATATATCTCTGTTCCAGATTATGAGAAAGAGTGTGTTGTAGATTTTGCTTGGAAATTTTGCTATGTTTTGTGGGTATTTTGGCTTTGGGTTTTGGTTGTGTTTTTTTTTCGTGGTAATCTGATGTATTTTTAAAATATTCAGCAAAAACAAAGAAACTTCAACTATGAAATATATTCTGTTTAAATTATTAAAAAAAAAACCTTAATCACTATGTAGCTTAGTCTCCTGGGAATAAAAATAATGCCAGTTCTGCTCATTACTGTTTGTCACAGACTAATATATTCATTACATTTCAAAAAGAGGTTGCAAAAAAATGCTATCTATATAGTGTTTTTCCATGGATTATGTGGATGCTGCCCTACAGGTTCTGTGTTTTGTACAAGAGTAGGAAGTAGAGTGAAGAAGGAAAGTATGAGATTTTTAGTAGGAACAAGAGAAGCTAAAGAGAAAAAAAAAGTTATTGTAGTGTAAAACAGAAGAAAGTGGAACCGTGATGTTTTTTATAATAATATTTCACATTTTATTCACACTAGCATGTGCCATGTCCTGTGCACAGACACAAACCACAGATCTCCTGGTATTTAGTTCATTATGCTTGTGCTATTAATTTTTGTTTAGCATAAATGTTGTTCAATGTAAGCTGACTTACAAGCTGATGAGAAGCAAAAAGACCCAACAACCATGAATATAGAAAATTCTCTTGTTTAATCCCCCATGACCGTATAGCCAAAGGACAGCAGGATTTTAATCTATTTGTTATTCTCATTATTTTTTTGCATTTTATACATGGGTTTATAATTAGAAGAAAACTGACAGGATAAGATGAGACCTATTGCATATATTTAGCACAATTTCATAATTCTGTGCACATCTGACAGAAGAAGGAACAGTGGCATCAATAGCAGCAACAAGATGAAAAAATACAAAATGACAAAAAGGGTTTGATCCTTAAGGTCCCTTCCAGCCTGCTTTCTATGACCATCTTTCACCAGGGGCTGATGATTAGTCAATAGCCCAAAGATAAATTTGGTCCACTGATACTTTGCTAAATGGAAGTGTAGTACAGAAGAATTCAGTTCTGTACTGAATGTGCACAGTGTCCTGTGTCTATGAGCATCGAATTCCCCTGCCATGGTTTCTAATCTGTCCTGTGACTTTCAGTGTCTGGTGATTCTTATTCATGAAAGAATATAATAGAACAGTCTCTGTAACAAGGAACCAGCTTTTCTAGGCTCTTAGAAACAAACCTTCTGGTGTTGCAAACTCTAAACATACACTTTTATTATAAATAAAGAGTATGAGGTATTGTACTGCTCCAAAAGACATGGGATTTCTTTTTGTGTTACCTTGCTTGTTTTGGTTTGGGACTTTGTTTGTTTGTTTTTTTAAAAATACTGCATGTATATCCATACCAAAGAATCTCCCTAGATATATATTGTGGTGGAAGGACATTCATAAAAATCTAAAACTACTTGAGCAAGATAGGTTTCAAATAATTTTTACAATTTCTATTAATACTTCTGTTAATGGACCTGAAAAAATCCTCAAGGGATATATTAGCAAATTTTTCTGATGACATAATATTAAAGTAATTTAAAATACAAAGGACAGTAAAAGTATTATGGAGAAAGAATTACTTGACTTTGTAGTAACTTAAGTTATAGAAATGCCATCTAAGACAGTACTAAAAAGATTAAGATCATGTGGGAATGGATTAAGAATAAAAGTTTTTTCCTGTTTATTGAGGAGGACAAGGAGATATTTGAAAATTCTGAAAGGCAAGATTATACATTATCATAATGTATGCTCTTTTGCATGTGGGCATGAGGAAACTTTGCACATAGTTCAATACATCCAAGTACAGGCTCCTAGTAATTCCTAATACGAGCCAGTCATAACTGCTTTTTCTCAGCCCAAACTGAAGCATGGAATAATGTGTTTCTCCTCACTGCAAGGATTATTAGCTCAGGAAGTATGTCTTACCAAATATAGATATATTTTTTTTGTTATTGTTTAGAACTAGCTTGTATCTAGTAGGAGACAGTGATGCATGGTGGTTTATTTACATCTTCTTTCAGAAGGTTATATTTTGTTGGTCTTTTATGGATACCTATAAATCATCAATTTAATGTGGTAATAAACATATCTATGTAGTTTGTGGTGCAGCAGTCAGCATTTTCAATAGGTATAAGAAAATATAAATGACAGTACAGAAAGCATTAAAATACTGCATATAATTTTGATCAACTGCATTAAAGAAAGAGGAATTGTTCAAACTGGAACAAGGCTTAGATGATTATTATGCAAATGGAGAAACTATGCTGAAGCCGGTCAGCAGATTTTAGAGGTTCTTCACTTCTCACTATGACTTATAGCATACTAAAGTCATAGGAGTGCATGATTTCAGGTACTATTGTAATTTCAAGTAGTATCAGGTTTGTGTGCCTTATTTAAAACTGACTCTCACAGAGATATGCAATCATATCAACAGTGCTCAATATCCATAAAATGAAAATGGTGGGTGTTTAGAGGCCAAGTTAGAATATTCAAATAAGTAGAAATGGATCCATGTAGAAATGTTTTCCATGGGAAAATTTCAAAAGATGTTATAAATAAAAAGAAATGTGAAAAATGTTGTTTTTTTTTTAAACAAAAAGATGTCTTCCATGTTCAGTTAACATTTTTCTTCAGTTACAGAAGTTTCATCAAATAAAACTTCTGAGATTTGAAATGAATAATAATTTCTCTGCCATAAGCATCTACAACAAGCAAAAATGCAGCCTGTCTGTTGCAGACCAAGAACACTGGGGAACTGTTTTTTTCAGTGGAAGATAAAGCTGAAGCAGAGCATCAATTGATTCAAAAAGCAGAAAATTCATCTTCTCTTTTAGAAGGGAAGAGGTGCAGTAGCAAAGGATGCAAACACTGGTGTTTGTGCTTGCCTGTAGATACAGACAGCAGGAGAATTCTCTCTGCTGAAGTAATGAATAATTAAAACATGCTTAGAACCTAGGATAAAAAGTGGCAGGGTGCTATCAGAAGAGCTGTTGGAGGCAACAAAAATGGCATCCTGTTGGCTATTAATGTGGAGGCATGAGTAATGCTGTCTCTTAAAACAAGAAAACTGAGAGCACCTAAGTGGAAGACTTTATCTTCTGACAGTTATTACAAGAGAGTAATAAAGTAACATGATGTTAGTTAGCAAGTTGTTACCTTCCCATTGCCACAGTGATTCAGAATAACTGATGCTCCATTGAGATAGAATAGATGATCTATTGCTGTTTCATAACCTTTTTATTACAATCTTATAATTTGTGATTTTTTTCCCAGTGAGAATTAAAAAAATATAAAAGAGATTTTTTTTTCTACCTTTATATTGATTGTGATGCATGAGGCAGATATTTTTAACACATAAGGAGTTGTAGCTATTAAGCAGAATCAATAGGCAAACATCAGCTAAGTCAGATAGTTGACTTACTTCTCTGACGAATCAGCTGCCTATCCTGAAATACTTGTCTTCTATATGTTGTAACTCATAGTTCTATGAAGATTCCAAAGTTGAGCCAAATTTCAGTTCCTGTAGCTGTTTGTCCGCCCCATACTTCCCCAGCTTCTACAAGACTGATGCAAGGAATGGTCTCAAAAGCCTTCTTGAAGTTGAGATTGGCCTTCTGCTGTCTCTTTCTCTACATAGACCATCATTTAACAGTAGAAGGCATTCAGTTTGGTCAAGAAGGGTCAGCCTTGGTAAATATGACCATCATTCATTTGAGAGGACTCTGAGAGGACATGCTTCATGCCCTAAGGACTGAGGTGAGGTTGAATGGTTCTTGAGTTCCTCATTTAAAATTGATTCAGCATGATTAATTTTCTGAGCTGTTGGTGACAACTCCTGAATAGTGATTTTTCATAAATGAATGACAGCAGTAGTCCAATTCCATCAGCCAGTTCTTTCAACACCCTGAGGTGAATTAAATGATCAAATACTCATCAAAATTAAACTTCTTAGAGATGATGTACAAACCTTTTAAATTCCATATCTGCTGTCTATTAGTTTCTTTTTTTTCATTTTATTTCACAAAAAAATCTGTATTTCCTATTAGCAGGCAATGTCCAGACACTTCCTGGGAAGTAGGGCCTTAGTACATGTAGCAGTTGCTTCAGAAGACAAACACTTTAATAATGACTGTCCCGTCCCCCCCCCTCCTCTTTTCTCCTCTGTTTTAGCATGATGTCATATGATATTAGTAGACTTGGCAGTGTCAGGTTTATTGTTGGTATCAACCATATCAACTGTTCCAGTTATATTCTCTCCCAACATCTTGCCCACTCCCAGACTACTTGCCTTGGTGAGGACTGGGGAGGAGGTGAGCTGGGTATACACTGTACAGGCACTGCTCAGTAATAGCCAGAACACCGGTGTGTTGCCAACATCATTCTAGCCACCAATACAAAGCACAGAACCATATGGGCTGCTATGGGAAAATTTAATTCCAGTAGCCAGATCCAATATGGATGGAATTATAGAATCGTGGTATGGTTTGGGTTGGAGGGGACCTGAAAGAGTCTTCAATCCTTACCTGCTGCTTTTCATTAGATCCTTGGTCACAAGAATCCAACTCTTGTTAGAAACACAACCTTCAGATTTTTAGCTCTCTAGACACCCCAGGGTTGACGCAATTTCTTTAGTGATCTTAGAGCCAAAGGTAATCTGTTGAGATATGTCCGGCAGTTTAGACTGCCCAGTTAATGAACTTTCAAGTTCAGGTGAGAAATATGTCACGCCTCAAGTCTGAGCAAGGTCAACATTAGTTTAAGGAAAGCTTCATAGAGAATCTGCACAGGTTTTGGTGAAAAATATTTTTTGAGAAAAAAATATTCTAGTTTTAGCAGAATCCAGTATAGCTCCTGGACACTGTTTCCACCAGTTTTTTGCTTTTACCATCATAGGTGGATTTTTATAGTATTATTTCTTTTGTATATTATTTGAATGTGTACCTCAAAGTATAGAACTTGTAAATTCTGTCTGTGAAGTAGATAATGAGTGTTTCTTAGCTCATAAAATCTTCTTTAGTGTTTATTTTCCTTTCCTTTTTTTTTTTTTTTTTTGCCTTATTGATTATCATTAACATATGAGAGGGAAAGTTTTCAGGTCATCACATTCCAGGCAACCTCAAATTTAAAAGTTTTCCATACTGTAGTCTGGAGAAAAAATAAACGGTATAGGTGTATCTTTTAGTGCTAATCCAGAGAAGTAACTTCTCTTTTAAAGTAATTTTTCAAAAAGGTTAGCTCTCGGGATGTGGAAACAACAATTATTATTATTACCCAGGACTATTTTTCAGCTAAATAAGTATGGTAGGGAAATGTTCAAAGAAAGGAAGCTATACGCATTAAAAAAGAATTTTTTAAGTGTCTATCTCTTTGAATACTTCCCTGTGGACAGCTCTTGAAAGATTGTAATTATGAGAGTGGATTTAATTTTGAAATGCACTAAGTGTCTGTCGTGGTTTAAACCCAGTCAGGTAACTTGTTCACTCACTCCCAGTGAGTGCTGCCGAGCTGACAACAATCGAGGCTTCCCCCCCCCCCCCCCCCCCCGCACTGGGGCTCTCCCCTTCCCCGCTCCCGGAGGAACGGGGAGGAGGATCGAGAGAGTGCAACTCCTACAGGTTGAGACAAGAACAGTCCAGCAACAAATCACCACCACTACTATCAACTACAACAATGATAAGGGAAAATAACAAGGGAAGAGAATACGATACCACCAGCCAAGAAAACAAGTTCCACCCGGAAGCCTGTGTCCTTCCGGGTAACTCCCAGTTACCCCTCACCCCGGGCATGACATGCTGTGGTATGGAATACCTCCCCGGCTAGCCCAGGTCAGGCGCCCCGTCTCTGCTTCCTCACAGCTTCCCCTCCTCCCTGGCAGAGCATGAGCCTCACAGAGTCCTTGGTCAGGGTAAACATCACTTAGCAACAATCGAAAACATCGGCTTCACCAACACTGTTCTCAAGCTAGAAGTCAAAACACAGCACTGCACCAGTTAACACAAAGGAAAAACATGACTGCTACTGCTGAACCCAGGACATTATCCACCCCTTATTCCATACCATTCACGTCGTGCTCAGATCCCACATTTTCAATACACCATCGCTCTCCCACATATATACATCCATATACATACAGACCAAGAGGAGAAAATCATTTTCTTAGTGCATGGACCAATCCCTATAATGCTGCCGAGTCCATTCGGTCCATGATGTTCAAAGTTCATTCTCTGTTGGGATGATGGCTGGAGGGAAGTCAGGGCCAGTCGCTGGTGACCTGGAGACATCTAGTTGATGGGCTATAAAAGCATTACACAGCAGGCAACAGCATACAATTCAGTTCACTGGCTGTTTTCCCCTAAAATCAAATCCCCTTGAGGTATACATCGGACTTCCCCATCTTCCCGCATTACCCACCAAGTATATCCAGGTCCCTGAGCAAAAGCAATCCCACGAGTGGGTTTGCCTTTACCTGAAGCAGGAATAACCCAGACTGTCTTCCCCAGCAAATTCTTCATATGCACCACGGGAACTTTGTCCCCCTCTACAATATGTAAAAGTTCTGACTGGGCTGGGCCAGCCCTGTTGGCAGATCCTCTGGTGTTGACCAACCAGGTGGCCTTTGGTAAATGTGTATCCCAATGCTTGAAAGTTCCCCCACCCATCGCTCTCAGTGTAGTTTTTAACAGCCCATTGTACCGTTCGATTTTCCCAGAGGCTGGTGCATGGTAGGGGATGTGATATACCCACTCAATGCCATGCTCTTTGGCCCAAATATCTATAAGGTTATTCTGGAAATGAGTCCCATTGTCTGACTCAATTCTCTCTGGGGTGCCGTGTCGCCACAAAATCTGTTTCTCAAGGCCCAGGATGGTGTTCCGGGCAGTGGCATGGGGCACAGCGTATGTTTCCAGCCACCCGGTGGTTGCTTCCACCATGGTAAGCACACGGTGCTTGCCTTGGCGGGTTGGTGGCAGTGTGATATAGTCAATCTGCCAGGCCTCCCCATATTTATACTTCAACCATCGTCCTCCATACCAAAGAGGCTTTAACCGCTTGGCTTGTTTAATTGCAGCACATGTTTCACACTCATGAATAACCTGGGCAATAGTGTCCATTGTTAAGTCCACCCCTCGGTCACGGGCCCATCTATATGTTGCATCTCTGCCCTGGTGGCCTGAAGTGTCATGGGCCCACCGGGCTGTCCTGGGTTCAGCAGTAGCAGTCATGTTTCTCCTCCTTGGTAGCTGGTGCAGTGCAGTGTTTTGACTTTCGGCTCGGGAACAGAGCTGAGAGAGATGTTTTGGTTTGGCCAAGGACTTTGTGAGCCTCATGCTCTGCCAGGGAGGAGGGGAAGCTGGGAGGAAGCAGAGACAGGACACCTGACCCAAACTGACCAAAGAGCTATTCCATACCACAGCACGTCATGCCCAGGATGTAACTGGGAGTTAGCCGGAAGGGCTGGGAGACTGCAGGGTTGGAGGAGGTATCGGTCAGAGCTTGGTCGGGCTTGGGGGGCGAGTTATCGGTCAGCTGGTGCTGAGGTGTTGTATTCTCTTTCCTTGTTATTTCCTTTATCATTGTTATCATTGGTGGTAGCAGTAGTGATTTGTGTTATACCTTAGTTACTAAACTGTTCTTATCTCAACCCGTGGGAGTTGCATTCTTTTGATTCTCCTCTCCGTCCCTCCGAGAGCAGGGGGAGGGCAAGAAAGGGGGGGAAGTGAGCGAACGAATTACCTGACTGGGTTTAAACCACGACACAGGCCAAAAATAATTCACCTTTATGTTGCCAATCTAAGTCCATCTGAGCCACTTCAGTCTTAGCCGCTTTATCCACCTGTTGGTTGTTCTGGTGTTCCTCAGTGGCCCGACTCTTGGGTACATGGGCATCTACATGACGTACCTTCACCACCAGGTTCTGCACCCTGGCAGCAATATCTTTCCACAGTGCAGCAGCCCAGATGGGTTTACCTCTGCGTTGCCAGTTGCTCTGCTTCCATTGCTTCAACCACCCCCACAGGGCATTTGCCACCATCCATGAGTCAGTATAGAGATAAAGTACTGGCCACTTTTCTCGTTCAGCAATGTCCAGGTCCAGCTGGATGGCTTTCACCTCAGCAAATTGACTCGATTCACCCTCTCCTTCAGCAGTTTCTGCAACTTGTCATCCAGGACTCCATACAGCTGCCTTCCATCTCCAATGCTTTCCCACAATACGGCAAGAGCCATCAGTAAACAAGGCATACTGCTTTTCACTTTCTGACAGTTTATTATATGGTGGGGCCTCTTCAGCGCGCACCACCTCCTCCTCTGGTGACATTCCGAAATCTTTGCCCTCTGGCCAGTCCATGATGACTTCTAGAATGCCTGGACGACTGGGATTTCCTGTTCGAGTTCGTTGTGTAATTAGTCCAGCCCATTTACTCCATGTAGCATCAGTTGCACGATGTGTAGAGGAGACCCTGCCTTTGAACATCCAGCCCAGCACGGGCAGCCGGGGTGCCAGGAGGAGCTGTGCTTCAGTGCCAATCACTTCCGAAGCAGCTCGAACCCCTTCATAGGCTGCCAGTATCTCTTTCTCAGTTGGGGTATAGCTGGCCTCAGATCCTTTATATCCCCGACTCCAAAAGCCGAGGGGTCGACCTCAAGTCTCCCCTGGAGCTTTCTGCCAGAGGCTCCAGGTAGGACCGTTCTCCCCAGCTGCAGTGTACAGCACATTTTTTACATCTGGTCCGGTCCGGACTGGTCCAAGGGCTACTGCATGAACTATCTCGCGTTTAATGTGCTCAAAGGCTTGTTGCTGCTCAGGGCCCCATTTAAAATCATTCTTCTTCCGGGTCACATGATAGAGAGGGCTTACAATCGAACTGTAATTTGGGATGTGCATTCTCCAGAACCCCACTGCACCCAAGAAAGCTTGCGTTTCTTTCTTATTAGTTGGTGGAGACATTGCTGTTATCTTGTTGATCACATCTGTGGGGATCTGTCTACGTCCATCTTGCCATTTTATTCCCAAAAATTGAATCTCCTGTGCAGGTCCCTTGACCTTACTCCGTTTTATGGCAAAACCGACTTTCAGCAGGATTTGGATTATTTTCCTCCCTTTCTCAAAGACTTCTTCCGCTGTATCGCCCCACACAGTAATGTCATCAATGTATTGCAGGTGTTCTGGAGCTTGCCCCTGTTCCAGTGCAGTCTGGATCAGTCCATGGCAAATGGTAGGGCTGTGTTTCCACCCCTGGGGCAGTCGGTTCCAAGTGAACTGGACACCCCTCCAAGTAGAAGCAAACTGTGGCCTGCACTCTGCTGCCAAAGGAATGGAGAAAAATGCATTGGCAATATCAATCGTGGCATACCACTTGGCTGCCTTTGACTCTAGTTCATACTGAAGTTCTAGCATGTCCGGTACGGCAGCACTCAATGGTGGTGTGACTTCATTCAGGCCATGACAGTCTACTGTTAGTCTCCATTCTCCATTAGACTTTCGCACTGGCCATATGGGGCTATTGAAGGGTGAGCGGGTCCTGCTGATCACCCCCTGACTCTCCAGTCTACGGATCAGCTGATGGATAGGAATCAGGGAGTCTCGGTTGGTGCGATATTGCCGCCGGTGCACTGTTGTGGTCGCAATTGGCACTTGTTGTTCTTCAACTTTCAGTAACCCCACAGCAGAGGGATCTTCTGAGAGACCAGGCAAGGTGGACAGCTGCTCAATTTCCTCAGTCTCCAAAGCAGCAATACCAAAAGCCCACATCGTCCCTCAATTGTTCGAGGTCCTGGGACAGTTTTTTCACAGCTGAGATGATGGAAGGGGTGAGATTGTCTTCAAACTCTTGGAGTTTATGAACCATTTCATCCACTGTTAGTGGTACTATGTCATTCCAGGTCACTGTTGCCAATGAATGGGCATATGATGACGGTGCATTCCGTGTAAGTTTTCGCCACATGGGTCGTGTACATTCAACTTCATCTGGATCTATAGGTGTATCCCCGTTATTCGGCTTGATGTGATAGATCATCTCTACGATGGCCGATTCCCTCAGAGACTGGATGCCTTTGTCTATAGTAGTCCACTTGGCCGAACGACTCGTAACATCGTCCTTGTATGGAAACCTTTCTTTCACAGCTGCCAAGAGCCTCCTCCAAAGGCTGAGAGACTTTTTCTCTCTTGCAATTGCTTTGTCAATTCCCCCTTCTCTAGCAAGTGATCCCAGCTGCTTGGCTTCTGTACCTTCTAGTTCGTGACCATCGGCCCCATTGTCCCAGCATCGGAGTAACCAGGTGATGATGTGCTCCCCTGGTTGACGGGTAAAATCTTTTCGCATATTCTGCAGCTCGGTTGAGGTCCGAGGTCGAGAAGTTACCTCTTCTTCTTCTTCTTCGTCATGGGATGATGACTCCTGATCAGATTCTGGACCGGGTGGTGAATTCATTGGTTCTTCATCTCGCTTCACCCTTTTTGCCTCCTTTTTGCTTGTTCTCTTGCGTACAGGGGCAACTGATATTGGTACGAATTGGTCCTCTGGTTTGGCTGCAGTGATTATCACTGTGGTTTGAGTAGCGGCTGTACTTGTTGCTGGGGGTGGTGTAGCTACTGTGCTTGGAGCTGGGGCAACCACGCTGTCTGTTGCAGTTGAAGTTTGAGCAGCTGCTGTACTTGCCACTGGGGTAGCTGCGCAGTTCATTGCAGCCAAAGTTTGAGTAGCGACTGTCGCTTTGCCCTCAAATCCGCTGACATTCTTTTCCTTTTGAAGGTGCTGGATAGTGTTGAACAAGGCCCTGTAAGCATAGGCCAAGCCCCAGCACGTTGCCGTGATTTGTCCATCTCTGGTATGGCCAGAATGACCACACACCTCATTTAAGTGTTTTACTAATTCTTCTGGATTTTGCAGTTGTTCGGTAGTGAAATTCCAAAGTACTGGAGGGGCCCACTGACCTAGATACTTGCCCATACTATCCCACACACCCTGCCTCTCATGGCTGTCCAGCCTCTGGGAAAATCTCTCGGTCCTCCTACATCGTCGTTTGACCCCAGACAAGACCCAAACCTGAATCTGCTTAACTCTTGAAATCAGTAGTGGGCAAAACACACTCTGTATGCGTGTTAGCATGGTGATTCCCATCACCATCAGCAAACAAGTCTCAACAGCATTAAAAGGCCATTCAAAAAATTCAAAACTCTCAAATGTAAATGGTCTGGGGGGACAACTAGGAGGGTAAAAGGATGTCTCCTTCACAGGTTGAGCACCTGAGGAGGAGAAAAAAGATGTGTAATTGCTAAGCACCTCCATCATATACCTCCCAAAGTATAAAGGTGGTGACCACACTGGGAACATAAGCCAGATCAGTTTCATGATCAATGATTCTATTGTATTACAAGTCATTACCATAAAGTACAATGGGACAAAAACCTTAGCCCAAGCCCCACACTTGAAAAACACTAATACAGCAAATACCGGATGGATGTAAGATATGATATACTGAAACTGTGAGATCAAGAGGAAAAACCTTGAGAGCCAATAAATCAGCATTGTGACGAGTGACTATCAATCCAGTCAGATCTGTTCTTATCTCAACCCCTCGTGCCAAACGTTGGGCGCCAAAAAGAACTGTCGTGGTTTAAACCCAGTCAGGTAACTTGTTCACTCACTCCCAGTGAGTGCTGCCGAGCTGACAACAATCGAGGTCCGTGTCCGTCTCCCCCCCCCCTGCACCGGGGCTCTCCCCTTCCCCGCTCCCGGAGGAACGGGGAGGAGGATCGAGAGAGTGCAACTCCTACGGGTTGAGGCAAGAACAGTCCAGCAACAAATCACCACCGCTACTATCAGCTAAAACAATGATAAGGGAAAATAACAAGGGAAGAGAATACGATACCACTGGCCAAGAAAGCGAGTTCCACCCGGAAGCCCCTGTCCTTCCGGGTAACTCCCAGTTACCCCCCACCACGGGCATGACGTGCTGTGGTATGAAATACCTCCCCAGCTAGCCCGGGTCAGGCGCCCCGTCTCTGCTTCCTCACAGCTTCCCCTCCTCCCTGGCAGAGCATGAGCCTCACAGAGTCCTTGGTCAGGGTAAACATCACTTAGCAACAACCAAAAACATCGGCTTCACCAACACTGTTCTCAAGCTAGAAGTCAAAACACAGCACTGCACCAGTTAACACAAAGGAAAAACATGACTGCTACTGCTGAACCCAAGACAGTGTCTTAATATTATTATCACTTAGAATCATAGAATCGTTAGGGTTGGAAAGGACCTTAAGATCATATAGTTCCAACCCCCCTGCCGTGGGCAGGGACACCTTACGCTAAATCATATCACCCAAGGCCTCGTCCAGCCTGGCCTTAAACACTGCCAGGGATGGATCATTCACAACCTCCCTGGGCAACCTATTCCAGTGCCTCACCACCCTAACAGGAAAGAATTTCCTTCTTATATCCAACCTAAACTTCCCTTGTTTAAGTTTGAACCCGTTACCCCTTGTCCTGTCACTACAGTCTCTAATGAAGAGTCCCTCTCCAGCATCCCTAGAGGCCCCCTTCAGATACTGGAAGGCTGCGATGAGGTCTCCACGCAGCCTTCTCTTCTCCAGGCTGAACAGCCCCAACTTCCTCAGCCTGTCTTCATACGGGAAGTGCTCCAGTCCCCTGATCATCCTCGTGGCCCTTCTCTGCACTTGTTCCAACAGTTCCATGTCCTTTTTATGTTGAGGACACCAGAACTGCACACAATACTCCAGGTGAGGTCTCACATGAGCAGAGTAGAGGGGCAGGATCACCTCCTTTGTCCTGCTGGTCACGCTCCTTTTCATGCAGCCCAGGATATGGTTGACACCCCCAAGTCCTTCTCCACATGGCTGCTCTGAATCTTTTCTCTGCCCAACCTGTAACTGTGCCTGGGATTGCTCCGACCCAGGTGTAGGACCTTGCACTTGGCATGGTTGCCAACTTCATAAGGTTGGCATCAGCCCACCTCACAAGTGTGTCAAGGTCCCTCTGGATGGCATTCCTTCCCTCCAGTGTATCAACCGAACCACACAGCTTGGTGTCATCGGCAAACTTGCTGAGGGCGCACTCAATACCACTGTCCATGTCAGCCACAAAGATGTTAAACAAGACCGGTCCCAGCATCGATCCCTGAGGGACTCCACTCGTTACTGGTCTCTAGTAACTTGTTATTACTTCATGTTACCATCAATAATGCGCTTCAGTATTTCACTTTCATAATCAAAACATCATTATTTTTTACAGATGTGTTCTTGTAAAATAAGTATCTTGAAAGTTTATATGGTTGAGCTATGTCAGCGTATGGCAAAATGTGTCTTGTTCTTTGAGAACACGTGTCTGTTCATTGTCTAGCTCTTGATCAAATGGTCCTATCTTTGCAAACTGTCATTTGCAGTAGATTTACAACTTACATTTAAATATTTCTTTTAGATGTTTATTACAAAGGAAACAGAAATTCTTACAGACTGTTGGAAAATCTCATATGTACTCTCTGAACTTCATCTTACAATGAAAAGAATACCAGAAATTAAAGTCTGATAGGGGATTATTTCTGCCAAATCTGTATAAAAGCACAGGGAAATGTTGCTGTCTAGACTTGCTTTAAGATGCAGAAACCTGTAAGTGCTGGAATAGTCACCTGGACTTAATTAATTACAGAAAGAAATATATACAAGTCTTACTTCTATAACTAAAGTTTCGAACAACTTGCACTATAAAAATTATTTATATGTTTTTTACAAATAACTGTTTTCCCATGGATAATAGAATCGTAGAATGGATAATGAAGAGCCTACCTTGTGTGTTTTACCTTTCGTGTTCTTATAATAACCCAGAAAAAAGAAAGACCTAATCAGGTCAATGTGAGGCTACTGAAGAAACAATTTTTCCTTCTGGATAGGGTCATTAGTGTGTTCTGTGTATTATTCTCACATATTATTAAATTAATAAATCTGCATTAAAAAGTCACAAAAATATTCATGTTAATGTGTTCTGAAAAAAAAACACTTTCCCCTTAAATGATAGAAAGCCGAAATAATTTTACAGAACCTCTGCCTTATGCTTTTCTTAGAAGTGCTGCTTTTATAAGTGTTGAGGTCATGAAAACTCAGCAGATTTTTCAGCTTCTTATTGTAAATATATGTTTTATATAAACTGTGGGGCATGGGGGGGATAGGAGGGAAGTCAAAAAATCTAACCTCTTAAAGAGGGTATACAATTTAGAAGACATCTTGATTTAAAAACATAGAATCTCTGTTCCAAAGAGAAAATGAAAGCTTACGTACCCTTCCTCTCTCTCTAAGTGATACTAGCCTTTTTCAGTTTCTGGCCCTGACATTTAAAACAAATTGTAAATCTAAACTGTACATGTATCAAAATGAATCCTAGAAATATTGTAGATAACAGAAAGTAACATGACTATGTCTCATTTGTGAGTTTTTCACCAAGAAACAAAATATAAAAAGGAAGAATAGTTACAGGGGAAAAAAACACAGTGTCCTGGGTTCAGCAGTACCAGTCATGTTTCTCCTCCTTGGTAGCTGGTGCAGTGCAGTGTTTTGACTTTCAGCTCGGGAACAGAGCTGGTAGCTATGTTTTTGGTTTGGCCAAGGACTTTGTGAGCCTCATGCTCTGCCAGGGAGGAAGGGAAGCCAGGAGGAAGCAGAGACAGGACACCTGACCCAAACTGACCAAAGAGCTATTCCATACCACAGCACGTCATGCCCAGGATGTAACTGGGAGTTAGCCGGAAAGGCTGGGAGACTGCAGGGTTGGAGGAGGTATCGGTCGGAGCTTGGTCGGGCTTGGGGGCGAGTTATCGGTCAGCTGGTGCTGAGGTGTTGTATTCTCTTCCCTTGTTATTTCCTTTATCATTATTATCATTGGTGGTAGCAGTAGTGATCTGTGTTATACCTTAGTTACTAAACTGTTCTTATTTCAACCGGTGGGAGTTGCATTCTTTTCGATTCTCCTCTCCGTCCCTCCGGGAGTAGGGGGAGGGCAAGAAAGGGGGGGAAGTGAGCGAACGAATTACCTGACTGGGTTTAAACCACGACACACAGTTTCTAGATATTATCATATATGTATATATATATATATAACACTTTCTTTAAACTGCAGTTCAGTTTTTGTGTAGTTAATAAATCTAAAAACCTATTAGGCAATCTCTGAAACATCAACTGTACTACATTTAAATTATCATTGATGAAACTTGTTATTATGAATAAATAATATGGGTATGTCATGATTTAAGCCCAGTCAGCTACGCAGTTCACTCACTCACTCCCCCTCCCATGCTTTCTGATTTTATTCAATATATTGAAATAAAATAAGTGATACTACTTGTATTCCACGAATTATGAAAGAAGTTTCTTTGTTCCTTGCTCAGCCAAAACCCAGTGACTTATCAGAGGCTTTGTGAATATTCATAAAGGTGTCTTAAAAATTAGCAGATAATCCATATCTGGATAAAGAATTCAGTGATTCAAAGTCGTCCAGAATAAAAGTATCTTAACATTTTTTTATTGTACTCAAATCATGAACTGAATCCAGACTTAGTACTAAGTGAAAAATCTGGTCAAGGAAATTTGACTAAGTCAATATGAAATATTTTTACATATTACTCAAGAAATTGTAGTCAACAGGGAATATAATTATAGAACCACAGGACCATAGAATCGTAGAATTACAGAGTGTTAGATTCATTGAATCATGGAATTATTCCAGTTGAAAGGAAATTTTAAAGATTATCCAGTCTAACCCCCCTGGTATGGGCAGGGAAATACAGCAACAGATCAGGTTGCTCAAAGCCCTGTCCAACCTGACCTTGTCCAACTTCCAGTGATGGTGCTTTCACAACTTCTCTGGGGAGCCTGGCCCAGTGTCTCCCAAGTCAACCACTATCAAGATTCACAGGATTACAAGAGTATCAGAGATCTTCAAAGCTTTGAACTAGGTTGCTGTCCTGGGTTCAGCAGTAGCAGTCATTTTTCTGCTTCTTAGTAGCTGGTGCAGTGCTGTGGTTTTGACTTTTGGCCTGGGAGCAACGCTGATAACACCAATGTTTTTAGTTGCTGCTCAGTAATGTTTACTCTGACCAAGGACTTTCTGAGTCTCAGTCTCTGCCAGGGAGGAGGGGAACCAGGAGGAAGCAGAGACAGGACACCTGACCCAAACAAACCAAAGAGATATTCCATACCACAGCACATCATGCCCAGTATATAAACTGGGGGCAGTTACCCGGAAGGGCTAGATCACTGCTCGGTCAGGCTGGGTATCGGTCGGCAGGCGGTGAGCAGTTGTATTCTCTTCCCTTGTTATTTCCCTTATCATTATTATTATTGGTGGTAGCAGTAGTGATTTGTGTTATACCTTAGTTACTGTTCTGCTCTTATCTCAATCTGTGGGAGTTACATTCTTTTGATTTGCTTTCCCATCCTTCTGGGAGCAGGGGGGGAGTGAGCGAGCAAGCTGCGTGGCTGACTCGGCTTAAACCATGACAATTTCTCATGAGCTAAATCTATCAGAGCTTCCACCTGAGGAAAAAAGTAGATGGAATTCAGGAATTCAAAAGTTCTTAAAGACCTTTTTTTGTATTTCATCAGTTTTCTCTGTTTTAACCAAAGATAAAAAAATTGTCATTGGAAACCCATACTCTATGGATTCCTCCTTTCCCTTGTTTTATTTTTTGTATTTTGTTTGTTGTATTACACTTTGGTCACTGACTAAACTCTAATTGTTTTAATATCATTTGGAAGTGCAGAGAAGCGATAACTGAGTGCCAAGGTTTTGATCCTTAAGGGGTCTGCAGGGCCATCTCTGTGAGGAGAGGACAGGGCTGCTTCATGCCAGACACTGTCAGTTCCATCAGGCTCCAACCGACCCACAGGGCACAGCTGAGCCCCCCGGACAAGGGGGTGGCAGCTTCAGGAACTGCATTTAAGTAACAGAAAAATGACAGAGAAGCAGTGAGAATTAGAGGACAAAAAGTGTAAGAACAACCCTGTGAACACCAAGGTCAGTGAACCAAAGAGTTGGAGGAGATGCTCTAAGCACTGAAGCAGAGATTCCTCTGCAGCTGATAAAGATGACCACACTAAAGCAGATTTCCACATTTCAGACAGTGGAGGAACCCACAACAGAGCAGGTGGATGTTTCTTGAAGGTATCGAGCTCATGCTGGCGCAGGTTCTCCATGCTGGGTAGAGGAACTGAACATGAAGGATTAAAGTTGAACCTGGGAGAAAGGTAATAAGAAGGTGTTATATTATTTTGTCTGTTTGCCACTATGCAAATCTATTTTTCTGTTGAAAAAAAAAAAAAAGGAAACTAGCTTTCCCTAAAGCAAGTCCAGTTTACCTATGGTGGTAATTGGTAAGTGATCTCCCTATCTTCATTGCTACGTACAAGTTTTTTGTTTTGGTTTGGGTTGGGGTTTTTATCTTATTTACTCCTCCTGTCCTTTTGAGGGTGAGGAATGAGAGAGTGGCTGGGTGGGTGTTTGGTAGCTGGCCAAAGTCAGCCCACTGCACACGTTTAAACATTTTTCAGTTAGTGCCCATTGCCTTTTACTTTTCCACTGACCACCACTGATAAAAACTTGCCACTGATGAAGTATTATTATACACCCAAGCCCTCTCTTCCTCAATCTGAACAGGCCCAGCTCATTCATATATGGAATGTTCCAGTCCCTTAGCCATGACAGGACTCTCCAGTGTGTACATATCTCTGTAAAAGGGAGCCCCCAGCCGGACCCATCACTCCAGATGGGGCCTCACCAGTGCTGAGTAGAGAGGAAGGATCACATCTGTCAACCTGTTGGGAATACCCTTTTTAATGCAAGGGCATATTGCTGGCTTAAAGTGGTTTAGCTCTTTCTGCAGACCACTTTTGCAGCCTGCTGCCTTGCAGGCTATACTGGCGCGCATGGTTATTACTCCCCAGGTGCAAGATTTTACGTTTCCCTCTATTGAACTTGCTGACATGCCAGTCAGACCATCTCCCCAGACTATCAAGATAGAGCCACACTCTGGTTTATTATCAGTTTCTTCCTCTCTTTTATCATCTACAAGCTTGCTAAGGGTGCACTCTTTTCCATTAGGTAGGTCAAAATTGTTCCATCCCATGTTAAATTGTAAAGGCAAGCTGAATCTGGAGTTGCTCTTTCCACCAATAGGTCCAGATAGGAGCAAGGCTTTATGCATTATTCTAAAGATGGAGACATAAATGGGACCGATTATGTTCCTCCTCTCCAGCAGACCTAATTGGAATTCACTAGTGAACATGAACTTATCCTCTCGCTTGTGATTCACGAGTTCATGCACATCCATGTGTCTCTTAAATACTTGACCAGACCTAGGCTCCGTTACCTAGTCTTCTGCTTCAGCCTTGGATCTTTCCAGATTCTGGTCTCCTCTTCACTGCCTAATCCAATTTGAGTTTGCTAATGAATTATATTTCTCCCTCTTCCTGTCCTCTACCTCTGTAATAGAGAGTAAGGTTACAGAAGAAATAGGCAAGACTAGATTTAGTAAGATACAGTAGGATGTGATAAATGGGATGAGGGCTGGCCAGACTGGTGTCCTGACCATCAGCTTGTTTATACATGACCAGCCTCTTATATCCCTTCTTCTTCACTTCCTACTTTTATTCCCCAATCTACTTTGATCCCTCATTTTCCCACCTTTCTGTACTTCCCATAAACTTTCCATAGTAGCTTTCCCACATGCTAATCGCCCCAGAAGGCATCCATTACATGTTTGACACAACCCCACAAGATCTCTCAAATATCTTATAAGAAGTCTGTTCCTGCTTATGAGATCCATGATGATGAACCAGTGTCTAACAGATGTTAATCTGTTATGTCCTCTTTTTACCAGTTACAAAGGAATTCCTTCAGTGGCTCATCAGTGAGTGTGGCCTGAGACCTGTGGTCCTTGTTATTGTCTCTATGACTTGTCCAGTTCATTAGACTTTGTGTATTTATGTATTTAACTTATTACTTTATTTACTACCTCTAATTATTTCTTATGTTAACCTTTAATTAGATTTCCTCCCAAACCAACTATGCTTTACATTCCAGGTATCTACCTATTATTTACATTCCACATACTTCTATGTACACAGTCAGCTCAAAACACCATCTTGAGTTATGTGCTGAAGTTGTCAATATATTAGATGGTCTAATAAAGACTGAAAGGCAGTCAGCATATCAGGCATCTTTGTGTAAATACTGAAAACACTTTTCAGATTAGTTTCACATCTCATACTCTCTAACACAATTTTATTGAGTGAAGACTTCTAGTTTTGGAGGTAGGTTTCCTTTGCTTATTATATTTCCCTAGAAAATAGATCCTTATAGATCAGCTTTGCAGAGGACCAAAAGATGTATCCATCAGACAGATCCCACCACCTCCCTGCCATCTGGAAGAAAGGATTTAAAATACCTCCTTGCATTTGTATCTTCCTCATTCTTTTATTGCCATGTTAAAAAATATCAATTTACTTCCATGCTTATCCTCCTGTGACATCTCAAGATGGAATAGAAAAAAGTAATGGAAAGTAATAGACACTGATACTGATAGGATGATCTCTTTTCATACGAAGTCATATCTGTATTGATTATCTGCTAACAGGAATTTGTCATCACCGACATACTATTGTTGCTGTTTTGTAGCTTGTATCAAATAAAGGTAAAAAAAAAAAAACACATAAAGAAAGAATATAGGGGAATTACAGAAAGATGCAGAAAAGTAGAATGAAACAAAAAAACAGCATAAGATTTAGCTGAATGGTAACAGACATGAGCTCAGGCTCAGCTGACACTTTAAGTGATACAACTGGTGACAGCAAATAGTAAAAATAGAAGTCTCTTGTTTGATGTCATGATCAGGGTTTTTGAACTGATGACAACCTTAACACTGTCAGAATAAAGCTTACAGTTCAGTAATAATCCAAGACAGCTGACAGATCTTGTCTAAGAAAATAAAAAAATCTTTCCTGTACTCATTACTTTTTTTTACTTCTATCCATATTGTTTTCCATTCATTACTGTTCTCTTTTTTTCTTTCATTTGCCAAGCTATGAATGACATCCATCTGCCTTTTAGGCAGCACATGAATAAGATCACAATGTGTTCAAGTTTATAAAGTCTACATATTTCTGTCTCTATTATTTGTAGGATAAACATAAGTCTTAGGACAATAGCTTCTGAGTTGGGGTGGAAGATATTATTTATTTAGAAATATAAAATTGTGATATAATCTGAGTTAAATATATATCAAACATTCCTACTTTTAATTTATGATTGTGAAAAACAATGATGAAAGTAAAGTACACGTTGAAAAATGTGCTTTCCACATGTTTCTCTTCCAAATGTATAAATAAAAATAGGGAAAATGACAAAGGCTGTCAGACCAAAAAAAAACCACAACCAAACAAGAACACCCCCCCCCCCCCCAAAAAAAAAAGTAACATAACTGCTTACAGAAATTATTTTTTTACTAGACTGGTATCAACTTTTTAGAGACAAATTATTTTATAAAGGTTTATTTCTTTATGATTTAAAAAAGATGATCATATGATGCCTATTAAAGCATGTAATTCTTCCAGCAGTGACTCCTACAATTCCCATTATTACTAACAGCACTTACACACATAAATCTCTTCTGATCTGAAGGGAGAAAAGGTCTCTACTTTTTGAACATGTGTATTGCTTAACCACTAGACTATAGTAAGTCTTCAGGATTCAGAACAGTTCATGAAGTAAATTCCTATTTGAGTGTTTCATGGTGGTGATTTTTTAATGTATCAAGCGAAACCCTTCTTTTCAGTTTGTAGTTTTAATTTCCATTTCTCTTCTGTACCATTACAATCATTACTAAACTGATTCAGTTACATGATCACATAGTTCTCAAGCTAAAACTTTGAATGTAGTTTTTTTTATAGTAAGGGTAGGTTGTACAGACTCTTGGCAATATTATTACCTTTCAATTTACAGAAATTCACTAAAGTAAAAAAATGCTAGGAACAAGACTAATATCTTTTCATCATTTACACCTCACAGAAAACCTTATTTAACACAGAAATGTACAGTATTTCTTCAAAGTTTTTCCCTTGGTGTCTGATTTTGCATATCAGGGGGTAAAAAAAGCAGAGAAAGATTTTGTGCTAAGAAAATTACATTGTTGGGCATGTTTTTTTGTGTTTTTTTTTTATTTTACTAAACAATTTATGGGTCACATATTTCAGGTAGCATCTTTTTAGACTTGTCAGAAAGCTTGAAGAAAATATACTGTCAAGATTAAGTTGTTCTTTCTTACTAATTTCCTTTGGTATTGAGTTTGCATGGCAACGTTTTGGTAGCTGCTGAGCTACAAGGGTGGCTTCTGTGAGAAGCTCTCATAAGTTTCCCCCTTGTTCAATAAAGCCAATGCCAGCAGGCTCCAAGACAGACTTGCTGCTGGCCAAGGCCAAGGCCAAGGCCAAGGCCAAGCCCATCAGCAGTGGCGGTAAAGCCTCTGGGATAATGTAGTTAAGGGGGGAGGGGGGGGGAATGCTGCATGACAGCAGCCAGAAGAGAGAAGTAAGGATAATATGAGAGCAAACAACTTTGCAAACACCAAGGTCAGAGAGGAAGTTGAGGGAGGAGGTGCTCCAGGTGTTAGAGCAGATTTCCCTGCAGACAATAGTGCAGACCATACTGAGGCAGGCTGTTCCCCTGCAGCCCATGCAGGTCCATGGTGGAGCAGATACCTACCTGCAGCTCATGGAGAAGATGAGTGCCCAAAGGAGTCTTTGACCTCCTTCCCTATGGGAAGCCCATGCTGAAGCAGGTTTGTGAAAACTGCAGCCCACAGGAAGGACTGAGGAAGGACTGTTTTCCATGTGACGGACTCCATGCTGGAGCAGAGGAAGAATGTGAGGAGGTAGAGTGGCAGAAACAACATGGGATGAAATAGCTGCAGCCCCCATTCCCTGCCCCCCTGTGTGATGTGAGGGGAGGAAGGAGAGAAATTGGGAGTGAAGTTGGGCCTGGGAAGAAGGAGGGGGGGAAGGTGTTTTAAGATTCAGTTTCATTTCTCATTAACCTACTCTGCTTCAACTGTTAATTAATTAAACCAATTCCCCCAAGTTAAGTCTGTTTTGCTCGTGGCAGTAATTGATGAATGACCTCTCCTTGTCCTTACCTCAACCTACCATCATTTTGTTCTATTTTCTCCTCCTTGTTCAGATGAGGGGAGGAAGTCATATAGCAGCTTGGTGGGCACCTGGCATCCAGACAACTTCAACCCACCACACCCTCTCTTCCAGAATTACTGCAACAGCTGCCAAAAGCATAATTTATATGTACAGTTATACAAAACCTTTGTAAAACATACCTTTCCTGTACGGATGCTTCCTGTTCAAATAAGAGCTTCCATTTCTTAATCGGTTTATGCTAGCATGTCTCTGATGAGATTAGAAAGCTCCTTACATATTGTTCTCCACGAAATCACTACATGAAAACCACATTAACAAGCAAAACCTCAGATTCATCTTTTTGGCTTGGTAGAAATTGACATAATCTAAATGCAGAACACCAATTTTGGAATATAGTATTTTGATTCCTTTCTACATCTATTTCTCTATTACAAAAGCACCCTATCTGGAATGGACACAATAAGGGTCTACAATCCTTTCTTCATGAGTGATGTCTTTTCTATCTCTTCCACCTGGGAGCAGAAAAGGCTTACAAAGATTGCAGCTGAGGAATTTCTGAATTAGGATTGTTCTCCCATGGAAAAAGGCCGTAGATTTGGATGCCTGAAAATAGAACTCCTATTCCTACGTTTGTTACTTCCAGGTGTTTCAAAGATTTCAATAACCCATTAGGGCTCAAGAAAATATATAAGCCATTCAAAGCTCAGGACCTTGAGGTGCAGATCTGAGACTGAGTTGATCCAACTGAAGACAAGACTATAACAGTTGACAGCGCTACCACATCTCTCTCCTCCAGAGGGCACACAATATCCATTTCACACTAAAGGGAGTAAGGGGGCATTTTAGTGATGGAAAGTATAATGGTGCCATGACAGCTGCATCCAGAATTAACAACCATTTCTCAGAGGCAGATAACAAGACTAACAAAATACAACCAATGAAACCTTAAATCAGATACAAAGAAACAATTCTCTTCAATGACAATAAGACAGTATTTTGATATTTGGCAGAGCATTGTAGGATACCAGAGCAATGAGTACTGTACACCTGATTCTGAATGAGTGGCTACTGTGCAGCTGGTCATTTTTGTGCTAGTGTTACACACATTTTAAAGACAGCTCCACTATGCTGTCAGTTAATGTAACTTCATTAGACTTTTTACACAACTGTAACAGCCAGTGTAGTTCTGTGCTCTCTGTTATTACCTTGGTCTGGTAACATCAAGGCTGTGCCAGTCTCGCACTCCTAGGAACATATGCTATAGTCTTGTGACTGTTCAGTTACATGTTTTTATATAGCTCATATATAGTTCAGTTATATAGTTCAGTATGAAATACAAAAGTATTTGTAAGCAGATAGACTGAGCGTACATACAATAATTTCTCAGCAACTTGTCAGTATCTAACTACAGAAATATTATTAGTATGGGTTACATTTCTTCTTTTTTTTTATACTACTTTTTGTCAAGGTCAAAAAATTTGTCACAAACTGCTGCTATTTAATGATGTAACTGATACTGACTTGCATAACATGAACTTAAATGAATTATAAGATTTAGACGAATTATTTGCAAACAACCATAATTAGTACGGGAGCATTTACCAGGTAAATCTTCTACTGTAAATTAATGTGACTTAATAGTTAAAATGTTCTACCTTTTGCATTATTTATCCCCTTAGGAAAGATTTGAGAGGAAAAATTAGAACATTGAAGACCATTTTTATGGAGATATTATGTCTGAAACAAACACCATTTACATCACATAAGACAAAGCTTTGCTGAATTAGAATAGGGATGCTGGGGATGGACTATTCATTAGGGACTGTAGTGATAGGACAAGGGGTAACAGGTTAAAACTTAAACAGGGGAAGTTTAGATTGGATATAAGGAAGAAATTCTTTACTGTTAGGGTGGTGAAGCACTGGAATGGGTTGCCCAGGGAAGTTGTGAATGCTCAAGGCCATTTCGGACAGAGCCTTAGGTGGCATGATTTAGTGGGAGGTGTCCCTGCCCATGGCAGGGGGGTTGGAACTAGATGACCTTAAGGTCCTTTCCAACCCGAACTCTTCTATGATTCTATGAATTAATTTATTGAAGGTGTTTTACAATGGCAGAACTTAAAATCGTTCACTCCTAACAATCTATAACTGTGTCTTCATGAGGTAGTCTCTACACATGTATATGTTAAATTCTAAGCCACATTGTTCTTCCAAAAATACCAACCAAAACCTTGCTTCCAAAAACCCCCAATGTTTTTAAAAGCCTTACCACAGTTTTTCCTGACAAGTCATTCTTTGGTTCTTTTTGTTATCTGAGCTGCATGGATAAAGCTTTTTGATTTATCATTTGTACCATGCTGTTGATTGACATGTGACAGTCATAATTTTGGTTACTGATGCCTTAATTGACTTCTTCAGAAGAAAGCTATGGATGCTAAATTTTCTAAATTATTCCTTTACATTATTTGACTTACTTTTGATTCTTTGCTGTGATTGGCTCTGTTCCACTTTCTTGCTCTAGATATCACTCTATTCTTTATAGTTGTACTAGTAACAATAGCCTAAACAGAACTTCACAAAATCAGAGAGATTCATCCTCATCTGAATGAAGGTTCTTCTTCCAGCCACCTAGCCATGATTTTCTATTATCCCAAACAAGTGACGTCTAAATCATGACACTGGCTGAAGTGTGCTTTTCAATTTTTTCCCATCTTGAATAAGCAAATATATCAGTAATCTGCTCATTAGCAGAAAAATGCTGGCGTTGCTGTGGAACACCAACATTTAATATCAAAGTATTTATCAAATTGTGTTATATTTGAAAAAGGAGAATGTATAATAGATTTGTTATTATGAATCAGTAGCTGGAAGACACACATTTTTACTACAAAAAAACACCATCATAATTATCACAGATATTGGCAGTTCTAGCAGAAAGGCTAATAACTGAAAGATTGTAGGATTCCAGCTATTTGAGACAAAGCTTGCAGAATTAAAAATTGCAGCCTGTTGGAACAATAGTGTGAAAGAGATTGTATATCTTCTCTGTCAGCTGAATTTATTACTTCACTTGAAACCACTGGTTTTAATGGGCAGGATTTTAACTGATTTCTATATTTCTAGTGCCTGACCAAAGATCTCTTCTTTAGTATTTAAAAGAACATAATTATATTATTTTTAATGCCAATTCTAATGTAAAAAAAAAACCAAACATATTCTATCAATAGGAATAAAAAGCAGGGAGTTGTTGTGCTATCTTTGTTCAATCAAAAATGTTGTTTTCATAATGTTGAATTAATACTAGTGAATTTGGGAATGTTTTCAAAATCTGATATGCTTTTATGTGCTTCCAAGGTTCGTGTCTGCATTATGATCCACGTGGAGAACTGCAGACTCTTTTTGAATGCATATTTATGATTATAGAGTACTTCGTTGGCAGCCCAGACACTGTAATATCTTTCTTGACATACAATATTCACTAACTCTGAAAGCATTTGAAATGTCTCTGTTAATGGATAAACACTGAGTCTGAAGATTGAAAATGTGCTTCCTTCAGAAAGTGATGTGCGCACAAATAAGCACAAGCTGTAGCTATGAAAACAATCCACTTCCAAAGCAATCAAGAGGAAAAAGCCTCAGACTATATGACCCTCCACTGAAAACAAAATATTAGTTTTATTCAGTATTTGTCAGTCTTTCCAGAGATGTACCAGTTTCAATCAACAAAGGATAACACCTATGAAAAAAAAAACAACAAAAAAAACCCTCTTGGGTTATTAGTAGCATAGAATAGAGTGTTAAAACCAGTACTGAAAATACCAAATTCCACTTTAAGACTGAGCAAGATACAGTTCTGATGCAGATGAAGGTCCCTTGTAGTTAATAATAAGACATATGGAGATTGTAGGCCAGTAAAACAATACACATGCCATTGCTTTTATAATGTTTTATAACAGTTATATTGTGATTATAATAACTTAAAAGTTATTGGTTATGAGGACCAGTTTCAAAAATTATATACAACTGTATGTGATGTACATGCTGGTTTCAGGTATTTAATAGCTGTTTCCATTTTTTTTTATTTCAATTGGGAAATAGACACATCATAATTTCAGCTTATCCTTTCCATTTTAGTCCATTATGTGTTTACTCTAAACATTCTTTTCAGCAATGCTTCCCTTATTTCAGAATTTATGCCAATTGAAGTTTGCACTACATAATGACATTCACTGTGGTCACAAACAAATGCCTCTGTAAAGAGACAATAACACATCTAAAATATATCTAACAATAACATATCTAACATGTTGCTAACATAGCTAACACTGTAGATGCAATAATAGGAGAATTTCATTTTATAGACACGCTCACCGTGTGCCAGATATCCAAGTCAGGAGTGGGCTCTCTTACCAAAAAAGATAAAGCAAGCTGTTTGACTTATATGTTTGCATGTATTGGTCAGTTATTATAACAATCTTAATATACCCTTTCCATCTAATGATCACAGTGAATGCTCAGCATATTACAAAGACCTGAAGAGAAGGAAAACAGTGAAATATTTATATTTATGTTATAGGAGTGCAGTCAAGGGTCATTTTTCTCCTTCTTGGGCTGGTGCAGTGCAGTATTTTTAATATATTCATCAATGATTTGGATCATGTTTTGGTTTGACCACTTTGTGATTACAAGACCTGAAGAGAAGGAAAACAGTGAAATATTTATATTTATGTTATAGGAGAAATATACATGTTAGGAGTTATTCACCATTCTGCAAGATACTACTTGATAGTGAGGCAACACCATGAATGCCCTTTATTTTATTTGCTTTTCGCTTTCCTCTGTTAACACAGGGAAAAGACATTTCAAGGACTGAAGAAAAGATGAAACTCTAGAATATGTCGCAATATAATAACATCTTCCTTAAACCTCTCAGAATAGAGTATCTGCATATCTGCACTGGTTGATTCACTTCTTCCCCTTTCTAGATTGTTTCACCAGAACTCTTCTTTCTTACACTACTAATAAAAAAAGAATAAAGTAATTGTACCTGGGACCTTCCCTTCCCTTTAAAGTTCTTCCTTTTCTACAGAAATAAATTACACTCAGTTCTTTAAGTTAAACACACATTTAAAAATAAAATTCCATACTTTATTTACAAGCTAAAATTTACTGAACTCTTCTTTTCTTACACTACTAATAAAAAAGGACCTTCCCTTCCCTTTAAAGTTCTTCCTTTTCTACAGAAATAAATTACACTCAGTTCTTTAAGTTAAACACACATTTAAAAATAAAATTCCATACTTTATTTACAAGCTAAAATTTATCCAAAAATCATGATTTTGTCTAACATGCTTTTCTCAAAGGATTTCAGGCCTGCTTATTCATTTAGAGCTCTAAAATGCATTCTTTTTAATGCAAAACTAATGAGATATACTGTTTACAGCACTGCTTGTATTCTATGTTGTCATGATAAGTAGGAATAACAACCATATGTTATCTTTTTCATTGGCAGCTGCATAACTAGTGTGGTATCAAGAGCATTTTATCTGTTTCTAGGTTTGAAAATTGAACAGGAATAGCTTTGGCAAGGAGCTTGCAGAGTACTGTGAAGACTTTATTTCCATAAGGTTTGCTGTTTCAATACTTTGGAACACAGTACATAATTCAGACTTCACAGGATTATTTTCTGTATAGATGGTTAATGTTTAATGTTGAGGTAAAGCAATTTTCTTGCTCTGACTCCTTCCAGTTCAGTCAAATCTCAGTATCTAGACAAAGCTCTCTGTCTGGCAAATTTTTTTTTTTTTTTTTTTTTTGAGAGAGAGAGTTTTCAAATGTCTGTTTGACAGATCAAGACTGAAACATAGCATAAGGAGATTGGCTGAAAATTGATCTTTACAGGACTGAAAATGATAAAAATAGATGTAAGAGAGCTCTGAAAAAAAGTAAATGCTCCCATGCACTATTTTGTTCTGTTGGACATGGGGAGTAGAGCCTATTTCTCTGTGTATTCAGACTTCTAGAATAGAAAAAAATGCTATTTGTATGTGAAAGATAATAGTGTTCCACGCAAGATTTACTGTGATAAATTCATCTTCAAAATAAGAAATGTGAACAGAATCAGCTAGGTTGGGAAAGACCTATAAGATCATTTTAAACATTCTTGATATTCTATTTTTTTTTGATATTTTGTTTGTAATCAAGATTCATCAGCATCCTTGACACTGACATGGAATGGAACATAGGTTATTCCAAACTGCAATCAGAATTTTTCTTTTTTCAGGAGTAAAAGGGTTACTGTTGAAATGCATGCTAATGACAAATTATTTCTAACAGTCTTACAGATTTTCTCAGTGTTTATACGAATCAGAAAAGACATTTTCTCTAAAAACCTAAGAATGTATTACTCCACTGAGTCCAGATTGTTTACAATTGGACAATTCAGAAATACATTAAGGTGCTTTCTTTAGCTTTTATTACTGGTATGGACTCTGTAAAACCAGTTATTGGTAAACTTCACCTCTCTTTTTTTACTTATTTTATCTACCTGGAGAATCCATGCTGCAAACCAGACTTTCACATGGATTCATCCTACTGACTTTAAGCACATGTTTAAGACTGCCCTTCACTGTTTGCACTATTTTTAAAAACAAATGTGAATCAAGGCAGATGCAGATTACCTAAAACATACAGCCACCTGAAGAAATCTAGGGTGCTTATTCTCTAAAATGAGGTGTCATGAATAGATGCTCATAATTGTACTGGATGAGTCTGAGTCATATCTTACAGTAACAGCTGGACTTGACAAATTTCACTGACATCTGACATGCTGCATAGGAGTATAAAGTATTTATAACTTCAGGTACAACCTGAATATGCATCCTGAGGCATTCCTATCTATGTAGCTGAATGCCTTTAATATTGCAAAGAATTGGACAAACTGCGGATGGAAAGAGGAAGTCAAGGGCACATCAGAAAGTGAAAGTACTAAGGGTGGCAGACTGTAATCACATGAGAACAGAAATTACTTTCTAAGGAAGATGTCAGAGTACTAATGATACATAGCAAATTAAATTGGCGAGTTATTTGAAATGATGTGACTTATCACAACAGTAAACTACAGCAATGCAAGAGTATTTCTAAAATTAGGACTTCACAGAAAGTCTATCTAATAGTAACTTATGTCCTTACAACAATAGAAAACAAAGTGTTAGTGGGACTATTTGAAGAAAAAGAATTAAATTACTTTTCAGTAGGCTACAGCTCTTGACTCATCAGTGTCCATCATTTCACATATTCTAGAACTATCATAAACAAGGTGACACTGACAAGAACTTTTAAACAGTTAAGCACTAAAATGTATTTTATAGATTAGGAATAGTTCTCATCAAATAAAACATTGTATTTTCAATCTCAATCTTCTAATCTATCTTAAAGAATTCGTAATCTTAGGTGAATGACCTAATATTTTCTTTTTGTAGAGAAAATTTTAATGAGATAAGCAAATGATGTGTGTTGCACAGTACAACTGAAGCATTAAAAAAAAAATAGTAATAATGATCACTTGTACTATATATATTGAAAATTAAGCTTGGCTAAGTTTTTAATAAAGTCATAATTTCCCATATCATTGATCACTAAAGCTTATTTTTTCCCAGTCAATATAAGGCAGTCAAGGGCAACTGTTTTAAATTCTGTTTTAAACTTGTCCTTGCTTGTAACTTACTGCATAAGAAGTTTCTCATAATTTTTTGTTGACTAATATAGAACAGTACTACATTTTGTATTATTAGAAAATATTTAGTAAGATTAATATAATTTTCACTCTAAAACCAGCTTGCGAAATACTAGCAATCACGCTGTCATATATTAGTAAGGATGAGTTTGAAGTACCAGTATGGTAAGATACAACCAAACATTTCATATCCTTGAAAATGCCCTATTAAAAAAAAGCATAGTTAGTCTATCTACCTGGGCTAATGACAAAAATTTCACTGCACTGCAAGAGTTTAATATTGTTAGGGGGACCATTGAAGCTTTCTCTAGAGATTTTGGTTACAAAATTGAAACATTTGTATCAATTGATGTTGTCTAAACCAGTAAGTCTTCACATTTTTTATACCCATGGCTTGCCACAAATACATGGCATCTACGTACAGCGCACAACCATATAAATACACACACTCGTTATCTCAGGTTTACAGCAAGTATAATTGTTGTCTCTCTTAATCATAATACATTTGATTTTTGACTGTTTATGAGAATTTAAAATGCTGCTATTTTTAAAGTCCAGGGATAAGTAGCTTAGTTTTTAGCTTCTTATTGAATAACATAGTAATAAGTTAAAGTCTTAATGCAAAAGTGGTGAATTGCAATTATGAGGACTTAAAATAGAGTTCATAACTTTTTTGAGTATCTTTTTAACACTTAAATGCCATTGTTCTGCATGACTTCAGATACATTTCAAAAAAGTCTGAAGTATTGAAATGCGTAACCATTGCGCGTTATTACCATAGTTTTTTTTTAATAATAAGTTTCCTGTATAATTTTCATAGTTCTGTTTCTGAAAAGTGAGAATCTATGAGTAATCCATGTATTTTTCTAAGGAGGTAAGCAAAGCTTTATCAATAAGAAACTGAAGTTTCTCATATGATGCAAATGAGGTTGGTTTTGTGAAGTTGATTTCTTTTCCACCGTTTTCCCTTCCATTTCTTTCTATTCTTTAATCTTTTATTAAAATTTCTGCTGTTACAGGGTGTCTTAAAAACTGAGGTAAATGAGATGAATTCTGTACTTTTTTTTTTTTTCTCTGATTGCAATATGTTTTACTTCATCTTCCTCATATAACTATTGCGCATTAATTTTTATCTCTGACTTCAAAATTCAGAAGAATAACTACAGTTTTTGCATTTTAGTAGTTCTGTTTACTTCTTAAGGGAATAAAATTCCTGTTTGAACTTCTGTTTGTTTCTGCTTTTTCCAAAACACTGCATGATTGCTGGAGAACTTGATATATATTCTTACTAGATGTTTTTCTTCCATTTCGTTTTTTAGGTTAAACCTTCAGTTTCTGTATCTTTCTCCTGATGCTACGATCTGTTTTCTGGTGTTTATTAATAAGAATTTTGAATAACAGCATGGTTTTGTCAGTAATTTTTAATAAAAGAAAATAAAAAGAAAAAAATGTTAGGTTAACATTTAGTAGGAAACAACCTTGAAAACTCTCTGTGCTTGTATCATTAATGCTGACTAATGCTAATAAGCCATTCTTTGTCACAGTAACCAACAGGTTCTAGAAACTTCAAGATCTGATATATTTTTGCCTATGCACATTAAGACACATATTGACCTAATGGTGACATCACAGTTATAATCAGCCTTCTCTGTTAATTTACCAATTAAATCCCAAAATAGACATCTAAACTTGAGAAGGCAGATCCATTTTCATCTTTTGCTTAGTTTTGTTTTCCCAAAGGGCCGTGTGATTTCCCCCAGACTGCTCTCGCTTCAAAAAATTGCACTGAAAATAATTTTTATTCATATTCTTTGACCATCTCTGTTGTTGGAGCTTAAATACACAAATCAGCCTTAAGCACACTTCTTTCTGTAATTTTTTTTTTTTTTGATTTTACTCTTTCTCACTAGAACTGTGACTGAGGTACTGAACATCACCACCATCATGCTCTATCTCAATATATAAAGCAACTACTGAAAAGATACAAAAACATTACAACATGTGAAAAAAAACACACATGCATAAAAAAAAAAGCAATATTTATTTAGAAACCACTGTTCCCATGTTTGAAATACTAGTAAGGATTGTAGAAACTTTGCAGGAGATAAAATATACCAAACAAAACCCAGCTGTTTCCAGAGCTGAGTCTACTGGCATGAATGGTTAGAGTGAATGTGTCACATAACAGCAAGAATGAGCCACAAAACAAATTATTAATAGTTGCTTGAACAAAGAGAGAAAAAAATGTTCTCTCTCTAAGGCAGTGAAGCATATGACATCACTCTTCTTTTTACACATTCAATAATAAAAAAGGGGAGGAAGTTAAAATTTGCACTGAGAAAAAACCCTGCATAGTATTTATCCTTGAAACATGGTTCTACAGAGACATATTATATATATACACAAACATATATATAGTTTATACAAATATAAGTTACATAAAAAGCTACATATTGTTTCCATACTTTTCCATATATAAAAAAGTATAATAATTACACATAATTAAATATTCTAAATGAAAAAAATATAAATTAAATATAATTAAATATTCTAATTACAATAATTATATAGAAAGATATAATTTCCATATAGTTATATATAAATCTATCTATCCATCCAAATATAATTTACATAGACAAAAGAAAGTTAACCCCAGATGGTCACGTGTATCACTTAGGAGTTTGATTATGCTCTCTGCATAATCTCCACAGACTTTTTATCAGTAGAAGCTGAAGATCATAGAATCATAGAATAGTTAGGGTTTGATTCGTAGAAAATTCCAGGAACAAGCTTGCCAACAAAGTTTTCAAGCTGACAAGCAGGTATTCTTTATTGCAGCACTGGGAGACACAAGGGATAGCTCCTCCTAACATGTCTCTGTATTGCTACACAAGCTGTCCTTATATAGTCACTGGGCATACATACATATTCATGAGGTTACATATGGGTTACGTCATTTTCCTGAAAGTTCCCCATGTGCGTACAAAATTGTGGTGGTGGTCTCTGAGGGTTGTTTACTTCTTCCAACAATCTTCATCACTTCTGGCAGCCTGTGAAGCACGCGCAGTAGATGCTTATACCAGCTTAATTGGTTTGTTAGCACTGCAGACATAATAATCCTCCTGTCCTCCTACTTATGAGTTAGGTTAACCATCGGCCATTCGCAGATACTCCTTATCCTTTTATCCTGCTCTTCTAGAATGTTTTTCTTAAAACTACATCAACTACAATGATTTATCTTGTACAAGAATTCTCAGTATGTTCTCTAGCTGTACTCTATGTTTTTTTCTATGTGTAATGCACCTCAGTAATTTTCCATTGCTACTGTTACAAAGCCATCAAACTTTACATTACTTAAAAATGATTCTAAAGGTTTATATATTCCATTTTGTAATTTTGTGCCCCCCCCCCCCCCCCCTTGTCTCAGGTTGGAAAGGACCTTAAGATCATCCAGTTACAACCCCCCTGCCATGGGCAGGAACACCTTGCATGAAACCATGTCACCCAATGCTTTGTCCAACTTGGCCTTGAACGCTGCCAGGGATGGAGCATTCACAGCTTCCCTGGGCAACCCATTCTAGTGCCTCACCACCCTAACAGGAAAGAATTTCCTCCTTATATCCAACCTAAACTTCCTCTGTTTAAGTTTTAACCCGTTACCCCTTATCCTGTCACTACAGTCCCTAATGAAGAGTCCCTCCCCAGCATCCCTATAGGCCCCGTTCAGGTGCTGGAAGGCTGCTATTAGGTCTCCACGCAGCCTTCTCTTCTCCAGGCTGAACAGCCCCAACTTCCTCAGCCTGTCTTCATACGGGAGTTGCTCCAGTCCCCTGATCATCCTCCTGGCCCTTCTCTGCACTTCTTCCGACAGTTCCATGTCCTTTTTATGTTGAGGACACCAGAACTGCACGCGATACTCCAGGTGAGGTCTCACAAGAGCAGAGTAGAGGGGCAGGATCGCCTCCTTTGACCTTCTGGTCTTGTTCCTTTTGATGCAGCCCAGGATACCATTGGCTGTCTGGGCTGCAAATGCACGCTGCCGGCTCATGTTCATTTTCTCATCAACCAGCACCCTCAAGTCCTTCTCTGCGGGGCTGCTCTGAATCTCTTCTTTGCCCAACCTGTAGCTGTGCCTGGGATTGCCCCAAACCAGGTGTAGGACCTTGCACTTGGCATGGTTGCCAACTTCATAAGGTTGGCATCAGCCCACCTCACAAGTCTGTCACACAGTATCACAGTATGCTAGAGATTGGAAGGGACCTCGAAAGATCATCTAGTCCAATTCCCGTTCCAGAGCAGGAACACCTAGATAATGTTACACAGGAATGTGTCCAGGCGGGTGTCAAGGTCCCTCTGGATGGCATTTCTTTCCTCCAGTGCATCAACTGAATCACACAGCTTGGCGTCATCGGCAAACATGCTGAGGGCATGCTCAATCCCACTGTCCATGTCACCAACAAAGATGTTGAACAAGACTAGTCCCAGCACCGGTCCCGCTCATTACTGGTCTCCAGCTGAACAATGAGCCATTTACCACAACTCTTTGCGTGCAGCCATCCCATCTTGTATGCAAGATGCCTAGTGTTTGTATGAAGGTATTTTTGCCCCAAACTACTAGACTGTTACTACGACAGCACTTTCTTATGTGAAGGGTGGTTTTCCCCCCCCCTAAGATAAATAGAATCATAGAATGGTTTGGGTTGGACTGAACCTTCAAAGGTCACATAGTACAACCTCCTCTGTAATAAGTATGCACATCTTCAACTAGATTAGGCAGCCCAGAGCCCTGTACAACCTGACCTTAATATTTCCAGGGATGGGACATCCACAGCTTCTCTGGGCAACCTGTTCTAGTGCCTCACCACTCTCATAGTTAAGAATTTTGCCCTAATATCTAATCTAAATCTACCCTCTCCCAGGTTAAAGTCATTTCTCCTTATCCTATCTTTACATGGCCTTGTGAAAAGTCCTTCTCCAGAGTTCTTGTAGGCCCCCTTAAGGTACTGAAAGGCCACAATAAAGTCTCCTGGGAGCCTTCTCTTCTCCGGACTGAATAAACCCAACTCGCTCAGCCTGTCTCATAGAGAAGGTGATCCAGCTCTCTAAATATCTTCATGGCCATCCTCTAGGCTTGATACAACAGCTCCATGTCTTTCTTGCATTGGAAGCCTCATTTTAAATCAGTCATTCATTTGTTCATTACATTTGGTAAGTTCCTGTAAAAGAGAAACGTAGACATGGAAGCAGATTAAAATACAGGGTGGTTTTTTGTTTTTTTTTTAATAGGAGTACGTTATCACCTTCATTTACTGAAAACATTCCTATAAAATACCTGTTGAATAAGCAAACAAACAACCCTAGAAAGAAAAAATATAATTTATCAAAATCCTGCTGTAGTCTCACATCTTCTGAACTGTATCAGCTTCCTGTCCATGCATAAAACAAGATTTAAAGAAAAAAAAAAAAAAAGCAGAAACAATTGTTACCTGCAAGATGGTGTACACTTAAGTCAGGAGAGAAGAATGCAAATTGTATCTCGAAGAATGGATTTTGTTGTTCCTATTGGGATTTTGAAGTTAGTTATTGCTGGTGTTGCCATCAGTCACACAAACTGATGTACCTCATACTTGAGCTATTCCTCTAGTAGCACTCATCCCAGTTATTAGCTTAGTTTTCCTGCTGCTCTAAGCAACTACTTTGCATGTCTTCCTTTTTGCAAATTAAATTGACTCTTTGGATAGAAAATGTGAATAAATTATTTGTTGGCTTATATAGTGTAACTTATGAACTGTGAGACTGCTACCACATCTTCCCGGAGTACTAAATTTTTTAGATTTCTAGATGAGGTTCCCAGGACTGCCTGTTCATGAATTTGTAAGTTGAGAGGGTATTGCCTTAGTGAACTTGAGAACCATCAGAACTGTTGCCCGTGTTTCTCTTTACATGGAGGAACAAAGTACAGTTTTGGGATGGGTGGGCACATTCTTCAATACAATTCTAGGCCCCTGATAAAGTGAGCTGCAACATGCTAAAATCAATGATATACGGTTTTCTATTTTTACATAACATTTTGACAGTTAAAACCGTAATTCAGGAAGGGAGAACATTGGAAACCCTCTTATATTCCATTCAGGCCAAGATGATGTGAGTTCATGTATATAGTACCCCAAATGTCAAAATGAAGAGCTTGTAGAGAAGCTGGAATATGTTCTGTGCTTATCTATGGTACCTGAGCTGGAGTTTAGATAGCAATTAGGGTCTTCTGTTTTGTGAAGCATTTGGCTGCATTTTGTCATAAGAAGGTCTCAGCTCTGGGGGAGATTCTTCCTCCTGGTTCTGGGCCAGCAAACTTCATTTTAGGTTTGCTTTTTGTTTTATTTTTTCTCCATGTGAAAAGGATGTATTGGGAAAACAATGTAGTGATAGTCAAACATAAAATGCTTTTATATCTCAGAAGCATTGCTAAAAATCTGTGGTTGCATGTATGATTTGTGATCACTAGACCTGCCTAACTGCTTTGATCATTTAGTATCGTTAATAGGAAAGCTTCTAGATACATAGGAAACATGGATTGAGTTTGCTTCTAAGTAGAGTTTAGATTGCCCTGTTGCTTCTTTCCCTGGAAACTATTCAGATAATTTGCCTTTATTGTAATGTTAATGTCAGCAAAGAGCTGAGGAAAGTAAATGGAAACACTCACTATCTCCAATGGCTTTCTGTAGTCTTAGAAGGACATGTTATTTAATGAGATTTAACTGTCCCCAACTGTTTTCTGTTACTTTAAAAAAAAGGGGTGTGGGTGGCAAGTAATATGGTTTTCCTAGGTGTGCCGAGTTGTTCTCAGAAATACTTAACTAAAATTCTGGTGAGGCAGTACACAATTTGAGAAGACTAAGTTCCCCTCGCATAACTAAGGCTCTGTTAGAGTTGCTTTTTTATCATCCAAATCACTGCTATTAAGCTTGAAATCAGTTAGATTCAATCTCCAGATCTTTTTCTGCTTATCTACCTAATCTCCATTGTATGTGTGCAGGAACACATGCCTGATTCACACCTTTGATGTTGTCTGACAGATGGAGACTGCTGCCACTTCCCAGTTAGGCTGGCTGATAAAAAGAACGCCTCCAGTTTCCATTCACCACGTGACTCTCAGTAAGAGAAGGGAATGTGTGCAGTGAGGGCAAGTATAGATTCCCGTGCAATCTGACACCTATAAGCAAATAGATTAGCCAGTCATGTAAGGGGCATTTTAGAATATACTAGATTTACTTTTCAGACACTGCAAATAAGCAAAACTATGGTAAAATAAGATTTTATCAGGTCTAGGGGCTTGTGTTGTTTCTCAGACGTTTGTGGGTTTTGGTGTTATTAGGTCAGTGTCCTGGGTTCAGCACTAGCAGCCTTTTTTCTCCTTCTTAGTAGCTGGTGCAGTGCTGTCGTTTTGACTTTCAGCCAGGGAACAGCACTGATAACACTGATGTTTTTTGTTACTGCTCAGTAATGTTTAGTCTAACCAAGGACTTCATGAGTCTCATCCTCTGCCAGGGAGGAGGGGAGTCCAAGAGGAAGCAGAGACAGGACACCTGACCCAAACTAGCCAAAGAGGTATTCCATACCACAGCACATCATGCTCACTATATAAAGTGGGGGCAGTTACCCAGAAGGGCTAGATCTCTGCTCGGTCAGGCTGGGTATCAGTTGGCAGGTGGTGAGCGGTTGTATTCTCTTCCTTTGTTATTTCCCTTTTCCTTATTATTATTGGTGGCAGCAGCAGTGATTTGTGTTATACCTTAGTTACTGTACTGCTCTTATATCAACCCGTGGGAGTTACATTCTTTCAATTCTCCTCCCCATCCCTCCAGGAGCAGGGGGGAGAAAGGCGGGGGGGGGGGAGTGAGCAAGCGTCTGCATTGTTCTGAGTTGCGACTGGGCTTAAACCACGACAGTCAGAAAATTTTTTATTTTTTTTTCCTCTGCTATACCCATCAGTCACTCTTTATAAGCTTTTAAGTGTTATGTGGAATTGATTTCCTCCATCCAGTCAGTCTTTATTATGTTTGCCACAGGCAGCTGACCTTTGCTTTGCATTCCCTTCTGCATGTCTTCAAACTGCCTCACTCTAGTTTATGAGTTAGGTTAAATGCCAGTGGCATATTTTTCTATTACAAGGTCAGCTTTTCTCATTTTTGCTTTAGTTTATCTGATTAGGTAGTTTGGGGGGTCTACAAACCTCTCTGAATAGCAATTCCTACTATGGATTATATACAGTTAATTCAGAACTTTATAATATGCCTCAAAAATCTATTTTATACTGAGTTTCTTTACTCCACTTGTTTGAAATTTACCTATTCTTCTTGATACCTTTAAACTTTCAGCTTTCACCTTGGGAGATGACAAAATTTTAGAATTGTACAAATCATCCATGTTTTTGGTGAGAGCACCTACTTTAAAACCGTGCTTGAAATACCATTTCAGTTTCATGGGGAATTGCTAGCAATGATATTTTGAAGGTTGATGCTTTGGAGGGTTGGTGGTGGTGTGGGGGGGGGAAGGGGTGTGTTTGTTTGGGTTTTTTTCAATCGGCTCTGATTTTGTCTTAGCCATTTACTCTGAATTTCCTGGATTTATGAGGAATCATGATAGAAATATTCTAAAGTTTAATCAAGTTATGTTACATGAACACTGCCTTTTTTTCACAAGACAAATTGTATTAATTTCATGTGATATCTGTTTCTTATGAACTCTTGATTGTTTTACTTACACAAAAGTCAAGTGACCTAAATGAAGCCATAATTTTGCTAGTTCTGTTTTTAACCTGTCGTGGTTTAAACCCAGTCAGCCATAAATCATGCAGTTGCTCTCTCACTCCCCCAATTTTCTTCCCCCTGCTCCTAGAGGGATGGGGAGGAGAATCAAAAGAATGCAACTCCCACAGGTTGAGATAAGAACAGTCCAGTAACTAAGGTATAATACAAATCACTGCTGCTGCCACCAATAGTAATAATGATAAAAAAAATAACAAAGGAAGAGAATACAACCGCTCACCACCTGCCAACTGATAACTCACCCCACCCCTGCCCGAGCAAGCACCAACCAATACCTCGTCCAACCCTGGCAGTGAACTAGCCCTTCTGGGTAACTCTCAGTTACATCCTGGCATGACGTGCCGTGGTACGGAATACCTCTTTGGTCAGTTTGGGTCAGGTGTCATGTCTCTGCTTCCTCCCGGCCTCCCCTCCTCCCTGGCAGAGGATGAGGCTCAGGAAGTCCTTGGTCAGATTAAACATTTGAGCAGTAACTAAAAACATTGGTGTTATCAGCCCTGTTCCCAGGCTAAAAGCCAAAGCCACAGCACTGCACCAGCTCCTAAGAAGGAGGAAAATGACTGCTACTGCTGAACCCAGGACAGAACCAAATCAAAACAGCTCCCCTTATTTGATATAAGCTCCTATTCAGTATAAAAGAAAACTACAGAGTCTAGATAGAAAAATTACTTCTTAATTGGTAAATTCAAGGTAGCCTTTGTAACTCAGACTCTCAGAAAACATTTAAAAAACAAAACTGACAAAAACCAAAGACACCCTCACGAAAGATCTGAACCTGTCATTGCAGCTGTTTCATTCATAGCTGATGTAATGCTGTGAGAAACACAATTAGAGAGTTTAAATTACTTGAAAGAAAAAAAAATTAAAAAAAAAAAAAAATCCTAAAGTAGGAACCACGCTCACTAACTGCAAATTAAGCCACTCTGATAAAACAAGAAATGAGGATTTATATGATCCTTGTACATAACCTTTTTTATTTCTTGCTACGTTTTATTCTGTCACTGATCAACTAACCATTGCTGTTAGCTGTTAGCACCCTGTTAGCTGTTCTGTGTCATCAGAGCACTGACGCATTGGTAGTTTCCAACTTGCTGAGACAGAAATCAGAAAGAAATTTAATTTTTTTTCCTCTTACCCAGATAATTAATTATCCTGAATTTTCCTGAATTATGCTGAATTTTCTCATTTAAAATACATGAGGAAAATGTAGCTAGAGTCTTTTTCCAGTTTCAGTGATGTACCTGCTAAAAGAAAATCAAAAGCAAGAAAAAATAATAAGTAGATGTAATTAATATTAAAATGATTGAAGTTTTACAAGTTGCTATAAAGTTAATTAAATATTTAGTTGAACATGCTTCAGGCTGGGGGTTAACTACTCACTTCTGTATCTTTTCCTGTTATGCTGAGTAACTAATAGTGAAAAATCTTCCCAAGGAAACATACAAAGTAATTATAAAATAAACAGAAAATTGAAAGTTTTATAGTAAAGCAGTAGCTATTTTCTGCTTCTGTAAATCACAAATATTGAGGAAAGTTCTTTTCCTTAAGACTGCATTTGTATTATTAAAAATGTTTTACAGATTAGTAGGTTAGTGTTGAATGGTTTGACTTTGAATACAATCTTTATCACAAAAACTGATATCAGGAGTTTCATCAAAATAAGATGTCTTACTCTTGAAATCATTGTCCTGGGGTTCAACATTTTTGTTGATGGATACATCTGTCTTGCTATGTTATGGTAAAGTCGCCCTTTCGTATGCAGTGAACTTCTAAGTGGATTTTGTTTTGGAAAGCAATTTAATCTTTGCCAATAATGTCGATTAGTACTTTGTCAGTGTTAGCTTTTAAGCTTCTGTTCTGGTCTGCTTAATTTTTTTAAATAACTTATTTGTTTAAGTGATGCTTTACCACCAGCAGTTCAGCTGGTTTTCTGCTGATAGTTAGGTTTTCTCATTTCTGTGTTATTTTTCACTTGCTGAGTCTTTTTATCACCAGAATATTCATCAGTCTAAAGATTTAAAGTATAACATTATGGCAGCAAAGAGGTATTTTTTTAATGAAACATATACAATGTTTATATTGTCAAACACTTATTAAAGGTGAAGGTTGGATATCAGGAATTAAGTTTATTAAGAACTCTGTTTAACATAATATCACTGAAGTATTCAAAGGTATATCAATATAATTCCCTGAAGCAGGGATTGTAGAATGTGTATCTGCTGTGAAACACAGTCCAGGAAACATCCTGGAAATTTTACAAGAAAGTTCTACTTCTCTCAGCAAGATAACAATTTTTCAGCCAAAGTGAAAACCAAATTCTGCTCAGATAGCAAAACATGCCCACAGGGAAAATAGTTAAAAGTTATTTGGCAATAAAATGCATTTATAAAAGGCTGTTACAATAGAAGGTACGCTCAACGTTTCAGAAATAGTTATCACAAATGAGCACACAGGTCTTCTACAAATACCAGCTTTTCAACCACTGACCCTTTCAAATGTAATGGCTTAAAATTGTAGTCACTAGAACAACTAACATTTCATGATTATGTACCATGAAAAAATGTCAGAAAATATTGATCATAGCTTTGAACCTGCTAAAAGACAAATTTGGAAACTTGGTCTTTCAGGCATGTGATTTGTCTGAAAATAAGTGCCCAATCCTGTTCTATTTACTTCTGAACAGCCCAAGACTAGTAATAAAAGAAGTCTGGAAATGATGAGAGATATTTTTTTCTGATTCATAGAAGTATATCATAACCTGTCTCTGATTAGCTGTGGTTGAACAGTTTGGAATTAGTAATTTTAGTTGAACAGAAGAGGCTAACACAGCAATTTCTCAGTGAACTGCAGTGGAAGGGTGATAAGTTTGTTTTACTCTGTTAAGCAGTCTCCCTGAAATTACTGTGTCAACAGTGAACCATTTTTCAAGATCTACGAGAGATGTCCAGTGTTATGCACAGGTCAGCATTCATCTCTCTGTTTTAAAAGCTTTGTCTCCTTAAAATCTCAGTACAAATAAAGACAGAAAAATATACCACGAATATGTAATTTAGCCCATGAGCTATGATGTTTCTAAAAGCAGTTACGGACTTTGTAGATAAAATCAGTTGATATGAAGCTAAGTCCTGTCCATAGTGCTTTTAAGCCATTGAGCTCTTTGTTATTCATGGCAAGTATGAAATCACACAAGCAGAGGTTGTGTTTTTTTTCTCCCATGCTCTTTTTAAAAAGCTTGCACCTTTCCTCTCATTTAATCTCTTCAATTATTTTAAAACAGTTTCAGGATTACTTCCAGCACTAATCCTTTGAGAAAATTATAATAAATTTTTAAAATATATTTATTTAAAAAAAATTTCATTACTGATGTTTTGTGTGTTTTATTCAGTAATAAGAATACTATATACCAGCAATAATAACACTATATAATATATGGTATACAACTGTGTACTATAAATTGTAATATAGGTTTGGTCAAACAGCAGCGCACATATACTTATCATACTCATATAGGCTGTATTCTACTGAAGATGTCATAAAATCATTTCCGAGTCAGAAAAAAAATCTAATTGACCTGTCTCGTAATTGTGTTTCTGTACAATATTGTAAAGTGATTTTGGATCACTGAAACAAGTTATAAAAATCTTTCAGATCAAATGCAGCTCACTTTAGTAAAATGGTGTGAAATACCTGTACTGTCTAAGATGAACAAAGCTTATTCTGTTGTCAGAGTGAGCCTGTCATGTTAACTTCTGTTTGGAAAGGTACATGTCTTTTTTCTCTCGATAGGAAAACTTTCCATATCTTTCCTACCAAAAAACTCTTTGTGGTTGTGACAATTATACATTTATTGAAAAATTGAATAAAAATACATCTAAGTGATCCATTTTGTATAGACTTAATATTATTCATGAGTGTATCACAGCCCAAAAACATCTGTAAAAAGAACTTTTCAAACTATCACCAAGTTTAATTGGGCTCTTAAGTATACAAGGCTGTTCTGATTTTCCTCTAAATTATTGGAGAACATAGATAATGATTCAAAAGCAGTACGCACCCTGCAGTTCACTAATTAAGATTTTTCTTTTCTGTGAAGATTTTAATTCTGTTTTTTGTAGAACCATCATATCACCTGGTCTGTTTTAACTTCAATTTTACTCTCTGCTGGGCCAGAGTGGTAATTTTAGCAAGTTTAATCTTAACCAAGATTAATGGTTTTCTTTTCTTTCTCCCCAGAGGACATTTGCCAAGAGCTTATACTAATACAGGTCAAATTTTGAGCTAAAATAACTTAATAATATCCTTTTAAGGAAGGATGGTAGTCTTTCTTTTGTTTTGCTAATGACATGACATAATAGTGCATTACTGAAAGGTAGGAAAATCTGTAGAGATTAGAAGTATTACTCATATTCACATTTCACTATAAAATCAGGTGTTCTATTTAAGCACAAATCTACATACCAGTCTGCTCTACTCCAATGCTTGGGGAAAAATCTCAGTCTGCCAAATAGGCTCCTAACACAGCTTAAATAAAATGTCAGGATAAAATTTGTACTTGTTCTCTTTACAGACATTTTTTTATGAGTGTGCTTAATACTCAGAGGAGATTTACAGATAAATAGTTAAAAGACAATTCTAGCTATTTTTCTCAGCCAGCAGTATGAAACTCAGAAAGTCCTCTTCAGTGTGAATAAAATGTATTTGAATATAAAATTTTACTTTGTAATTGGGATATCTGAGGCTTCTGTTTCTGGCAACCAAATACTGGAGGAATGATGCCCTGTGTCACATGCAATTGAAAAAAGAGCTGTTTTTAATATTGCACTTGGCATATCAGTAGATGTTGGGTTTGAATTTCCTTCTCTGCATACCTAACTGGGGAAAGGACACATTTTAATTGTGATAACTAAATGATATCTATGAATAATGGGAGGACCAGTTAAAAAAAGATCAATTTTTGTAAATAATGTCATTTTGACTCTTGTACATGGAAAAACAAAAATAAAATCTTGGTGTAATTATGGGTGTTCCAACTGTCTTTCTTATTTTATTGTAGAGGGCATGTTTACATAGTATATTTTAAAAAAAAAAAATGTCTGCAATCTCTGACCTTCCTAGCATAACACAGACCCCAAACAAATGAATGCTAATTCTCAGCAGTCTTTACTAACTTGGTCCTGGCACCGTATTATTGTTGTCAGGTAGATTTTAGATGATTTTTGAAGTTGAGGCAGAGCAAACACACATGCATCTGAAATACTCTATTATCATACTTCATCCAGGTAAGCTTTGATCCTCCTCTTCTGATTTAAAATGTATGCTGGTGTATAGTGTGAGAATGTCTCCTGTTAGAATAATTCTACTGAATTTCTTCTAGAGGTCTGTGTGTGTCAGGTAGCTTATAACTCTGGCTATCTAGGTCTTTGTGATGATAAGTGAAGTCTTAAGGCTAACATTAGCACTATAAATCAGTGTTTATTTCTCCTACTTCAGCTTTAGAAGATGGCAGATTTGGGTAGTTATGTTTTGCTTAGGCTGGTATTTCATAAAAGGTTCTTAGGATAGATGCCTCAGAAGACAACGTGGGTCCCACAAAGAGGAGTCAAAAAAACTTGTTAAAAGTTGTATACACCTTTTGCACAATATGCCCTTTGTTATAGATACCTATGACTAGTTAGGTTCAATATGCCTCAACATTATTGGACTTCTTATAATCATTGTCATAGAAATAAAGGTGTTCAGAACTGTCTATTGCTATGATATTTTGAGGGATTGTAGTACATTAAGTACCAGCTACTGGGAAGAAACATAACTGTCCCAGCTGAAACCAAGACAGCTATTTTGCTCTCCCTCTTTCCAGCCTTGCCTGATGGATTGTAGCTACCTGTCCACCTAGTTCTGCTAGAAAAAGACTAAATAAATAAAGCCACAGTGAGTACTATATTGACTTCGTTTTAAGCAATTAACTCTTATCTAAAGAATTAGGCTTAAGGCTTTGCAAGCTAAAGGACTTGAAGGAAGTCTGCTAATATGTTGAATTCCTTCAGTCTGGTGATCAGTGCAGTCTGTCTGTGTAGGATGGACATAACCTGAGGGAGCTAACAGTCTCAAGTAAGAACACAGCCAGGAAAAGATGATTCTTTGTTAGGAGAAATATTTGCATCATTAAAGTGATTTGGACTGCTACAGGCCTGAAATTTTTTAGTTATCTGAAGACATCTTGAATCCCTGTAGCATCTCATCTTCCATAGCTCTCAAATAACCTTTAGGATGCCAAGTACTTTAATCATGGCAGTCAGGTGAAGTTCCCGATGACTGGAAAAAGGGAAATATAACCCTCATTTTCAAGAAGGGGAAAATGGATGACCCGGGGAACTACAGACCAGTCAGTCTCACCTCTGTGCCTGGCAAAATCTTGGAGCAGATTCTCCTGGAAGGCATGCTAAGGCAGATGAAAAACAACGAGGTTGTTGGTGACAGCCAGCATGGCTTCATGAAGTGGGAAATCCTGCCTAACCAATTTGGTGGATTTCTATGATGGGGCTACAAAACTGATGGACGGAGTAGAGTAGTTGATGTCACCTACCTGGACTTGTGTAAAGCCTTCGACACTGTCCCACATGACATCCTTGTCTCTAAATTGGAGAGACATCAATTTGATGGATGGACCACTCGGTGGATAAAGAACTGGCTGGCTGGCCGCACACAAAGAGTTGTGGTCAATGGCTCAATGTTCGGCTGGAGACCAGTAACGAGTGGTGCCCCTCAGGGATCGGTGTTGGGACCGGTCTTGTTTAACATCTTCGTCGCTGACATGGACAGTGGGATTGAGTGCGCCCTCAGCAAGTTTGCCGATGACACCAAGCTGTGTGGTTCGGTTGATACACTGGAGGGAAGGAATGCCATCCAGAGGTACCTTGACAAGCTTGTGAGGTGGGTTGATGCCAGCCTCATGAAGTTTAACCATGCCAAGTGCAAGGTCCTGCACCTGGGTTGAAGCAATCCCAGGCACAGCTACAGGCTGGGCAGAGAAGAGATTCAAAGCAGCCCTGCAGAGAAGGACTTGGGGGTGTTGCCTGATGAGAAAATGAACATGAGGCGGCAGTGTGCGCTTGCAGCTCAGAAAGCCAATGGTATCCTGGGCTGCATCAAAAGGAGCTTGACCAGCAGGTGGAAGGAGGTGATCCTGCCCCTCTACTCTGCTCTTGTGAGACCTCACTTGGAGTATTGTGTGCAGTTCTGGTGTCCTCAACATAAAAAGGACATGGAACTGTTGGAAAAAGTCCAGAAAAGGGCCACGAGGATGATGAAGGGACTGGAGCACCTCCCATATGAAGACAGGCTGAGGAAGTTGGGGTTGTTCAGCCTGGAGAAGAGAAGGCTGAGTGGAGACCTCCTAGCAGCCTTCCAGTACCTGAATGGGGCCTATAGGGATGCTGGGGAGGGACTCTTCATTAGGGACTGTAGTGACAGGAGAAGGGGTAACGGGTTAAAACTTAAACAGGGGAAGTTTAGGTTGGATATAAGGAGGAAATTCTTTCCTGTTAGGGTGGTGAGGCACTGGAATAGGTTGCCCAGGGAGGTTGTGAATGATCCATCCCTGGCAGTGTTCAAGACCAGTTTAGACGAGGCCTTGGGTGATATGATTTAGCGTAAGTGTCCCTGCCCACGGCAGGGGGGTTGGAACTAGATGATCTTCAGGTCCTTTCCAACCCTAATTATTCTATGATTCTATGATTCTACTTTGCAAGAAAAAGAAATAAAAGTAAGGCATTGGGGTCTTTAACTGTTTCTCTAGTAATTGTATAATTTTTATTCTTTGTGGTGGTAAGCATATTTTTCCACGCTCAATATTGTCCATTAACAGAACATTAATATTGTATCAGAATGGCTGTTGCCAAAACCAAAGTAATTCCATGGCTTGAACAAGCATATACTTGTGAAGGGGTGGTTTTGTATCACTGGAGGTTTAGACTGTGCAGCAGATACATATATTTGTGACTAGTAAAAATAACTCATTTGACTGCTTATATAAAAAAAAAAATACAAAAATGCTTGTCACAGGCTCATCCTCAAAGTATTGCAAAGATACTTGTTTATACCTTCATAAAGGCAAATAAACAGAAAACAGACACATGGACCATCAGTAGCATGATGTTTCCTGTTTGTTTTTTTTTCTTTTAATACTTTCAAATAAAGCTGCGAGTATTTATGCTGTTATGAGTAGTTAGATCTGACTCTGCAATGAGAGTATGTAGAAATATGTGTACCTTCTGCTGAAGGCTTAGAACATGGCCCTCTGGACCCCACTCATCCTAACTTCAGCTACCCGGAAGGGAGATGGCCATATCTGAGTTAATCATCCTAGGCTTCCTCTGTCACAAAGGAAGAAATTAAGCACTTCCTGAACATGCTTTGTCTAATAAGTTTTAGTCTTTAGAATGAAATTAATAATGTCCTATGAGAGCTAATTTGTCTTCATTTATTACAAATGGCATTAAGACAGGTAGCTCAAACTATCTGTAACACAGCTATTTACATTCGGTCAAAGTAATCTCACTCTAGATTTCCAGAATAATACTTGTTGACGCGGGAGTCACGGACAACGCAGAGACGATCAATGTGATCAAGCGGTTGCCAAATTTATTACAAAGCCTTAACTCCTTATATACTATTTCTTACATGCACTTACAGTGATTTGGCATATTATGATTGGATGCATGTCTTGAAGACCCTTAGGAGCTGACATATAATTGGTTAAGCACAGGTGTGAGAACTTGACCTCGAAAGCTTGCCAACAGTCCACAGTTCTCATTAACTCAGTGAATTCCAGCTTCTTCTTATCTTGCTTGCTTAAGCTTCTTCGGGCCTCTCATGGCCTTGCTGTATCTTTCAGGATTATTCAGAGTTTATGTACTAATTATGCATTCTCCCATGAGAACACTGTCTCCACATCTCCCCCTTTTTGTTTTATATATGTTTTGGGTGACCCTACTTGAGCAGGGGATTTGGGATAGATTATATCTCCAACATATGCCAACTACAGGCTGCTGGGCCTGCTCCTTTTTTATGCTGTATGGCTCTCTGATTAACAGGGGAGGCCATCCTTCACATCAAGGTCTGACATGGCGTGTGTCCCCACTGCTCCACGCCTGCCGGGTTGCAGCCAACAGTGGAGCTAAAGGTTCTTCTTGGTGGCAAACACAGAGGCCAACCTAGTCTTGCCCTTGACTGTGGTAGCAGGCATTTTGTCAGCCTCAGCCCTTGCACCTTGTTGTCAATGCAGAGTTTCACCTGCTTCATCCAGTAACAAGTCGCTACTACAGCAAGGCACGCACAAATTTACATTAGCAGAGTAACTATTACAGGGTGCAGCAGCATGTTGAAGATGCTGACGGCAGCGAGGGACTAGCCAAAGAAATTTCTTACCAGTGGAATTCTCCCATCCTCTTAATTTGTTCCATTACCTGCTTTATAACGCTACCATTGTATTAAAATCTTTCTAGCTTTTGCCTTAGCATTTTCTAGCAGCTACTGCAAATTTCCATACTGTAACATCTCTTTTACAAGTGACAAATCTATACAATACAAGGTGTAGTTTCTTATTAGCAACTGGCTAGTAAATACAGGTGGTTTTATACACAAAATCACAGCCTCTAATAATAGCTACTTTACAAGCACACATATTCAGGATGTTACTTTTCAGTTGTCCCCAAGTGATGCTTTACAATCATTAGTTTTCCTCTATCTCATTCTGCTTGGGGTGTTCACAGTCAGCTCCTGTAGCTGAGGCATCAGGTTTTTCCATTCGTCTGTCCAGCTCATGGTGTTGGAAACGGGCAAAGCCTTTATGATAAAACAATTATATAAAATAGTAGAAATTATTAAGTTTGAGAAATTTATAAATCAATAGTGGGGTTTTGTATATTAGAAAATGTTGTAACTTTGCAATTTTGTATCTCAGCTGTTCTATAACCATTGTTGCAATGATAGTCTTAGTAGCGAAAACCTGTGCATATGGGTGGATTTAGAAAGGTATGAACTGGAGACTATGCCCAAGTAGGACCTATGCGTATGGCTGGATTAGAAAGGTATGTACTGGAGACTATACCCAAGTAGAACCTATGAATAAAGTAGCCAGAAGAGCGTACCAAAAGCTGATAAGAAAATGCTAGCGTCCACACAAGGGTTGGGATATATCCAAGTAAGGAAAAGGTGAAGAGGACAACCTGAGGAAGACTTCTTACTTCCTCTGAGGAAGACTCCTTACCTTATCGGAACGACCACCAGACGACCACCAGAGGGGGCTGCGCAAGCGTAGAAGAGGCTGATGTCGTAACATTCCTGATGTGGCAATCCTTAATGCATATGCATTAGCTAATGTGTAATCCTTGCTAAACATGTATAAATTGCAAACGTGATGTAACGAGGTTGGAACCAGATTTGGGTGCGTACCCCTGGTTTCCCAGAGCTGCAATAAAGCACCTCATATAACCATTCCGGTAGTTATGTGTTTGTTCCCACGCTAACAATGGCAAGGCTTGCCAAACTTTGCAGGCAGTCGTCATGGACCTGTAGGCAGGAGGACACAAATATACCCCCTCCCCCAGGTTATCAGTTCTTGAGAAACAGACAGGTTAAACTGCACATTGATAATAGTTGAGGAGCTTGCTGCATCATTGCCTCTTTTATTTTTTTTTTTCTGCCACCCTGATGCTGCTTAGGTGACGGCTCATAAAGCTTGTGGTTGCACTACCCCTCTAGCTTTTTCAGTTAGCAGTTCTTATTTCAGCAGATCTATCTATTCCTCCAAGTCTTGGATTCACCCCCAGGTTACCTTAGACATACTAAGCAAGGCTCCTACCATGCACCCCACTATGTTGCGGGTGCTCTTTAGGCTTAGTCTGTGGCGTCTCTACAAACTGCCTCAATACCTCAATAGATTGACAGGTTGGGTTTTGGTTTTGTTTTGGTTTTTTTTTGTTTGTTTGTGTTTTTTTGTTGTTGTTGTTGTTTGTTTTGTTGGTTTTTTTTTGTTTTTCTTTTGGTTTTTTTTTTGTTTTTCCTTCACTCCTCAACTCTGGCGTCCATCCTGGCTGTTCCGCCGGTGGAGCATCGGGAGCTGAATCGGAGGTCAGCTTTTCTTTTTTTTTTGTTTTTGTTTTTTGCTTTTTTTTTTTTTTTGTTGTTGTTGTTTTTTTGTTTTTGTTTTGTTTTTGTTTTTTTCTTCCAAAAGTCTCTCACCCTGCTTTGCACAGCTACAAACGCCGGCCTGCTCAGCAGCAGCTACAGCTGCCTGCCTGCTTCAGCAGCAACCATAAATACCTGCCAGCAACCGCACTTTTGCATTAACCCTTTCTTGCCCGAAATGTTAAACTGCTACCGGTTAAAAACTTTTACATGAACCCAACAACAAAAAATACACAGAACACCATCTGCCCTCAATACACACACATGTATGGGATCCCACAAGCACACGCCACACAACTACAATATTTGAAGCACAAAATCCAGACAATCATTACTCCCACTACAGTCCCACGTACAGAACGTGGCACAAGGACCCTGTGGAGACTAACAAGAAACCAGCTCTGAGAAGCATCATTGCAGTGCGAGGTGTCAGGCTCATCCTTAGCGGGTGTCCCCGCAGAGGCTCTGCCTCCCCCACATCGTATGAGGCTTGGGCTTTTATACTGACCAAAATGCACACTCATTCTGACATAGGTGGCCAGCCTATGTTGGAAGAAGTGGCCAGCAATACCTATAAGGGTCTCCAAAGGTCAACAGAAACCTGGACATACTTATATTTACCAACTTCTAGTACATGAGTATCACAGAGAGACTGTATCAAATGAGTTGTATAAGGGATCCCAAGTCCAAGGTCCGCCACAGTATGCCCAATACCCCTGATAAGAGCATAAGAGAGACCTTCCCACCACCAGAAAATCACACAATACATCTGTATCCTGCACTGATCTCTCTTCCCTGGAGGTTTGGGGGGGGGGTGGGGGTGCGGGGGTTCTGTTGTGTTTTTTTTGTTTGTTTGTTTGTTTTTTTTACTTTAAAGTAAAAAAAAAGGTTGCTCGCTTCACTTTAAGAAAGGCTGAAAACACCCATAAAACGGATGTCCTGAGCTCAAATTTCAATTCATTCAATCACTGACAATGGGGGTGTCCTGGAGCGGTGCTGACTCTTTCCAGTGTTTCACCCATCGAGCTGGCACCCACCACAAACCGGAATCTGTAATTTACACACATATAACCTCAATCTGTTAGTTTTACTTCCACAGGACCTTTCCAAATGCCGGTTTCCAAATCCTTGTACTGGACCAGAATACCCGGAGTTTTAGTCATATAACCTGAACCTAATGCCTGACCATGTATTATAGCAGGGGAGTCATTAAAGTCTCCTGTCAATAGCAAAAGAAATCATAACATATACAGCTTGAGTATAAGAGGATTTTAACCCATATGTCGTCACTGCTTGTCAGGCCTCCTTAACTATTTTGAGGTCAAAAGCTTCCCACTCTTTACCCCCCCACTGTGTAGTAAACACAGGATATGCAGAGAGGCCGATTGCAGAAAATTCACCTGTAATAATCGCATCTTTGATTAACCCACGCCAACAGCGCACAGGATTTGTGCCCCCCGATACGTCTCCCACCCTCTCCCCCTGTTTGCCTTCCTTAAGGAAGGGGTTTTACGGAGGATAAGGTGGTGGCACCAATAGAGATGTGTCAATCCGAGTCTTGAGGGCTTCAAGCTTTTTCATCAGTTGTTGCAGCTGAGCGTCTCCAAGGCCAGTGGGTAGTTGCTGATGAGCTGAGCAGACCGACCAGGGAGACGAAGAGTCAGAGTCTGGAAGAGGAGGATATTAATCTGGCTTGGATTCAGGGGATTCGAAGTCTGATCCTGGGTCCAACTCCAGGTCTCCGTTGCTCCAGTTACCACAGGAGGAGCAAAAGTCATAGCCGCAACACTATGATGGGGGTTAGGGGAGACAGCCCCTTCTGGAGTTGTGGCAGCGAATACAGAAGCTACCGCAGCCCTTTCCAATTTCATCTCTTTCAAAGTCTCAAATACCAGTCTCCAAAGTGTAGAGTGTTTCTGTGCACCTTTGGTCCCTTTACTAACCTCGCGATCACGGGACCACTTTAACAGCCTCTGTAAGGCAGCACTATCATATTGCAGTCGTCTCTTAGAGAAAATATGTTGGAGGAGCTTCACCATCACCTGTTCCTCTTTGGATAGCAAGTGCCCCATCTCCTCCTTGGCCGCTCACCTGATCAGGGCAAGATTCCCGAAGCTTTGCAGACGTCTGACTTCTCAGCGCCAGGGCACCACTGAATTTCGGCCGGTTCTCCACCCCCTCCTTTTCATCAGACCTTCAAACTCGTCTTCGTCGAGTTACCGATCGGAGGGTCCCTGTTCAGGCGCCACTTGTTGACGCGGGAGTCACAGACAACGCAGAGACGATCAATGTGATCAAGCAGTTGCCAAATTTATTACAAAGCCTTAACTCCTTATATACTATTTCTTACATGCACTGATTGGATGCATGTCTTGAAGACCCTTAGGAGCTGACATATAATTGGTTAAGCACAGGTGTGAGAACTTGACCTCGAAAGCTTGCCAACAGTCCACAGTTCTCATTAACTCAGTGAGTTCCAGCTTCTTCTTATCTTGCTTGCTTAAGCTTCTTCGGGCCTCTCATGGCCTTGCTGTATCTTTCAGGATTATTCAGAGTTTATGTACTAATTATGCATTCTCCCATGAGAACATTGTCTCCACAAATACTTGCATTTGAAGCTTGGGATGCTGTACTACCAAGAAAAGATGGTTTCAAATTGTGTATTCAATCTCACCATTGACATATTTTGACTTTTTCAATAATTTTTTTGACAGTTTTAATTAGTGTGTATATAATTCCTGATCTTTAAAGTAAGCAGGCTCTAAATAATTAGTGAGATATAAATAATTCAGGTAGAAGAGACACTGGGGGCCATAATCTATCAATAATTACAAACATTAACATTAGGCATTCCAGCCATCTTTCTAATAAGAGTATTGAATATGCAGCCAGGTCAAAAGATGAAAGTAGAGATCTGACCTCCATTCAGCAACATAAATAATAAATCCATCTGTCTATCTACCCATCGTCAATCTATTCCACTCAGTCCTACAGCTTGTTCTTTAAGTTTTGTAGGAAGAAAGATGTCTGTAATTAGAACCATGGAACTTGAAAAAAATCTTCCTTAATTGAATTTGATCTTTCAGGAGAGGCATAAATTATTTTTTCCTTGTACTTCTGTTGATTTCCACTCTTAACTTTAGGCTGAGGGTTGAAAATATAGTTCACCACCATGATTATTTTGTTTGCTCTAGTGTTATATACAAATGCTTTGGTTTGGTTCTGCTGTCTCAATGTTAGAAATAACATTCAGCAAGAACAGTGCGTTTTGTGTAAGGAGCCGCACAGTCACTCACAAACAAGGTTCGTTTAAAAAAAAATAATTGAGCTTATTGGCATCTCTGAATAGGGTATGAGGAATAAAATCAGTTGAACAGGATAGCTGGTTGGTATTTGGATTGTGATGGGAGTCCCTGTTGCAAGGGCCCTTTCAACAGTATCTTCACAAATAGCACCTACTAACTGGTCTGCGCATAGCCTGTGTGAATGTTTGGGAGTGTCCAGGACTCCCACTTTCTGCACTAGTTAATCAAATGCTTTGTTTGACAGTGGCTAGAAGTTCAGTCAATCACCTTGTCTCTAGTCAGTCTGCTGTTTCAAATTAGTGCACTGTCTCATCTATGCAGAGACTAGCTGGGGAGTTTCTAGACAACATAGGAAACTGATGCCTAAGAGCACTGTGGGTGCATGCAGGACCATCCCCCATACATAGCTAAACAACAGTTATAACTGTAGATTGAACTGGGATGTCATCCTTTTATCTCAATGGCAGCTTAATTCCATGACAACAGAAGTATACAAATTACTTGGGCAGGTGAGTGTGTAAAAGGCAGAGGAGCTAAAACTAATATTCAGGGCTACTTTTTGGAAGGGGAGTATTTCAGTACTTTGCAAACCTCTTTCTGGTTTCTGTATTAGACAAAATAGATGAAAATCTTAAAGCTGGAAAATGCTATCCAAACACAGGCATTTATCACAATGCCAGTCCACTTCAGGAATTTATTTATATTTGTGTTTAAAAATGTGAAGAGCAATTTTGTGGGTATTTTTACATGTCTAAGGGTTGTATATACTTTGCAGCTAAGGTCCGGTTCAGATTACAGATTGCAGCAGTACTTCTATTATTATGGCCAAATTTGTCTAAATGTGAATAATTAAAAAAAATAAAAACAAAAACCCAAAAACCAACAGGCAGCTTTATGTCTTTTGTATTAATTATATTCTGTATTAAATTTGCTTTATGTGTAATTAAATACATTTGGGAAAAGAATAATTCTTATTGTTCCTACATGTTTTTTCATGGTAATTGTTTCTACTGCAGAGCTAATTAAATACAATTCTAAAGTTCACTCCTTTAAGCATAATTGCATTTTAGTGAGATGTATACATATTTCTCAGTATTACTGGTTAACATTTAGCTACTTTTTCTACTTCTTTCTCTTCCACTTACTGCTACAATTACACTTTGCACTTACGTAATGCTATTAACACAGAAACCTTGATAGAGGCAAAAAAAGTGTGCCTTATTTTATAGAGACTGGATAATCACAGGGTACTAGATCACAGGTTTCAAGAACTAGGTCTCTTGTTTCCCATGAACTGACCAGTGTAGTAAAAGATCAGATCCACCCTCACCCACCGTGTAGGACTGGATAGCGTGGAAAAAACATATATATATGTCTGGCAGCACAGCAGGTCACTAAACCATGATGAGTTTACTCTTGTGTGTTTGTTTCAGAATAAATCTGATCATAGTTGTGTTCAATTGTCTGTACCAATTTGGTATTACATCACATCTTTTATAAGAAATGAATTTAAATTTGCTCCAGCTCACTGGTCTAAGGGTTTGGTTTCTATTACTTTCTGAATAATAAATGGGTGCAAATATGTGAGTGAATGTCCTGGGTTCAGCAGTAGCAGTCAATTTTTCTCCTTCGTAGTAGCTGGTGCAGTGCTGTGGCTTTGACTTTCAGCCTGGGAACAGTGCTGATAATACCAATGTTTTTAGCTGTTGCTAAGTAATGTTTACTCCCACCAAGGACTTTGTGAGGCTCATGCTCTGCCAGGGAGGAGGGGAGGCCGGGAGGAAGCAGAGACAGGACACCTGACCCAAACTAGCCAAAGAGGTATTCCATACCACAGCACGTCATGCCCAGGATGCAATTGAGAGTTACCCGGAAGGGCTAGTTCACTGCGCGGTTGGACGAGGTATCAGTTGGTGCTCAGTCGGGTGGGGTTGGGCGAGTTATCGGTCAGCTGGTGTTGCGTTCTCTTCCGTTGTTATTTCCTTTATCATTATTATTATTATTGGTGGCAGCAGCAGGGATTTGTGTTATATCTTAGTTACTAAACTGTTCTTATCTCAACCTGTGGGAGTTGCATTCTTTTTGATTCTCCTCTCCATCCCCCCAGGAGTAGGGGGAGGGCAAGAAGGGGGGGAGTGAGTGAACAATCTGCATGGATGGGTTTAAACCAGCAACAGTGAAACAGCAGTCCAATGTAATAGGATTTTATGTCCATTTTACAGTCCCTTTGTGCAGATACAATTAGAAAACTATAGAAGAGTTTACTGAAGTTCCTTCATGTGGATGTTGGATTATTGGATTGATACAGTTTACCATATAGTATGCACAAATACTATTCCTTATGGAAAAAGTGTGCAAATGGGTTGAAGAGTGAGTGACAGCTCATGTATGCAGTTTGTGAGGTGAATTAGCAATATTAAAATTATGTATGGCTGATTACTGTGCATAGGTGCTTTATTATTAATGTGGAAGATGTGCTTGGAAATAGTCTTTGTCATCTACACATCACAAGTTGGCGCTATACATTCAACTGAAAAGATTCCCTAATTTATGCAGTAGCATTTTGTTACTGGAGTTGGCTCCTGCACCTTCTTTTCAAAGACCTTATCTGAAAATGAGATGCTTGAGTGCTTTTGGTAACCAGACAGACTTACCTGTCAAATAGTAGTTTCTGAACAGAGATTTCTCGGTGCTTCTGAATAGAGATTTCGGTGTTTGAAAGGGTGTGGGAAGCATGAACTACCTCATTTAATATGAAGATCATAATAATTATTTAATTAATCTATTAAGATAATGGTGTAGATTCATGATTACTTTTATATGCACGGCTGGAAAGAATGGTGTTTTTGAAAAGCAGTGTGATGGCAAAAGGAATCAGTATTTCTTCACACGTGGAGGTACTTGACATAATATAACTGTGTAGTTCACCACTCGAAACAAACCTCATGTTTCTAATTTGTCCAAATAAAACTGAGGAAGGAAAAATCTCAGTTTTTTACAGCTGTGATGTTAATTCTTTATATCTCATACTGTCAGACTGTTTAAAATTTAATAATCAGAAATGTAGATGAGCAGTTGAAGACTATTAGTCCTGGACAGCAGTACTGAACATCCAGTAAAATACATTCTAAAGTTCCAAAGAGAGTATTTTCTGTCTGCTTATGAAAAAAGTAATTGTTATTTCCCAGTCTGTACTGAAACCAGTTCAGATCAGTAAAACACAATCAGAAAAATCTTTAACTGGATTCCTTTTTTGCCAGGCCATATGTCAAGTCAAAACCAAACTACTTAAGTCTATTATTTTGAAAATGTTATGCAGAGTGAAAGACTATCATATATAGAATGCAAAAACAAAGTTTAAAATTGCAAACATTATTTCAAGCTAGTGTTGTTAACGTTTTAAATTAGATTATTCTAAGAATTCATCATCTCTTTTAAGCATGTAAAACAGTAGAGGTATCAGTGGACTAACAGTTGCCAAGATCTGGAATAATGCCGTAGCCAGTTTTCTCTTTTGACAAGTACATTAAATGCACATAGAAGGTTTATAAAACTCATTCGGGGATACTCCTCATGACAATTTTAGTGTGTACTGAGGACATGGTGTGTTACCTTGGCAGAAGTAAGGTGTGTCACCCGGCTGTCTATTTGCACAAATTGTGCACACACTACATCATCTAAACTAGGGTTGACAGCTAGAGTTTGCTACTCAGGGACAGCATGCTAAATTAAGGTGTTTGTGTCTATACACAGCGTGAATGAGTTTAGCAATTAATTAATTAATTAAGTTATACAACAAGTTATGTATTACCTTTTATTTTACTATGAGCTGCAGTGTGTACACTTAACAAAAAGAGAGAGTTCCCAGCATTTGATGAACAGTATTTTGTACAAAGTTTCTTCCTCTTCAAAAGCTCCTCAACAAAAAGAGATACTGGTAATTTACTTTTATTTAAGCAAATCTCACTTGAAAGTAAACATGAGAATGATGAGAGAAGACAGATATGGCAAATTTCCTCTTTGTGCCTCCCTTTTTTAAATGCAGAGAAAATGTCATTGGTGCAACTTTTCATGCTGTGCCTTTCTAATTTGTACAGTTAGATACACTTAAGGTATATACATTGGTACATTCAGAGAGCTTGCTCTAAACAGTAAAAGATTCTGCACCTGTATTGGGCTGTACCACATCATGCAGACTAGTATGTGTTGGGACATCTACCATGAACATATCCTTTGCAAAGAAATCCAGGTGATAAGTGAAAAGATCTGGAGAAAAGGCAACTATGATGTGCATGGAGAACATTGCCATGCTTAGTGTTGTTACAGTGTTGCTGTGTAATCCCAGCTCACTCATATTTTACCAAAATTTATTTCAACATGTCTTGCAATCTTTCCTGTTTCAGTGCTCACCATGCCCTGATGAATCATAGAATGGTTAGGATTGGAAGGGACTTTAAAGATCACGTAGTTCCTACCTCCTGCCGTGGGCAGGGACACCTCCCACTAGAACAGGTTGCTCAAAGGCCCATTCAACCTGGTCTTCAACACTTCCAGGGATGGGGCACCCTCAGCTTCTCTGGACAATATGGTCCAGCATCTGATCAACCTCACAGTAAAGAATTTCTTCTGAATATCTAATCTAAATCTAACCTCTTTCAGTTTAAAGCCATTTCCTTTTCTCCTGCTCATACCTACTCTTCTAAGAAGTCCCTTTCCAGCTTTCTTGTAGACCCCCGTTATGTACTGGAAGGCTGCTATGAGGTCTCCCCAGACCCTTCTCTTCTCCAGGCTGAACAATTCTAACTTTCAGCCTCCCTTCGCAGGAGAGGTGCTCCAGCCTTCTGATCATCTTTGTGGCCCTACTCTGGACTCGCTTGATCAGGTCCACATCCTTGTCATGTTGGGATCCCAGAACTTGGGCAGGACCTTGCACTTGGCCTTGTTGAACTCACTGAGTGGGCATTGGCCCACCTCTCGAGCCTTTCAAGGTCCCTCCGGGTGGCATCCCTTCCCTCCAGCATGTCAACTCCACCACGCAACTTGGTGTTATCAGCAAACCTGCTGAGGGTGCACTTGATCCCACAGTCCATGTTGCCAACAAAGATGTTAAACAGTGCCAGTCGTGACACCACCCCCTGAGGAGCACCACTTGAATGCAACTATGCAGGATAAAAACATGTAAAGTGATCTTAATATTTCTCATGTTATAACACCTGGCACAAAGAAAATATCACTGCTACTGAAAGCAATGCCATTTTTAAAGTCAAAAAACTTCAGCCAGCATAGAAGCAGAATAATAATAATCTCCATTACACATCACAGAAGCCTGAGAGTCTATCATGCCTGGCATCCCCCCTTGGGCAAATATTCTTTTTTACACTTCCACTAAGGTCCAGGATTAACAAAATACATGTCACATTCTTCACACTGGTTTAGCCCTAGGAAATACCATTCTTCAGTCTTAACCTTACTTTGACAGCAGAAGAGCGGGTCAACAGCATAGTACTTCACCAGTAATCACAATGAATAGCCAACTTTCTAAAGGCCGGAAAGTTCAACAGTTCACTTCCAAAGTAACATCCACCACAGCTCCAATAGAAGCTTTTCAGATTTCAGTTCCATACTAGCTTTTTGATTAAAAGTTGTAAACCCTTTCAGGTCAGAGTTTATGTAAAGACGTCTATGCATCAGAAACTCTTTTGTTGTAGTTTAGAGGATTATGATGACACCTGAACCCAGGTTTTGCTAGCAGCTTGCCAGATGCTGCTGAACCTTATATTGCTGTGCTGGTCTGGAAAGCCCCCCCTGCCCCTCCTCAAGAATCTATGCTGTCAATTTCCCTCTAAGAGTAATCTGTCATAACATGGCATGCTTATTGTGTTTCCCCAAATGCCCCAGAGGAGTTATTTTATTAATATATTTATATAATTACTCTTGCAATAACTTTGAATACAACATACAATTTTTCTACAGTGAATTTATCTGTGAAGGAGCCAAGGTTATGTGTTACATATTTAATTTCTTTACATATACAGCCTTTTTTCACCAGAATCACTCCAATATTACAAAAAAAGGTAATGTCTTACAAACAGCTGTATTCACTCCCGGCTTTAAGGTAAAATAATAACTTACATATTGTTTATTAGATACCTGACTAGGATTATGTTGACATGTGGAAGTTCATTGTGCTTGTGAGCACAAATAACTTTTTAATTTTTATTAAGTAGAAGAGTTATATTTACACAGTGTGTTAGCCCAAGGCCAAATTCTACCTTTTGTTCATTAACTTAGAATGTCAAGACTTCTCATTCAGACCTGAAAAACTTTTTCTACCTCTAGTGTCAGTGTAGTATTTTAAATTTTACTCTAGGCTTTTATGTAATATATGTGTAACTGTCATGTAATGACTAGTTTATTTAATGCAGTTTTTTTCTCAGTGACAATAATTTATTTTCAATTTGCTCACATTCCTACTGCCATTTACACACATTCTCATGGACTGTTATTCTCAGCTTCATTAGCACTTTGCTTCCATTTCACAACCTTTGAAATGGCTACTCAGGCAGAAAAAAAAAAGTTCTTCATGCAGTATGGGATCTAGTGGCTTATTAAATAGTTTTAATTTCTACTTGACTTACTCCTAATAATAAGTATAAAAATAGTATTAAGAAGAATTTCCTGTGGTTTTTTTTTTTAAGGACAGATTCAATACACGTAAGTAGGAACATTCAGCTATATTTAACCTTCCTTATGAGTGGTTTGACTAGACGATCTGACCTCTTAATCAAGGATTTTAAGATTCTGATGAGTTGATGTCTGTTTCTTAAATATTAATGACAATTTATAGAACTGAAGGATTTCTTCCACTGATGTCTTAAAATGATAATTCTGATGCTCCAATGAAATTTCTATAAGGATATTGATATGGAAGCAAAATTGCCTTACTAACCCACACTAAATTTAAAATTTCTTTTTAGTAAACAAAATGATGTCATATATCAACTCCATTTGAAAAAAGTGGAAGCAAACCAGTGAATTGGTGTTCAGCTAGAAACAACTCTGTTTAGGGTTAGGTATCAATAGAAATCTTTTGTGATAAAACACATGCACTTTGTCCAACCCTTGCTTTCTAACAGTAGTTGCCATAACTACTAAAATGTTTTTCCTATATGTTTCTTGCGTCAGAGTTGCTGAGGTGAGTAGCTCGAGAAAGGACGCCTTCAACACCGGAGCGGAGGGGGAGATCAGCATCCAGGAGCCTCAACTCAGAGCTGCGAGAGCCACCGAGGGAGCCTCAAGTCCTCGACAGGACCTGCCCAGGAGCCGGCAGCTCAGCTGACGAGAGCGAGCAGCTGACTCACAGGGGGCGGAGCCAGGAGCAGCGGCACCAGCCCTGACTGGGTAAAAACCTGACCCAGGGAGCGCGAGCGACCAGGAGCGCGTCAGGCAGTTTGCGCTGGCAGGCGAGGGGGATGGTGAGCACTCGTCCTATGACCAGGGCCCGGTCCGGGAGCTCTGCTCTGTCTGCCCCGGCTGTGGCCAGCGTAGGCACCCAGGCAGCGCCGATGAGAGGGGAGGCTGCAGTGCAGAGCTCGGGGTGTAGACTGCCTGCACTGGTCTGGTGAGGGGAGGGTGCACAAAGGGCAGGGCTGCACTCGGTGCTCCCTGGTGGAGGTCCTCCTGCAGCAGGTGGCTGAGCTGCGGGATGCTGTTAATAGGCTGCGAGGTGTTAGGGAAGCTGAGAGTAAGCAGGACTGCTTGCTTCTGGCCCAAACTGTGCAGGGGCCTCGAGCTTCACCTCTACCTCATGAAGGAAAGAAGGAGGCCATTAACCTGGGAAGCTGGGAATTAGTGACAAAAGAAAAAACGACTAAAAAAAAAAGAAGGAAAAGGACACCCAAAAGCAAGGGGCTTCCCCCTAAATCCCCTATCCCCACGAAGAACCACTTTGCTCTCCTGCAGAGGGCTAATGAGGAAACGCATTCGAGCCAGAAACAGCCAGCTGATGCCTTGGTAAAGAAGATCTCTACTGGTGCCGCTAGGAAAAAGCGGCGGGTCGTAGTAGTAGGGGACTCTACACTGAAAGGGACAGAAGCACTTGTCTGCCATCCAGACCCCATCTCAAGGGAGGTGTGTTGCCTACCGGGGGCATGGATGAGGGCTGCCTGCTCTAGTAAGTCCCACGGACCATTAACCCACTCCTGGTGATACATGTGGGTGCTAGGGATATAGATAGTAGTAGCCTCAGGAGCATAAAGAAGGACAACAGAGCCCTGGGGGAGGTGGTTAGGGGCTCTGGAGCTCAGGTGCTCTTTTCATCAATTCTCCAGGGTACAGGGGAGGACCTAAAAAAAGCTAGGAGGATTAGCCAGGTTAATAAATGGTTAAAGGGTGGTGTCATAGTCAGGGGTTTGGGTGTCTTGAACATGGGACCCAAGCTTGTTGGTCAGGTCTAGTGGGGGCTGGTGGAGCTGGTCCAGTGATAAAGAAGGGAAAGAGCAGTATTGGTAGGAGGCTTGCCAGATTAGTCAAGGAGGCTTTAAAGTAGATGTGTTGGGGGAGGGGGACATCATTCCATTCTAACACACTCAGTCAGTTGCCAGAACCTATAATAAATGCTTGGAGCAATGTAGAGATATCCCAGCTGCTCCAGCCAATGAGCTGGCTTCAGCTGGAGCTCAGCTCAGATGCCTCTAGCACGGGCAACAAACAAGAGGAATTAGAGATGTGTGCACATCTACGGGCATATGATACAATAGGCATCACAGAAACATGATGGGATGGCTCCTATGACTGGAGTGCTGCAATGGAAGGTTACAGGCTCTTTAGAAAAGACAGGCCTGGCAGGCAGGGAGGGGGAGTTGCCCTTTATGTTAGGGATAGGCTGGAGAGTATGGAACTCTGTCTGGGGACAGGTGAGCAGTCCACAGAGAGCTTGTGGATCAGGGTTAACGGGAAAACAGCGATGGGAGGCATTACTGTGGGGATCTGTTACAGACCACCTGATCAAGGAGAACCTGTAGATGAAGCACTCCATAGACAGATAGGAAAAGCCTCACGCTCACAGGCCCTTGTTCTCATGGGTGACTTCAACCACCCTGACATCTGTTGGAAGGATGGTACAACCCAGCACAAGCAATCCAGGAGGTTCCTCGATTGTGCAGAAGACAACTTCCTTCTGCAAGTAATAGAGGAGCTGACAAGGAGATGTGCCATGTTTGACCTTGTGCTCACCAACAGGGAAGGGCTCATTGAATTGTGACGCTCCAGGGCAGCCTTGGATGCAGTGATCATGAGATGCTCGAATTTGAGATCCTCAGGACAGTGAGAAGAGCGTGCAGCAAGCTCAGTGCCCTGGACTTCAAGAGAGCAGACTTTGGCCTCTTCAGGAACCTGCTTTGGAAGGTTCCATGGGATACAGCCCTAGAGGGCAGAGGGGCCCAAGACTGTTGGTTGATATTCAAATATCACCTGCTGCAAGCTCAGGAGTATGGCGTCCCAACCAGAAGGAAGTGCAGCAGGAGGGCAAAGAGACCTCCTTGGATGGATAAGGAGCTGCTGAGGAAAATTCAATTGAAAAAAGAGGCTTATACTAAGTGGAAGCAAGGACAGGTGGCATGGGAAGAGTACAGGAATGTTGTCCGAGAAGCTAGGGACCAGGTTAGGAAAGCTAAGGCCCAGTTAGAATTAAACTTAGCTAGAGGTATTAAAGATAACAGGAAGGGATTCTACAGGTACATAGCAAATAAAAAACAGACTAGGGAGAATGTAGGGCCCCTCGGGAAGCTCTCAGGAGAACTGGCTACACAGGATTTGGAGAAGGCTGAGGTTCTGAATGACTTCTTTGCCTCAGTGTTCACTGGCAAAGGCTCTGACAAACCACCCAAGTCTTAGAAGGCAGATGCAGGGGCTGTGAGAACGAAGACCTTGTGCCCACTGTAGGAGAGGAACTGGTTGGAGACCATTTAAAAATCTGAACATGCAGAAGTCCACAGGTGATGATGAGATCCATCCGCGGGTCCTGAAGGAGCTGGCAAATGAAGTTGCTAAGCCGCTGTCCATCATATTTGAGAAATCAAGGCAGTCAGGTGAAGTTCCCGATGACTGGAAAAAGGGAAATATAACCCCCATTTTCAAGAAGGGGAAAATGGATGACCCGGGGAACTACAGACCAGTCAGTGTCACCTCTGTGCCTGGCAAAATCTTGGAGCAGAGTCTCCTGGATGGCATGCTAAGGCACATGAAAAGCAACAAGGTGCTTGGTGACAGCCAGCATGGCTTCACTAAGGGGAAATCCTGCCTGACCAATTTGGTGGCCTTCTCTGATGGGGCTACGGAACTGATGGACAGGGGTAGAGCAGCTGATGTCATCTACCTGGACTTGTGCAAAGCATTCGACGCTGTCCCGCATGGCATCCTTGTCTCTAAATTGGAGAGACATCAATTTGATGGATGGACCACTCGGTGGATAAAGAACTGGCTGGATGACTGCATGCAAACAGTTGTGGTCAATGGCTCAATGTCCGGCTGGAGACCAGTAACGAGTGGTGTCCCTCAGGGATCGGTGTTGGGACCGGTCTTGCTTAACATCTTTGTCACTGACATGGACAGTGGGATTGAGTGCGCCCTCAGCAAGTTTGCCAATGACACCAAGCTGTGTGGTTCGGTTGATACACTGGAGGGAAGGAATGCCATCCAGAGGGACCTTGACAAGCTTGTGAGGTAGGCTGATGCCAACCTCATGAAGTTTAACCATGCCAAGTGCAAGGTCCTGCACCTGGGTCGGAGCAATCCCAGGCAGAGCTACAGGTTGGGCAGAGAAGAGATTCAAAGCAGCCCTGCGAAGAAGGCCTTGGGGTGTTGGTTGATGAGAAAATGAACATGGGCAGGCAGTGTGTGCTTGCAGCTCAGAAAGCCAATGGTATCCTGGGCTGCATCAAAAGGAGCGTGACCAGCAGGTCAAAGGAGGTTATCCTGCCCCTCTACTCTGCTCTTGTGAGACCTCACCTGGAGTATCGTGTGCAGTTCTGGTGTCCTCAGCATAAAAAGGACATGGAACTTTTGGAACAAGTCCAGAGAAGGGCCACGAGGATGATGAAGGGACTGGAGCACCTCCCATGTGAAGACAGGCTGAGGAAGTTGGGGCTGTTCAGCCTAGAGAAGAGAAGGCTGTGTGGACACTTCATAGCAGCCTTCCAGTATCTGAAGGGGGCCTATAGGGGTGCTGGAGAGGGACTCTTCATTAGAGACTGTAGTGACAGGAGAAGGGGTAATGGGTTAAAACTTAAGCAGGGTAAGTTTACGTTGGATATAAGAAGGAAATTCTTTCCTGTTAGGGTGGTGAGGCACTAGAATAGGTTGCCCAGGGAGGTTGTGAATGCTCCATCCCTGGCAGTGTTCAAGGCCAGGTTGGGCGAGGCCTTGGGTGATATGATTTAGCGTAAGGTGTCCCTGCCCACGGAAGGTGGTTGGAACTAGATGATCTTAAGGTCCTTTCCAACCGTAACGATTCTGTGATTCTATGATTCTGTGGTTCTATTTACACACGCAGAACTCAGAAATACTTGAAATATGTGAAAATGGATGAGGTGCTACAAATCCTATAAAGAGCTACATGATGTAATATTTTGCTCTACCACGTGGTGAAGGAGGGACAAGGATTGGTGAGGGAATACCATCAATTACTTAGGCTACAGAGTGGTTTATGTAAGTGTTGGTGCCTCTTCCAGTCAATTCATTTTAATAGTCCATCAGATCTACTGTTTATCCTGAGGGCAACATTTTTCCCCAAAACTACTGGTCTGTCTGTTCCTGCGTCAGTCTGTATGTGGCTGATGGCTTTATGAGCTGACCACTTCAGCTCTTTCTACAATCGTTCCCATCAACACTGTAGACTTCTCATTGTGCAGTAATCTTTGAAATAACTGAACACAAGATATCACCAATAAGTTCTAAAATAAAAAAGTAGGCATCACTTAGTGTTCTGTCTTCAGCTGGGACTGGGAAACATAACTAACCTACATTTAAAACTCCAAAATAGTTATGAAGGATGTTGTTCTAATTTAGAGATGGAAATCCAACTACAATATAAAGTAAGATGACTTGGAAAAGTGGAGCTCCAGGTTTATTCTTCCCCAACATTTTGCCGTTAGTATAATTTTTGGTGCCTCTTATCCAGGATGTTAGATTGAGTAGACGCCCTGATGAGTATTTAGTTATACTGACTACATAAGGAAGGCAGGATTCTGCTTAGGACTCCAAATCTTATTAGGTACCTAGATGCGTAGGAATGACATGCCACAATATTTTGAGGGTTTTTTTATCTTTTAGTAGATATTGTCTTGGTTACCTTACCTCTTCAACATTCTTCTGGCTTTGTTCATCCAGAACAAAGAAAGTATAAGGCAAGATCCTGCAGGGAAGAAAACCTGTCCATTATATTATTAATAAGTACATATGTAAGAGAGGTGGAACCGACTGCCCCAGGTGTGGAAACACAGCCCTACCATTTGCCACGGACTGATCCAGACTGCACTGGAACAGGGGCAAGCTCCAGAACACGTGCAATACATTGATGACATTATTGTGTGGGGCGATACAGCGGAAGAAGTCTTTGAGAAAGGGAGGAAAATAATCCAAATCCTGCTGAAAGCCAGTTTTGCCATAAAACGGAGTAAGGTCAAGGGACCTGCACAGGAGATTCAATTTTTGGGAATAAAATGGCAAGATGGACGTCGACAGATCCCCACAGATGTGATCAACAAGATAACAGCAATGTCTCCACCAACTAATAAGAAAGAAATGCAAGCTTTCTTGGGTGATGTGGGGTTCTGGAGAATGCACATCCCCAATTACAGTTCGATTGTAAGCCCTCTCTATCATGTGACCCGGAAGAAGAATGATTTTAAATGGGGCTCTGAGCAGCAACAAGCCTTTGAGCAAATTAAACGTGAGATAGTTCATGCAGTAGCCCTTGGACCAGTCCGGACCGGGCCAGATGTAAAAAATGTACTGTACACTGCAGCTGGGGAGAACGGTCCTACCTGGAGCCTCTGGCAGAAAGCTCCAGGGGAGACTTGAGGTCGACCCCTCGGCTTTTGGAGTCGGGGATATAAAGGATCTGAGGCCAGCTATACCCCAACTGAGAAAGAGATACTGGCAGCCTATGAAGGGGTTCGAGCTGCTTCGGAAGTGATTGGCACTGAAGCACAGCTCCTCCTGGCACCCCGGCTGCCCGTGCTGGGCTGGATGTTCAAAGGCAGGGTCTCCTCTACACATCATGCAACTGATGCTACATGGAGTAAATGGGCTGCACTAATTACACAACGAACTCGAATAGGAAATCTCAGTCGTCCAGGCATTCTAGAAGTCATCATGGACTGGCCAGAGGGCAAAGATTTTAGAATGTCACCAAAGGAGGAGGTGGTGCGTGCTGAAGAGGCCCCACCATATAATAAACTGTCAGAAAGTGAAAAGCAGTATGCCTTGTTTACTGATGACTCTTGCCGTATTGTGGGAAAGCATTGGAGATGGAAGGCAGCTGTATGGAGTCCTGGACGACAAGTTGCAGAAACTGCTGAAGGAGAGGGTGAATCGAGTCAATTTGCTGAGGTGAAAGCCATCCAGCTGGCCCTGGACATTGCTGAACGAGAAAAGTGGCCAGTACTTTATCTCTGTACTGATTCATGGATGGTGGCAAATGCCCTGTGGGGGTGGTTGAAGCAATGGAAGCAGAGCAACTGGCAACGCAGAGGTAAACCCATCTGGGCTGCTGCACTGTGGAAAGATATTGCTGCCAGGGTGCAGAACCTGGTGGTGAAGGTACGTCATGTAGATGCCCATGTACCCAAGAGTCGGGCCACTGAGGAACACCAGAACAACCAACAAGTGGATAAAGTGGCTAAGATTGAAGTGGCTCAGATGGACTTAGATTGGCAACATAAAGGTGAATTATTTTTGGCCCGGTGGGCCCATGACACTTCAGGCCATCAGGGCAGAGATGCAACATATAGATGGGCCCGTGATCGAGGGGTGGACTTAACAATGGACACTATTGCCCAGGTTATTCATGAGTGTGAAACATGTGCTGCAATTAAACAAGCCAAGCGGTTAAAGCCTCTTTGGTATGGAGGACGATGGTTGAAGTATAAATATGGGGAGGCCTGGCAGATTGACTATATCACACGGCCGCCAACCCGCCAAGGCAAGCGCCATGTGCTTACCATGGTGGAAGCAACCACCGGGTGGCTGGAAACATACGCTGTGCCCTATGCCACTGCCCGGAATACTATCCTGGGCCTTGAGAAACAGATTTTGTGGCAACACGGCACCCCAGAGAGAATTGAGTCAGACAATGGGACTCATTTCCGGAATAACCTTATAGATATTTGGGCCAAAGAGCATGGCATTGAGTGGGTATATCACATCCCCTACCATGCACCAGCCTCTGGGAAAATTGAACGGTACAATGGGCTGTTAAAAACTACACTGAGAGCGATGGGTGGGGGAACTTTCAAGCATTGGGATACACACTTACCAAAGGCCACCTGGTTGGTCAACACCAGAGGATCTGCCAACAGGGCTGGCCCAGCCCAGTCAGAACTTTTACATATTGTAGAGGGGGACAAAGTTCCCGTGGTGCATATGAAGAATTTGCTGGGGAAGACAGTCTGGGTAATTCCTGCTTCAGGTAAAGGCAAACCCACTCGTGGGATTGCTTTTGCTCAGGGACCTGGATATACTTGATGGGTAATGCGGGAAGATGGGGAAGTCCGATGTATACCTCAAGGGGATTTGATTTTAGGGGAAAACAGCCAGTGAACTCAATTGTATGCTGTTGCCTGCTGTGTAATGCTTTTATAGCCCATCAACTAGATGTCTCCAGGTCACCAGCGACTGGCCCTGACTTCCCTCCAGCCATCATCCCAACAGAGAATGAACTTGGAACATCATGGACCGAATGGACTCGGCAGCATTATAGGGATTGGTCCATGCACTAAGAAAATGATTTTTTCCTCTTGGTCTGTATGTATATGGATGTATATATGTGGGAGAGCGATGGTGTATTGAAAATGTGGGATCTGAGCACAACATGAATGGTATGGAATAAGGGGTGGATAATGTCCTGGGTTCAGCAGTAGCAGTCATGTTTTTTCCTTTGTGTTAGCTGGTGCAGTGCTGTGTTTTGACTTCCAGCCTGAGAACAGTGTTGGTGAAGCCGATGTTTTCGATTGTTGCTAAGTGATGTTTACCCTGACCAAGGACTTTGTGAGGCTCCTGCTCTGCCAGGGAGGAGGGGAAGCTGTGAGGAAGCAGAGACGGGGCGCCTGACCTGGGCTAGCCGGGGAGGTATTCCATACCACAGCATGTCATGCCCGGGGTGAGGGGTAACTGGGAGTTACCCGGAAGGACACAGGCTTCCGGGTGGAACTTGTTTTCTTGGCCGGTGGTATCGTATTCTCTTCCCTTGTTATTTTCCCTTATCATTGTTGTAGTTGATAGTAGCGGTGGTGATTTGTTGCTGGACTGTTCTTGTCTCAACCCGTGGGAGTTGAGGGGAAGGGGAGAGCCCGGTGAGGGGAGGACGGACACGGACCTCGATTGTTGTCAGCTCGGCACCACTCACTGAGAGTGAGTGAACAAGTTACCTGACTGGGTTTAAACCACGACACCGGGTTAGCCAGTTTTCCTGATATCTTCTTGAGAGGGCCCACATTGTCCCTAATCTGTCTTTTATTCACAATGTACCTATAGAATCCCTTCCTTTTATCTTTCCCATCCCTAGCCAATTTTAATTCTAACTGGACTGAGTTAATTTTAACTGGATTAATTCTAAATCTTTAAGGTTCCTTCCAACACAAACCATTCTTCTATGATTCTATGATATATCCACTGCAGTTCCTTTTGTATTTCTTGACACGATCTACTATTTTTATGTAACCCCCTTGTCTTTATAATGATTTTTTTTTTCTTTGTGTAATTAGCTTTGCAGTGAAGCAAGAACTGAAAGAAAAAGATGTGTTATTACCACAGATGTTTTTCTCTCTACTGGAGAGAAATAAAGTAGTATTAAAATTTATTGTAAGGGAATTATTCCATTCTAAATTATGCTATATCCAGTGTGGAGACAGTGTTCTCACAGGAGAATGGATAATTGGTACATAAACTCTGAAAATCCTGAAAGATACAGCAAGGCCATGAGAGGCCCGAGGAAGCCTAAACAAGCAAGATAAGAAGAAGCTGGATTTCACCGAATTAGTGAGAACTGTGGACTGTTGGCAAGCTTTCGAGGTCAAGTTCCCAAACCTGTGCTTAACCAATTATATGCTAGTTGCAAAGGGTCTTCAGGACATGTATCCGATCATAATATGCCAAATCACTGTAAGTGCATGGAAGAAATAGTATTTAAGGGGTTAAGGCTTTGTAATAAATGGCTTTTGTGTGATCATACTGATCTCTGAGTCCATATATTTTCTGCGGCAATCCAGTCTAAATAGGTTGATTTTACGATAGCTGGAACAAAGACTCTGTGTGTAGTTCGATAGATTGTTTCACAGCAGGAGGCAAAAATTCTGCAAGAGGAACACCCAGAAAGGAAAACTCAGGAAGAAGTAGCAAGGAGTTAGATGATTGTTTGCAAATCATTTGCATTTTAGCTGCAGCTAAAGAATCTCTGTATCATACTTCTAATAAAGATGTGTTTTTAAAGAACTATACAACCTCCATACTGGTAGAAAAACTTACAAATCCTGTTGCCTTTGAATTTAAAGCAATTTATAATTGCTTTGGTTTCTTCATTTGCATGAAATGAACATTTAGCACAGTAATTTGAAAGAATTCCAATTTATTTGTCATGATGAAATTCTGAAATTCAACTGCATAATCTAAAACTTTTACTGTTTCACTCTTTTCATAAAAATGATGGTTAAAATGTTAAATGGAAAGTTGCCTCTCTCACAGTAACCACTGATTTCCAGGAAAAAGTGATTTTTTGCATTTTCAGTAATTTCAGAATTTTCATATGTTGAAAACTGTATTTCAGCAAACAAATTAAGTTTATGACATCCAAAACTAAACAAACCTAAAGAAGCTAAAACACTGGCTTCCTCATCTTTAACAGGACATTTTCTCGGGTATGTCTTTTTCTCCACATGTTGGTGAAGGCTTTGTAAGTGAAGGGAAACTTCTAAATAGAGTAAATAAATTAATTAGTAATTGGTCTCTGATTCAAAACATAAATAGGCATAAAATAGAAATATTATAAATAATAATAATAAAAAATTGTCTAAGCAATCCTAAACTGTAAGTACTGCCAAATCTGCTAGAAAGGACAGATGTTGCATGAAGCTGATTGTGCTCTTAAAACAGACCCCTATAAACAGACAGCTCAACACAAACTCTTATTTGTTGCTGTTCTAATTCCTGCTTTATAGCCACTGGTGATTTTAACTGTCCTCTGATACAGACACAGCTTCTTCATCTGACATTGTTTTAGATAAGAAAGTGAGCAGCATTCATTGCACTGGGGATGACAAATGGGAGATGAAGAAGAAATTGCAGAAATAAGAGTCTAAACTCTATACAAGTGAGAAAAAGGATATGGCTAGTACAAAGATCTCTTGGGAATAGGGGTAATTCTTATTACTTGTACCAGCAGAAAGGCTGTCTCTGTCTTTTTGCCTAAATTAGATTATTAGATTAAATTAGATTACATGATTAAAAGCTTGTTTCAGAGAGGAATAAGGACAGCTGAAGGAAACCTGATAAAGTAACTGGAGCCACCTGAGCACCCTGTCCTTGTTCAGGGAAAAGGACCAAAGCAGGAAAGGAAGGGAACAAGGTATTGTGCTGATCCATATGCTTGTCTTACTATGCCTTGTCTGATCACCACAGTCTGTCTTCTTGCTAAACTCCACTTCTTACTACTTTCCTCAGTGAAAAGAAACACACAGAACAGATCAAGGCCCTTAGAATTGAGTGGGAAAATGAGTTCCATTTGGAAAAGTTTCTTCTGTAATTCAGGTCTTTGGATGGGAAATGGTGCCAAGAAGAACTTAGAAACATTACTGGTTGGTGATTTCATTCTGACTGGCACAGAGGCATATTCTTCCTAGCATTGGATGGAGCTTTGAGCAGCCTGGGCTAGTAGAAGTTCTCCCTGCCTCTGGCAGGTTGGTTGGATCTAGATAATATTTAAGGCTCCCTTCCAACCCAAACAATTCTATGATTCCAGGGAAGTCTGTCATTTTCCAAAAATCTGTATTCATGATCTTGCAGGCAGAAACTTCTGAGAATTGGTCAGTCACATTATAATGGTTCATTTATTGCCCCTTTCTTCTCATCTATATGGGAACCAGTGATGTACACAAGGAAAGGCCTGAGCTGTCCACAACTTTTCTTCTAATCCAACTTAATACAAAAGACCTCAGCCATGTAATGAACATTTTATGTGTTCTTCATGTATCATCACAAACCTTTATTTAAGTAGCCTCTGATTTTAAAGAACTTCCATGAAACCCTAGGGATGTAAATACATCCTTATGCTTTATGGAAAGTGCTTATAGACTGAAACTTGACAAAGCAGGCAAAATATTAGGGCTACTCAGTGATCTAAATAATTGCTAAAAAAAACACATTCTAAGAGTTGCCAGGGAAAGGAAATTAACTTGTGCAGTTGTAGCTCACAGCTGATACGCCATAAATGTTGCTGAAGTTTGCAAAAACCCCACATTCGCATGTATAAAGAATATCAATATTAGTTCTGCATCAGGACTAGAGTAGTGTAAAAATGTCCTGAATTTTCTTTCTTTTTGGAGGTATAAAGGCCCAGAATAAGATTTTTGTTAAGATGTGCTAATTTGTCTCTCCAAAGGTAATTAAACTACTGTATGAAACTAAGGAAATTAATATTCTGCTAACATTGTGTTTCTGTAAGGAGAGGGCTAGCACTTCTAAACCATTCATAGTATCTCTGACTTGATCTTAAAAAAAAGGTTTTTTTTCGTATTTTTTTTGTTTTAAGTGCTCACTGCTGCAAATGTACATGCATGTCAAGCCAAAAAAGTACATTCTGCTTGTTCAGATAGGAAACAGACAGGGTCATCTTGGACTAGGGCCAGTGACTTCAGTCAATTATCCCTGCTGTTAATGCTAATGATAGAGTGGTAATTACCATGTAACATCCACTGAAATTATTCCATGAAAAGAATTTCATGCCAGCTTGATTACCACCTGGATTCTCCTGATTAAATTTTTTTAAGTGGAAAGCAAGGAAAAGAATTAAAAAAAAAGGCAATACAAAAAACAAAACCCACAAAATAGTCTGCATTTCATAAAGGACTCCTTGAGGGATCAGTCACTGAGTGACCGAAAAACAGGAACGAAGTTACAACTCACAGATGAATACATACCTCTGGTGGTTGTTGTTTTATTCTGTGTTTTGTTCAGAATGTAATAATAGTCTAGGACAGATGAAGGGTGAAGACTTGATATAACATGAATCCTTTATAGTCCGAGTCTTCTTTTTCAAGACCAGGTTGGATGAGGCCTTGGGTGATATGGTTTAGTGTGAGGTGTCCCTGCCCATGGTAGGGGGGTTGGAATTTGATGATCTTAAGGTCCTTTCCAAACCTAACTATTCTATGATTCTATGATTCATTTTTCACACTGAAGAACTGATTATACTCAGATAATATCACAGTTTTTAGAAGGTTGCTCCTTAGTCAAAATGTGAATTTTCTTACAGGTACGTAGAACACAGGACAAAAAACAAAAGCCAGCCATAATCAATCTTGCTTCAGGACTAAAAGTATAATTACCTTGCTAATGTAGCAGGCTACCTGAACAAACAAATCCTGGCAGAAAACCTGCACAGTAAGGCTTTTAAGCAAATAAGATAATTCCACAACCATGCTAGCTTGGACTGAACTAGTATTCTTATGTAAAGCTCAGTGACAGCTGGGAAGCCTACCTGTTCAAAAAGTGTTAATTCAAGTATTTCTACACAGAGTTCAATTGCATGATGAAGACCCAACCTCAGGGAACATTTTAAGCCATGGCTGAAGTTGATGAGCAAAGGAGTTGATGCCAGTGAGTCTGTATGTATAAGTAAATGCTTTTGATTTGTTTCCTCCTTCAGATCATCACATCTGTAGTTTAATCAAGGCTATAAAAGATAACTCAGAAGGAGTTAATGAGTGATCAGAGCCTTGTTCAGTAGCTCATGCAATTTTCAGTGGCTTTGGTGTTGCTGTTTGTACAAACATAGAGGGTAATTTTCCGTTACTCAAAATAATTTACTGTATATTTTTACATACTGTTTTGTATGAAATGAGCTGTCCATTGATGATATGGCAGTCTAGCTCAAACGTCGATGACTGTAGTGTGGATGTGAATATTTGATAATTATTCTACCCCCTTGTGCTTATCAACTTCTGTAAAGATTCCAAGGTCTCGAGAATATGGCATAGAATGAAAAAATCGTACATATGATAACAAAACAAGCAAACAAGTTGTCCTTCATTCCAGATCTAAATAAGATACAGAAAATCAGGGAGACTTAAAAACATCATGTGTGTTGCAAAGTAAACATTTGGTTGACATGCATTGTTAAACAAAAAACAGGCAGATGGAAGAGATAAAAGTGGAAATTGTAACTAAAGTTTATACAACTCAATTTTATGCACTCACATGGAATACTGTATTCATTTCTGTTTAACAGTATTTCAGAAGGATGTGGGACAATACATGGATTTCAAAGTAGATGACAAAAGCAATTGAAAATATCAAATTGTATCTGTGGCAAGCAAAACTCAAAAGGCTAGGATTTAAAGGAGTTCAAAAGGAAGATGGGTAAACAGAGGATGTGACAAGGCAGACAAAACAATAAATAGTACAAGGAAGACAATTTTTTAGGGCTACCACACTAACTGCTATGTGATATTATAATTTGAACAGAAAAGAAAAAAGATGCCATAGTAGAAGGTGTTGCTTGACTAAACAGTATAGAACATAAAAAGCACAAAAGGAGATTCTTATATATGTGTTATTGGCTGCACTGTCTGACAAGCACAGATACATAGACAAAGTACATATGGTAAGAATGTGATCCTATTTGTGATGCTATTTTACTATTCTTGGTTCTAGAAATTGAATACAAATTCTTGACTCTATCATTGGTCATTTTTATGTCCTTTCTCACTCAGATCTTTGGCATTGTATTCTGTGACCAATACAGTAAGAAAAGAAGGAGAGAGAAGAGGAGAGAAGAGAGAAGGTACAATCCATATTCTCTTGTTTTTTTATTCTATTCTTAGAATAATAATATGTTTCTTAGAGAAAAGCATGAGATGTGGATGATCAGTGGAAAGATTTTTGCTTCAGGTTGATGCAGAAGATAGTGGGAGCAGTAATACATCAATGATTGCAGCAGCAAGTCTAGCAAATTCTGCCTTCGCATGCAGCTGGTGATTGAAACTGTTTCAACGGAGTCACTTGACAGTCCTTTTCTTAGTCTTTCAGTAGCTCATTTATCATAATCCTATAGAGACATAACCTGAAGTTCTCAAAAGCTTCAGGCTAAATTTTGTTTCTGGTAGTTTTGATGCTTGATCATTAATGCCTGGAACAAGGAGTCAAGGAGAACAGTGATGACCATCTGCCATTGGCTGAATATTGTAGGCATTCCCTCCTTGTAAAATAACAAAAAGAAAACAAACAAAAAAACCACCTCACACCAAACCTCCTACCTTAAAAGCTGTCTTTTGCTATACAGAACTTATGTAAAACCATCCAAGCGTTGTCAGTCTGCTTCTTGAGCAGACTTTGAAGTAATATAAATTCATTTGTATAAACTATCTAGAGTTTTTAGCCCTCTCTGTAAGCTGCTGGCTGCTATGCATTTTGATTTGAGTATCCAGAATCAACATCTGCAGAGTTAGTGAATGCTGGTTCCTAAGTTTGCATTGGCTTCTTTTATAGTATTGGCTTTTTCAGACTTTTCTCCCAAAGGCTGGATTTGATGTCCGTTAGTAACGGCTATCTCTATCTTTTCACATGCTATTTGGTTGCTGCTTTTGTATTTGTTTCTTTTTTCTGTATCACATACTCTTTCCGTAGTTTTAAGCTTCTTTTTCGTAATCTCATAGTTGACCGATCAGTCTCTTCAGCTTTATCTTTCTTCTCTTTCCTTATGAAGTCCATGTCTGTCTCTTCACACAGATTTATTTTTTTTTCTCTCTTTGTTCTTCTGATATCATAGAATCATAGAATAGTTAGGGTTGGAAAGGACCTTAAGATCATCACGTTCCAAACCCCCTGCCATGGGCAGGGACACCTCACACTAAACCATATCACCAAAGGCTTCATCCAACCTGGCCTTGAACAGTGCCAGGGATGGAGCATTCACAACCTCTCTAGGCAACCCATTCCAGTGCCTTCCTTCTTATATCCAACCTAAACTTCCCCTGTTGAAGTTTTAACCCGTTACCCCTTGTCCTATCACTACAGCCCCTAATGAAGAGTCCCTCCCCAGCATCCCTATAGGCTCTGTTCAGGTACTGGAAGGCTGCTATGAGGTCTCCACGCAGCCTTCTCTTCTCCAGGCTGAACAGCCCCAACTTTCTCAGCCTTTCTTCATATGGGAGGTGCTCCAGTCCCCTGATCATCCTCATGGGCCTTCTCTGGACTTGTTCTAACAGTTCCATGTCCTTTTTATGTTGAGGACACCAGAACTGCACACAATACTCCAGGTGAGGTCTCACAAGAGCAGAGTAGAGGGGCAGGATCACCTCCTTTGACCTGCTGGTCACGCTCCTTTTGATGCAGCCCAGGATACCATTGGCTTTCTGGGCTGCAACTGCACACTGCCTGCTCATGTTCATTTTCTCATCAACCAACACCCCCAAGTCCTTCTCTGCAGGGCTGCTCTGAGTCTCTTCTTTGCCCAACCTGTAGCTGTGCCTGGGATTGCTCTGACCCACGTGTAGGACCTTGCACTTGGCATGGTTAAACTTCATGAGGTTGGCATCAGCCCAACTCACAAGCTTGTCAAGGTCCCTCTGAATGGCATTCCTTCCCTGCAGTGTATCAACTGAACCACACAGCTTGGTGTCATTGGCAAACTTGCTGAGGGCGCACTCAATCCCACTGTCCATGTCACCAACAAAGATGTTAAACATCATCTAATCAATTCTTCCCATCATCTATCCTTTTCCTCTTCACTGCTCTTACTTTTTGGTATTACTACATAGTCTTTGGAATAAGATGTTCCTTTCAGTGTGGATTGTTTGTTTATAATTTCTGCATAGAAAACAGTTAACTGCATTAGAAACGTCTTGATGTTAAAGAGAAAAAACCCAGTGGCTCATTAAAGTATTTCTGGTCTATTTCAACTTTGCAAGGCCAGGAAGCAGAATTCTTATGGTAAAGACTATTCAGTTGTTGTGGTGAGAAAGGGGCTGAATAGCCATAATCACATCTAATCATCTTTATTTTAGGGGCAGTGATAGTTGAGCATTACTGTGGTAATGAAATCAAACCTGATGGCTGAGTTAAACCTCAGGATTGCCTATTCAAGAGTTCTGTATATACAGAGGAGCCTATCAACAGGACTAATTGGCACTCAAGCAAATCAGACATTCTTCCCCAGGACGTTTAGCAGAGCTTTCTGACTATGAAGGATAAAATCTATGTAGGCCACTTCCTTGATAGGTGAAGGTTCTGATCCTTTGCATTAGGTGTCTTCTTGAAACATCTTCAGTCCTTGTAGCTCATCTGAGAGGAAAGGTATCTGGATTTAGAAACTGGAAATCTCTTCTGGTTCCTGTCATACATACCTCATTTATTCAATCTCTTACACCTTAATTACTTCCAGTGAGTTGTTCAGGGACATGGCAGTAGAGAAAACTGAACATGAGTCTAGATCTGGCATGAGATTTGTAAAGACCTGTGTGAGAATGAGTGGAATGCTTCTAAAAGAGGATTGAAATAAGTAAATAAATGAGGCAAGAACATTTGTCACAATGGGGAAAAAAAATCCTGATTTGCCTCTATGTACAGTTCATGTTATGAACCACAATATGTGTTAACCATAGGAATAGTATTTCAAACTGTCTTCATATGTTAGAAAGAGTACGTGGTACATCTGTATAGATGCCTCCATGCAAAACCAATCCCGAAAGTGAGATGGGGTTTGAAATGATTCAATTTTAAACTGTATAGGTGAAATTCGCAGAGAAAAAGTGAGCAGCATGTATACCTGCAGAAATGAAGCTGATTTTAATATTGGTTTAAATAACAAGCTCAGTCTATTATGTAAGCAGGAATTTTGGAACAGCTCTTTCAACTAGAACAAAAGTTGAAAATAGAAAAATCAGAAAATGCTACCAATTGTGCTGGGGAGGAAAAAATGGGAAGGAAATAAAGATGCCAGTATTACTCATCCTTGTTCCTGGAGAAACTCTTCTGAGGCAATTTCAGTCTGATTTGATCCCAGTGATACTGCCTTTACTTATGGTTGCCTACAGGTAAGTGTAAAGAGCAGAACAAAAGCAGGGACAGAGAAGGACAACAGGAAGACCTAATAGGGTATGTGGGACAAGAAAGCCATCAAGAACAAGTATTATGTTTACCCTTGTATTCAAAATAGCTTTTGGTGGCCATCTTTTTCAGGGCTAATTGTGTCTTAGCTGTTGCTGAAAAATAATTTTTAAGTCTTCAGTAATATTGTTCAAGATCTTTTAATTGCTTTTGAGTTACAAAGAAATAATACCTAGGAAAAAACTGCTTTTCTTGTGGAACTTACAAATATAAAAATATTGACAATGTATTGCTTTCATTGAAAGTGCTGACATTAGTAATGGTTCATGGAGTTTATTGCTGCTTATTTAAGCTGGTAAGCACAAAACTAGACACCACTAAATAAGTTCTCTAGCAGAGAGCAAACTAAGCATATTACAAGGAGCTAATATTGAATTCTTTGATTTCAGCTGAGGCGGAGCTGTTTCCTCAAATGCTTTAGTTAACTAGCTTTTTCATCTTTACCCAGTTACTTTCAGATTTTATAAAACAGATTCTCTGGCTGTTGCAATGGACATTCCATAGCAGAATGTAGTTCTCCTAACTCCAGGTTTTGTCCTTTGTCTCCAGATCTACACTATTTTGTGTAGTCTTCAGCAATTAAAAATGCATGTACAAAATGTGAATTCAATTCCCGCTAAGATCTTCTCATGAAGAAAAATTAAAAAGTTTAGATTCTTTACAGAAATTTTCATGACAACCCCCCCCCAAAAAACAAAAACAAAAACAAAAAGCAACCAGAAAACCTAGACAAAGCAAACCAAAATCACTGAGGAGTGTGATATAAAAGCAGGACCTGTAAATATCTCATTTAAAAAAGAAAAACAACACTTTTTTTCCTTCTCATAACATTTTCTCAATGACATTGTATTTCTGAAGAAAAGGAATCTGGTAAAAACCTTTTAGTACCAGGGAGCACAAGTGATTATGTTAGTGGTTTCAAACAAATTTTTATTTTCTTTAGCTTTTTCCTAGACACACTTTGATGTAGATGTCTAAACATAACAGATGAACAGAAAATGACAATATAATTTTCCTCCCAAAAAAATCTGCAGTGAGAACCTTCAAGTATGCTGAAAATGAAACAATTTCATGCAAACTACTCTCTTTTTGGAGGATTAAATAAAATCACCACAAGATGGCTCCCCAGCTTCTCCAAATGTCATTATTTTTCTCTCTTTTCTTTTTTTAATCAAGCTACTCTCCAGTGAAGGCATTGATTATCTTATAGAAGTCTGGAGTACAGTTGAACAGACTGTGGATTAGAGCCTTGTCTAATAAAATAATAGCTATTTTTACCTTAAAGCCCTGGAGATCTCTTTGAAAGGTAATTCTGTTACTTTAATTTCTGTACCCCATAAAAGGCTGTTATCTAGTTTGTGCCTCTGTTATTTTTTTTTTTCTAAGAGACAAAGATTGGCTCAGAGAATTCAAACTGATTTGTAGTTTAAGCCTCCTGCTTTTAAAGGCTAAAGCAGCTTAGGCTCCTAACATTTCTAAGCTTCTAAAAGTACTAGGAATTTGAATGTTACATATATTTTCTTAAATATTATTTTTGTTGGCCATTAGTTTTTTCAAAAAATAGAACTAAAATAAAGGGCTGTGAGCTATGATAGAAAGCTTTTAGTAGGGGTTGTTCCCAAAACAATCTGAAATCAAAATAGAACAAACACTATTCTGAAGAAAAACGGAGGGTTCCGTTTGGGGATTTTTTATTTTTTTTTTTTCAGTTCCTAAAACAAATTAAATCAGATTCATTTAGTAAGAACAGTATGTATATTTTTTAGAATACCACTTCTTGACTAAATAAATTTTGTTTTGTTTTTCCTGGAATGATTTTATTGATACAGCCTTCGTAATACAAAACAAAGATATGCAGAAGAAATAACAGAAAAACCTTGGGGGGTAAGGAGTAGGAAATTTAGCACTGAAGAATTACTTGATAGCAGCAGAAATCTTTTCAGTTTGTGTACAACAGAAAGACAAATTTTTAGTTATGTAAAGTAAGAATCTATTTTTTATTCACAGTGTAAGTCTGGAGAGCCTTTTACTGAGGAAGCGTGGTAGTGATGGAGTTTACTGCAGTTTGAGTGCTACAAACCTAAAAATTTTCATTTCTGTGAGGTCAGAAGTGCAAGTTATGGCCATTCCATCTTTTAAACCTGTTTGTGAATCCTTTCTTGAGGTCAAAGTCACTGATCAATCACACTAGCTATAATTTTTCACTCAGTCATAGGGTGACATTCACTGGTAAAATTTATCTTTGTACTTAATTCAGAGAAAGCAGAAGATGAAAATGAGTTCCTTGTTCAGCTGTGGAAAGATCACACTTTTATTTAAACAAAGCTGCTATTCCCAAGAAAAAAAAAAGATATAACTAAGGCAGAGCATGGAGGAAATTGGAATTAGGCATGAATGTATGAAATTGAAGAAAACAGGATACTTCCAAGAAGACCTGCCTTGGATATAACTATTTTATGGATCAGTTAAACACTGACTGAATCTATAGCTCTTCATGTCACTCCTTTTTTAATTTTTTTTTTTTCTAATTTTCATCTTTCTTTTCTTTTTTCCTGCCTCTTTTACAGAATGGCAATAGCAAAGCTCCCCTTATTAATGTAAGAAGCAACCCTTCACAACTGCAACCCTTGTTTACCCATTTTTTTAATCTCTCCACCTATACTACTAGGTCTCACAGAATCTTTCTTTCCATTGTCTATAAGACATCTCTGTGCAAATTAGCAAAGATACAGATATATGTACTAAGCACCTGTGAGACAAAAAATTCTACCTGCCTCCATCTGGAAGAGCGATAGAAAATGTTTCCAGTTACAGTTTATACTTTAGCACATAAAGTTGCAGCAAATTTGGTGACTGAATCAACCACTATGCCCAGAGAGTATGAACAAACAGGAATATAACAGTCCCAAGGCCTGGTAGGAATTGAAGCTTACATATAGGGAGCCATAATCTTAGGAATTCACATGGAATTCTCCTCTGAATTTTCCATGTGCTGTTGCTCCATTGTGTTCAGATGACATGCTACCCTTAAACTAGTGAATAAAATATTTGTGCAGTTTTTTGGATTTCCATGTTCTCTTGTTCTAAGTCAGAAAGTCCATGTGAAAAGCAGTCACAAATTATTTCACAAATTATTTATCTTTCTTTTTTTTTCTCAGTCCTGAATTAAAAATGCAAAAGTAAGTTGCAACCAGGGAACTCATTGACATACAGAGACATTGAAACCCAGGCTGTGCATTATTTCACCCTTAGTGTGGTCTGTTAGGAAGAAGTATTTCTTCAACTGTGTTGAGAGTGCCAGAATTTCTTTACAGTGTGACAGAGTAAAATTCTGACTCAAGAGCAAAGAATTTTAATGTATTCTGGCCTTTTATTTATTTATTCACTCACCTGCTTATTTTTGAAAGGGGATATTTTTAATTTGATGCTAATGAAGCCATATTAGCTTCCTGTATCATTGATATACTGATTTCTATTCATAAAACTAGGTGCAATAACAGCAATTAAATAACTACAAATGAGCTGATCAAAGGCTGCTTGTGCAAGATGATGGAGACGTCATTATGGGAAAATGCCGTCCAACAATTGTAATGACATTAAGCCCAAATGGAAAATTCTATCCCAAATGAGTTGGTGCCATTCCCTTTTTTTTGTAAACACTGTCCTTCTGGTACAGATTTTGGGTATCTATTGGATTAGATAGAAACAAATCTACTTACAAATACCTTAAAAACACACAATATCACAAGAAGCATTAGTAACTTCCTTGAATTATTCAGTAATCTCACTTGTATAATATATACTAGAATACCAATCTATGGAGTAGGTTTAGCATCTCAGAATTAAGGTATGGAGCTGCTGTTTTGTTACATATAGTAACAACCATTTCTGAAAAGGAATATTTCTTTAAATTCCTTAAGTAAAATACTCTCCCTGGGCAATCAAGAAAAATTCTTTCACTGATGCAAATTTACCTCTTATTAATGTTTATACCTTTTTCTTTTTCTTTACTGTGTTTCTGGGCAATATAAAAAATAATAAAAAAAAAAATTTACTTAACTCAAACAAATACTATTTCCACAACTAAAATGTTAGTAAATTACAGAAAAAAGAAAAATATACACCCTTGTCTAATCCATTCACAGGATACACAGATGGGCTTTCAATCACACACATGTAATTTGGATTTCATCTTTTCATCTTCCAATCAGTATGTGTTGAATTGTTACATACATAACATAGTTAGATACATACACTTGTATCTTACCTACCATTAGGCAGGCAGTTGACAAATAGAACAGATATTTGTGTAACATAAAATTTTGGAAATTATAACTTTTTCTAAGCTTAAATGGCAATGTGATTAGAAAAAAAATATATTTTTTAATAAATTAGTGAAGTGCATTTTTTTTTTTTTAGATAAATGAACACTTCAATCTTATTCCACTAAATCACACATAAAAGTGGACAGCAATGAAACATGTAAAGTCCTTTTGGGTGGTTTTTGTTCATCACTTGAGGGAGTTTAGATTGCTAGCCATTCATGCACAGCTCTCTGAAATCTGTGAAAAATATTCTACTGATACCAGTGAATTTGAGAGCAGAAAGGGAGTGATACAAACATAGTCTTTAAATAATCAAGCCTGGAGCCATATGTTTTGATTCAAGCATCTTTAACCTACTCAATGTATTGTATTACAAATCAACTTAGAAAATTAAATAAACATACTCTTCAAACAAAAAACCTTTACTATTTGATCTGAAAAGATGTAAGGTAACCTCTTTCTCTTACATACATATTTACATATTTAACTGAAACCAGATTTTTACTTCTCTTGTGAAGGTGGGAAATTATAAACACTTCTGCCTAATTTGCAGGATATTGGGATTGCATGTGAAAATTGTTAGTGCACTGTGCTAGCAAACATAGGTTTCAATCACTAGCTCTGGTGTAACTAATTGAAGAAAGAAAATTAGAAGCTTCTTCGCAAGGTCAAGCTATATGTTTTTATGGTTTGGGTTTTTTTTTGGGGGGGTATGGCTGGACATTAATTTATTTATACATTTATTTTTCTATCTATTTATTTATTTATTTTGAATTCTAAATAGAAGCATGATATAGATTCATGTATTTTGGATGGTACTAGGTAAAAAATCATGGATAATGAACTCTCCAGAGCATCACAGTGAAAACATTTCTTCAAATAATTGATGAGCAAAAACTTTTCAGCCATTACAGATGGAATTTGGCTCTTTCTGCTCAAAGTGGAATTCTGTTAGATTTAGTCACTGAGTTGAACAAGAGTTCCTAGGACTCAGCTATCACTTTTTTCCTGTTTCCATAGAAACATATGTCAGCATGATGGACATTAAAAACTGTGCTTTAAAATAATCATTTTGAACATAAAAAGTAAACAGGGTTGTGTAAAGTAGCAATTATTTTAAAGTACCTTATCCCATTTTTCAGTTGGTACAACAGCAGCTTCCATGAAAATGAGAATATAACTAGTAACCAGGAGCGAGACAGCCAGACTTCTTCAGTTTACTGATTCAAGCTCATGGATGGAGACTTAACTCCACAGGTTTTCCTAAAGACAAAATCCCGATGTTTCTTAAAGTTTCCTATGTCTTGCTATTTTGTGCTAGAGAATAGTTGCTGCAATCAGATTTGATTTTCTTTTGAACTACCAGAAATTAACAGGAACACTGTCTCTTTTTGATGCATTCTGTATGTGACTAGCACAGAAAGTTAGTGCATATGAATCAGCCTTTCTATGCTGCGTTCAAATAGGTAATTTTAAAAAGGGGGTTGGGGGGGGAAACACACACCACTGACCCCTGCACTGTATTTTTCTGCATATTTGTAACTATTTGGATGCATATACCTCACAGACCTCATAGCAGCCTTCCAGTATCTGAAGGGGGGCTATCAGGATGCTGGGGAAGGACTATTGATTAGGGACTGTAGTGATAGGACAAGGGGTGATGGGTTCAAACTTAAACAGGGGAAGTTTAGATTGGATATGAGGAAGAAATTCTTTCCTGTGATGGTGGTGAGGCACTGGAATGGGTTGCTCAGGGAAGTTGTGAATGCTCCATCCCTGACAGTGTTCAAGGCTGGGTTGGACAGAGCCTTGGGTGGCACGATTTAGTGGGAGATGTCCCTGCCCATGGCAGGGGGGTTGGAACTACATGGCCTTAAGGTCCTTTCCAACCCTAACTGTTCTATGAATATATGATTCTATGATTCTATGTTTCTATGATTCTATTCTATGATTCATATAATTAGTTAGAATTTGAGCATTCTCTCTGAACAATGTGAATAATTGCAACTGACGGCCAACAAGGCATTACACTATTATAATAGCTTAAGTAGAAGCTATATCTTTGAACTACAAGAATAGTTTAACTTCTAAATCTGAATCTAACGGAGTATATGCTCTTTCATGCTATGTACATATCTTTGCTCTGATTACAGTTTTTGAGCAACACAGAATGTATGTTACATGTATTTTACATACTGATGGAATACTATATAACATTCATTAATGTCCTCATGTGGCCAGTAAGTTGAGTACGTTATCATTAATGTCCTCATGTGGCCAGTAAGTTGAGTACGTTACCTTAGTCTACATTATTAATTGTTAATTTAATGAAATTCACCCAATATAATGTTGAAATTGCATCATTTTGTTTATCCATTACAGGCTTGGTAGGGTCAAGCTTTTTATCTTCACACTCATCTTGTTTAAGGAGCAGTGCTTTTGAAAACAGTCTTTACCATGTTTTTTGTTGTAGATTAATACATTACTCTGAGCTTTGTGACAGAAATGAAATTGAAATCAGATCATTTCCTTGCCTCATTCACATTTATATCAATCTTAGAATATCTTTCCAAAATAAAATATGGGAGGTTCATTGGATTCCAAATTTGCATATCTGAAAGCAGTAGATATCTGTATTTTTTTACATTTCTCTTTCTTTTTATATCATATTTTTATCTTTTGCCTTGGAAACATTATGTGGACATGCCATGCTCTGAAAAAGCTATAGGCTTAATATTTGGGTGCTTAGAAAGATGTTATTCTGTCTATTGGCAAATGGGATACCATAAATGGTCTTTTTATGCAATTAAAGGCTGAAGTATTTGACAACAAGAAAGCACATTTATCAAAATATAATACACTTCAAACATTTTTCCTCTCACAATGGCTCAAAAACCCACAGCAATTTTAAAAATACTTTAGTGCTGATTTTTTCTTTGATGGTTTGAAGCTTCACTGCTATTCCGTCATCAGACTGCTCATGAGGATCACCATTTAGGTATGGTAACAATAGTTCTGAAAAAAAAAAGATCACTCTTAGGCTGTAATTAATCTGGTAGATTTAAAAAGTAGTAATTCCTCAGTGGAATTCCTCAATTTAAGTGGAAACAAACTGGACACATTGTCTTCATGTCTAATGGAGTGACATGGTGAAACAATCACCTCAGATTAAAGTTAAGCTAAGTCTATGAAAATGAATCCTAGATTTTCAGTATAAAGACATTGCATTATATCCCAGTTAACAACTTGTAGATTCTTTAAGAAATTAAACAAATCATATCACATTTAACACTGAAAAATGTTTGTTTTTTATTCTTTCACACAGGAGTAGCTTGCATGTAAGAGGCATTCAGCTCTAGCTTACATAGAGAAAACTCAGTGAAGCAGAGACTATGGCTAGGTACTATGAATAACTATTCATCAGTAACAGCAAAACATGACTGAACAAGCACAGATAAAACAGATTGTCTATCAGGCACAGGTACACAAAGAATCTGCAAACTTATTCACTAACCTGTTGGATTTATACAACCCTATCTAAGTAATTCTCAGAAAAATATGACAGTTCATGCTGTTTCCGATATAAGCTCAGAAATACAGCATTGCTTATTAGAGAAGGTCTTAAGCTACCAGCACCCTTGCTGAGAAAAATATTTATGGCTAACCTTTGCTAGGTCAGTGACAATAAGACTGGGAAAGTGTTTTTTAGAGAAAAAGCAGTCAGGTGGTTCAACATGAAATTAGATATGTTGCCAGACTCAGCAGGTAGCTGATAATACGATTGAAATTCAGGATATCTATAAAGAGAAAATAGTGCCTAGCATGCAGTCTGGGTCATGAGGAAAATGCTTTATCCTGTGCTGCTTTCAGTGTCCTGCATTTGTTTGAAATATCATACCACACACATTACTTTTTGCTCACTAAAGCATAGAGACTGTTTCATTGTCCAATGTTTCTAGTCACAGTTTTCAAGCATGCTTTGTTGGACTAAACTGTCGTGTTCCCTACATCAGTTTTGAATAGTGGTAGTATACACTATATTTCTATTAAAAGAAAAATCTGATGATTCTGTGCAACCTGGTGTCCCTGTCCATGGTAGTGGGGTTAGAACTAGATGATTAAGGTGCCTTCTGGCCCAAACCATTCTATGATTACATGATTCTGAAGGTGGAATCTGTAACTCAGCTGCACAAACTAAAGGAGAGCTTGTCTGGATTGAGGTTAGGATTGTGAAAGTTTTCTAACTATCCCTGTAAAGATGCAAGAAAATTTGCATGAAAGCTCTGAGAATGTGATTATCCCCAAAACACCAGGAGATGGAGAGAGGAAAGGTATACCAAATGAGAAATGTTTCTTTTTTATTTTTTGTTAAATGTCCACCACTGGATACAGATGGATACTGATATAAATGGAGATGTAAATGGAGCTTTAAATGGAGCTCTGGAATGACATTTTTATATTCTTAATGGTGATCATGAAGTATGTGTCCCAAAATATTAGCCTGTTAGCACTGATTGTGGCTGTGGGAAATTAAAATATTTAGACTGAGACCAATGCGGAAAGTATGATATGGTTTCTTTTTGAATAACTTGCTCAGATTTGTTGCTTGCAGCAAGGAAGTGTGGAGGCTGCAGCTATAGGGGCAACATTCTGTAAATTAAACATACCCATGGTTAACTCTCCGGCACTGAAATCAGTCAGTACAGAATGGTGAACATGCTCTCTGTTAAATTCTTTTACTCTCTGGAACAGTTAGTCCATATTAAATTGCTTGTTAGAAATGATCTTTGACTGGTACTTAACTACCCAACTGTACCTGAGAAAATGTTGCCTGGCCAAGGTTCAAACTAAGCCAGGAACTATTCTGAGACTTTACAATATATCAGGACTGAAGAGAACAGACTTCCTGACAGAGCACCTTGGAAATGAGTTCATTTGATCAAATGCAGACATCTGTGATGCCAATCTTCCCATCTGATTTAGATGTTTAGACTGTCTTTATAATCAGTAGAGAGAAACAGGCACATCTAGGCAAATGATTCACTCCATCACAAAGCAGACACTTAACATTCTCAGATTAATTGTCCCTTGCAAGTGCCCATTTTCTCTCTTTCCTGTAACGAGAATCCAGGAAGACAAATATACATGTCTCTATTGTAAATATTTAAAGATAAGACAAATGAATTCCAGACTAAATGCATTAAGATGTGCTGACTGAATCTGTGTCTTTGTGCTTTTATAGGGCTGTCCATGATTCATATTCAGATGGTGTAAAGCTCAGACTAATAAAGGACAAGAACTGATTTCTGTGCATCTGAGGAAAAAGTTATTTCATAGATCCTTCTTGTTTTATTAACCAAAATAACTCTATGAACTTCTGATTCTGCACTGGAAAATCAGAATTTGACTATATGTCTACTTTAAAGAACCTGTTTGTTTCCATTTTAGGGGCTTGTTTTAAGCTATTGACTTTTATTTATTCATAAATAATTAAAGAATAGAAAATAGATGCAGTAAGAGTAATTTTCTATTCATGTGGAAAGAAGAAATGAATCAAATATTTTACAGTCCCTGTAACTTTATAATCAAAGTGCAAAGGCAAGAAGATGGTTTTCCTGCAGGGAGATAATGTCTCAAACAGTCCAAGGTTATACTTGTTTCAGGCATAAACCAGTCAAAAATATAAATGCTAAAGCCAAGGTCACCCATGAATCAAGATTTAAGTGAATAGTGGTTGCAGGAATGAACTGTGAATGAGCCAAACACTGCAATGAGTCCATTATACTCTAAATCATTTCAAACTAATCAATAAAAAAATAAATCTCTGTTAATGAAAGAAAAAAAATATCTTTGATAATAATCTTGTGATTAAAGCACTAAAATGAAGCCAGCATGTCACCAATTCCCAATTGCTCCAAAGGCTTCCAGTGTAATACTTGATTGGTGGCTTTCAAGTGGTTGAATTGTTGCTTTGTCTATCATGAATAATATTTATTTCTAATTTTATTTGTATCTGTCAATGGAAATGTTATTCTGATATTTTATTGGGAATGCATAGATAAACTTGTACTTTTTTAGTTTCAAAAATAAAAATATCTGAGAAAAATAAGATGTTCCAAATCATGTATTTAGTTCAACTTTCTACTGTACCTCTTATTTCCCTCAAAAGCAAAATTGGATGAGGATGAGGGGGAGTCCAGGTTGAAGCTGTGGCTAAGGTAGCTGAAGAGAACTTGGAGATTTAGATATTATTTTGAATATTTGGATCTTCCCAAATACACATGTACCTATTCAAACATAAGAAGTTATAGAAATATAATGTTCTTCAAATTAAGACCATAAAAATTCTCTTTCCTGAGCAGGATCCTTACCTAAAACATGGTAACATTGTAGGTTAAAGACTATTTTTATTTACAATGTCTCAATGGCTTCTAAAGGATATTTCAGTCAGATCTTTCACATTATGTTTCCATTTGTCTCATGATGCATGTATATAAGATACACATGTACAAATAAATGAAATATGTATATAAATGCACAAAATAGGAAACAGTCATTCACACTTTTCCCAGATTTTCACATTACAGCTCAGACTTGTTCTGCCTTCCTTCAGGGATATTTTTTGGTACTGATGCATTAGTTGTAAACATTGCAACATAAGAGAACTGTTTTATCTTATAGAATAAGAAGGATGACTCATCTACTGAAAGGTCCTGCAGAGTGCTGACTTCACACGTTAGTTTACTGAAGTGTGGCAGGATGAGCTCAGTTTTTAATGAATTCATGACATATAATCAGCTGACATGCAAATTTATCCAAGAACTCCTTTCAGTTCTCCTTCAGTTTTCAGTGACTTTGGACTGACTTGTGTGTTGAACAATTATCACTTCACTTACATTTGCCTGGATAAGGATTTTAGAATTTAATTTCAGAACCCAGTTTTAAAATATTTATTTGCATATTCCCCAAAATGTTTCATAAAGGAGGTACTATCTATGTTATTATGTCACCATTCTTTCAGTTGCCTATAAGTATTAAGTTTTGAATGAGGAAAAATATATGCCAAAGAACCATTACTTCCTTTCCTTTCACACTTCACTAATAGTTGTACAGAGCATTACACCAATTAGGGTGCTTCACATATATGAAGCATGGATTATTACCAATTCCCTCTATGTGAAATGAAAAAGATAAAGAGGAGGGAACAAAACATTCTCTCTCTTAACAGGCACACTAAATGGCCTTGGCTAAATCTCATGATCAATCAATAATTTTATTTATTGTGAATAAATATGTGTCTGTTTTTGCCATGTGTGCAGTGAGGAAAACTCTTAATTTTCATTTAGATATATAGATTTTAAAATTTATTTATCTATTTGGTTAAAAGGAGTCACATTGTGGGAATCAGATTAGTTGTACAGGAATACTTAATTTAAAATATTTCACTTTACCAGTATAAGGCTGGTACTTTATAAATTTATAAATATGTATTAATGTTTTCTAAATATGTAAATAATCCTCTTCCCACATAACCTGCTAGGCAAACAATTCCTATTCAGCCAATCAGAAATTCAAGAAGTAGAGAATGAGCAGAGCTGGATTGTTTTCTAGACATTTTAAAGCAAGTAGATAATCCCTTATTTCTGAAAAATTATGCATTATATTTATAATACCAAAAATAATGATGTGCTACCTCAGACCATAATTGTCCTTATCTCACTAGCACCACAAGAATTTTGCATATTGCAGAAGGCATACGAGCTTTAGGTAAGGATGTAGGAAGTATGCAAACATTTGGGAATTTCTAGGTTACATAAGATGTATTTTAGAGTTTTTATCTTAAAGTCGCAAAGTCTTAGCAAAAACATATCGTAAAAGTCTTCCTGAGCTTGCTTTATAGATAGCTTCTCAGAGAATTCAGCATTTTAACTTCCCCCTCATTGTCCACCAAGGGGTGGGGTATTTGTATTTTTTCTCTCTCAGTGAAGTTCTGTCCAATTTAGTAAAAGGAAAAGAACATATTGAAAAAGTACTATTTGAAGACTATGAAATCTTGCTTTAATAGCATGAAAATATTAACAGGGTCATTTAGCTCAGTACTTCATTCATGCTCACCATTCCATTACCTGAAATTAAGAATTTTTCTTTTTTCTTTTTTCAGTATGCTTCTCTTTACCATCATCTACTATAAACAGGTAGACTTCATTTTTTTTATTAATATTATTGCTTTTTTCAAAAGAATTTATGTTTGTGGAATATGTATTTGAATCATCATCCTGACAAACATAAAAATATTGGCCAATATCATACTTCTAATCATATACAAACCTTTGAGAGTTAATTTCAGATTTAACACTTTTTAGAAGTAGATTTAGACACAGATGTTTGCTTGCTTTTTAACTTTTTTGATTGCTGATTTGCTAGAAGGTTTCCAAACACAGTATTCACTCAAAAGCTTATTTTATCATATCTGAAGTGGGGAATGTTTATGTTCACTTAATCATAGGATCATAGAATAGAATCATAGAATCATAGAATGGTTTGGGTTGGAAAGGACCTCAAGACAATCTAGTTCCTACCCTCCAGCAAGGATGTCTCACACTAGACCATGTCACCCAAGGCTCTGTCCAACCTGGTGTTGTACGCTGCCAGGGGCAGAGCATTCACGACTTCTTTCAGCAACATCTTCCAGTGCCTCACCAGCCTCACAGTAACGAACCTCTTCCTTATGTCTAACCCAAACTTATCCTGCTTTAGTTTGAACCCATTATCCCTTGTCCTATTGCTACAGTCCCTGATGAAGAGCCCATAAATCCCTGAAAGTGGAAGTGAATCCATAGAGAATGATATGACACTGGAATACAGATTGGATTATTTAATAATGCTTTGTGTTTACAAAATATAAATGGAGGTGTGTGATGAAGCTACACCAATTTAAGCTAATAGAGGAAGTGTGAGTTGGGGCAACTAGCTATATCAAATGAAAATTCAGTTAGACAATAGAATTATAAAGGTAAGTGTTAATGTGGCAGATTCTTAATTCTTAAAAAGAGCCTTCATACATTAATTCTACATTTGTTATCATCAGTAAAAGCCCATCTTTTTCTTAAAAGAAAACATTATATTTTAGTGTGGCCTATACTGTAATAATAAATTCCTGATGCCCATTGTTGCTGTCCCTGTCAGACTTCCTTTAATTCTCTGGTTTTATCATGTATCATTTTATTTTTAATGATGAATTTTTATACATTCCACTTCTCTGAGAACAGAAATGACAAGATAACTACTGAGAGAAGATTATATGAGTATGTCTACTTGTTAAGTAAAAAAGGGACAGAAAATGAAGCAATCCAGACTGCAGCTGAGCCAGATTTTTGTCAGAGCAAGTCTTGACTAGAGCCTGGACTATTTTGGAAAGAGATAGTTAAAATAGTCCAATAGAAAGCCAGGGACTGCATAAGGAGTAATCCACAGTGTGAAAACTCATCCCCTTACATATTTTTATTTAGTAATATAAATAAAAAACTCAGGTGTGTGATGATACTTGTCAATAAAAGAATAAGAATTAATACAAACTAATGGCAATTTTATCCTTACTCCTATGAAAACTGAATTGACTACAGTATACTATAGAATGAAATTACCAGTGCATTATTACCATAGTAGAAAGAATGTAACCAACTCATTTTAACAGGATTACAACAAAGATTATTATCTTTAGACTCTACAAATTTTACCTAGTAAGCTCTACTTACGTCTCATATTTGATGCAGAATATGTATGACCCTGTTGTCCACAGTGAAATATAATGAATCCACTTAAGAAATAATATTAGTAAAAAAATAAAAAAATAAGAGAATATAACATATCTATCTTGCATAGCACTATTAAATAGTGCATACCATTGTAAAATTAGACAATATGAGATTACATCATGTTGAAACAGTGATGACAGCATCATATGCTAGACAGAGTTGTTTTCTGAAGAACAGTCACAAGGATGGTTACAACTGCTGCTGTTAAAAAAAAATATATTCTTGATGGGAAAATTGCCTGATACTTTATTGAAATGATGATATTTCAGTCTTATTCCTGACAAACAACAAAATAAGAACTTCAATTTGCAAAGCGGGCAGTGAGGTTTTTTATTGTGAAAAAGTTCTTTTACTTTCTGAATAATAAATATTAATTTTTAGAGACATGAAAGTTAAGATTCTATATTTGACTGAAATACAGATAACTTCTGAAGAATCATATGACAACTAGAATGTAATTTCTGTCTTATATTGTTTATAAGCATTTTAGTGAGAAGTATAAATTAAGTATAATTGCCCTACTTTCTTTTATCTTAATTGATGTATTTTCTGGGTATTATTTTTGACATTTTTCTTTGTTGCAATATTGTTATACTTTTTCAGGAAAATGACCCAGTTTTGTAACGATATGCTTGCAAAGCCTGAAGAGTGTAAAAAATAAAGCTTCATGTGGCATGTGGGTATTTTGATTTCACTACTTTTTTTAAGAGGGATATGGTTTACTTTTATTTTTCCTGCAGCTTAGGTTCATTTTGTCATGGACTTTCTTGAAAGTCTAGGAAAGCTTATTGAGATACTAGAATGGGGAAGAAGCATTTAAGTGGTGTGTCCACCGTATTCTCTGTTTTATTTTATTATGCTACTGCAATAATATTTTTGGTTTTAATTTTGAAAAGTTTTTTTTCTTTCTTGTTTTAAGGTCAAATATTGCTTGGTTTGGTCTACATAATCAAACTTTTGGACTTTGAGAGACGGGTAATAATTTTCTTTTTATCTATTAAAATACTTTAGAAGATATGGAGATCAAAGACTGCAAGGAAACTGAAATCTAATTTGTTTAGACATACTATGAATTACATATCAGAAAGTCCAGCTTATTAGGAAGTAGCTCTCTTTTCTATTCTCTTTTGTCTGAGTGGAATAATACAAAAGAATCAAAATTACTTCACCCTTCCACAGAGACTCCTGTTGTTTTGGGCAGAGATTTCATTAGAATGGGGCATAAAGTGATACATGGGTCAGTAGGTTCAGCCTGTAAGTGTAGATACCTAAGTCACAAATCTCAGATAATAAGATGATGTAATCTAGTGACAATGCTAATACACGTCAACCCTCTGAAATCACTCAGTGGGAGTTAGAAGTTTCCAGGATTTTGAACTATAGCTTTCTGAGAAGAATGTTCATGCAGCTGACATATTCCAAGTAACATCCATCCTGTTATCTAAGAAATAATATATAACCCATATCAGAATTCCTTTTTTTAAAAAAAAGAAAACAAGCAAACAAAAGGAAAAACACATAAGTGGTTACTAATGCTATTGGCGTCTGGAGGATGTTACTATTTTACCTGTTCTTATCTTTTACAGAATGCAGCAAAATCAAAGAGAAGATAGGAAGTAATTGGGTGGGTATTTCTTCTAAAGACAATGGAATAAAAGTTTCTTAACAGTGTCTGAAGGGTAAGACTCTAGGAATACTTTTCATCTTCTTAACTTGGGCACCTCCTTTGGTTGTGCCCTGACCGCACAGCAGCATGAGAGCAGATGCACACTCTCTCTTCATCTGATTCATAGATGCTATTGCATGAAGGGAAAAAGAGAGTGCTCACCTGCTCTCAGGAAGGGAGCATGCAGCATCCCCTACCAAAAAGTCAGCTACTCTGAATGGTATTGACAAGTGTACTCTACTTGCCAGAGAACGCATCTGTCCTATGATTTTGATGCAACCATTTCCTATTAAACAATGCCTAACAAGAAAACTTGCATGAAAAAATGAAATAAATAAGATTGATTTAGCCCAATGAGTTAACTAAAATTAGCCAAAATCCTTAGTATTATTTCTCACCTGATGAAGACATATTTTTTGATAGAAATCCATTACTTATTAAAACAAACAGAAAGGATATAACTCAATGTCTTTATAACCAAGAAATGTAAAAAAAAAACCCCAAACTTTATATGGGAAAGTTAATTAATTACAGAAAAAAAGTAATAAGTAGAGAAGCTTCTGAAACTGTAAAACTGGATTTTTCCTAAGCAGTAATAGATAATAAGTGCAAAATCTTCCCAGAAGATGCCTAAACATATATATGGACATGTCTGTGTTTCATGAAGTTACTATTTTAAATTATAGTAAGAAATTAAAATAGGCTAATATTACTTAGAACATGAAAATAATAAAGCAGAAAAAAACAAATAATTTAAAATTTTGGACAAATCAGATAATGAGAAATAGCTTGCTATGATTTTTTCATAAGACTTCAGTATAAAAACATAGTTTTTGGTGATAGTTTCAACAGAATTTTCCAATTCAAATATATCTTGAAATAATCTAATCTTCTTAATAATTTAAAAATGAAAAAATATTATTTCTCTGTTCTAAAAATGAAGTGAGGGTGGAATTCTTTTCCAGGTATTATGTACTTAGCATAGCTTTTCTCTGATTTTTTTTTTTTTTTAACCTAAATATAACTGTCTAAACTTGGGCTTCTAATGCTTCCTTGTGGTTTTAGCAAAGCATCTCTGCCCTTCTGAAACAGCAGCTGGAAGCCAGGTGAAATCTACTAAGAAATTTCAAATTCCACTAGACACCATATATCCTCAACTTGAGGTCCCAGATTGAATGTATATACATAAATCCCTACACACACAAACCCCATCCCCTCCAAATTCATCTAAATTAATGCGGTAGTTAGTGGAGATCTAGGAATTAATTTGTCTGACTATAATTGCTACTGGAATTTAATATGTCAGATACTACTGAAGACACCTGTGCAGACTTAATATGTATGACACAGAAGCACTAGTAATGTCCTGTAACAGAGGCAGAGATTACACAAGATGGTCTAGGACATCTCAATGCCAGTAGACATGCTTGTGTCAGCAAATGAATCATGCCATGAGTCAGTAAGATCAGTGGAAACTGGAGAGATAAGCAACTAACCAGGTGTGTCTGCATCAGGATAAACTGATCGCTATCATCATGACAAAAACTAGAGCTAACACCATCTGCAAAGCATCAGAGAGAACAAAGTAGGAGTTTTTTCCATCAGGATTAGCAGTTAGAGCACTGTAAATGCAGCTAGTCTTTTATGGTTTGGAAACTGAACCAAACCTCACATGACACATATGAAAGAGAAATTTATTTGGGCTACAGTGAGTAAAAAAATAACACTGAATGACAATTATATTAGTTGTCATAATGGGAGTATTTAATATTAATAATACATGGAACATTAGCTGTTAAAGACATAGTTTACAGTGAGGTAAAGCAGGAACTCCAAGAAAAAAAATAGAAATAACGTAACTATCATGTTGGGTAGCTCAATACCTACTGCACATAGAATCATGGAATCATAGAATAGTTAGGGTTGGAAAGGACCATAACATAATCTAGTTCAAACCCCCTGCCATGGGCAGGGATGCCCCAAACTAGACCATGTTGCCCAAGGCTTTGTCTGGCCTGGCCTTGAACACATTTACCACTTTGGGCAACCTGTTCCAGTGCCTCACCACCCTCACAATAAAGACCTTCTTCCTTATATCTAACCCGAACTTCCCCTGTTTTAATTTAGACCCATTACCCCTTGTCCTCATGCTAAATGATTTTAGTACCACTAAAGAATACATAAATACATACTTATGCTGTTGTTGCCTCCTAACATTAAATATTGATTGTGCAGGCTATGTGCATGTGGTTTATTCCAAACCATAATGTACAGTGCAGAAGGTTACTATTCAAATCACCTGCAAATAATTTTTCACACAAGATTTTCTGAGTAATGGAATAATTCACTGAAAATTTTAGGTATGACATGTATTATGCTTAGTTTCTTGAACAGACAGAAGATGGACAGGATTAAGACTATATTCAGGACAAAGATATTAATTTAGTAATTGAGAAAGCTAAGAATAGTGAGAGACATGAGTTATTCCCTACTGAATCTGAAAATACTGTTGAAACTTTCCTCCAAAGTAACCCACAAGCTATTACTGTGTAGATCAAAAGATTAAATTAATTTATAAATACAGATGTCAGAATACACTGTGGAGAGACTGAAGAGTAAATAAGCAGGAAATCCATTGCAACAAAGAGATCAGCAAGGTGGGAAGTGCCTGTTGCATTGAGAAAGGAAGAAAAGATGAAGCATTGTACTCAGTGCCATAAATATTGTAAGAAGAAATGAAGAACTATAGACCAGGAGCCCACATAGTCAATGTCTAAACCCCACCAAATTTAGGAGGCAAATATAAAGTCCTCTAGAATAGAAGCCTTAGAGGCAGCAGTGATGAAGCAGTTTGAGTTTTCTGTAATGCCTGTGAGAAGTTAAATCAGGAAGAACTTATTTGCCTTCTCTTCTACAGTGAACTACAAGCATTTGCAATAAGTGATACAAGTAAATCTTAGCCCAAGCTCACACTCTGATTTCATTTTTCACCCTGAAGTGCCTTCTCATCTGTCACTTGCTTTGGATCAAGGAGCACTGACATTGTAATATTAGGCAGTTCCTCTGTGTGTTTGCAATAAGGAAATCATAAATTTTCCCCACCCTTTGCTTCCCTCCCTGTTCTGAGCACTCCACAAGACATGTAAATACGTGCATTTAAAGGCAATTTTGTGGAAAAAATACCTCAAGCAAACAAAACCCCTGATAACTTAGTCTCTTAAAGACTATATATCTTTAATAATAGAAAGTTTTGAAAATGCTGATGTCCTTGATAAAATAGTGATTTCATAGAAGAGAAACTGCACTGAGAAACCAGTAATCCATTGTAGACTTAAATACCATGAAATAATCACAGATTAATCTCTAAGCAAATTTCAACAAGAAAAATAACACAAGGATACTTGAATGTGGTAATGAAGCTGGTGACAGGCAAAAGTTACTGAGTGAAATATGGAAAAAGATTTATTCAAAGATAAATGATGGAAATAGACCAACCCTAAACTGTGTTTAAAAATAGAGGCATCTTTCTGCCCCTTGCTGTATATCTTCTGCTACGTTTGTCCAAACTTTCATTTTACTAAATTCTCCCCATATTCCTATTTCTATTTCTTACCCCTCTCCTCCACCCCCACTTTTTTTTTCCATTTTCAGTTTTCCATTCATGAAAATGAATGGAAAAGTAGGCTCTTCTTTCCGCAGAAATAACTACATATGTTACTAAACAGAAGGGATGGAGTGGGATTATCTAAATAAAGCAAGGGAGAGGTAGATAGAAATGTTACAGTTCTTGTGAGGACAAGAACCTTGTTGACCTGCTTGCACAAGATAGATTAGGATGGGGGGGGGGGGTATGCTTATGGAAATAGAAATAATCCAGTGAATCAACTTCTTTTAATACAGTTTTCCTTTCAACAGCTTGGCAGCTCCATTTTCTCCGATTTTTGGAATATTTTATTCTAATCTTTCATATAAATTTTAGAGTTTTTCTACATCAGTTGGAAAGAAAGAGAAGCTGAGACTGCATCTTTGTTGCTGGTAAACAGCTTGAACTATTGAGAAATAACCGTACGGTGATTATGCAAATCAAATAAACTCAACCAACCAGTGTGCAGAGAAATGCACAGCTAAGGAAAAATCTATACAGGTATGTATCAATAGCTGTTCAGTTGTTTTGTGCTCTGATTGGTTAGAGCAAGTCTATTTCTATGTGTTATTCTTGCATTGGTGAAAAGCTACGAGACGTACAGGACTGGTTCACAAAATGTTTAGAAAATTATCTTTATTATCTAAAGAATTTGGCTGCTTAAATACAAAAGAGATAAATTTAGCCATCAAATTCAACATTTTTATGGAATAGAGTAATGCTTTTTCATTTATTACTGCTTACAGCTGCAGTTCAGTTGTGGAGGTGTGCAATTAATAGCATAAAATATACTTGGAAACATTACCTCAGTTCAACAGGAAGATATTGTCCACAACTGTACTATAAGGTTCACAAATTTGTTTCTTTAATTTTTTGAATATTCTTTAATATTATATTTTCATTTAAGAACTTCTGTTGGACATGAGTTGTACTTCATTTAAACATTTTACATTGTTCATTTTATATGTTAACTGGTCTGGAGAAAGATTGAGATTATCCAAAGAACTCATATACCAAACACTTTTAAAACCCAGTAGCTTCATAGAATCATAGAATGGTTAGGGTTGGAAAGGACCTTAAGATCATCCAGTTCCAACCCCCCTGCCATGGGCAGGGACACCTTATGTTAAATCATATCACCCAAGGCCTCGTCCAACCTGGTCTTGAACACTGCCAGGGATGGAGCATTCACAACCTCCCTGGGCAACCTATTCCAGTGCCTCACCACCCTAACAGGAAAGCATTTCCTTCTTATATCCAACCTAAACTTTCCCTGTTAAGTTTTAACCCATTACCCCTTGTCCTGTCAAAAAGAATCTTTGCAATATTTCTCAAATACCAAGCGTTCCCAAATCTTGAAGCAACAAAGTGAAATTGAATTCTTCTTAGAAGCAGCAATAAACTTGTGGTATCTCTAGAGCAGCACCTATTTTCTCCTCTATTATGTAGGCTTAGGACTTTCAGTTTTGAATTCCTTCAGTCCTCAGTTAACAAAGTGATGTGCAATGAATTTGCCATCCATGAACTTTGTGCTGATTTCATAAAATCCAAAAAATGATTTTTAACCGTATAACAAGGATATACTTTGTCTAGCTCAGTTGCTCTGGGGCAAGAAGGGAGTTCCACGTGGATATTAATAACCTTAGAAGTACCTTTTGCATCTCATTATTTTTCACTGTTAGTCTCATTATTCTTTGAACTGTCAATTAAGTAATGTGGGATTAAGGATCCTTTTTTTTGTGGCTGTAGAGGGGTTGCATGAGGCTGTTGCTAAGGAAAGCCAAAATTATCAGCAAATAATATAACCTCCAAAAAATAAGACATAGTCTTAAAAAAGCATATTAGGATCCTGAAGAGTTCTGAGTCCATTGCTAGATTAATAAATTTACACAGAATTACGTTAATTAGGTTGAAAATATCTAAATTTCTTTTCATTTGTAAAGAAGTATTTCTCTAATACTTTAAATATGCCAGGAACAATGGATTGATATCATTGCCTGGGAAGTAACTATGTGAGGACTTTATCAACAATTAATTAGAAGATAAAGTTTTAATCAATGTTACTTCACATGAGGTCAAGAATAATAGTGTTTTTCAAAAACCTAAAATTCCTGTTGTCTTATTTTCTGATTAGTGTATATCTGACTGATTGAGACAACCGTGTTGCCACTGTGTGTTTTGACTTCTTGAACATTTAAGACTCTGTGTGTGCCATTATGGTTTACTAATGATCACTATTATAAAATAACATGCCTTAAGAATTTTGTAAATGCTCGAGGTGAGAAAAGTGAGGGAATACTGAGACCTGGGGATATTTTCTTCCTGGCACACCATAGCAGAGTCTGTGTGGACTCTTAGTACCAGGGCTGTTTTCCCACCCCAGCTGGGTCAAAGCAGGGCTGTTATGGCTCACTGCCCCAGATCCAGTCAGCTTCCAGGTTGAATGTGTTTTCCCACAGACACACACACAGTACAAGCAAGGCTGGACATACACACCTGTACAGACAGCAGTGCCTATCTTGGCACTCACAAGACAAGAACAGTGCAGCCTATTCCTTTTCACCCTTACTTCCTGATCAGGTTGGGAGTTTGATAGTTGAGTAGTATATACACCTCCCTGGAAAAAAAATATGTCACCAGTAGCTGATTTCAAGTCCTCAGTTGACCCAGTATTTGGCCCCCCTACCCTGATCTCCTTCAGCTGATGCAACCTGGACTTGTGAGTTCTTCAGACTTATGGTGTCCCCCTCCAGCAGCTGGCACTCAGACCTCTTACCATGCTTACACACTAATCTAACATGAACTTTCCTAACACTCACATGCACAGTGTTATGATCGAGAGTTCATACACAGAGCAGACAGTTAGAAATTAATAAGAATGAGGGATAAAGTGCAATGGTCAAGCATAGGGTTCAGTTGGGCAAGCTTATCAACTAGAACTTACTGAACCATGAGCAATACTTTTGTATGCCTTTTATCCTTTACTCTTTCATGGTTATTAATCTTAATTTACCTTGACCCCCCCTCCCTCACTTTATTCTTCCCCCTAAAAATCCCATAATAAGTTTTACACAGTCCCAGAATGCTCTCTGCTGTGTTCCCAATTTCACTTCCTCCTCCATCACATTGGTAATTCTGTACTCATTTAGTTTGCATGACATTCTAGGGGGAAACTCTTTCACTGAATTGTCTTAATGGGTTCCTCTGTGATAATCTAAGGAGCAGTCAATTCAATAACTCTGTTTTCAAAGGTAAGGTTACTAGGATTCCTCCAGCTGTCATTTTCCCTCTGATTCTCCTGGTGGATTTTTTTTTTTTGGTGTGTTTAATTTACTTAGCCTTCAGTCAAATAATCTAACAATAAACAGTGAAAAGGAAACAAAGAAAAAAGGTATGTCAAATCATAAGTAATATGATTGTAAAGAAATAAAATAACAACATGAATGTCAAATTACACAAGGGAAAGAGAAGAAAACCTAAATTTCTGGAGACAAGAGAATGTGTTTCATAACAACTGTATGCTCTCCAAATCTTGCACGCCTTTAATTATCTGTTTAAAGCTGACACTGGTCAGCTTTCACAAGATTTGCTTTCTTGAAATCAGCAAATCAGAATAAACTGGTCTAATTTATTAACTTCTGTGGCTTGCCAGCAACAAAACAGAAGTTTCAGAACCCCATATATAGTATTCTCCCTATAGCACAGGATTCATTTTGGGGTCTGGTAGAAGAAAAATGCTTCTGAGAATAAACAGTATCAAGTGACTTTCAGGAAACTGAAGCTATTAGACAGACAACTCACAGTTGCACAATGTCTCCCACTAGTATGTTTGAGAAGAGCCTAGATATCATGATACTTGAGGGAAATAAATAAAGAAAGCCTCCTTTAGTCAAAGCAAGACAGAATTATCCTATTTTCATGCTGATATTCAAGAAGAGAGGAAATACCATACTAAAAATACAGCTGTTGTAAAAGTTTAAACAAAATCCATATTAGGCTGTCTGAAGAAATTGTGAGGAGACATGAATACCTAAAGTGTGAAAAACAGTTCATACTGGAAGGTTTTTTTACCTTGAGGGCCTAGAAGATGCAATTAGGGAACCAAGGTGATACTTTTATGACTGAAGCTGATTACATTCTGGAGTGGTCATCTAGGGGATATGACTGACTTGCTCTTAATAGAGATTTCAAGTCAAATTGGATAATATACTTAACAATATGCTCCATTTGGAACTTGTTTATCTGTATTTACAGAAACAGTGGTCTTTGCTTACAGTATAGTCTGCAGTCTGTTAGGTACACCAAGGTGCATTTTTTTTTTGCCAGAATTACTTTCCAAAATATAACAAATTAGCTTTTCTAATAAAATTTCTGATAATGATTAGAGCTATTTACCTGAAATAAACAGGAAATACTCTTTCTGTTTATTTAACTAAAGCTTTTGGGTGGGTGTGGGGGTGATTTGGTTTTGACTTTCTTGAGAATGACAAATGGCCACAGCTGCAGATAATTCAATGATGAGTCAGTGGTGCCTTGCTGCCTGATGGCTTTCTCACAGTGTTGAAGGATTGCAAAATACAGAACAGGGAAGCAGTCAGTTCCTTAGTAAAGTCAGGGAAGCTTCTGCAAGGCAGTGTTTCTCCCTAGCATGAGGCTGAGTTTCACATCTAGAATAGTAAATGTATGTTTGGTTTACATGCATTATGTAACACATGTCATCTTATCAATTTTGTCAATCTATGCAAGTCTGCAAGGTTTAGTGACATCCCAGCTTCGTTTTCTACTCGTTTAGCATTCTGAAGACTAATAAAATAGCTTCAATATATAATTAGCCTGACTAAGAGCTCTAGTAGTGTCTTTAGCTGTCAACGTCTGTGAAATCTGTGTCTTCAAAGAAGTGACAAAAGCCTGTTATTATCCAACCCAGATGAAATGTTGTCAGTAGTGATATGCACAGATACTGTAGCCAGTTGTTTTTTTTTTCTATATCAAAGTCTTTTTTTTTTTTTTTAAATAAAGCTGTTTCAAAATGACAATATTTAGGATTACACACCAGAGGTCACATTTATAAAACAGGAATAGCCTGAATATCTACCCCCAAAGTGTTTGTCTTAAATATCGTCTTTTATTTTGTAAGTTTTAAGAGGAGAAATATTAAAAAAAAAAAAAAGTCAAAGGGAAAGTTTAAACTATGTTTGACTAAATCTGCAGACATTTCTTGCCTCACTTGCAAGGAAGGACATATAGGTACTGTCTTATAGTAAGGATACTCTAGAAGCTGTTGGGGATTGTCGTGGTTTAAGCCCAGCCGGCAATATGAACCACACTGCCACTCGCTCACTCTCCCCTCCACCCTTTGTCCTCCCGACCCCACAGGGATGGGGAGAAGAACCGAAAGAGTGTAGCTCCCACAGGTTGAGATAAGAATAGTCCAGTAGCTAAGGTATAACACAAACCACTAATGCTACCACCAATAATAATAATGATAAGGGAAACAACAAGGAAAGAGACTATAACCGCTCACCACCCGCCGACCGATACCCAACCCGACTGAGCAGCAATCTACCCTTCCGGGTAACTGCCCCCAGTTTTACATCCTGGGCACGATGTGCTGTGGTATGGAATACCTCTTTGGCTAGTTTGGGTCAGGTGTCCGGTCTCTGCTTCCTCCTGGATTCCCCTCCTCCCTGGCAGAGCACAAGACTCAGGAAGACCTTAGAGTAAACATGACTTAGCAACAACTAAAAACATCAGTGTTATCAGCATTGTTCCCAGACTGAAAGTCAAAAACACAGTAGTGCAACAGCTACCACAAAGGAGAAACATGACTGCTACTGCTGAACCCAGGACAGTATCCACCCCTTATTCCATACCATTCACATCATACTTAGATCCCATATTTTTCAATATTACATCACTCTTGTCTTGTATATATATATATGTGTGTATATACATATATATACATATATATACAAATACACACACAAAGAGAGAGATATCATTTTTTAGTGCATGGACCAACCCCTATAAAGCTGCTGAGTTCATCCGATCCAATGCTGTGTTGGATTGTTGCCTGCTGATGACACCGCAGGACACATCTGGTTTCATCATTCTTTGCTGGGATGATGGTCGGAGGGAAGTCAGGGTTTACCAACCAAGTGGCCTTTGGTAAGTGTGTATCCCAATGCTTGAAAGTCCCACCACCCATTGCTCTCAGTGTAGTGTTTAAGAGCCCATTGTACCGTTCGATCTTCCCAGAGGCTGGTGCACGGTAGGGGATGTGATATACCCTCTCAATACCATGCTCTTTGGCCCAAATGTCTATAACGTTATTCTGGAAATGAGTCCCATTGTCTGACTCAATTCTCTCTGGGATACTGTGTCGCCACAAGATTTTGTTTCTCAAGGCCCAGGATAGTGTTCTGGGCAGTGGCGTGGGGCACAGCATATGTTTCCAGCCATCTGGTGATTGCTTCCACCATGGTAAGCACATGGCGCTTGCCTTGGCGGGTTGGTGGCAGTGTGATATAGTCAATCTGTCAGGCCTCCCCATATTTATACTTCAACCATCGTCCTCCATACCAAAGAGGCTTTAACCGCTTGGCTTGTTTAATTGCAGCACATGTTTCACACTCATGAATAACCTGGGCAATTGTGTCCATTGTTAAATATACCCCTCGATCACAGGCCCATCTATATGTTGCATCTCTGCCCCGATGGCCTGAAGTGTCATGGGCCCACTGGGCCAAAAATAATTCACCTTTATGTTGCCAATCTAAGTCCATCTGAACCACTTCAATCTTAGCAGATTGAATCTTTATCCACTTGTTGGCTGTTCTGGTGCTCCTCAGTGGCCTGACTCTTGGGTACATGGGCATCTACATGACGTGCCTTCACCACCAGGTTCTGCACCCTGGCAGCAATATCTTTCCACAGTGCAGCAGCCCAGATGGGCTCCCCTCTGCATTGCCCATTGCTCTGCTCCAACTGCTGCAGCAACCCCCACAGGGCATTTGCCACCATCCATGAGTCAGTATAAAGTACTGGCCGTTTTTCTTATTCAGCAACGTCCAATGCCAGCTGGATGGCTTTCATCTTGGCAGACTGACTCGATTCACCCTCTTCTTCAGCAGTTTCTGCAAATTGTTGTTGGAGGCTCCATGCAGCTGCCTTCCATCTCTGATGCTTCCAAAGCACTGGAGGGACCCACTGGACTAGGTACTTGTCCATACTGTTCCATACACCCTACCACTTGTGGCTGTCCATCCTCAGGGAAAATCTCTTGGTGGTCGTCCCATACTGTTGTCTATTCCTAGACAAGACTCGAGCTGGACCCTGCTTAGCTTCCATGATTGGACAAGATCAGGCTTTCTCAGGGTGGTCACGCCACAGGCAAAACACAGACAACATATGCAGCCACAAGCTGGTTCCCAGCAAGAGGAGCAGGGTGCTTTCAAGGGCATTGAAAGGATATTCAGGATCTTTAAATCTTCCAGAATCTGCTCCCACTGTAAATAGTCTGGTGGGGGAGCAGAGGGTGTTAGGGAATGTCTCCTTCACAGGCTGACTACCCGAGGAGGTAAAAAAAAAGATGTGTAGCTGCTAAACACTTCCATTATATACCTCCCAAAGTACAGAGGTTATGACCACACTGGGAACACATACCAGCCCAGATTCATGATCAATGAGTCTATTGTATTACAAGTCATTGCCACAAAGTGCATGAAGGCAGGATTTTGTGTTGTGGAGCCCAGTCAATGATGCTCAGCTTGGACATGCTGGGACCATGATGGAATGAGGGCCAAGATCCATGATTCTCACTCAAAGCTCAAGATGGACCGAGCTAATTGTCCAGGAGCATCAAGAGCAGGAGTGCTTAGCAAAGAAAGGTGAGCTGGCAGCCAAGGGTGGCAAAGGCAGAGGTAGAGGAAGTGCCTGCAGCTGCAAGAGTGCTGTCCCATGTTAGCTGAATAAGGTGAGCAGCCTGGGGTTTCATCAATAGTCTGCTGATCATGAAATGTGAGATGGCAAGTCAGGTCTGAGGTTGATGCGCGGATAAACTCCACAACTTGTTAAAAGTTGTAAAGTAGGTATGCTTTTATTCAGCGCTGAGACGCATAGGGATAATTCCTCAAAGTCATGCGTGTCTCAGTGTTGTTTCCCTCTACATTTATTCTCTAAAGTTATATATATTCATAAGGTTGCACAACACTCCTATACATATTCATGTCCTATCCCCGCTTCGTATTATAATGAGCCAGAAGGTCCTCTGTGCCTGCGCAGTGCCCCCTCTGGCCATGGGCAGGGGTCTCAAGATGAAGTAAATGACTCTTCCTCCTGTGGGTAGGGGTCTTCAAGATGAAGCAAATGAGTCTTCCTCTTCTTGCACTTTTCACCTTTTTTAGTCTTCACGTGTGGCCTTAGAGTTTGGTCAGTGTCCCAGCCGTAAATCCTCTGCTTCTCCCCTTTATCAGTAGATTCAGGCGTCTGCTTATCAACAGGACAAGAGGTCTCTGTTCTGCTTAGCAGGCATTTACAACAGACAATACTTTGTTTAAGCAAGCAAATTCCAGGACCAGATATCTGCTTTCCTTATCCACAGGACCGGAGGACTCTGTCCTGCTCAGCAAGCATTTACAAGAGATGGACAAGCAAATTCCTCTAACCCCCTTGTATAACCCCCCCTGTACAACCCCCTTGTACAACCCCCCTGTACTACCCCCCTGTACATTGGTCAACCCTCTGTATTAAGGTGAAGCCAGAAAGTCCAGTCTGCTCGTTGGTGCTCTCAGGCCACCTAAGAACTAATCAGAACAGTGTTAGCTCCTTCCGTCTTTCTCTTTTTTGGCCTTGCTCTTTAAAGTAACATTGATGAAAGCAAAGTTCTCTTGTGTCTACAGTGCTTGAACATTGCTTTATAGATTTTTATTTTTCCCTCCAAGAAAAGGATGCATTTTCTTGATGAGTTGCAGAAATATGACAGCATGATGAACAAAATATCACAGCAAAGTAAAAAATATGCATACTTGGAAGTTGTTGTTTTCTGTGAGGTTTTTACGTAGCTCTGGGAAGTTGCATTGTCAGAATGTAGCAAGTTGCAATCACAGCTGCTTTTCCATAGAGTAATAACATAAATTAACATATTCTGAAGGGCTGCAAATCAGCAGACAGACCATTTAATTTGATTATGAATTGGAAATGCTTCAACATTTGCCTTTAGTCTAGTTGTTGTGTCATTCAGTGTAACCACTTTATTATTTTCCACTGACCCATAATAAATTTCTTTTTTTTTCTAGACAGCTTGAAAAAAATGGCTTTTAACTTTTCAGACTAAAGTAGATTCTCACAGGCTTACTGCTGTACATTGGCTTTGCTTGCTCTGTTGTAGTAAAACTTGTCAACGAAAAAGCAGCATGAAACTTCAGACTTCTTTTTATCTCTATTTTAAATCACATATAATTCAGTGATACAGTCAATATTTCTCTTGTGCTAGGCTTCTACTACCAAAAATAATTATATGTAATAATTACATGTATAAAGATTAATTGCTTAGGTGACTATCAAGGATTTTATTAAGTTTCAACCTTGACTGAATTCATAACCTTATGACGGTGACATCGCACCCAGCTTTAATTGCTGAGGTGAGTAGAGGACGCCTTCAACACCGGAGCAGGGGGGGAGATCAGCGTCCAGGAGCCCCAAGTGAGAGACGAAGGAGCCTTAAGTCCTCGACAGGACCTGCCCAGGAGCCGGCAGCTCAGCTGATGCGAGCAGCTGACTCACAGGGGGCGGACGCAGGAAGAACAGCACCAGCTCTGAGCCCCAGGAAGTGCAAGTGACCAGGAGCGCGGCGAGGCAGGCAGGCAGGCACGCACGCACGCACGCACGCACATACGTACCAATAGACTGCAAGATGTCAGGGTAGCTGAGAGAAAATAGGAATGCTTGCTCCAGGCCCAAACTGTGCAGGGGCCTCAGGGCCTCAAGCTTCCCCTCCAGCTCATGAAGTAAAGAAGGAGGCCATTAACCCAGGAAGCTGGGAATTAGTGACAAAAAAAAAAAAAAAGGAGGAAAAGGACAATTAAAAGCAAGGGTCTTCATCCTAAATCTGTCGCCACCCAGAACCGCTTTGCTGTCCTGCAGGGGGCTAATGAGGAAATGCACTTGCACCAGAAACAACCAGCTGGTCCACTGGTAAAGATCTCTACTGGTGCTGCCAGGAAAAAGCAGCTGGTCATAGTAGTAGGGGACTCTACTTTGAAAGGGACAGAAACACTTGTCTGTTGGCCTGACCCAGTCTCAAGGGAGGTGTGTTGCCTACCAGGGGCATGCATCAGGAATGTGTCAGAAAGGCTGCCTGCTCTAGAAAGTCCCACGGACTATTACCCACTTCTAGTGACACATGTGGGCACTAGGGATACAGATAGCAGTAGCCCAGGGAAGATAAAAGAGGGACTACAGAGCCCTGGGAGAGGTGGTTAGGGCCACTGGAGCTCAGTCTTTACATCAATTCTCCAGGATACAGGGGAACACCTAAGAAAAGCTAGGAGGATTAGCCAAGTTAATAAATTCAGTCAGCTGATCGGAGCTAGCCCAGCTAGAGCCGCAGCCGGCACGCTTCAGCAACCGCGAGGGTCAGCGGAGATTAGGAAAATCAGAGGGGACAGCGCAGAGGCATGGCGATTCCCGACATCTCCCGATCCCCGAAGCTCCAGCAGCCCTTGCGAGAGAGCGGCTGACGTGGCGTGGCGGGGGGCATTCCCACGGTGACGGCGACCACCCCCCTGCCCCTTGCCTCGAAAGAGCTTCTGAGAGGGCAGCGGCGTCTGCCCAACAGGCGAAGGGAGGAACAAGGAGGTTGTGTTGCTGACTCTGTTGCTGGTGTCCCAGACTAGTGACCAATATGGTCACCTCCAGAAAGAGAGCTTGCAGTAAGAAGACTGTAGCAACTTAGAGAGAGACCCCGTCCCAAACCGTGGCTGTTCAGGTCTCTGGGTGCAGGGAGTGCCGCGCCTGCTGCTGCCAGGGGAGGGAGGACAGCATTCCACCTGTGTGAGGTGTGAGCAGGTAGAAGATCTGCTTAGCTTGGTGGCAAAACTTAAGGAGGAGGTTGAGACACTGAGGACCATCAGAGTGTGAAAGGGAGATCGACTGGTGGAGTAACTCCCTGGCATGCCAGTTGGAACTGGTGCGCGGATTGACTCCACAACTCGTTAAAAGTTGTAAAGTAGGTATGCTTTTTATTCAGCGCTGAGATGCATGGGGATAATTCCTCAAAGTCATGCATGTCTCAGTGTTGTTTCCCTCTACATTTATTCTCTAAAGTTATATGTATTCATAAGGTTGCACAACACGCCTATACATATTCATGTCCTATCCCTGCTTCATATTATAATGAGCCAGAAGGTCCTCTGCACCTGCACAGTGCCCCCTCTGGTCATGGGCAGGGGTCTCAAGATGAAGTAAATGACTCTTCCTCCTGTGGGTAGGGGTCTTCAAGATGAAGTAAATGAGTCTTCCTCTTCTTGCACTTTTCACCTTATAGTCTTCACATATGGCCTTAGGGTTTGGTCGGTATCCCAGCCATAAACCATCTGATTCTCCCCCTTATCAGTAGATTCAGGCGTCTGCTTTTCCTTATCAATAGCTGCTTATCAATAGGACCAAGTGTCTGCTTTTCCTTATCAATAGGGCCAGGTGCCTTTGTTCTGCTTAGCAGGCATTTACAACAGACAATACTTTCGTTTAAGCAAACAAATTCCTCTAACCCCCTTGTACAACCGCCTTGTACATTGGTCAACTCTCTGCATCAGAACGGTTCCAGGGAGATACCCCCCAAAAGGGGATGGACCCCCGGCCCTCTCAGACAGAGGGGGATGGCCCGAGACAGCCCCTGCCCTGTAGCTGTTGCGCAGAGGTGGAGGAGCAAAAAGACGACAAGGGTTGGAAGCGAGTTCCAGTTCGGCGTCCTGGGCAACCCTCCTCCATTCCTGCCCTGCTTCCCCAGGTGTCCCTCCATAATAGGTTCGAGGCCCTGGATTTTGATGGAGAGGTAGGTGAGGATGTGGTGCAAGGCCTGCCTACAAGACCACATAGGAAAAGGGGGTCGACTTTGCACCTCAAGACTGCCTCTGATAAGAAAGAAAGAAGGGTCATTGTAGTAGGAGATTCTCTTCTGAGAGGAGCAGAGGGCCCAATATGCAGAGTTAACCCTCATCATAGGGAAGTGTGTAGTCTGCCTGGAGCCCAGATCAGGGATATCACCAGGGCGCTCCCCAACCTGGTGCACCCGACAGACTACTACCCGCTGCTGGTCTTCCAGACAGGTGAGGGAGAAGCTGCTTCCTGCAGTCTGAGGGGGATGAAGAAAGACTACAGGGCCTTGGGGCGGATGGTGAAAGAGTCTGGGGCTCAAGTGATCTTCTCCTCACTCCTTCCATCTTCCATTGATGATGTGGGACGGAATGGGAAAATTCAGTCCATAAACGATTGGCTTCGAGACTGGTGCTGCAGGCGGGGCTTTGGATTCTTTGATAACAGCTGGTTTTATAGGGCACCAGTCTGGACAATGGCGTGTGGGAAAGGTTTATCTCACAGAGGCAAAAGGATGCTGGGGCACGAATTAGCAGATCTCATTTGGAGAGCTTTAAACTAGATTCGAAGGGGGATGGGGTTGTAGCTGGGCTTGCCCCAGTGGGGCAGCGCTCCAGAATTGATGAAGACTGGGAGGCCTCCTATAATCCTAGGGTGAAATTGGTGTGCTCAGCTCACTCCCTGGAATGTCTGTACACAGAAATAAGCAGGAGGAGTTAGAAACCTGTGTTAAGTCAGGAGATTATGATCTGGTGGCAATTACAGAGACGTGGTGGGACAGCTCACATGACTGGAATATAGTCATGGAGGGCTATGTCCTTTTCAGGAAAGACAGGCCAGCCAGGAGGGGTGGTGGGGTTGCTCTTCATGTGCGGGAGCAACTACAATGCACCGAGTTCTGTCAAGGAACAGATGACGAGGGAGTTGAGAGTCTGTGGGTGAGAATTAAGGGGCAGGCTGGCAGGGGGGATACTGTTGTGGGTGTCTGTTACAGACCACCAGATCAGGGTGAGGAAGTTGGCAAGGCCTTCTACAGGCAGCTGAGAGCGGCCTCACAGTCACAGGCCGTGGTCGTTGTGGGGGATTTTAACTTCCCTGATGTTTGCTGGAAGGACCACTCAGCAGCCCAGCCACAGTCCAGGAGGTTCCTCCAGTGTATGGATGATAACTTCCTCCTGCAAATGGTGGATGAGCCGACCAGGAGAGGAGCGCTGCTGGATCTCATCCTCACTAACAAGGAGGGTCTGGTCGAAGCAGTAAAGGTTGAGGGCTGCCTTGGTTGCAGTGACCACGAGATGGTGGAATTCAGGATCTTGTGTGGTAGGACCAGTGGAATAGCAAGTAGAATTGCAACCCTGGACTTTAGCAGGGCAAACTTTGGCCTTTTCAAGCAATTGCTAGGGGAAATCCCATGGGCAAGGCTGTTTGAAGGTAAAGGGGCCCAAGATAGTTGGTTGGCATTCAACGATTGCTTTTTCCGAGCTCAAGATCAGAGCATCCTGGCACATAGGAAGTCAAGGAAGAGGGCCAGGAGACCTGCGTGGCTAAATAGGGAATTGCTGGGTACGCTCAAGTGGAAGAGGAGAGTTTACAGGTCATGGAAGGAGGGGCTGGCCACTTGGGAGGAATATAAGGCTGCTGCTAGAGGATGTAGGAAGGCAGCTAGGATGACTAAGGCCTCCTTAGAATTAAATCTGGCAAGAGGGGTCAAGGACAGCAGAAAGAGCTTTTTCAAATACGTGGCAGATAAAACTAACACCAGAGGCAATGTAGGCCCACTGATGAACGGGATGGGTGCCCTGGTGACAGAAGATAAAGAGATGGCAGAGTTACTGAATGCCTTCTTTGTCTCTGTCTACTCTGCTGCAGGCAGTCCTGAAGAGCCCTGTACCCCTGAGACCTTAGATGAAGTCAGGTCAACGGAGCGGTTTGCCTTAGTCGATGAGGAATGGGTTAGAGACCAGTTGAGCAATCTGGACATCCATGAATCCATGGGTCCAGATGGGATGCACCCGCGGGTGCTGAGGGAACTGGCGGAAGTCATTGCTAGACCGCTCTCCATCATCTTTACCAAGTCTTGGGAAACAGGAGAGGTGCCTGAGGACTGGAGGAAAGCAAATGTCACTCCAGTCTTCCAAAAGGGCAAGAAGGAGGACCCGGGTAACTATAGACTGGTCAGCCTCACTTCCATCCCTGGGAAAGTGATGGAACACCTTATCCTTGGTGCCATCTTAAGGCATATCAAGGATAAGAGGGTTATGAGGGGCAGTCAACATGGCTTCACCAAGGGGAAATCATGCTTGACCAATCTCTTAGCCTTTTATGAGGAAATAACACGGTGGATGGATGATGGCAGAGCGGTGGATGTGGTCTTCCTTGACTTCAGCAAAGCATTTGACACAGTCTCCCACAGCATCCTCACAGCTAAATTGAGGAAGTGTGGTCTGGATGATCAGGTAGTGAGGTGGACTGCGAACTGGCTGAAGGAGAGAAGCCAGAGAGTTGTAGTCTATGGGGCGGAGTCTAGTTGGAGGCCTGTATCTAGTGGAGTGCCTCAAGGGTCAGTACTGGGACCAGTATTATTTAATATATTCATCAACGATTAAATGAGGGAATTGAGTGTACTATCAGCAAGGTTGTGCTGCCATTCAGCGAGACCTGGACAGGCTGGAGAGTTAGGCAGGGAATAATTTGATGAAATATAACAAGGGAAAGTGTAGAGTCCTGCGTCTGGGCAGGAACAACCCCAGGTTCCAGTATAGGTTGGGGAACGACCTGTTAGAGAGCAGTGTAGGAGAGAGGGACCTGAGTCCTAGTGGATGACTGGATGACCATGAGCCAACACTGTGCCCTTGTGGCCAAGAAGGCCAATGGCATCCTGGGGTGTATTAGAAGAGGGGTGGTTAGTAAGTCAAGAGAGGTCCTCCTTCCCCTCTACTCTGCCCTGGTGAGACCGCATCTGGAATATTCTGTCCAGTTCTGGGCCCCTCAGTTCAAGAGGGACAGGGAGCTGCTGGAGAGAGTCCAGCACAGGGCAACTAAGATGATTAAGGGAGTGGAGCATCTCCCTTATGAGGAAAGACTGAGGGAGCTGGGTCTCTATAGTTTGGAGAAGAGGAGACTGAGGGGTGACCTTATTAGTGTCTATAAATATATAAAGGGGGAGTGTCACGAGGATGGAGCCAGGCTCTACTCAGTGGCAAACAATGATAGGACGATGGGTAATGGGTACAAACTGGAACACAAGAGGTTCCACTTAAACTTGAGAAGAAACTTCTTCTCAGTGAGGGTGACAGAACACTGGAACAGGCTGCCCAGGGAGGTTGTGGAGTCTCCTTCTCTGGAGACATTCAAAACCCACCTGGACACATTCCTGTGTAACATTATCTAGGTGTTCCTGCTCTGGCAGGGGAATTGGACTAGATGATCTTCTGAGTTCTCTTCCAATCTCTGGCATACTGTGATAAATGGTTAAAAGGGTGGTGTCATAGTCAGAGGTTTGGGTGTCTTGGACACGGGACCCAAGTTTGTAAGCCAGGTCTAGTAGGGGCTGGTGCAGCTGCTCTGATAAAGAAGGGGAAGAGCAGTTTTGGGAGGAGGCTTGCCAGACTGGTCAAGGAGGCTTTAAAGTAGATGTGTTGGGGGAGGGGGGCATCACTGCATCCCAACACACCCAGTCAGTTGCCAGAGCCTATAAGAAATGCTCGGAGCAATGTAGATATATTCCAGCCACTCCAGCCAATGAGCCAGCTTCATTTGGAGCTCACCTCAGATGCCTCTATACAGATGCCCATAGCGTGGGGAACAAGCAAGAGGAATTAGAGATGTGTGCACATCTACGGGCATATGATACAATAGGCATCACAGAAACATGGTGAGATGGCTCCTGTGACTGGTGTATTAGAATGGAAGGTTACAGGCTCTTTAGAAAAGACAGGTCCGGTAGGCAGTGAGGCGGAGTTGCCCTTTATGTTAGGGATAGGCTGGAGAGTATAGAACTCTGTCTGGGGGCAGGTGAGCAGTTAACAGACAGTTTGTGGGTCAGGGTTAAAAGGAAAACAGCAATGGGAGACATTACTGTGGGGATCTGTTACAGACCGCCTGATCAAGAAGAACCTGCAGATGAAACACTCTATAGACAGATAGGAACAGCCTCACGCTTACAGGCCCTTGTTCTCATGGTGGACTTCAACCACCCTGACATCTGTTGGACAACTGTACGGCCCAGCACAAGCAATCCAGGAGGTTCCTCGATTGTGTAGAAGACAACTTCCTTCTGCAAACAATAGAGGAGCCAACAAGGAGAGGTGCCATGCTTGACCTTGTGCTCACCAACAGGGAAGGGCTGGTTGGAAACGTGGTTCTCCAGGGCAGCCTTGGAAGCAGTGATCATGAGATGGTTGAATTAGAGATCCTCAGGACAGTGAGAAGAGCGTGTAGCAAGCTCAGTGCCCTGGACTTCAAGAGAGCAGACTTTGGCCTCTTCAGGAACCTGCTTAGTAAAGTTCCATGGGATACAGCCCTAGAGGGCAGGGGGGCCCAAGGCTCTTGGCTGACATTCAAGGATCACCTGCTACAAGCTCAGAAGTGTTGCATCCCAGCTAGAAGAAAGTGCAGCAGGAGGGCCAGGAGACCTCTTTGGATGGATAAGGAGCTGCTGAGGAAAATTCAATTGAAAAAAGAGGCTTATGCTAAGTGGAAGCAAGGCCAGATGGCCTGGGAAGAGTACGGGGATGTTGTCCAGGAAGCTGGGGACCAGACTAGGAAAGCTAAGGCCCAGTTAGAATTAAACTTGGCTACGGATGTTAAGGATAACAGGAAGGGATTCTACAGGTACGTATCAAATAAAAAACAGACTAGGGACACCATAGGCCCCCTCTGGAAGCTCTCGGGAGAACTAGCTACACGGTATTTGGAGAAGGCTAAGATTCTGAATGGCTTCTTTGCCTCAGTGTTCACTGGTAAAGGCTCTGACCGCACCACCCAAGTCTTGGAAGGCAGACACAGGGATGGTGGGAATGATGACCTTAGGCTCACTGTAGGAGAGGACCTGGTTTGAGACCATCTTAAAAACCTGAATGTGCTCAAGTCCATGGGACCTCATGAAATCCATCTGCGGGTCCTGAAGGAGCTGGCAAATGAAGTTGCTAAGCCACTGGCCATCATATTTGAAAAATCATGGCAGTTATGTGAAGTTCCCGACGACTGGAAAAAGGGAAATATAACCCCCATTTTCAAGAAGGGGAAAATGGATGACCCAGGGAATTACAGACTAGTCAGTCTCGCCTGAAATATATAAAATGAAAATCCTTATAAGATTAAATAGGATCTGTGTGAAAAACTTACAAGGTGAAAATCATGTGAGTGTATAAAATGTGAATCTGAAAGTTTTCAGATTGGAAAAAAAATATAGAACTAGTATTTTGATGTTTGAAAACCAATTAAATATATATAGATTTGTATATATAATTGTTGTACAGAAATATACTGATGATAACTAGATATACCCCTGTTGATATAGGAATTAATGTACATACTTTGCATTAGTTCTGCATTGTTGTATTATTTCTCCTTACAGCATGAATAAACACAGCAGTAGCCCGTACAAAATATAGTAGATCTAAAGCTTCAAGTGCCTTAGATATCTGATCTTAACTTCCTTGCTTTTATTATTATTTTAATTTCAAATGGACATTTTAGGAGAAAGTCAGGTCTAAGCAGATGGTTGTCAGAAATGTGCTTACCATAATGCAATTGCAAGTTAGTGAATGAGCATTTGAAACTTGGAACCATATAAAATATTCCCCCATTAACATGCCAAAATAAATCAGAGTTGGAGAATATTTTATAAGTGTAATTGACTCTTCATTGTTTGTATTTTTGAAATATCAAGTGCAGAAAAAAACATGCTCAAAGGACTATGCAGAAACCTGTAACTAGAGTAGACTAAGATGAAATAGACACAGAAGCTTCAGATCATACGTGAACTTACCAATTAACTTCCTAAACAACCTGGAATAATTCATTCTGCTGAATCAAAAGCAGTAAGATTAATTAGATTAAAAATAACAGAAGAATATTAAACCAAACACCCAGCAAATTGAAGTTTGATTTTTAAGTGCTTTTTGCCAACACACTGCCGTCTTTTCTTGTGACATTTCCAGTGTTATTGAGTGATTCAGTTATCAAAAAAACAAATCTGAATGTGTGGATAATTAGCATGTTTTAAACTCAGCTGCAGTAGTCATGCATACTTGTAGGACTTAAAGGAGGAGAAACAAAACCAGAAATACAATAATGAGAAACTATGATTATTATGGAGTCTAAACCTGGTTAAATAAGGGATTCTACAGGTACATAGCAAATAAAAAGCAGACTAGGGAGAACGTTACTGCCCTCAGGAAGCTCTCAGGAGAACTAGCTACACAGGTTTTGGAGAAGGCTGAGGTTCTGAATGACTTCTTTGCTTCGGTCTTCACTGCAAAGGCTCTGACCACACCACCAAGTCTCGGAAGGCAGACGCAGGGACTGTGAGAATGAAGATCTTGGGCCCACTGTAGGAGAGGATCTGGTTCAAGACCATCTTAAAAATCTGAATGTGCACAAGTATATGGGTCCTGATGAAATCCGTCCGCGGGTCCTGAAGGAACTGGTGAATGAAGTTGCTAAACCGCTGGCTGTCATATTTGAGAAATCATGGCAGTCAGGTGAAGTTCCCGATGACTGGAAAAAGGGAAATATAACCCTCATTTTCAAGAAGGGGAAAATGGATGGCCCGGGGAATTACAGACCAGTCAGTCTCACCTCTGTGCCTGGCAAAATCTTGAAGCAGATTCTCCTGGAAGGCATGCTAAGGCACATGAAAAAACAACAAGGTGGTTGGTGACAGCCAGCATGGCTTCACTAAGGGGAAATCCTGCCTGACCAATGTGGTGGACTTCAATGATGGGGCTACAGAACAGGTGGACGGGGTAGAGCAGTTGATGTTATCTACCTGGACTTGTGTAAAGCCTTCGACACTGTTCCACACGACATCCTTGTCTCTAAATTGGAGAGCCATCAATTTGATGGATGGGGCACTCGGTGGATAAAGAACTGGCTGGAGGGCCGCATGCAAAGAGTTGTGGTCAGTGGCTGAGTGTCCAGCTGGAGACCAGTAACGAGTGGTGTCCCTCAGGGATCGGTGTTGGGACTGGTCTTGTTTGATATCTTTGTTGGTGACATGGACAGTGGGATTGAGTGCGCCCTCAGCAAGTTTGCTGATGACACCAAGCTGTGTGGTTCAGTTGATACACTGCAGGGAAGGAATGCCATCCAGAGGGACCTTGACAAGCTTGTGAGGTGGGCTGATACCAACCTCATGAATTTTAACCATGCCAAGTGCAAGGTCCTACATGCGGGTCAGAGCAATCCCAGGCACAGCTACAGGTTGGGCAGAGAAGAGGTTCAGAGCAGCCCTGCGGAGAAGGACTTGGGGGTGCTGGTCGATGAGAAAATGAAAATGAGCAGGCAGTGTGCGCTTGCAGCCCAGAAAGCCAACCGTATCCTGGGCTGCATCAAAAGGAGTGTGACCAGCAGGTCCAAGGAGGTGATCCTGCTCCTCCACTCTGCTCTTGTGAGACCTCACCTGGAGTATTGTGTGCAGTTCTGGTGTCCTCAATATAAAAAGGGCATGGAACTGTTGGAACAAGTCTGGAGAAGGGCCACAAGGATGATCAGGGGACTGGAGCTCTTATGAAGACAGGCTGAGGAAGTTGGGGATGTTCAGCCTGGAGAAGAAAAGGCTGCGTGGAGACCTCACAGCAGCCTTACAGTACCTGAATGGGGCCTATAGACATGCTGGGGAGGGACTCTTCATTAGGGACTGAAGTGATAGGACAAGGGGTAATGGGTTAAAACTTAAACAGGGGAAGTTTAGATTGGATATAAGGAGGAAATTCTTTCCTGTTAAGGTGGTGAGGCACTGGAATAGGTTGCCCAGGGAAGTTGTGAATGCTCCACCCTTAGCAGTGTTCAAGGCCAAGTTCGACAAAGCCTTGGGTGATATGGTTTAGTGTGAGGTGTCCCTGCCCACGGCAGGGGGGTTGGAACTAGATGATCTTAAGGTCCTTTCCAACCTGAACTATTCTATGATTCTACGAAATAAGGCTAACGAGTATATTCTAAAACTCTCATAGTAGGACCCCAACAGCACAGAAAATGCCTGCTTCTCTTCTTATTTTTTGAAAAGTACAAAGGGTAACTAAGTAAATGATGAACATGTAACAGATATTTGTGCATGTCATACATTAGACACAGATGGGTAGTTGACTTGTACTTTAAAAATCCCTGCTCTAAATTGTTCTTGTGTAGTTGATCTAATTGCAAGCATTGCTCATATGTAGAAGAATTTTTCTACCCTTTGTACCATTTCTTTCCCAGACGTTCTTGCCAACCCTTCTGCAGAGATTTCTTTCTCTCTTCATCCTACTCTTTACTCTTCATAAAAAACAGATTTCTTTTTTTTAGTGCCATAAACACACCTTGTATAGTTTTGTGAGTACCATGGAAGATGACTTAGAGCTGTTTCTAGTTCTATTGCACAAGAAGGAAACCAGGAAAGAGGGACTGCGAGACCAGGGCTTTCTGCTTTGTTTTCCACAGTAGTGAAGGTGAGATGGGGAAGGAGAAATGGAGAATAAGCACAAACACAAGATCCTTTACTCCTCCCTCAGCAGAAAGATCAGTGGTCTGTGTAAATAGAAGGTAGAGAAGTAAGAGGGTTCAGTCTAAGTGGTCTCAATCTTCTCAAAGGTGAAATAGCTAGCTGCTTGCAATGGGCTACTTTGGTCCTGGTTTGAGTCACACATACTTCTCATGTATCACAATTCCCTTCTCAATATTCCTTCCCTCCTCTTCTGCCTTATTCCTATTTATTTCCAGAGCAAGCAAGTCAGTGTTATCTACTTATTTATAAAAGTAGGCACTACCTAGAAAATAGCTGGCACAGAAGCCTCAGCTAGACTATTTACCACTATTCTTGTTACCCCGTGGTTGCTCTCTCTGGTGACAGGTTCCTTGAATGACATTTCAGTTGCTAGCTTTAGGATACCATCGCGGCCTTTTCAGCCTAAATTTTGATCAGTAGCATGGGCAGAAGAAAGGTTCTGGGTTTTGGTTTTGTTGCCCTCTGTATGAAGAAATAATGTACTCAAGGGCTTCTTGTGTTTGAAAGACTTGAAAAGAAGGAAAGACTGCTGCTGATTTCAGACACAGCAAAACTGTCTGTAAAGAATAATATTTTAAAGGAAGAGAAAGAAAAACCATGTACATGGCAGAGTTATTAAACCTAGAATTAGGTCTCCTGAAGGGAGGCACAGTGCTGGTGATGGGCTGTGTAGCAGTTTAGAACAAATGTGTGGATTCAGCCTCGTAGAACTATAAGAAAATTTTCTGAGCAGTCCTGCTGTCAACATAATAGTGTTTTGCATTTAATGAGTCATATTCACATATTATCAGACCTTGCATACTATCACTTTCCTGGAGGTGAGTACAAAGTACTCCTCCTTTTGAAATTAAACTGGAAATATGTATGTCGTTGCCATTAATTATCTGTTGGTTCAGCTTGGTTTTTTTTATCCTCCTAGTGTTGTCAGCTACGAAATTTATGAATGCCATTTCAATATTATCATACTTAAAACCACATCTGAGCATAATCCTGTTGTCCTACATGCTTTACTATGAAAACAAATGGTGCCTTACTCATAGGTCTTTGTAGACTAAAGGACAGATTTCATTGGTAAATGAGACTAGTAATAAGTAAAATCAAAATCAATAGTGATGAAAAAATTTGGAACAGGAAACCATAAAGATTGTGGATGTTTAATTTCTTCTCCCACTGTGTGGAATTTATTTCTGTTGATGGTTACCTAGGAAATGACTGTAGGATGGAATTTGTTTAATGGTATTGTCAGATTGATTGTCAGTTTTGAGCATGGTTGTAAGTAGTGGATGTACTCTTGATACTAGAAAAAAGGGAAGATAATTTGTTTTTCTCATTATCAATATCAAGGAATCTGTAGTAGAATGAACCTTTAGTCATTTTATTTCCTAAATCTTTCTTGGAAATAATTTATGTACTCATAGGTTAATTTATCCTGAGTGAATATTAAAATAATTTCCATTGCTAAAATAATACCCCAGTATGAAAGAATACTTTGTGGCTCATGTGAGACTGTTGAACATCTGCACTCTGTAATTTCTTCCTCTTGCAAATACTTGTCTAAAGGCTTTATGTATGTGCTCACAGTTAGAAGTTCTATGACAGTGTTTGCAGTCTATTCTGCCTATTAATTACCTCCTAAGTTACCTGTCCCAGATTCTTCCACACAAAGTCTTTTATAAAATCTAATTTTTTTTTAACTTATTGCCCTCTAGAGTCTTTATTTTGTAGTCTGTAAGTCTCAAGGTTTAGAATCTTTGTTACTTTTCCTAAAGATATCTTTCCAGGCTTGCTGGCCATTTATATGAATTCCCATAACAATTTTTAAACATCTTTTGAATATTAAAGGTCAGATTCTCACCAGTTTTTCACTATTTGGTAATCATTTATACCTGTATAACCTGAGTATAAGATACCAACATAAACTGGAATAATTTTATAACCACTTAACATTGGATAATTGGCAGTAAATAGTGCGAGGTAGTGAAAATTTAGGTGATAGACATGCAATTATGTTTAAAAAAAAAACAATAAAAACTCTTTCAAATTACAACCATGACATAAATAAAACAAAAGAAAACCACAAAAAACAAAAAAAATCAATGAGCTTTAAACTACCCTTCATTGTCTTTTAAAGTACTAAGTAAAAAGAGAAACCTACATCATCCCTTCAGTGCCAAAACACCTGAGCTGCATTACACAATGGAGATGATGGTGATTTTCAAAACCAAAGATACAATATTGCCAGCTCTTTTTAGCTCATGTCAAAATAGGGGTTGGCTAGATTGAAGGTCCCACTAGAATTCAAACATTGCTGCTTATTACAAAGAAAGAAGAGAGATTTCATGGTTGCTTTGGACCTACAAGCCTAAGAAAAATAACCACAAAATAGTGATTTACACCATAAAATTAAAATAGATCACTGCAGAAAAAAAAGAAAAAAAGAAAAAGAAAAAAGTTTTTCTTGGGGCAGAGGGTTGGGGTTTTTTGATTGGTTGGTTGGTTTGTGTCCCCACATTTGGATTGGGATTTTTTTTTCCTATTTTTGTGTGACAAAAAAGCAACTGCTTTTATTAGTTTTCCAATGTTCCCCTTTAGCATGTACAATAACTAGGTAAATGTTTTCACTAAGAACATTATAGAAACATGAAGAACTGAAATTATGAGAGTGAAAATAAAAATAATTATTACATAAAAAAATACCCCAGTGATAGTCAGACTGCACCACTAATTTCTGTTGTTTGTTCAGTGAGAAATTCTGAATCTGAAATATTCTGGTTTGAAATACTGTTGAAAGTGCCAGAGCATATTTTGCATGTACAATGGAGCACTCCAGAATCTCAAGCATCTGACTCAGAATTTAGCTCCAGCTTGATGCATAGTTTACTACCTAGAGACTGTGGAGAATTTTGGCATTTGTTTACTGCAGTTTGGACAGAGCATCTCTAATTTCCACTAGTAAGCAAGAGTCTGTCTGTAAGTGACCTTTCAAATTAATGAAATGGCAGGAAATAGACAAATAAATGACTACGATCAGAATGAAACCGCTATCTCTTATGAGATGGAGGAATATAATTTTAGGGAAAAATTTACATTCCACAAATGAGATGTTTGACGCTGATTAGCATTTACAGGGAACCATATATGTGAGCAATTTTTCCAGGAAGTAAAGAGAAAGTTATGGCAAAGAGCCAGCAAGCTGAAAAGATAGAACAGCATGGAGGCAAGATTACTAAAATACCAGCTATGAAGAAACCCAAAGAGAGGAAGCATTAAGACTATAAAGAGAATAGCAGGACTAGAAGGCAGGTAGCAGGGAGCTGACATAACGGGAGGAAGAAGTTGTCCATACCATGGAGTTCCACATCAGGAAGAATCACATAAGGATGTTGATTGTGATAAGTAGAACTTCTGTGGTACTTAGCTGCAAAAATCAGAAACAATAATCAGTGGCACGCAAGATTTTGGTAGCTAAAGCTATAAGACAGAGGTGTGTTAGAAGAAACACACATGCAAAAAAAAAAAGAGAAATATGAAAAAGGTCAGGCCATGTCCCCACTGATGTTCTGACACCATCTATGTCCTAGTGTTCATTGATAAAATTACCCTTTTTATTCTGTAAGCAGGCGAATGAATCTGTATAGGATGACATTTCTGATATGTGAATACATGACATATGCAAGGATAGGACAGGATACAGTAGTGGAATTCAAGACAATATTTATTTTTGCAGAATAAAATACCTAAAGTCTTTACCAAAAACTACTCTGAGAAAACTGGGGCTGTTCAGTGTAAAGAAGAGAAGGCTACATGCAGACCTCATAGCAGCCTTCCCATATCTGAAGGGGACCTACAAGGATGCTGGAGAGTGACACTTCATTAGGGACTGTAGTGATAGCACAAGGGGTAATGGTTTCAAACCTAAACAGGGGAAGTTTAGATTAGATATAAGGAAGAAGTTCTTTACTGTGAGCGTGGTGAAGCACTGGAACAGGTTGCCCAAAGAAGAGGTAGGTGCTCCATCCCCGGAAGTGCGAAGCAGCCCTGTTCATGGCAGGGGGGTGGAACTAGATTATCTTCAGGTCCTTTCTAACCCCAACCATTCTATGATTCTTTGAAATGCTTAAAGTGATTTACCCATCTCTGAAAGAAAACCCAGGCTCCTCCTCAGGAAAAGAAAAAAAAATAACAAATAAAAACCAGCAACCAACCAAGCAAAAAACCAACCCAGAAATAAAGTCAGAATATAAAATTAAATGAAACAGCTAAGAAATGTAGGATGCTGAAGACTGCCTAAAGCAGCAGGGTGCCCAGAGCCACGTTTGACTACATAGTTTCAAAATCATTGCAATCTGATATTTACAAACAATTCAAGAGCAGTACCTTTGCAGCACTTGTTACTTCCAATTTCTGTGACAGCAGGCTGATCCTTTGCTAGTTTATAAGAAGCGACATTTTTTTCAATAGGGTTGTTGGACTGGGTTTAAGAACCTCAGTTTTTATTCAGTGTACACAATTTCTGACTACAAAATGTACACAATGTTATTTTTAGGTGTTTCAGAATCCTTAGGACTACAGATCTCAGCATTCTGCTAATCCCAGTGACATAGACTTTATTCCCAAATGATGTGATTACAGAAAGTGAAAGAAGTGGGGATTTACGCTATCCCTTTTTTCCATACAACACAAAAAAAAATAGGGGAACATTTAGTTGTCAGAAAATGAATCTTTAGCACTTGAAATATACATCTCAAGGGTTATTTATATTTGTCTAATGACAGAGCTAAATTGTAGAAGTCTACATATGAGTCACTCACTTCAGTACAGAGAAATAGGCTATTCTAGGGCACAATTTACGTCAACATAAAGCAGCTGGTTAAAGCAGATCAGTGGTATTACACTTATTTTACATAATTACTTTTTTATTTTCACAGGGCCTAAGGTGAAGAGTTCAGATGTTTGAAGTAAATCCCACTCAGCCTGTCTCATATAGGACATTCCTACCAGATGCCTGGTAATATAGTAGGGAAGAACAAGTGCCTCTCTCCTCCTCAAACAAAGGACAAATACTAGTAAGCCTCATTTTTCACATGTAGCCTCTTGACAGAAGATATTTGCAAGACACAGCTGCTCACTCTAAACCAAAGCATCTTTTTCTCATCAGGGAGAATTATGAGATCAGGTGAAAATGAAAACAGATGCCACAACTGTCAGCTTTCTCCAGATTCTTCCTTTCCACCTGACCCATCTATCACATCTATTGATTAATTATTTTATCAGATTCAATGATGACATCAAATGCACATTTTGTGTACTTGCCATGTGCTGTTTCTAGATTATTCCTAGCAGACATGTCCATATGATCCAGAAACCAGGCACCATTTTGTAATCTGACTGATGCTCAAGACAGAATGGTGCGTGCTTGTCTGTGAGCAAAGCTGCAACATCAGCTGGGGGGTCTGCACAATCTACTGCAGTGGTGGCCAATGCCTCCACCCAAATGGAGCTGCTGAAGGGAAGAGGCTATAGGACAGACCTGAGACTGCAGGAAGTGCCCAGACCCTTCTCCTGGGGCAGGGCTAGTTGATTCTGGAAAATCGACAGATGGCTACAGGATTTGTTCCACAGGCAGAAGTTTGGCTACTTAGACCTGAGGACTGGCTTTGAGAAGAACCTGCTCTGATGGGGGCTGATGTTGTTCCATCTGTCAGAGAAGAAGAAGAGCATCCTTGGTCATCAGCTTGCCAAACTGGTGAAGAGGGCTTTAAACTAAAGTTGCCAGGAGAGAGGATCCATTCCAATCCTACCAGTCTGATACCAGTCTGATGGCAATGCCAGAAAGAGATGACAAGAGCCTGGAGAGGCATCACAGATCAGCAGGAGAGCACCTGAATAGTAGCACAAAGGAATTTCCACCACTCCAGCCAGTACGCGTCATCATTGTTGGCCCAACTTAAGTACCTGTATGTTAATGCAGGTGGCATAGGAAATAAACAAGCAGAGTTAGAGATGTGCACAAGCCTCCAGGGCTTTGGTGTTATTGGCATCATGAAGATGTGGTGGGATGTCTCCTATGACTGGAGCTCTTCAGGAGCAGCAGGAAGGGAAGTTGAGGAGGGTGTCACCCTCTGTGTCAATGACCAGATGAAGTGCACAGAGCCCCACCTGGAAATGGAAGAGAAGCCAAATGAGAACTTATGGGTCAGTATTTAAGGGAGGGCAGGGACAGGTAACATTGTAGTGGAAGTCTGCTACAGGCCACTCAACGAGGAAGACCAAGTAGATGAGGTACACCTAAAGGAGGTTATCATGGTGTAAGTCCAGTCAGTAACTCAGAACCACGCAGTAGCCAGCTCACTCCCCATGCCCCTCCTCCCCCCGCCCCCCCGCACTTCCTCCCCACAGCTCCTGGAGGGATGAGGAAGAGAACTGAAAGATTGTAACTCCCATGGGTTGAGATAAGAACAGTCCGGTAACTAAGGTATAACGCAAAACCACTACTGCTACCACCAATAATAATAATGATAAAGGAAATAAAAAGGGAAGAGAATACAACCGCTCACTACCCGCCAACTGATACCCAGACCAACCAGAGCAGTGATCAAACCCTTCCGGGTAAGTGCGCCCAGTTTTCAATCCTGGGCATGATGTGCTATGGTGTGGAATGCCTCTTTGGCTAGCTTGGGTCAGGTGTCCTGTCTCTGCTTCCTCCCGGCCTCCCCTCCTCCCTGGCAGAGAGTGAGACTCAGAAAGTCCTTGGTCAGAGTAAACATTACTGAGCAACAACTAAAAACATTGCTGTTATCAGTGCTGTTTGCAGGCCAAAAGTCAAAAACACAGCAGTGTACCAGCTACTAAGGAGAAAAATGACTGCTACTGCTGAACCCAGGACAGGGGTCTACAAGAAAGTTGGAGAGGAACTTTTTACAAGGGCGTGTAGTGATAGGACAAGGAATAATGACTTTGAACTGAAAGATGGTAGATTTAGATAGGATATTAGGGTTACGTTCTTTATTGTGGGGATGATGAAGTGTTGAAGTTCAGGTTGGATGGGGGTTAGAGCACCCTGGTGTTTTGGAAGGTGTCTCTTCCTGTGGCAGAGGGGTTGGAACTAGATGACCTTTGATGTACCTTCTAACCCAAGTCATTTTATTATATTTGATTCTGTGCTAATTCACTCTGTACTAACCTGTTAATATTTGTACAATTTAGTTTCTTTTCCACCTGGTGTGTCCAGGCATAGTCAGTTATGGTTTCCACCACCATTAGATCATAACTGGTATAGATAAGCAGGTAGTTCACATACAACTTTATATACCAGTTTTATGTCCTGTGGTTTTGCTTTATACTTCCTCTAGTTTGCTGAGAGTCATACCTTCAGTAAAATAAAACATGTCTGAAAATTTGATGTGCAATCTATTTTTTTTTTTTTATTTTTTTCTTTTCAGTGCTGTAGGACTATTTAAAGTCAAGTCAATCTTCAAGAAGAATTATGGCACTATGAATATTTTTCTTGGCTCTCAGACAGTGTGTAAGTTTGCTGTAGTTTTCACAAATAGATTATAGGAGAAAGAGCAGCCAGTGAAGGGGTTACCTCTCTCTTACACCTTTGTGAGTGCAAAGATCATTACCAGTTCTGCTGGAGTTCTTCAGAAGTCTAAAGAGACCAATAAAGATACCAGAGCATTTTGGTAAAGGAATGCCTCTTATTTTATGCCTTGTCACTACAGGGGAACAGTTTATTTTATTTTGTTGTACTGCTGCTTGTTTTTTCTAGGATGCCGCAAAGACATTATTCTTTTGATGTAAAAGCTTCATTACACAATTTTTTTTTTTTTTTTTCTTTGAGTATGTCTTCTTTTTTCTTCCTGGAATCTTTTGTTACTGCCTGACAAATGTATTTTGTTTTGCTCCTTGGAACATATTGTGTTACAGTTTTGTATTGGAACAGATTGCAATATCTGCCTTCAAGTTTTGTCACACATTATGAACTAGAATAACTCTTGCAGGTTGTGTATCTGCTTTGTCTGATCCTTACCAGCTCTGAAGAAAACAGTGCTGCTGATTACATTTACACCTCAATGGACAATATTGTTCCAGTTCCCGTCGTATACTACTATACTACTCTACTAGAAGATCCGCTTACAGACTCTGCTGGTGACAAACAGAATCAATGCATTAACCTACTAATTACTTGCAAAATTTTCAAATAATCTTCTAGAGGCTGAAAATATTGCATAATTTAAGGGTATTACTTCCCTTGTGTTGAATTAGTATGTGTTACAAAGATGATCTCTTCTGTTTTCTGGGTATGACAACAAGACGACAGAGTGTGTGTGTAGATATATATATATATATCTGTTCCCTTGTCTTAAATGTTTAGAAAAATTGTGCTAATATCTTGTAAGAGAGAGCTAGGGAGATAGTAAAAATGGTTTTGGTCATACATTTTGTTTTACATAGCTTCTTTCCCTGCTATTTTGGGAGATATTTTTGCATTTCATGTAATAACAACAGCGATGAATCCAGATGACATGGTACTTAAAATTTATCTTTACATTATCATAGAGGTGATTGCTTCTAGTGTAACAAATCATGTTACACCTTATATGTGGATTTCATTCTGCAGCAAATTACTATCTTATGGAACTTTGGTGCTGCATGACTTTAATTTATAAATATGGTCTAAATAATAGGATGCTTTTCAGGCCATTCTGTTGTTGTAGCTTTGTTCTGAATTTTTGTTTAGTGCTGTTTCATATTCATTATTCTACATACTACTTGCTGCCTCATTTATTTTAAAAAGTGCTTTCATACTGAACTACAAGATTTGTTTGCAATTCATAGCTCTCTTCTCTTTACCTGTATGTTTGTCTGTTGGTCTATGACTTAGTATAGTAGGACAAACCACTAATAAACCTTTATCAATTTGATGTTGTTATGAGAATTTGAATTTTTATACTGCTGCAATCATACTCTTGGTGGAGCCTTTGTTTTATTTATCAGATTTTGCTATGTATATGCACATTTTTTATAATCTCTATTTTAAACACATATAAGGCATTGTCAGCAGCAGAAAAATGATCTAAGAAACCTTATTGTTTTTCAAAGAGCAGAAATGTGTTGTACACAATATCATAAATATAAAACCATTTGTTTCCACAGCCAAAAATGAATTCTTACACTTATGTCAGTGTTGTATTATGACTATCACTCCCACTTTTAATAAGTGAGAAGTTGCTTCAAAATTAAAAATTTGAATTTTAAAATGTGTCTGAAAGCGCAGAAATTTCTAAGTACACAAAAATAAATTTGCTTTTTACTGTCCACTTATCTACTGAAAGTTATATCAGATGAAAATACTAAAAATACTTGAGGGAAACTAGATACCTAAACCTGTGAGGTATGAAATATTAACTATATGCCTAAAATGTTACCTAATGTTGTTAATATGTGTACTGAAGAGGATAGATCTTCATTTTTTATTCTCACAGGTTTTCTGTTTTGTTACGTGCTGGAAGGATCTGGTTTCTTCTCATTAGGAAAGGAGATTCCTAGCTAGGGTGTAAGTAGTCAGTGAATCAAAAAGCTACTACATATTTGGAAAGATGCTGTAACTACAGTTATTCAGTAATATGAGGTAGAGGAATGTTAAGAATTTTCTACAGAAATTGTTGGGATTTTTTTTTTTTTTCATGAAATAATCATGTTCCTGCTGAGATACTAGGAGTACGACGGGATATCCAACAGATTTCAGTGCTCATATATGAATTGGTAAACATGACATTGAATGATCTTCATTGTTTTCATTTGAAATGTTTGATGGAGCATAGAAGTGAGTACCCTAACCACATGGTTAACCAATTGTGGTCCATTTCTTTCTCACTGTCACTGTAGCCTAGTGACTTTATTATGTTATGCAAATGGAACAGCTTCAACAGAAGGGAATGAGATTGCCTAACAGCCACCACCAATGCAAAATGCTCTGTCTGTCTTGGTGCTCTCAGCACTCACTTGGGGAAGAAAAGAAATAACTTCATATCTCCTTTGGCAGTGAAAGCAGACTTGGGTCAAGGATGCTTCTTTGCACAGCAAAAAGCAAGTGTTTTAGACAACCCCAAGATATAAATAATTGATCTTAGAATGAGACACTTCACATTTTAAAAGAAAGCAAATGTCAGAAAAGAGCCACCTTTATTCAGCTTGCTATCAAATTTTCAACTGAAATCTTTGAATATATTTTTTTTTTTAATTAGAAGGAATAAACGAATGATAAATTTTACTAGGATTTAAAAGCTGTTTACATGAGATTATGTAGGATCTCTTTGGGACTGGTTTTGACTTTCATAAACTGCCTAAGAACAATGGAAATTGATACAAATTCATTGAAGTGTGAGTGCACTGAAGTGTGAGGAAAGAAGAACCTACATCAATATTAATTTTGGAGGGTTTTTTTACTGCAGAAAGTAGTTAAATCTAAACAGGTTAAATAGGAGCTTTATGTGCTGACTTTTAAAAATGATGCGCCATTTTATCACAGAAATATATACATTAAAATAATACTATTTGTAAAAAAGTAATGTCAGTGGAAACTTTGTACAGGATCCTGACTCAAAGAAAAAAGTGTGCGTAGAAAATGGGGAGGAAGAGAAGTAGTCCAAAAAAGCATCTGCATAATTTCAGTCAACGATTGTGATTTTATGAGATGAAAAGTCATCTACTATCAAGTATGTGAACAACAACAAAGCCAAATACAAGAAGAAAAATTAAAGGAGGAACTGAATTTTACATTTTAGGTTGGAGATGTAATAGTGTTCATGCTGTTTCTGCTCATGTGCCAGCTAGTGAAGAATTTCAGTTTTCAGAGTAAGCATAATTCTTTACACTCACCCTGCATTTAGAAGATTGTTAAATATTCTTTTCTTTTTTTGAATATTAAATATTTCAATATTGAAGAGGTGAAATAATTATTTTTGCAGCCAAAAGCATACAATGGATTAGGACATTGGAGGTGACCAGGATATAATACTGGGTCACCAGTTTAAAAAACAAAAGGAAAGTAAAAGTTCTGGAGAAATATCATAAGGAATCCACTAACTAACTTAACTTAGAAATGTGAATGTAAATGCAGCTCTGACCCAGCTGTGAGTATTCTTATGTAGATTTTTTAAGGAATAGTGTCAGGTGGGAAAAATAATATTGATTAAAATAGATATACTATTTGTTATGAAAATATCCCTTAGTTACAAAAAAAATAAAATTAATTTTAAAATTTACAGAATCTTATTTTTTCCCTGCAATTGCTTAAATTATTTTCTGTGTTAATACAACACAGAAACTATATCTTGATGCTGTTATCTTTGTCAGTCTAATTTGTTATGCTTGTATTTTACTGGAAGAATATATGACAAGGCAGTAAGCCTATCACTACACACCCTTTCAAAAAGTCTCTCTCCAGCTTTCTAGTAGGTCCCTTTTGGTGTGCCAGAAGGCTGCTCTATGGTCTCCCCTGAGCCTTCACTTCTCCAGGCTGACCAATTTCAACTCTCAGCTTGTCTTTGTAGGAGAGGTGCTCCAGCCCTCTGATCGTCTTCATGGCCCTCCTCTAGACTTGCTCCAACAGGTCTGCATCCTTCTTTATTTTGGGGGCCCCAGAGCTGAAAAAAGTACTCCAGGTGAGGTCCCACAGAAGCAGAGTAGAGGGGCAGGATCACCTCCTTTGACCTTCTGGTCACACTTGTCTGATGCAGCCCAGGATACTGTTGGCTTTCTGGGCTGCAAGTGCACCTTGACAGGTCATGCTAAGCTTCTTGTCAACCAGCACCCTAAGTCCTTCTCCTCAGGGCTTTTCTCAATCCATTCTCCACCCAGCCTGTATCTGTACTTGTGGTTACCCTGACCTATGTGCAGGACCTCGCACTTGGTCTTATTAGCAGGTGAAAAGTGTAATATATATTTTGTAAATTAGAAATCTAAAAATCAGGTAACTAAGAGTGATCTAATTATTGTAGGCTCCATTTACAGTTAAGGAAGATGCTTCTAAGGAACAATTCAGCCTATTTTGAAGTGGAAGTCTTTGAAGAAAAGAAATCATGATGTCAAATCCCTTTTGTTTTTTATTGACTCTACATGGAGCCACATGTTCAGAGACAGTTTTACATGACTGTCCTCTGTATTTGCTTTCGATAATGGACTTGGTACCTCAAATCTGAAACACAGAAAGAAAGAAGCAAGTAGTCTCTTCAGTCACCTACTGAAATATACTTTAAAATGCAGACATACTTTTCATGTATATAAGCCAAGAAATTTAGGCTGTTTGATAAACAATTCATTGGCTCATGTTCCAAGTCTGCAAATGGTAAATTGGTGAGACTTAGCACAGTAGGCAGTGATGAGAGCAAAAATGTCAAGCTAGATGCATTCATTCAGAGCTCATCTAACAGCAATAATTTTATAATAAGTTCTGTGATACCCTGTTGTCATTTTCACTTGCACCACAGTGTGGTTGCAAAAGAAACTTATAGCAACTTCTCAATCACTCTATGAGAAGTACATGAAAAATAGTCCTTCCAGATGTGCACTGTTTTAGATTTAACAGATTAAAAAGAGAAAGAACAAAAACGAAGATACAGAGTTACATGCCTTTTATTATCTGTGGTTTTCTACAGTGGAGAAGTTGCTGTGAAAAGTAGTCATATTTTGTCTTCCCATTTGATGCAAGGGAATAGATGTGTTAGGGTAAATTTTATCCTTATTTTATTGTAAACTAAACTGCATTCTGGGTGAGACTTTGTCTCTCCAGTGACTGTAAGAGAGTTACTAACTCAAGTGTGAATTTCTGTTCTTGACCCATCTATATTCATCTGAATCACAGAATGTTTGATGTTCTAAGGGATCTCTGGAGATTATCCGGTACAAATCCCCTGCTCAAACAGGGCCACCTACAGCCAGTTGCTCAGGATTTTGTCTAGTTTTTTAATATCTCCAAAAACAGAGACTCCACAATCTCTCTGGGTACCCTGTGCCAGTACTTGCTTATCTTCACAGTATAAAAATGTTTACTGATGTTGAGATTAACAATAATATGTTTCATTTTGTGACCATTATTTTGTGCTCCATCCTCTTTAAACACTCCCTTAATGAGATATCCCTTGAGCCTCATCTTCTCCAGGCTGAACAATTCCAGCTCTCACAAACTTTCCTTATACAGTGGTGGTCCAGTCTCTTCATCATCATTGAGGCCCTGTGCTGGACTTTCTTCAGAGAAAGACTCATGCAAATCTGATAAACAGAAAGGAAAAAAATTCAGATATGCCAAGAGAGCCTGTTGATTAAAGGTCATCTTTTCTTGAACATTCTACCACCAAAGAGGGTCTGTATTCCAGATACAAATAACTTCAAAGGTTGTTGTAGCCTTTGTGGATCTAAGCACTCTCATTTTCTTTTTCTCCTTCTCTTTGTCCTTTCAACAGCTTTTATCTTTTTTTATTCACCCTTTTTTTTTTTTTTTAACAGGTGCAGTTTCAAATTTATCTTTCACAGTTGGTTCATTGACTTACCTTTCAATTTGGACTTACCTTTCAATTTTACCTTGCATAAACAAATGACATTATAGTGTATTCCTAGACTTTCTGAATAATTTTCTCTTTAGGCTCATTTCTGGCTTTACATTTTTGAAACATGCAAATCTTTAGCCCACAAAGCATTACTGTGTTGATACAGAGTATAAAACATCCTAATTATATCTTTCAATTTTTTTATCTGAAAAAAAAATGTTTATGTGAAAAGCCATATTTTCTATGGCTAAGTTCTTACATATGTATTTATGGTGATGAGAGTGGGAAATAACAGTAATTCCATCACTTATGGTAGAAGTGAGGAGCACTGAGCTGTTACAAAATTTCTTTATTCATTGTCTTTGTGCTTTCATGGTATAAGAGCAGAGTTGGTGTATTTGGTCTGGCTGGAATTGAGTTAATTTTCTTCATAGCAGTATATATGTTGCTGTGGTTTGGATTTGTGACTAAACCAGTGGTGATAACACAGCAGTGTTTTGGCTGTTGCTGAGCAGTATTTGCACAGCATTGAGATTTTCTTCCCACCACTCTGCAGCAAGTTGCCTGAGGATGTACAGAAAATTGGGAGGAGACACAGCTGGGATGGCTTACCCAGATTGGGCAAAGAGATAATCTATATCATGGGACAACATGCTCAGCAGTAAAAGCTCAGGGAAAGGAGGAAGAAGAAAGAACATTTGGGGTTATGGCTTTTGTCTTTCCAGGTAAGGTTACACATGCTTTCAGGGCTAAAATGGCTACACATCTGCCTAACAATGGGAAGTAGTGTATGCCTTATTTTGCCTTGCTTGTTCAGACATCTTTGTTTCACTTATTAAACCCGTTTATTTTGACTCACCAGTTTTTGGCTTTTGCTCTTCTAATTCTTCATACTTAATGAGGAAGCAACAATGTTTAACTGCTGGCCATGGTCAATCAACTACAGTTGAGAAGGCTGTTGCCCCACACATATCTCCATTACCCTTCTAGAGGCCTCCTATCTATAAATGTCTCAAAAGGCATTTTCTGAAAGTATGTCTGAAGGAAACAACAAGGTGAGGATAGGTGTATCAAAGCCAAATTCAAGACTTAAAAAACCCAAACCTTGAATTCTGGAACATTCAGTGCCCTGATGCAAACCAAGCTGCAAGCCTTTTCACTCTAAAGTGAGTAAAACTAAAAAAAAAAAAAAAAAAGGTGTACTTAATGTTCCAGATACATATTAAACTTTCTGGAGTTCAAATACCATTCTACATACATGGTAAAAAAATGTTATCCCTAGTAAAATCTGTAGCAAAAATCTTACATAGAATTACAACAACAACAACAAAAAAATCTAGTACAAAATATAAATTTTAACATCTTTCTTTTCATGTAGTAAAATTTTATAAGGCCAGTACAACAACAACAACAAACACCAACAAAAAAGAAAACTCCAAAATATCCAGAGCTGTTAAAAGAAAAACATAATAAAAGAAAACAAACAGAAATATGCAAACTTTCATTTGTTATATCATTCTATATATTTGAGCAGTAAACCTTGTGCAAACATTTCAAGAACTTTTGGTTGTCTTGCAAGTAAGACAATAGACTTTTCTCATTAGTATTTTCAGCACTATTGCTTCAGTGCCTTAGGAATACTTAAATGTCAAACTTTTGTTTGATGTTATTTTTAATTACTTTTTGCAAACCAAACAAATTTTCACAAAATTATTGAGAGAGGTATTAATCAAAGATTTTATTTTTACTGAAAGACTTTCTTCATCTTTTGTGTCAAAATTCTTATTCTAAAAGGAAATATTCTCAGTATCAAGTATTTACATCTCATGAATCAGGCCTCAACAAATACAGGATTTGGAATTGTGATATGCTTTGGAGGTGTCATGGAAACTTTTGCTTTGTCACAACTTTGATAATAAGTGCCATGGATTTTTCTAAGCCTAAGGCCTGCAGCAATTAATTAGGAAATTATCCTGTTCCTCTGAAGCCTTGATACAATTGGAGTGGTAGATTTAAGCTGGAGGTGAAACTCTAGCCTATCATGATAAATTAACCATAGTGGATTTTTAAAACATTGAAGCTAGGGACCACAGAAGGAAATTTCTGTATCAGTGTCTCTATGTCTCATGTTAAAAAATAATTCTTTGTTCCAAATTTTTAAATAGTTTCTGCCTTAATAAGAAGTCTTCTTCGGCATGCATCACTGATAATGCTCTTAGGAGGACTGTTCTGGGTACTAAATGATATCCTACCAAAAATAGTGTTCAATTTACTATGTGCTGTGGGATTTAGCTGGCCTAGATTTAGGTATCTGTATGTGACCTGGATACCAACACAACCACTTTTGTCACTGGAGGACTAGTCAATATGTTCACTGGAGTCCGGAGTTCATTGTACCCCTAAAATAGACACCCCCATGTGATGTCTAAACTCTGTATTTCTAGAATCCATCAATTCTATTGACTAGACCTCCACTGGGCATAGTAGGTGCTTATAGATTTAGGTTACATGTAGACATTTCCACTGTAAACATCTGATATTAGGATACTTGAATCCCACCTGAATTAGGGTTGATGGAAACTCATTATTTTTAGTTCTTCATTTGTGAGCATAGCATGTTTTGAATATGTTATTTTGAATGCAAGAAAGGGAGCAGGGGGAAGCCAGGTGGAACTGAACTGCTGGTAGTTTGGCCACTGGAAAGGAGTATTTCTAGCTCCATGGCACAGACATCTACCCCTGCTACAAGAACAAAATATTATATATAGAATCATAGAATAGAATCATAGAATAGTTAGGGTTGGAAAGGACCTTAAGATCATCCAGTTCTAACTCCCCTGCCATGGGCAGGGACACCTCACACTAAACCATATCACCCAAGGCTTCATCCAACCTGGCCTTGAACACTGCCAGGGATGGAGCATTCACAACCTCCCTGGGCAACCTATTCCAGTGCAGGAAATTTCCCTAACAGGAAAGAATTTCCTCCTTATATCCAACCTAAACTTACCCTGTTTAAGTTTTAACCCGTTACCCCTTCTCCTGTCACTACAGTCCCTAATGAAGAGTCCCTCCCCAGCATGTCTATAGGCCCCGTTCAGGTACTGGAAGGCTGCTATGAGGTCTCCATACAGCCTTCTCTTCTCCAGGCTGAACAGCCCCAACTTTCTCAGCCTATCTTCATACAGCAGGTGTTCCAGTTCCCTGATCATCGTTGTGGCCCTTCTCCGGACTTGCAACTTGCAACAGTTCCATGTACTTTTTATGTTGAGGACAGCAGAACTGCACACGATACTCCAAGTGAGGTCTCACAAGAGCAGAGTAGAGGGGCAGGATCACGTTCCTTTTGGTCATGCTCCTTTTGATGCAGCCCAGGATACGGTTGGCTTTCTGAGCTGCAAATGCACACTGCCAGCTCATTTTCATTTTCTCATCGACCAGCACCCCAAGTCCTTCTCTGCAGGGCTGCTCTGAATCTCTTCTCTGCCCAGCCTGTAGCTGTGCCTGGGATTGCTGCGACCCAGGTGTAGGACCTTGCACTTGCCATCGTTAAACTTCATGAGGCTGGCATCAGCCCACCTCACAAGTGTGTCAAGGTCCCTCTGAATGGAATTCCTTCCCTCCAGTGTATCAACCGAACCCCACAGCTTGGTGTCATTGGCAAACTTGCTGGGGGCGCACTCAATCCCACTGTCCATGTCACCAACAAAGATGTTAAACAAGACCAGTCCCAACACCGATCGCTAAGGGACACCACTTGTTACTGGTCTCCAGCTGGACACTAAGCCATTGACCACAACTGTTTGTGTGCGGCCATCCAGCCAGTTCTTTATCCACCGAGTGGTCCATCCATCAAATTGATGTTGCTCCAATTTAGAGACAAGGATGTCATGTGGGACAGTGTCGAAGGCTTTACACAAGTCCAGGTAGGTGACATCAACTACTCTACTCCATCCATCAGTTCCGTAGCCCCATCATAGAAATCCACCAAATTGGTTAGGCAGGATTTCCCACTTCATGAAGCCATGCTGGCTGTCACCAACAACCTCGTTGTTTTTCATCTGCCTTAGCATGCCTTCCAGGAGAATCTGCTCCAAGATTTTGCCAGGCACAGAGGTGAGACTGACTGGTCTGTAGTTCCCCGGGTCATCCATTTTCCCCTTCTTGAAAATGGGGGTTATATTTCCCTTTTTCCAGTCATTGGGAACTTCACCAAACTGTCATGATTTCTCAAATATGATGGACAGTGGCTTAGCAACTTCATTTGCCAGCTGCCTCAGGACCCGCGGATGGATTTTCAGGACCCGCAGATGGACTTAAACTGTACATGTTAAAACTAGAAATATTTGCTAGTTTCTGTGCCTCAGTACACATCCTGCTTCCTGAAGAGTTCTTTAAGCAAGTTCTATAGTTATTTGCTAGGTAGCTACGATTAAACTAGGACTCTTGGTTCTATGTCTGCACAGAATACATTAGGCTATTTTGCCCATTAGCCTGTCCTGTCCCTTTTACCTTCAATATGTCTGTTACCTTATCTATGCACTCTATCACTTGTATTTTTTCCAGTTCTGATCTTACCCTTCTGTTCTTCATTTGGACACAAAGTTGCACAGCCCTTGGCTGGGGTTCACTCTGGTCTGCTTGGTCTTCCATGACTGCATACACCAGATCCAGTTAATCAGCCAGGTGAAGCTACATGACAATACGGAGAGAGCAGGTGAGTTGCTGAAAACAAGGGATATGTATCAATATGGTGGAGAAACTTGAAACTTGTTTCTCATTACATTGTTTAACTCTTTTGATACTCAGTGAGAGTTAACATGTTTTCTTTAGTATGAAGATATATATATCTATATCTTCTACCAATTCTAAGAACTGTTTATCTGAACTGGAAAATTGCTCAGCATGCATGTTTCCAGAAGTCACATTTTGCATTTGCAGATAAACATTAAACAGTCCTTCCTACCTGAGAATTTTCTCCATTGCAGGGGTGAGGAAAGAGTGTCTCATCACAGTCTTACAATGTTTATTCTGTTGAGTAAAAGTTCAACAACAGAAGTCGTGATTCTCTAAGATTCTTAATTTTTGTAAGTAAAAAGTAAAATTCTCACACCTGATCTCAACAACAGATTTGACAGTGAAATCCAAGTGTATCAGTTTCCTAAACAATGGACACACAAAAAAAAACAAACAACACAGATTTAATTTTATTGGTTTTAAACTGAACATATTGAAGATAGGGCATTAAAAAGATGGTTTTTTTTCTGTATGATATAAGAAGCCTTCAATTTATGAATCTTATGTCAGCAAATATGAGAGGAAAAATAAATTTGCCCTGTAATATTTTTAAAGAAAGTATAACTATTTTAGCTGTGACTCTTTAAAAAAAATGTATGAACCAGAACTGAAAACTGCTTGTGGGCAAACATTTTTTGCCAAATTATGAATAGCTGGAAATTGGGTTGCACTATAGAAAGTTAAGATCAGAGTAATTTTCCATCATTAGTACTTGCAGTGGAAATCTGGATGTAGAAGAAATGCAATAGTTAACAAATTCTGCCATGAAGCCTTGCTCTTCACAGGTGGCACTGGTATCATGAGTGTGCCACTGGAGGGGACAGCTCTCTGGCTATATCTGCATTTGCCATTAGAGAACTGGAATATGAGGATAGATCTTAGATATTTCAGGATCAAGGATGTGTTCCTGCACATGCATCTATCAGCTGTTACCATATAATCCTGATGATACCAAGGTTGAGAATAAAACTTTGACTATATCATTTATATAGAAAGAATGCTGACGATGTCAAAATAAAATAGGAAGTTCTGGCTTTATTACTGATATGAACATAACCTTTTTATGAAGGACAGTGAGACCAAGCATTGGAGAAAAGCTTTGGCTGTGTCAAATAGTTGCTATGGAACACTGGCTCTACCAGAGATGAGGCTGGAGCTCTGGCTACGTCAGAAATAATGATGGCACTCTAAGTATATCAGTGTTTGCCTCTAACATTTGGCTATATTAAGGATAGCCAGGAATGGACACCTGGCTTTTTTAAAAGTGGGCGTAGAGTCCTGGCTATGTCAGTATTTTTTTAGAGTTAATATTTTAACATATAGAAGGATGAAATTTCCAATATAGCTGTGATTTAACTTGAATGACAGATGAAAGCATAGATTTTTAAAATGCTGCTTATAATTGATTGATCTCTGATCCTATCACAGATTGGCAACCACCTTTGCCTAGAATCAACACTGATATGTCTCTTCACATGTCAGAAACATGAATAAAACTATATCTATACAAGAACTCTTGATAGAAGCCACTCCTCCATTATTCTATTTCTCTAATATATTCATAGAAATAAGAGATAAATAGGAGGAAGTGTTTTCTTTTGTGTGTGGTTAAAATGCCATGCTAATCACAGCAGATGTTATTCCTTATAAAGATTTATCCTTTTCATTTGTCTAAATCATACACATGTACCAAGTTATGTTAAGTAACACAAAAAAATCTGATTACATTAGTGGTCATTTAGTGTTTTTTCTGTAAGAGGTGATAATGGCTATATATTGTAAAATGGAATGGACTCAGAGATGGGCATTTGAAAATCTTTTCTCTGCTGGATTACTTGTTCCCAGAGAGCAGCAGGATGCTCTTAAAGTGCATTAATTTTGTCCTGGTACTGAACTAAAAATGCATTTATTGAAAAAGTCTTAATAGAGTTCCAAGTTTTGTTATGAAAATCTCTCTATGTCTCTATAAGTAATGGAAGTCTGCATATGTGAAAAAAAAAAACAACCCAGTTTTGTTAAAATTATCCAAAGTTCTGATCTGGTCAAGATTATAAAATAGTCCTAGGCATTTTGCATATAAAATAACATCTGTGCCTAACTACTGTTGGGGAAGACAGATTATGAAAGCTTATGCTATAGAAAATCTGTAATAGAATTCTTTGTAAGTCAGTAGTGGTTTCTAAATGAGAAAGAAAGATATCATACTTTTTTAAAAAAAAAGTTAAATATGTTCTTATATGAAACGTGAATGAGTCTTTTCTAGGTGAAAAAAAAACAAAACAGAGTAGGTGAGTTCTGTTACTTTTTATTGTAGTTCTTGTCATAGATTATGACCAAACAACTCTAAATACTCAAATTGTATGTAATCTGAGTATTTAAAAATATTTTTGAGTATATAAAAAAAAATATTTTTGAGTTTTCCAAAAGTTTGTGATATTTTTTCAGTTGCAAATAATTCTCGCCATAGTTACAGCAGAAAGTATAGTTGTGTCCTTATCAGTTAAAACTAGTCAGTGATTTTGCCTGATAATCTGTGTAAGAGGTAATTATGGGCCCCAACCCTTAAGACCTTATTCTACTTTACCTGTATGCAGCCCTCCTCACTAACTGCATCAGTCAGTGATGGACTGGCCAGAGCTCAAATGCAGATGATGTTTGGAAGCAAATAATCTGTCCAGATGTAGCTGAAGAAAAGGTACTTTTCCCTGATGAGGGGAGGAAGATCACATAAAATTTTCTTGTTATTGGGAAATACCTGTTTCTCATTTCAATTGTTATTAGAGAAATAGACATTGTGTATGTAAGTAACTGAATTTTGAAAAGTGGTGGTCAGATCTATGTCAGATGACATTGTACTGCATTACATACACTCAACCAGGCAACGTTTTAAATTGTAAAGAAAGCTGGATCTGATGTACTTGACGTGCCCTTTTAAGAGTCACGCTTTGTACTTTATTAATTAATACTCTGAAGTTGTTTATATTTAGCCATCAGCTCCATCTGGGCCAGCAGCAAAACACCTTATGAAGGCACAGATAATAAGCTTTTATACTTTCATACAAATGAATAGGGTTTTGTTATCAGTCTGTTTGCAAGTCTGTTCAGACTTTCAGATGGAGATAGAGTGTGATATAGAAGAGTAAATATGGAAACAAGTGAAAGTTTTCCTTCCTTTTATAATGAAACAATGGGGTGAAGTTGGAGGCAAAGAGGAATTCTCCAACTCATTGATACCTAACAGTCACTGCAGAAATTCTTTCTCAGCAGTTCTGCATTTCTGCATGGATAAAGCTTCAGCATTCTGCAGCATATAGGTTAAAGGACCATTAATTACAGCCTTCTCCTGCATTAGATGCAAACACTCCATCTGCTCTTACTCCTGAGGACTGCACTCTGATTCTATATCAGCTATGGAAGCTATGGACAGACTCTTTACATACTTCTGAAAAAAAAAAAATATAAATCTTTCCAAAGACTTTTGTGTGATCCTTAAAAATCTGACTATACTTTGCCTTTAACATGGAATCATGACTAAGCTGCATGTTTTGGGCTAGTTTCAGGATACATAGATTTCATTTCCTGAGTTCAATACCCAAAGAAACTGAGTACAAAACCTTTATTTTCTGAATGATAGGATGGCTAAAATATATAAATGAAAACTGTTTACGCTGAGCCATGATGATCTCTGTGCTCTTTGCCTTACCACACTTATCTAAAATAAAATTGCATATTATGTTCTACTGTATATTATATATATTATGAAGATACTCAAGTGTTTTCAATGACAATTCCCATTTATCAACCAACCTGTGTTTATATGGCTGCAATGAAAATTTGGAAGGGAATAGAAAAAAAAGTTAAAGTTACAGTTCTGATATGAGTTGATAGGAGTTTATTTTGTAAGCATTAGAAATTAAAGAGTACACACACATGCACAAAAGAAAATTATAGCTTGCCTGTTGAGGAGACAGTTCAGCTGGCAAGAAAAATAAAAACCAATTGTCAGATGGATTTTTTCTTTTAGCAATTAAAATAAATTATTTGCTATTGTGACCTCCCTAAAAAAAAAAAACTTTTTTCAAAGGAAGACAAAAGAATTCCTAGCAGGAGATAATCAGCATAAATATTAATTTAGTAGTCAAAGACTAAAATAAGACAGATTGATTTATTCATTATATATAGGCAGGTTAAGCCTCTGAGCTCATGTTGTCATTTAAAACCAGCTCTGTCCTTATGTCCCTGTAAAGAGTAATGTTTTGAAAGACATTTTGTATCTAAGGTGATTTTTTTTTTCCTATCTCTTCCTCTGTGTGTATATATGTATATACATGTATGAATACACACACTTTTTTTTTTCATTTTTTCAAATATCATATACAGTTGGAAGAAGTAAACACTGATCTGACATTGTACACGTCAGTACAGTTTGAATACCACAATGGAAGAGAAATTTCTGATGGCAATTATAGGCAGTTCAAATCTATTTTTTTTCATAATTAATTAAGAAAAAAAGGAGGAAATGTTATAAAACTTTACCAAAAAAAAATCCTTTCTAAGCAGTTATTAGAAATTAAACACTGTTGGAGGATTTTATTTAAGAATCTGTACAGCCTACCTTCTGACATCTCTGTTCTCTGACCACTCCACAATATTGGACAAGGCTTTGTTTTCTACAGCCATTCACCCAGATGCAGAAGTCTGCATCTTCCTTTTTCTGATTATTTCTTTGTCTGAGTCATATGAGACTTCATAGTTCTGTTTCAAGTCCTGGAACCTTGCACCACAAATTTCCACCCTGAAGCCTTATCCTTTGGTGTTGCTTATCTGCTTTCTTTAGGAGTCATATTCACCTGGAAAAGAAGTTAAAAAATAATGTCTTAACCTTCATTTGTGTTTGGTCAGATCTGAAGAAACGAGACACAAAAAGGGAACATTTCCCTCTACAAAAAAGGAAAATTTCATAAATCCAAAGTTGAAAATATGTAAATACCCTGATAATTTATTACCAAACTGCAGGATTGCTTAAATTTCCTGATACCTCTTTTTGCTGGTTCCTTCCCCTCAGCCCCCCTTTAATCTTTCTCTAACTTTTTTCATGTACCTACTCCCTGTACTTTTTCATAGTAGCTTGACAACCAAATACTTGCAGAAGCAACTGGGTAATTGTATAATGTCATAAAAACTTTTCATAATTCCTGAATAAAACATACTTTTTTTACTTTATCCAGGACAATCTGCTCAGGCGCAAAGAGAAAACAAGCTGGAAAATGATACAGGACTAAGGGGAGTGTTCAATAGGATTGCATTTTCTGGTGGCACTGAGAACTTATTCTGGCTCAACATGGTTGCTGAATGAGGGAGTGAACGTTGCTCAAGTCAATGATATACACTGTAGCCAGATTAATTTGTCTAATTTTTATCTGTTCAGAGTAACATCCACTTTGTGTAGTGCATGAATTTACACTCTGAGACCAGGGTGGTGCCTGATCCCCAGTTCATCAGTGATCAGTTATTGGTGATGGAAAAAAAATCCCACACAAATAATGTTGAAATATTATCTCTTCTTAATAAATTCCACTATTTTTCTAATACCATACCAGCATACTACAGTAATCAGAATCTTTTTCTAGTTCATTCTTTACAGCCTGTGACAGGGTGTTACTTACCACCTTGAGAAAAAGCTACTTTAAATATGTCAGCACTCCTTATACTGAGTTCTAAATTGCTTTTTCTTCCTTTCTAGGCCCTAGGTATGGTGTTCATTGTTCTGCATGGCCTCTTGAAAGATAATCAGAATTAATAACTTCTGACTATTGTCTTAACTAAGGCTAATCAGAAGCTTTCTGGGTTTAACCCCCAGCCAGAAACCAAGAACCACACAGCCACTCACTCATCCTGCCTCATTGGGATGGGGGGGAGAATCAAAAGAGTGAAAGTGAAAAAGCTTGTAGTTGAGATAAAGACATTTTAATGGTATGGAAAAAGAAGAAAATTGTAATGATGATGATGGTAATAATAAAATAATTAAAATATACAAAACTAGTGATGCACAGTGCAATTGCTCACCAGTTGCCAACGCACGTACAGCAAGTTCCTGAGCAGCAACCCAAACTAGCTTTCTCCCTAGTTTATATACTGAGCAAGATATTATATAATATGGCCCCTTTGGCCAGACTGGGTCAGCTGTCTGGACTGTTCTGCTCCCAGCCTTCTTGCTGGCAGGGCATGAGAAGCTGAAAGTTTCTTGACTCAGTATAAACACTACTCAGCAATGACTAAAAACATCAGTTTATATAAACATTATTCTCATTCTAAAGCCAAGCCACAGCACTATACCAGCTACCAGGAAGAAAATTATCTCAGCCAAAACCAGAACAGAAGCAGATAGTGTCATTTCATGCTTTATTGTTTAAATTCTTCAAAGAAGAAACATGAAAGCCTTTCAACTGGTTTGGTGAACATAGAATCTCATTTCTCATTTAGAAAAAGATATCAAAATATAAAACTGACAGAGACTGTCTGTAGTCAGGGATGGGGACAGCTTTTGGCTTGGGCAGTAGGGAGCTGGGGTTTGCTGCTTTGTATAACGTTACCTAAAAAAATATCTGTCACTTCAGAACTGACAGCTATAAGAGGAAGTATACCATGTAGCTTTGATCAAATTCAATACCACTGAAAAATCCCAGCTTCTACTTTGAAAGATCTTTAGAGATTGTTTCACATTGAGGAGGTGAGAACATTTTATGGGACAGATACTTGAAATGTAGTTCTGGAGCTTTGCCTGAGACATTGCATTATACAGAATGTCAGAAATTGCAAAGTAAAAATGAGTTCACTAGATGACGCAGGTACCTCACATTATACTTCTATTTACAGCCTATTATTAGTTATACTACTATTATTATTCCTATATGCCTTTGAATTCTGTTTATTCTATTAGCAGGTGAGTTTGATATGCTAATTATCCTTGGATTAAATTTTGTTGCTTTTTTTTTTTTAAAAAAGAAAAAAGAAAGTTTTAGAAATTGTTCCCCCAAAATAATAGGAGAAAAATAACACCTAATATTGAAAAAGATATACAGTCTTAAATGTGTATTAAATAAAATAATATGTGAAGTAAATAGCAATATTTAACAGTGAAAAAGAGAGTTGAAGAATTCATCCATTTCAGATGATGAAAACCAAAAGCAAGAGTTCTAAAGGGTACAGGTTGGGTTGGTTTTTTTTTCCATTTTGCCGCTTTAAACAGAAGTCTTAAATAGTCTGATACACTATAATTAGCATTTTCCTTTCAAGCTAAATACCAGGTGTGAAATCTTCTGCTACATGTAATTATGGCTGTCTTTGAAACTTAGTATATAGAAGGAACACTTGTTAAAGTGCTTTTGAGAAACCCACTTTTTATCCATGCAGGCTACATATGATTTTTGTGTCCATAGATTTGCTCTTACTCCTTTTTAAAGACCTGTGCCACTGCACTAGAATACAAGTAACAATTCAGTAATTGGCTCAATTAGAAATTAGACTTCATTAGAGTAGGAATTTGAAAATTGTTTGTATTCACTTTAAATTTTTAGTAATATCCAACGTATTTTGAGACAAAATATAATTTCATGTCTATGTCTTTTCAAAGCTTTATTTCATAGAATCATAGGATCATAAAATCATAGAAACATAGAATATAAGTAGGATAGAACAAGCTGTTAACAAAAGAAAACATATGATTTTCTGTCTCAACCTTCAGTGAAGATAAATTGAATCATAGTCATAGAATGGTTTGTGTTGGAGGGGACCTTAAAGATCATCTAGTTCCAACCCCTTCCACAAGGCCAAGTTGCTCAATGCCCCATGCTACTTGGCCTTGAGCACTTCTCTATGTTCAGGGATGGGGCATCCACAACTTCTCTGGGCTACCTGTTCCAGTGTCTTACTGCCCTCACAACAGAAAATTTCTCCCTCACATCTCATCTGAATTGTACCATCTTTAATTTTAAAAATGTTAATCTCTTTTCTTATCACTGCACTCCCTGATAAAGAACTCCTCCTTGTATCACAGTATGCTAGAGATTGGAAGGGACCTCAAAAGATCATCTAGTCCAATCCCCCTGCCGGAGCAGGAACACCTAGATAAGGTTACACAGGAATGTGTCCAGGTGGGTTTTGAATGTCTCCAGGGAAGGAGACTCCACAACCTCCCTGGACAGCCTGTTCCAGTGTTCCATCACCCTCACCGAGAAGTTTCTTCTCAAGTTTAAGTGGAACCTCTTGTGTTCCAGTTTGTACCCATTACCCCTTGTCCTATCCTTGTTTGCCACTGAGTAGAGCCTAGCTCCATCCTCTTGACACTCCCCCTTTATATATTTATATACACTAATAAGGTCACCCCTCAGTCTCCTCCAAACTATAGAGACCCAGCTCCCTCAGTCTTTCCTCATAAGGGAGATGCTCCACTCCCTTAATCATCTTAGTTGCCCTGTGCTGGACTCTCTCCAGCAGGTCCCTGTCCTTCTTGAACTGAGGGGCCCAGAACTGGACACAATATTCCAGATGCGGTCTTTCTTGTTGGCCACCTTTTAATGTTAAAAGGCCACAATAAGGTGTTCCCACAACCTTGACTTCTCCAGTCTATACAACCGCAACTCTTTAACTTGTTCTAGACTTTTGCTCTTGTCTCAAGGAGCTGGGATTTCTGAAGGCTGGGTTGACTGGTAAAAATACGGCAGTGAGTACCTTTGCCTTCCATACTATTTCTCATCAGTTGTCCTGTCCCATTCAGTAGCAGTTCCACGTTTTCCCCAGTCTTCCTTTTGCTGCTGATTTACTTGCAGAGCCCTTCCTTCTTGCCTTTCTGATCTGCCAGATTCAATTCCAGGTCAGCCTTGGTTTTTCTACCTATATCCCCACAAGATTGGACATCTCTTGGTCTACACTCTTGGAAAACCAGAGAAGAAAATTAGAAAAAAATGGGAGAAAGACACCACTGTTCAGAGCCCTAGGGCCATGTTAGAGTAATGTAGTTATGGATAAACTCTTAACAGCACCTAGTGCTAACAGTCTATTGCCTCTGCTGTGCCTGAATCATGCTTGTTTCAGGGGAATAGAAGATCTACAGAACACCCTATTGCCTGATGAAGAGTTTGATCAAGACTGGAAATTTTGCTTCACCAAAGGAAAATGATAAAACTACTGTCACACATTGTTGATTAATACTTTAAATGTTATACTGTTAAAACCAAAAGACAGTTATTGTTTTCTGCTTGTGATTGTTTATTATAAAGCACAGTCATGGTTACAAAGAAAGAAACAGTCTAAAGAAACAAATTCTTAGAATGGCACTATGCCAGAGACACTCCTTTCCAGTTTCTCTTTCTTATACAACTTTCTGCCCCAGATCTTCATCATGTGTGTGTCATTTAATTTTCTGATACATAATTAAGACAGACATTCAGAACAGATTGGGTTCCCCAAAGAAATTAAGTGTTTTGGTGCCTCAAACTTATATAAACTGTCAGGGGAATCTAACTTAACTGGAATGAACTAGAGGTGCAAATGGTAATTTTTCTGCCACTCTTCTGTAACAACGGAGGATGTCAGTGCTTGTTATATCCCACTCTGTTCGACTTTACATTTTCTACTGAGTATCTGAAATTCTTTCAAGTATCTAGGGTTTGGGGGAGAGGGTGCTGATTTTTTCCCTCTTTTTTATTCCTAATTAGGCATACATTTTAGTTTTTCATGTATCAGAACACAGAATATCCTCTCTCATCAACAAACTCAAAGGGGATTCTTCTTTGCTGCATGCTTCTCACCTGTGTATTCATTCTCTGAAAATAAACTTATTCTAAAGCAACCTCCTCTCCAATGTTTTCTGTATGCATGCACAGTATAATTCCTTTTGTGCTATTGTCCTTTTGGAAAAAATATTTAATTTGGAAGCTGTCTCCAAAAATGAATTGCATTACTTTTTGCATTACATATTAAAGATCTTCATCTTTTTGTCACTGTTTTTTTTTATTATTATTATTCATGGCAAATACTAGGCCTATGATCTTCTCTGGAGGACATCTCAGTGACTCTCAATGATATTTTGAGGAGTTTTATGAATCTGCACTCCGGTTGATTCTGTCATAAAATTACTGAGTTATAAAAGCACTTCTGTGAGGATGTTGAATCCACCACACTTGTCTGAAGGTTCTCATATCCCAGACAGACTTAACCAATTAATGATTTTCAGCTAGAAATATCTTGGGACAATTGAATGACTAAATAAAAAAAAAAAAAAAAAGAGGTCTGGAAACCAGAAAAATCTCAAAACAGAATAGAAATAAAAACTCATAGATTTCAAAAACACAGGAAGATGAGGTGGAAACCTCAGAAATCCATACAAACAAAACTGAGACCTGAAGGAAGAAGAGAGAAGTTTATTTCAACAGGAAGACTGAGGGAATCTACCAAAGCAATCAGACATTTCTCTGAGTCTAAGTAATGCTCTGGAACAGTGCAGAAGAGATATGCATGTAGAGACTGCTAAATATCTACATATCTGTAGAGACATGTAAATCTGTACATGTTTGTATGTTTGCGTGCTGCTGAGGGCTATTGTGTTTAATTGTAGCTCTTCATCTGTTTTCTTGTTAGCTTCCCTTTAGGAGGTGAATGCCTAGGAGCATTCGCATCTTTACTCCTATGGTAAAACACTACAAATTGCCTGGAATTTTGGTATTATTCCTGTGACTGAACCTCTAGCTGGTGTATCTACACTCAGAGGATTTGTCTTGATTTCTTAAGCTCCTGCAAACTTAAGAGTGCTGCTATTCTATGATTCTGTGCCTAGTGAGTATGGCCTCCAAGGCAATAACTTTAGTATGATCATGAGCAAAGAGCTTTGTCAAGGCTAATCAATAGCAAGTGCCTTTTTGCAATTCAGAGCTGCTCAGAAGAGTCATCTAAGGTCCTCTGCAATATTTCAATAATCTTCGCTTTGCTGGCATCATAGTTTATGCTGTGGTTGAATCAAAGGTAGGAAATATAATTGGTAGAGTCTTTGGTAACCCCTTCTGAAAGTCAATACAAAATGGCAGCAGCTAGAAAAAGCTCTGAGCTAAATTAATTATTACCAACTCCCAAGAGCAGGATAGAGAAATAGTAAAGTTTAATTCCAACACCTGTTAAGACTTTTTTTTTTTTTTTTTATCTTGCACTTGTGGCAAGCAAGTTTTAAGAGTAATATAAGGAAATTGGGATAATGATTAATACTGCTAAACCTTCTTATTGTCTTTTTCAGTTTTCATTCAGAACTGTGTCATGTTTTAGACACATAACGCCTAGGGAAGAATGTCAACCTCACGTAGTTATCTACATCTGAGTGTCTCAAAGGCTATATAATATTGTTTACTCATCCAATAAAAAAAACCATCTGTACTAGCTCAGGCACAAGGTCAGTTGAGCCAGTATCCTGATTCCATCATGGCTAATTGCAGAACATGAGTAGAGGAAATGGGCAAAGATAAGATGGCTGTTGTGAACATTAGGTGTTAGGTGCTATTTCCTTTGATGCCATAAGAAGCTTCATGTCTCACTTTTGTAAATGGTATTTCAGATGATAGGCTCCACAGCACATTTGTATGACTGATGTTAAATGTTTTTGTGGATATGGGCTTTCAATTTCTTTCATTACCATTTAAATCCTTTGACATAACTTTTGCTGAGGTTACATGTATATACATAAATATATGTCCATTCACAGTACTATAGTGGTTTAAGCCCAGCCTCCCAATTCAGCCATGCAGCCCTCGCTCAGTCTGCTCCCTTCCTCCCCCACTCTGGGAGGAGAATTGAAAGAATATAACTCCCACGGGTTGAGATAAGAACAGTCCAGTAACTAAGGTATAACACAAACCACTACTGCTACCACCAATAATAATAATGATAAGGGAAATAACAAGAGAAGAGAATACAACTGCTCACCACCCGCCGACCCATACCCAGACCGACTGAACAGTGATCTAGCCCTTCCAGGTAACTGCCCCAAGTTTATATAGTGGGCATGATGTGCTGTGTTATGGAATACCTCTTTGGCTAGTTTGGGTCAGGTGTCCTGTCTCTTCTTCCTCCTGGCTTCCCCTCCTCCCTGGCAGAGCATGAGACTCAGAAAGTCCTTAGTCAGAGTAAACATTACTGAGCAGCAACTAAAAGCATTGGTGTTATCAACACTCTTCCCAGGCTGAAAGTAAAAAACACATCACTGTACCAGCTACTAAGAAGGAGCACAATGACTGCTACTGCTGAACCCAGGAGAAGTACTTGATATGAAAGGGGAAAAGTGGAACTTTTTATTAATCTAGGTTAAATATTTTTAAGTTTAAGGTTTTAAAAATGTTCGAGAAGGTAGGCTGACATATAGCATATATTTTCAAACATCTTGTTTGCATATACATATTCACTCACATATATCTGTGTAATAGATGGTTCTCTTTTCATTATTTCCCAGTAAAGAAACAATTCAGAAAACTTGATCATATAATGTGTATGTTTATCCATAAAGTATGGAATTAACCTATTTTTAGCAAAGCAAAAAGGAGGCTTAGATTTTAATTATATATGGGCATGAATAAGTATTTTGTGGAATAAAACAAAAAAAAAAAAACAAACCATAAAGGGATTTTTTGCTTCCTGAGAAGTAATTCTTATTTAGGATAAAAGTTATGTGGCAGGGGAAAAGTGATGATCAAAATTAAAATCCTGATAATGTTAAATTATAAAGAAAATGCTTATTGTATTAGTAAATAATGTAGATAATTAGAATAAATTAGACAAATTTTCCACTGATAATGTATAATTATAGGTCAAAAGGTAGATTAATAAAGTGTTTCTTGTAATAAAACTCTAATGCTAAGAATCCTTTCATGTAAGTTCATTATTATAGCCATTTTAATGTATATAGGCATTTTAATATATAGAGACATTTTAATATATGCTATTCTCTTTAATTGAAAGTTTGTATATACACATAACACACAGTGGTGTTTCTAAGTTAACATCTAACATTTTTTACTCCCAAATCACAAGAAGGCTATGATGAATAACATTGTTACTTCAGAAGCATACAGGATACAAGACAAAGTGATGGACAAAGTTTTTGTGGAGAGAAGTTAATAAAACATTACATTTTATGGCTTGTTCTAGGTAGACATTTTAGAAACATTACTATGTAACATTTTTAAGTGGCATAATTCAATAAGTATTGACAGAATGTTTTATTTTGACATGGTGGCAGAAACAGCATTCTCTAAAGGCAACAAATACTTCCATAATATCTCTTTTATTTTTTATTATACATATATATGTATAGACTTTTTTATATGTAATACAGACTCATGCAGTCTCTTGTTCAATATAATGGAAGGAACTTGGATCGGATTCAAAATATTAACTCAGGATGTGTTTAAGATTCTTTCACTATTCACATCAGATTTTAAATGAAAATGCTTTTCATGCAGGTGTAAATGCTCTTTATGTAGTAGCTTTAATTATTGTATTTTCCTTCACATGGAAAAATTGTGGAATTCATTATATTCACCTAACAGTGATATAAAGCAATTGTATTGACTAGACTGTTCAAGATTAAAAGTATATGTAAACCCCCAAAACATAACACTATATCAGAAAAGCATAATCCCAGCTCCATGAAATTGATAGGGATCTTGCTGTATTTTTTTTTATATGTGTAAATGGAAATGCCACTAAATAATGGTTCAACGAGTAGTGTTTAATAACTATAATCTGTGCTGTATTAATTGATACTTATTTACCCAACACCTAAACATTTATCCTGAATGACTGAATGCTAGGTACTGGCTATACATTAACTATGTTTATAAATATTCAGCATCAAGCATACCTACTTGTATATGTTGGATGATATATGTTACTTAACAATTTACCAAAACACAGCAGTCTATAATCACTGATGAGCACAAAAACGTTCATTAACAATACATAATGGGTGTCAGCATCTTGTCATCAACCAGACTCTGGCAAATGTTTGTTTTTTTTTCACTTTGTAAATACTAAAATAAGTGAGGTTAAATTATTGTATTACAAAGTATTTTAATTTGCCAAAAATGTTTACAACTAATAAAGAGAGTCATACCACATAACTCTGCACTGTACTTATTTTTTTCCATAAAGATATAATATCAATAAATTATTTTACAGCTAATGTGCTAAAACACTGAGCTAAGCATTAAAACTATGTTTACTATAAAATAACTATAAAACTAATTCATAAGAAAACTAAAGTTTTTAGTGCAAATTTGCTATATGTTTACATCATCACTTACAGGAGAAATCAAGCTCCAAAATAATGTTACCTCCAGAAATTGTATGTTTGTTTATTTTTAAAATCTAGTGTGAAATAGGAAGAAACTCGAAGGAAGAACATCGTGTTTTATAATTTCTCATGTAATATGTGTTGATAGAAATATTTGCATCATGTCCTTTAATGTTCTTAAGAAAGAAAAGTAATAAGTAATGATGTTATAAAAATACAGAAATTATAAAAGAAAAAGTCTTAGTCCTGCAGTTTATCTTACAATTTTGGCAATTGAATTCTTTGATAGCAAGTTTATGTCTTTGAATATTCTATGCATAGAAACCTTTTTTAAAAGTGAACAAATTCTTCATGTCTTTGGGTTTAACTAAAAGGAATTTTGCTTTTTTTTTTTTTTTTCAAATTGATATACATATTATATAAGCACAAGAATTTTCACTATAATTGTTATACTTGAGGCAGACATCAATATTTCAAAATAGTTTTATTTTTCTATAAACTCTGGAAAATTTAGCTATTTTTCATAAGTATAACTGAGTTGTATGAAATTCTTTTAACCCAATAAAAGGTGAAGGAAGTTACTTTTATAATTCACTTTTAATCTGCAAGAAACAGTCCCTACTTTTTGTGTCAGTAAAACTGTCATCTGATTTCTCAGATTCTTGCTACAATCTTTTCTCTATCAAAAGTAAAGTAAAATCTTTCAACATAGTCATCCTTATGGTATTCAGTGAATCTTTTCAGTTGAAACTAAGGAAGTTGAAAAGATAACCAGTATAAAAAAGCATTATATTTTTAAACTCCTTGTTGTAAAATGTAATGATACTGGAGTTAAGTTGCCTCATTCTGGGCCTGAAAACACAGGTTTAAATTATTTTCATTGCCCAAATGAAGTTCGTGTCATACTATCCTCACTCACACAAGAAGATACCCACAAAAAGATACCACAATCTCATGTTATAGGGTACATGACAGAAAGTGGTAGAAGAAATACTGTCAAGTCACCCTCCGTACAGACCTTACAGAGACAAATAGGATGGAATTAATCTGATTTGGTGTAGATATTTGTGATACAGATACCTACAAATGAGATAATTATGCTAAGCTGTATTTATAAGCAATAGAGAGAGATGACTTCTCCAGGTCATTTCTCTTTGCATTTCAAGGAACTGTGTGATAAAATAAAGCCTTTTTGTCTCTATTGACTGCATAAAGAGCTTAGAGTACCAGCTTCTTTTCAGATAAATGTATTGGAGATACCTATATCTCATTAGGTGAACCCCATGAAAATAGTTAAATATCCTTTTGTCAAGATATAGAAAAAGAAGTGAACATGGTACTTATCTAGCAGTTCATCATTATCGGATGTGAATAATTTAGACTTCATTTCCTACCTCACTGAATATAAAATAGATTTGTGGTTTACAAATCCGTAAATATAGTTTTTGTCACATGCATGGATCTACACAATCATGTAGTCAAAATAGCTAATAATAACCATAGAATGGTTTGGGTTGGTAGGGACCTTAAAGGTCATCTAGCTCCTACCCCCTGTGGGCAGTGACACCTTCTACTACACCAGGTTGCTCAAGGCCCCACCCTCCTGGCCTTCAACACTTCAAGGGATGGGTCATCCACAACATCACTGGGCAACCTGTTCCAATTTCTCACTACCCTTGCAGTAAAGAATTTCTTTCTAATAACTAATCTAAATCTACCCTCTCTCAATTTAAAGCCATTCTCCCTTGTTCTGTCACTGCATGCTTTTATCATCATCTTCAAATCAAATGCTTTTTAAAACTGTATTTAAAAAGAATTTTTAAATCATTCTGTTTAACCAATTTGAAATAAACTTCATCTTTCTGAATAATGAAGACAGGTGTCTCTGTAAAAACAGATCTACTGTTTTCCTTCTCCATCTACAGCTAGTGTTAGCAGAACGAACAGTTATTATAAAGTAGGTTGCCAGATGACATTCATCCATATGCAAAAGAAATATTATCTTCTATCAGTGCTAAAAGGACCCATGCAGTAAACAACAAATCATGCCTTTTTAAAATAGCAAACACTAATTCCACTAATTCTGCTAATTTGTTAGCAGATTTATTGCATAAGTTTTTCCTTTAATTTTGTATTTCAAAATATTTTTTAAATATATCTTATTATTTTTATATAGTTATTTTAGAAGGATAAATTATATCTAAATAGATTTCTTTCAGAAAAGAAGATATATAAGCCAACAGAAGAGTTAAGGTTAATAAAGACAGCATTTAGTAAATTGAAATCTTCCTGTAGAAAAATTGTGACAGTGGTGGCCTTTTGTCATGAGAAATCAGAGAACCTTGACACTGCGTCTAGATGTAATAATTTTCATCTGCTTGGTCTCTCAGGAGAAAAGAGAGCTGAAGGTTATATTGAAAAGCCTATTAAAATAATTTTCACCAAATTAAATTAACGAAGACATTCTGAAGTTTTGGGTTTTTTTTTTTTGTATATTTTGTTTATTAATGTTTAACATTATTATTTCTTTGTTTTTTTTTAAGTTACTAGATATAATATGGTTTTGGGTCACTAGTGGAAGGGAGAGGAAAATGTCAACAGTCTCCCCAGATTTATCAACTAATAATCCAGTGTTATAACAAATATCATGGTCATATACTACTGACTTTTCAAGACACACAGTGTTCCCATTTCCAGTTTTCTGAAGCGTTTGTGGCTATCTGACCAGCACTGCACAGTTTTTTTTCTCCAGTCATTCTGAGGAGAAGTCTTTCAGAGATTGCCTAATGAACCCTGTTGAGGCTAGTGTTAAATGAAAACTAATAAAGCATAGAAAAGCCAAATGATTTCTCTTTCTACATTACTGCCCAAAGCTTACAATGAAAGAAGACATTTCATTAAAGATGAAAAAAAAAATGGCAATAATATGATGCCAGGTATTTTATGCCCTTTCTTTCAAACTGGATTTTGAAATTCAAAGAGCACTTGCAGAAGTTATTAAGTTTTTATTCATTCACGTTTTTCATTCTGAGACATTAAAAACTTGTTTCCTATAGCAGACTAGTAAGCTAAAGGTATATTTTAAAGGATCCAATAAATCCCATAGACTAAAAATGATTATTGACTTTAAAGAGATACACATAATTAAGTCCTTTATTGGATTTTGAAAGAAAATATCAAGAACAAAGCTCATCTAGAATCTTATTCTTGCTTATTTGGGCAACAGGTCATTCAAAATTTAGTTTTCCTTGCTATAAAAAAGTAAGCATAAGCTTTGGGAAAAAAGAAAGCAAGGCCAGAGTTTATGAAAATACAGATGTTAGTCCCATACAAGAGACAAGAACATCTATTTTAAATTGGTAATCTGGTGATACTGACTTCATTTGAATAGATTTCTGGATACAGACATGCTAAACCTTTATTTTAAAATAAGGTGAGATGTGATCTTACACTATTATCTCTCATTTCCACTAGTCTTATATTATCTTATCTGAGCATGGCTGTAGATAACACAATTGAAGCAATGTAATAGCTCACCAGAAGGAAAGGTCACCTTTTCTTTTTCCCTCCTCCCATTTCTTTTCCTTCTTACTTATGCTGTATTTTGCGCTTGACCAACTTCATGGTGAGCTGATTTAGTTCATTAATCTGACAGAAAATTAACCAAATAAAATTTTTTGTTTGGTTTTCTTAAAAAAAAAATAAATCTTTGCAGGTTTGATGAATTGAGACATCTATCTGTGCATAAAGTGCACAGGCAGGAGCAGAAGACAAATTAGAGGTAGTGCCCTTATTATTGACTGCATGTTGTTAAATTATCACAGCTGCAGAGTCTAAGTACACCCAATGACCTTTATTCAGCCCATTTTGCCTTCATGTTGAATACATGAATGGCTTATCTGGAGAGTTAGGGCTTTTCAATGTAATCAAGTTAATCTTATGCTGATGTGTTTATGCTTTGTTTACATACTGAGAACATGTTCATATATTTATTTCTGAAGCCATTATTAATAGAAAACAAGCTCAATGAAACTTTCAAAAATTATCTAATTCTGTGGGATTTTTTTATCTTTGTGAAGACAAACCAGCTGTATCTCTTTTTTGAAGGGTATATTTTACTGTGCACTTGCCAGTGTTTGTGTGTGCAGGAGTGTGAGGAATTTACAGTAACAAATATGGCAGTTTATCTAAGTCCTTTTTTACACTGACAAAAGTGGAAAAAATGCCTAAGGGTTAAAAGGAAAACTGTGAATTAGGCCTTTGTCAAGAGGAGTTAGCTACAGACTTCTTAAGGAAAGCAGGATTTGACAGAAGTGTAAAATGATGAAAATTCTAAGTTTATTGTCCCAAAGCTTTCTGACAGCACTTGCAAGCACAGATTCAGAATTCAGCTCTCTAATTTCTGTTTATGGGTAACAGTTTCTACTGATGGTCCTAGTCAAGTTTATTAGATTTAACTGTGAACAATTACTGATCGGTGAACCAGTGTTTGCAAATTGGTCCTTATTTCCCTTCTACATGTTTCACCTTGATAGAGTGAGTGTATTTCTATTCATCGAACATTAGAGATCCTTGCAGGACTCTTGGTTTTATTTTCTTGTTTTGGAGCAAGACTTTCAAGACTAGAAAGAAATCCTTGCAGAATTACTGCTCATTTTGAAGCTTACAAATCTCACATGCTGTGGTCTGAAAGTGGAAGAGTTCCTTCGCTGCAAAAGGCAAACTAGACAACAGTAGAATTTATAGGGAAAACAGTCCTTTATCTTTCTTGTAAAGAGAAATTGCCCATTCCTCACTGATACTGGGCACAGGTGTTGAGTAAAGTGTATCAGAATTATGGATAATGATGATGTGTATAATTATCATAACAGGAAGGAGTGGATTATATATTTACTCAGTTATTAACCCTGTAAAGAAAGAACGTAGCAGACATGTAGTGTTATAAAAGCACTATTTCTATTTTCAGTTTTCCCCTAGCCATTCGTTCTGTATCCAAATAGGTCCTGACATTCAGTGCTATACCATAATGGCTTTAAGACACTCTTTATCAGTGTCAGTCAAGCATCCGCATTTCAGAATGCTCTGTCTTTATATTAATCATTACCAAGTGGAATCCTTTGCAAAAAAAGCCAAGCAATGTAATCTAGTCTAAAAATACTTCAACAGAACAAAAATGATTATACAGTTAAGCAGCCAAAAATCAGGAAACAACAACATTAAGTCAGGAGTTGTAAGTTTGTCTCTTTGGTTTTGTACATATGCATTGCAAAACACTTTTCAATGTTATTTTCATATCCTGCTAATTTAATAAGACTGTTGTCTCATACCCTGTACAGTTTGGCCCTACAGACTAAAAAAAGCTGTAGGGCCAAAGACTAAAGAAATCCTAAAAAAAGGATTTCTAATTTTATGTTTTAGTAGCTTGTTAGAATAAGACAGATGTTGTTTCTAATGTAAGCAAAATTATACAATTCTCTAGGATTTAAATTTATCTGTTTTAGACAACCCACTTTTATTCATCCAAATGCATATATATGCGCTTGTATATATATATACACACAATTTTGTGTATGTGTGTTTATACATATGAGTGTGTCTTTCAGTTACTAAGCAACAATGAAATAATCCCATTATTACCAGAACAAAGACTCGGTCTTAGAAAAAGCAAAAATAAAAGTAATTTTAGTGAAATACTTTTTCTGATTCTGCAGATATCTTCAGAGAACTGGGAGATTCCACAAGAGCAGACTAAATTAGAGGATTACCTTCAAGTTTATGGACTAGCTGACAGTTTTTTTGGTTGTCTTCTGAACTGTAACAACATTGGTATTTACTGGAAAGGCTTGTTCTAGCATGTCAAAGTTTCCTTAAACTAAGGACTTTCCTGGTTCCACTTTGATACATACATGCTCTGTATAATAGGACAAAGAAGTGCCCCACGAATCATAGGAATCATGCTGTTAAAGTAATAATACCACCTTACAGTGACACTATATTTCTTATATAAATCTATATAAATAATTATTGTTTATAGGATAACATCCTAGTATCAGTATAGTCACTGCAAAGCCTCTCATTAATTTCAGCAGGGCTGTGGTAAACTTTATGTTAAATATTCCCACATGAAATGACCCAAACCATGATTTGTGTTGTGAAAGTGCTAGCAGTTTATATCCTTAAATATAAATTGCTAAGATGTCATATAGGATTTTTATCCTTCCATATGAAGCACTTAAAAATTTAGTACGTCTTCAGCAAAAATAAATATTGATTTCTATATATGAAAAAAACACTTGAATATGATGAAACATCACAGTGCTATATTTATTTTTAAGAAAATAATAAGAAGGATGAAGAAACACTAGTTCATATACTAAAGCTTTCCTAGAGCTGATAAATCAGAAGTGCAGTATTTACTATTTATTTATTTATTTATTCTTATGTCACTGTAGCTATGGTGCTGTCTTCTCTATGATTTCCTCACAAATTTCTTGCTTGCTTTTGTGCAGCCCTGTGGGACCTTATGCTAAGCAGTGAGACACTTCAAACTAGAACTTTCTCATAAATTATGACTAAATGATAGTTATAATACACTTTTCTGAAGGGTGGTGAAACACTGATCTCTATGATGGTGTTTAATAGAAAAAGGAAATATATCGAGAAAAACCACAGTTTAATGTGGTCATTTTGGCTGGAATAGAGTTATTTTCTTCATAATAGCCAGTGTGTGGATATGCTCTGGATTTATGCTGGATACAGTGTTGATAATACAGAAATGTTCTAATTACTGCTGAGCAGTGCTTACACATAGTCAAGGACTTTTCTGCTTCTCAAGCCACCTCATCAGTGAGTAGTCTGGGGATGCACAAGAACTTGGAAGCGGATACAGCCAGGACAGCTGACCTGAAATGACCAAAGGGATATCCCATACCATATGGCATCATGCTCAGCATATAAAGCTGGGAGAAGAAAAAGGAAGGGAAGGGATGTTTGGAGGGATGGGGTTTGTCTTTCCAAGTAACTGTTAGACATAATGGATCCCTGCTTTCCTAGGGATGTCTGAACAACTACCTGCCAATGGGAAACAGTGAATAAATTCATTGGGTTTTTTTGTTTGAGAATACAGCTTTTGTTTTACCTGTTAAACTGAGTTTATCTTAACCCATGAGTTTTCTCAATTTTACTCTACCAGTTTTCTCCCACATCTGACTGTGAGGGGAGTAAGCAAGTGGCTGTGTGGGACTTGGCTGCCAGATGGGTTAAACCACTGCACCATTCAAACTCAAGCACATGCTTTCAGCTTCATTGCTTTTTGTCATGGTTTTGTGTCCCTTCTTTCATTTCTATTTGTTTATGCAGATTGTCAGGTATTTGAGTCAGAGGCCCTGGCTTTTGGTCTGATCTGGCTGCTTGTCTTCAGGGCTGTCTGTTGGTGTAACAGAAAGCTGCTCATGTGAGTCTGAGGCCAGATGTGGACCTATATCTGTGTTTTGATAAAATCCTTAGGAGGGTATTGGTTTCTGTGCAGAGAAAACAGACTAATGAAGAATGACAATATAGATTTTTTTAAAAAGGGACTATAAAACATTAAGATAATGAACCATGTCTACAGTACAGCTTCCTGTATGTTTCTTTTTGAACTGTACAGGATGCCTAATCTTTGAAAAGTAATGAATTAAAAATGCATTTCAGAATTGTTAAAGTATGAATATGATGCATAGATTGTTTTATTACTAAGAGAAAAAAATCATAATCATGTTCTTGTAATATTTTTTAATAAATTATTTATTTGTTTTACATTTTTCAAAACATGTGCCAATATCTTTGGATACTTTTATAATTTAAAAATGCTCCCTAATTAGAGATACAGAGCAGGCGCCGAGGCCATTCAGAGTTAAATTGCTCTAGAGCTAGTTATCAACTTGTTACTTTGAGCTAGCTGTCTGGAGAACTAAAAAGACAGTTGTAAGCAAGAAACAGTAATGGTTAGGTCTGAAACACAGAATGGGCATGATAGGATTATAAAGGATATAAGGGTTGATTGAGTATGAGTGTTGGTTAACTTCTGTAAGAAAAGCTTGAAATTTTTTTTTTCTTAATTTTTAGTCTCCACAAAGATTAAACAAAATTTACAATAGCATAGAAAATGTACTAACCATGTTTATGGATTACTTAATACAATGAAATCAAGCTTTCTTAAAGATCTTAGAAGTCTTTATACAGGATTCTTATCCAGTTACTGAACAGGAATACAAACAAAAACAGTTGTAGTCTACAGATTCTATCCTAATAAATACCAGCACTCACTAAGGAATAGCAAAGATAGTCCGATGTAGCAAATTCCTTCAAATAAAAAACTTAGTTAAAAAATCAGACTCAGATTAAGACTGGCAAGTCAAGATGACTATACTGTGTCAAAAAATACCTCAACCAGCCAATAACAACAAAAAACAAACAACAAAGGAAATGTTTTCAGTGCTTGATAATAACAGCAACCACCAGACTTGTCCTCTGCCTGTAGCTGAAGTACAAACTTGAAATATGGTTTCAAGGATTAATAATTAATAGTGACTTCTGCTCTAAAACTGATTGCTCATTGATAGGTTTGGAGAATGATGAAGTTCCACAAGATATTAAAAGTCACTCAGATTACACAGAATCTTCAAAATACAGAGCACTGTAAAAAAAATTATCTTGGTAGAGCTGGAAATGTTACAACTACACTCTGCATTATTACCTTCTTATAGCTCTAGGTTTTAAAACCATCTTTGCAGTGGTGTATACAAAAAAAAATCATAGGAAAAGAAAAGGTAACTGAAAATATACAAAGGTGCTGACTTATTTTTCTTTTCCAGCTTTCATCAGATATTGCTAAATATTCTAGGAACCTGACCAACTAAAAAAATGTAGAACTTCACTTTGTGTTGAAATGTTTTTCAATGCTTTTTTCTTCAAGGATTTTTTACCTATTCCCATTAAAAACACTACATTCTCAGTCAGGCCTATTTATAGAACAACTTACAGAACAATTATAAGATGTTGCTTAATCATTTTAAAGTGCTAAATTCCTTACTTTCATTCCAAATGTGGGAGGAAAATACTGAATGTCACCTATTATTGTAAACTGATTTCTTTTAATGGATTTATTTTTACACTTAACAGGGATTTTTTTTTTTTGTAGCTTTTTAGCCTTAATAAATGAAAATCACTCTATCTTATATTACTTACTATTTAAATTCCAAACAGGGACTACTTTCAATTTTATTACATACAGAGAAATCATCCTTACTTATTAAGAATCTCTATTGGAGTTATTTGCAATATATCTGCACCTATGCATGTTTTTAAAAGGTAAAATGTAATGAGTTAGTTCACAATACATAGAATATACAAAGAAAAAAAACCAACCCCTATTAATACCAAATCTCAAGATTACAAAAATCCAGCTGGCTATATCATTATCTTGTATACAAAGAAAATATTATAGACATTTATTACTATGATTCTGAGAACAGTTTCATTTTCATGTCTGCAATGGAAAGACAGTATGAGAAGAACAACCATTTATTTCCTGATCCAACATTACTGCTGTAAAGGTCCAAATTAAGAAATTTTTTATTTACAGTACATATCCTTCTATACTTATCACAAGTATTGTCAATGTTATTTATATGGGTTATATGGTTACATTCACTTTAGTTATTACTGAAGATTTTTAGTATAAATTAGCATGTCAATCTATCTAGATTCTTAGCATTTCTTTTCTTACTTATTTTTTTTGTAAATACTGATGGAAAATTTCCCCTCGTTATAGATGAAACTATTGACACTCCATTACTGTTGACTGAGCAATAGCATGTCATCATTATTACCTTTTAAAATTTAATATCTGTGAAGCAGTAATTCATCTAGCTGCAGGCCATTTGTAACAAACTTCATGAGATTAACGGTGCAAGCACTCACAACAACTTCTATTATTCAACTTTGTTTTAAAAGCCAAGTGGACCAGTTCCCCTCAAGTTTGTTGTATAGCCAATGGGTAGAGAAGAAAGGAGGCCTTGGAAGGATTAAATTAGAAATCCTGTCTATTTACACACATTATAAAATGACTGCTGCTTACTAAGTAATCAGGGTTTCTACTCAGAGGGGAACCAAAGGCTTGCAAACTTGCTTCAGAGTACTAATGGAGTCTCAAATTTCACAACTTTGGGTTCTGTATAACAAGGTTACAAGTAGCATTCTCACTTGTATAGGAACTAAACATGAAAAGTTTTAGCAAAATAAGTAACTTATGCTCTTGGAAAAAAAATGGATAGCAATTGACCAGAAATTATTGATTCATGGTAAGGATAAGAAACAGAAGTCCCCTTTAAGAACTGACAATTATTTCTGCCAAAAAAAGGATTCTGTTCACCATTAAAACTAACATTGCAGATGAAAGTGTCTCCATTATCTTTTGTATAGCACAAACTGCAAATTTCTGTCTTCGTATTGGCTGAAACTTTTGCTGTTGCAGCAGACAAACTGTGACTCTCTTTCCACCTTTTATGCAGCTTCTCATAAAGTGTAAAAAACGTGCTGTGATGAATAATATGAGTCAATGGTAGATGCATCCTATGGAGCTGTCTATTCCTGGGTTTAAGGATACTTGAATCTACAGATATGTTTTATCAGATGAGTATTTCATCTTATGTGACTAGTGCTGTTCAGAGAATCTGCTGGTGTGAGCTCAGTGATCCACTCTTTTGCTGTGGGTTTACTTTTGACAGTTAATCACGTAATATTTTTCCATGGTGAGGGCAGAGTGAGATCAATAAACATAACTTACCAGACTCAGGAATAGGAATAGAGAGCCCATGGTGTATGAAGGAGAAAAAAGCCTGGAGTCTATATAAAGACATAGCTAATGTTTGCCACTTCAATAAAACTAGCATTAATTGGAAGTCTGTATGTCAGAACTTCAGGAGTCTGTTCTTCAAAAATTGACTAAGTACAGGCCCAGATTTACATGTATGAGTGAGCAGGTATATAAAAGGGTACTCTATGCCCTTTTTATTAAGGAAGTAGTAGGTAGCTATTGGACTTCTGGTCTTAATAGACTTTTATAGGAAAATATAGAACTCAGGCAAGACATATGCATGCCTAACAGTAAAAGAGTAAGTATTATAAGAATCTGGACAGAAGTATGACTCTAATCATATTTCCAATCTAAACAGACAACCACAGAACAGCTGAAGTTGGAAGGCATCTCTGGAACTCATCTATTCTAATGCCCAAGCTCAGGAGCAAGGACAGCTGGAGCAGGTTGCTCAGGACCATGCCCAGTCAAGTTTTAAACGTCTCCAATAGCAGATACAACTACTCTGGAAATCTGCTCCAATATTTGACCACTCTTACAGTAAAAAAGTATGGTTTTCCTGTGTTCAGATGGAATTTCACAGGTTTTTGTGTCCTGTCAGTGGGCATCACTGAGGAAAGTCTGAGTCTCTGTTCATCATTCCCACCATCGGGGATCCCCCTGAGCCTTTTTTTTTTTTTTCCCAGGCTGAACAGTCCCAACTCTCTCAGCTTTTCCTCACATGACAGGTGCTCCATTCCCTTAAAAAATGTGCTGGCTTGTTACTCAATTTGCTCAAGTAGCTCCGTATGCCTCTTGTTCCCATGAGATCAGAGCAGACTTACGTAGGAAGGCATTGGACTTGGGAGAGTGTAGGCATAATGGAAGGGAGAATGTGAATAGAAGGATTTGGGCAGAAGTATATCTCTAATTATACTTCCAATCTAATAATGAAGTGGAAAAAAACAAAATAATAAAAATGAAAAAACTATAGTTTCTGAGGCTCTTGAGCAGGAGCCCAGAGGAAGTGTAAAGGTTATAAAAGACCAACATAGTTTGGTGAATAGAAGAGGAGAGAGAAGAATGAACAAAAGAAACATCAAGAATATGTAAAATCAGCAAGTGGGGTGTGAGCAAAAATTGTGTTAGTACTGTAGGCATTGAAAGGTTATAGGTGCTTTGAAAATAAATATGTAATATAAGAATTCTGATCATCATGGAATACAGACAGATGTTTTCAGGAGAGAGAGACTGGGAAAAACAAATGCCTTTAAGACTCTCTGTTAGCTAGTCATTCCTTCATTCCATGTTTCCAATATTCTGATACTAAAATTCCTTGAGATTACTACTGTGGGCATGAGGGTCCAAATTTATTAATTAATTGTTTGTTTTAGAACAACTTCAGACTATGCAGAGATTTATCATTGTGCCTCAGGTTACTGAGACTCACTTATTGAAGAAGGAACCAGATGTTCTATACAGATAAATTGCATCTTCCATCAGTGAAAAATTACAGCTTTTCCAAGTAGTAGTTGTGAAGTATATCAGCTGAAACTCATACTTTAAAGGAATTCAATGTCCTACCAAGGTCTTCTAAAACAGTGTGAGGCATAATTATTTTAGTTCACTGGAATTTCAAATTTTCTTTTAACAGTGAATTAAGGGTATATTAAATATGTGTTTGTTAGTTTAGAGTTGACCTCAGTTTTTATTTTGCATGTATATAAATAGTTATAAGTAGGGGAATCATGGTAAAGGCTGCTAAAAATCTTGTTATTAGATATTATTATTGTGAATTATCTGTATGTGTTTCATCTACTTATACTAAGAAAACTACCACTTCAATATACCTCACCCTTGAAAAGGAAATAAAAATCAAGCAAACAAGGTATCTTATTACTGAATAGGAAAAAACAGCTATATCTATCCATGCAGTATTGGAACAAGGTGTCCAAAGTAAGTCAGAGGAACAAGGTGTCCAAAGTAAGTCAGAGGAACAAGGTGTCCAAAGTGAGTCAGAGGACCCTAGTATAAAGACAAAGTGAAATGTCTTAGTTATTATACAGAACAGGCTTAGCTGTTAACATTGTTAAGATTACAAGGGATTACAGCCAATCTTTTGAAATTAAGTCTATATGATTTAATCCATTCTATAATATGGAAGGGAAAAGACCTTTTCATCTGGGTAATAAAGGCTTTACAGAACTATTTGCTGGTACTTCAGAATGAACATAAACTACTATCAAAGTTGCAGAAAGAAAAAAAAGTAAAAAAATCTTTTCAAAGTCAACAATATTATAAGGCACATTCTTATTGTGTATAAATAAGCAGAGTGTAACAGTTCATCACATAGGAAAACCTGCCAAAATTAATTGTGCTGCATGAGCAGAAAAGGTCAGAGACAATCTGTTCACATTTGTCAGCAGTTTTCAGGCTGGGAATATTTTACTCCAAGTAAAACATAAGTAGATAGAGAAACATGTATACATTTCTTTATACACCTAAAACTGTAAAAGTGGTACAGTTGATTCCACAGCAAATAAAACTGACAACATAGCTCTTCTTTATATAATGGTTTCAGTTCAAAGCAGAAGGAACAAACTTATTTGATGTAAATTGGCATTTCTATACTGAAGTAAAGTAAACACTTCTAACTTATTCCAAAGAACTGGCCTGAAATATTCAAACATTCTTTACTGTTCTGGAGGTTATCATACATTGATACAATAATTTCAGGTCTTTTCTAACCTCTGAAATTCCTTTTCAGATTATGCTTCCTGAAAATCTTTCCTTTGATTTCACATTATTTTCACATATAACAGTGTTGTGGCTTAATCCTGGCAGGAAGCTCAGCACCATACAGTCACACCCTCGCAGAAGGATGGGGAAGAAATCTGGAAGTGTAACTGAGAAAATTCATGAATTGAGCTTGAGACAGTTTAACAGGTAAAACAAAAGTTGCAAGTGCAAGCAAAGCTAAATAAAGAATTCATTTGCTACTCCCCATTGGCAGGCAGATGTTCAGCCATTTCAAGGAAAGCAGGGCTTCATCACATGCAAGGGTGGCTTGGGAAGGCAAATACCTGTAAACTAAATTTTCCTGCCTTCCTGCTCCTTTTTCCCAAGCTTTTATTGCTGAGCACGATGTCACTGGTATGGAATACCCTTTTGGTCAGTTGGGGTCAGCTGTCCCTGGCGTGTCCCTTCCCAACTTCTTGTGAACCCCCAGCCTACTCTGTGGTGTAGCAGAATGAGAAAGAGAAAAGATTTTGATGTTGTGTAAAGTACAGTTCAGCAGTAACTAAAACGTGTATATTAACATGGTTTTGGTCACAAATCCAAAATATAGCGCAGTACAAATTACTATGAAGGAAGTTAACTTCATGCCAGTCAAAACAACTATACACAGGCAAAATATTCCTGCCTGATTCTTCTCTATATTGATACTGCCAACTGATCTCTTCTGCCTTCTGTGCTATACACTTCAGAGCGTGCTTAACTCCCTGCATTAATTTTTAGCTTTTTCGTATGAGTATAGAATTAAAAAAAAAAATAAATAAAAGCTGTTAAAGCTGTTATGACTCTTTTTGTTCCCGTTCAGAAATTGTTATACTAGATACATATAGTCTAATAGATAAAATAGGTCCAAGGCAAAGACAAAATACCTTCACATCATTTTGACCCAAATCAACTAGTTTGCATAAATATCTAAGCAGTGTTAATTATAGTGTTTCCAGCAACTGTTCTGAGTAGTCACTTTAAATGTGACCACCCTCCTTTGTTAGGGAAGAAAACTTAGGCATGTGGACAGGAAACAAGCTCATGCCAGTTTTTCTTAGGGTCAGTGATTAATCCTTTGCCTGTACTTTTCTAAAGGAATAGATGCAAATTCCCTTCTCCTGAGGGAATTTGCTCCTGAGGAAAATTCAATTGAAAAAAGAGGCTTATACTAAGTGGAAGCAAGGACAGGTGGCATGGGAAGAGTACAGGGATGTTGTCCAAGAAGCTAGGGACCAGGTTAGGAAAGGTAAGGCCCAGTTAGAATTAAACTTAGCTAGAGGTACTAAACAGGAAGGGATTCTACAGGTACATAGCAAATAAAAAACAGACTAGGGAGAACATAGGCCCCTTCAGGAAGCTCTCGGGAGAACTGGCTACACAGGATTTGGAGAAGGCTGAGGTTCTGAATGACTTCTTTGCTTCAGTCTTCACTGGCAAAGGCTCTGACCAAACCACCCAAGTCTTGGAAGGCAGATGCAGGGACGGTGGGAACGATGACCTTGCACCCACTGTAGGAGAGGAACTGGTTCGAGACCATCTTAAAAATCTGAACGTGCACAAGTCCGTGGGTCCTGATGAGATCCATCTGCGGGTCCTGAAGGAGCTGGCAAATGAAGTTGCGAAGCCACTGTCCATCATATTTGAAAAATCATGGCAGTCAGGTGAAGTTCCCGACGACTGGAAAAAGGGAAATATAACCCTCATTTTCAAGAAGGGGAAAATGGATGACCTGGGGAACTACAGACCAGTCAGTCTCACCTCTGTGCCTGGCAAAATCTTGGAGCAGACTCTCCTGGAAGGCATGCTAAGGCAGATGAAAATCAACAAGGTGCTTGGTGACAGCCAGCATGACTTCACTAAGGGGAAATCCAGCCTGACCAATTTGGTGGCTTTCTCTGATGGGGCTACAGAACTGATAGACAGGGGTAGAGCAGTTAATGTCATCTACCTGGACTTGTGTATAGCGTCCAACACTGTCCCACATGACATCCTTGTCTCTAAATTGGAGCGACATCAATTTGATGGATGGACCACTCGGTGGATATAGAACTTGCTGGATGGCCGCACACAAACAGTTGTGGTCAATGGCTCAGTGTCCAGCTGGAGACCAGTAACAAGTGGTGTCCCTCAGGGATCGGTGTTGGGACCGGTCTTGTTTAACATCTTTGTTGGTGATATGGACCGTGGGATTGAGTGCGCCCCCAGCAAGTTTGCCGATGACACCAAGCTGTGTGGTTCGGTTGATACGCTGGAGGGAAGGGAGGGAAGGAATGCCATCCAGAGGGACCTTGACACACTTGTGAGGTGGGCTGATGCCAGCCTCATGAGGTTTAACCATGCCAAGTGCAAGGTCCTACACCTGGGTCGGAGCAATCCCAGGCACAGCTACAGGTTGGGCAGAGAAGAGATTCAGAGCAGGCCTGCAGAGAAGGACTTGAGGGTGCTGGTCGATGAGAAAATGAACATGAGCCGGCAGTGTGCGCTTGCAGCCCAGAAAGCCAATGGTATCCTGGGCTGCATCAAAAGGAGCATGACCAGCAGGTCAAAGGAGGTGATCCTGCCCCTCTACTCTGCTCTTGTGAGACCTCACCTGGAGTATTGTGTGCAGTTCTGGTGTCCTCAACATGAAAAGGACATGGAACTGTTGGAACAAGTCCAGAGGAGGGACACGAGGATGATGAAGGGACTGGAGCACCTCCCGTATGAAGACAGGCTGAGGAAGTTGGGACTGTTCAGCCTGGAGAAGAGAAGGCTGCGGGGAGACCTGATAGCAGTCTTCCAGTATCTGAAGGGGGCCTATAGGGATGCTGGGGAGGGACTCTTCATTAGAGACTGTAGTGACAGGACAAGGGGTAACGGGTTAAAACTTAAACAGGGGAAGTTTAGGTTGGATATAAGAAGGAAATTCTTTCCTGTTAGGGTGGTGAGGCACTGGAATAGGTTTCCCAGGGAGGTTGTGAATGCTCCATCCCTGGCAGTGTTGAAGGCCAGGCTGGATGAGGCCTTGGGTGATATGATTTAGTGTAAGGTGTCTCTGCCCACGGCAGGGGGGTTGGAACTAGATGATCTTAAGGTCCTTTCCAACCCTAACGATTCTATGATTCTATGATTCTATGTAGCTCTACTTCTGTGATTTCTGTCAAAAAAATGACACAAATGGTATGCCTTCTTTACTGTCTTTTAACAAAGTGCCTTTACCTTTCCTTAATTTGCATGAACCAGACAAAACATATCTAAGAAAGGGGAAAGTAGCCATAGCCTTATGCCAAAATACAAACTTGCAGCGTGTTGCAGGTCTGGCTGAGCTTACTTGTATGGAACCCAGACCGGGTGCTCATATTAGACCCAAACCCTGCAAAGGCTGTTACCAAATCAACTCAGAAGCAAAATATAGAATATACCTCTAAGTTTAAACATCTATAAACCTTCACATGTGAAAATATCATGCCAGTTCATGACATTTTGCAGTTTTGTAAGCCTCTGTGCACAGAGTCCCATGTAATTCTGCACATGTGTAGCTTTGATTTAGAGGCCTGTAAGCCACATTCTATGTAAAGCAACAAATTTATGGTCATTCTGACAACTGGACCTATTATTCACTGAGAATTTGGGCCTTCTGAAACTATCTGCCAGAGGTCTACTACTGTTAGGATGGATGATTTCTTAAGTGAGCTCTATATTTCAGAATATGGATCTGTGTTAGGGTAATCACATTCTTTATTTCTTTCATTAATTGCCTGTGTAAAATGAAGACTGAATCAGGTAAACTTTTTCAGAATAGCATCATATGATATGACTATGAATTACATCTCAACCTCAATGCTCAATCCCACTGGATTAAATTCCACTGGATAAAAAAGATTTTCTTATTAAATTACCTACCTAAAATAAAAGCTATCAATATATCTTTATTATGACAAGTATATGTTCCTCTACTTGCAATTAAGATTAAAAAGATTGTATGCAAAGTAGATACATTCTAGATGGGTTCATTGATACAGCCATGAAATATTTGCCACGTATGGGCACCAAACATTTTATTGAGAAAATTCTGTTATTATTGTTTTCAGATTGCACTTTGAAAGATGCTGGAAAACTGGATATTTTTGTCAGAGCCTGGAATTTCATAAACAGAAGCTTTACCACATTTTTATCATGATTTGCATCTCTACTCAGAAGTCAGTAAATAAATAATCTATTCCAAATTGTGTTTTCCTAAGTAGTCGGTTATGTGTTTTGAGATGACAATGGGATATTAGGGATTACACATCAAAGACATGCATTAAATTCTTTATAAAGCATGTACCCAATATGTTAGAACTATTTGTAAATACTATTTTGTATATTTAATCTTAAATATATTTTATGTACGTGAGGGTTGCAGAAAGGTACACTTGAGACACAAATATATACTATATTAAAAGAAAAAAACAAAGCATTTTCTTAAACAAAAATGTAACAATGTCACTCATAATCCGAAAGTTAGTTACCCATACCCACACAAACCAGCAATTGTGTCGCACCAGACCACAATTAAACTCTAGCCTTATTTGTGTCTCTTAAAACACACTGCTCAAGGACTAGATGCCATTTAAGGTAAGGAACTTGTGAAAGAACAAAAAGAAGGAATTTGAGATTCCTTGACCTCCAGCTGCCAGTCTAGAATTACAATGCTTTGTTACGTATCATGTACATAAGCATATATATTTCCAGGTGCATGTGGATACCTCATTCACTGAATACGTACAAGCTATTTCATGTATTTTTTGATATCAATATTCACTGTAAGAATATATGAATGAGGTAGGTTTCTAAATTCTCAAAGGAGATTGATGCCTGGGTTTAGTTGCCTAAATAAATGCACAAAGTGTCACTTGACATGTCCTGAGATATTCTCCCTGGCTTGTGTTTTTCACTTTGGGAGCGCAAATAGTCTCCCAAAAGTCCTGAATCATATCTTCCTGCTGAGTATGACTCTATTGTCTAGGATGTTTCAAATTACTCTAGATGCCTACATCTAAACAAAAAAACACAGTGAATAAAACTTTTTGCAGTCTAGAAAGCTATTAATCTCACTAAATGTAGTATAAAAATAATAAATTGATTGGAATGGTAGTTTATCCATCTACCCCAAAGGTAGACAGCTCTCATAGTCATGTAAATTTAGGTGTCTGAACATTTCATCCTAAATGGACTTCCCTCAATGCAGGGATTGTAACGGTTTGTCTACAGACTAAAAAAAAATTGTGTCTTTATTATTTCAGGTCAACACCATTATTAGGTCCTTTAAGATTTAACAGCTTTAGCTGATTTGTATTATATTGCAGTACCATTGTTACCTATATATATATAAATACATATATGCATTATACATATATATACATATATATATGTATATATATGTATACATTTATATATATATACATATAAATATATATATGTATTTATATATATACATATAAATACATATATGCATATATAAATACATTATATATTAATTAATTTGAGATATCAGTGGTATCTCAATTTAAGTAAATATTCAAATAATGTAGAGCTTGCTTAAAATTTAATATTTCTTGATCACCCTCTATCACACAAAACATATGTGTTTCTAACTGAACCTAAACCTGTATTCCATTATATTTATATGCAACGGAGTTAGGTAATACTGTAATTGTTAATGAAGTGCACAAGTTAAACAGAACACGGGAAACAGTGTCTCAGCTGCTAGTTAAAAAGCAAAATAACTCTCCATTAACTATTCATAAAAATTGCCTTTTATTACAACAACAAAAAAAGAAAATTGGCTGAGGTGGTAAATGCATGACACTGGCCTTTTATACAGAATAAACTACTTTTGAGTGAGTAATAGAACTGAGGTGTTATAAACATTAGAGCAGTTATACATATGTATTCTTTCACATGTCCTATGACTTGTATTCATCATAATATCTACTGAGCCAGACTTGTATTTTTTAAGGAAGCATTAAAGCTCTTACAGTAAAATATTTTAGTCCTCTACAAATCCTGTAGGACAATGTTACATGTGATTGAGCCTTATAGGATTACCTCACAGTCATCTAGAAATCCCTTTAATCCATCAGAAAATCCTTAGGATTGTTTTGTAAAGGCACGAAGGAACATAGCTCTGACCAAGCCTGCTTTTCTCACAAACCAGATCCCTCAGGATATAAGAATCACATCCACAATTTCATGCAACGTTGGTGGCGCTTTCCATTTCTGTCTAATAAATTCTTTTGGGTTTTACTGAACCATTACCTAGATTTATGAGTGAATACCTTTCCTGAACATACTTAATAAATTCAGCTACCATCAGTCTTTAATAGAGAAAATTATATACAGAATGAGTTTGGGACAGCATGTCAACAATATTCATGCATATTATATGCAATTATGCACATACTAAGAAAGAGGTGGTTGGTTAAGAGGAAGATTCATTCTCATTGTTTGGTTACATTTTTAAATTTACAACTGAAAAAGTTTGGAAAAGTTTGAGAACATATATACATACGTACATATGTACATATATTTACATCTCTGGGCAGTGTCCAAGAGTGCAGCAAAGTGGTTTTGGAAAATCTATGTGGTGTTTCAACTGTTGAAGGATTTGAAGGACAAGAAGAGTTTGAATAGTTACAGTGCAGCAAAAGGAAAAGCAGGAAAAATGAGAGTTTGCTGCTAAACAGAACAACCTGGTGACAAAGACCATAGAAAAGACTGAAGTGCTCAGTGTCTTCTTCAAATCACCCTTTTTTGATAGAACTGCCTTCAGCTTTCCTAGTCTGGTCCCTAGCTTCCTGGACAACATCCCTGTACTCTTCCCAGGCCACCTGGCCTTGCTTCCACCTTTTATAAGCCTCTGTTTTCATTTGAATTTTCCTCAGCAGCTCCTTATCCATCCAAGGTCTCCTGGCCCTCCTGCTACACTTCCTTCTAGTTGGGATGCAACACTCCTGAGCTTGTAGCAAGTGATCCTTGAATGTCAACCAAGAGTGTTGGGCCCCCCTGCCCTCTAGGGCTGTATCCCATGGAACTTTACTAAGTAGGTTCCTGAAGAGGCCAAACTCTGCTCTCTTGAAGTCCAGGGCAGTGAGCTTGCTGCACGCTCTTGTCACTGTCCTGAGGATCTCAAATTCGACCATCTCATGATCACTGCAATCATCACTGCCCTGGAGCATCACATTTCCAACGAGCCCTTCCCTGTTGGTGAGCACGAGGTCAAGCATGGCACCTCTCCTTGTTGGCTCCTCTATTGTTTGCAGAAGGAAGTTGTCTTCCGCACAATCAAGGAACCTCCTGGACTGCTTGTGCCGGGCCGTACCGTCCTTCCAACAGATGTCAGGGTGGTTGAAGTCACCCATGAGAACAAGGGCCTGTGAGTGTGAGGCTTTTTCTATGTCTGTAGAGAGCTTCATCCGCAGGTTCTCTTGATCAGGCGATCTGTAACAGATCCCCACAGTAATGTCTCCCATAGCTATATTTCCTTTAACCCTGACCCACTAACTCTCTGTTAACTGCTCACCTGCCCCCAGGTTCCATACTCTCCAGCCTATTCCTAACATAAAGGGAAACTCCCCCTCGCCGCCTGCCACACCTGTCTTTTCTAAAGAGCCTGTAACCTTCTATTCCAGCACTCCAGTCATAGGAGCCATCCCACCATGTTTCTGAGATGCCTATTATGTTATACTCCCGTAGACGTGCACACATTTCTAATTCCTTGTTTGTTCCCCATGCTATGGGCATTTGTATAGAGGCATCTGAGCCGAGTTCCAAATGAAGCCGGCTCATTGGCTGGAGCGGCTGGGATATCTCTGCATTGCTCTGAGCCTTTATTATAGGTGCTGGCAACTGACTGGTTGTGTTGGGATGGAATGATGCCCACCTCCCTCAGCACATCTAGCTTAAAGCCTCCTTGACCAGTCTGGCAAGCCTCCTACCAAAACTGCTCTTTCCCTTCTTTATCAGACCATCTCCACCAGCCCCCACTAGACCTGGCCTACAAACTTGGGTCCCTTGTTCAAGGCACCCAAACCCCTGACTATGACACCACCCTTTTAACCAGTTATTAACCTGGCTAATCCTCCTAGCTTATTTTAGGTCCTCCCCTGTATCCTGGAGAATTGACGTAAAGACTACCTGAGCTGCAGAGCCCCTAACCACCTCCCCCAGGGCCCTGTAGTCCTTCTTTATGTTCCCCAGGCTACTACTATCTATATCCCTAGCACCCACATGTATCACCAGAAGGGGGTAATAGTCCGTGGGACTTACTAGAGCAGGCAGCCTCTCTGCCACATCCCTGATCTGTGTGCCTGTAGGCAACACACCTCCCTTGAGACGGGGTCTGGCCAGCAGATGGGTGCTTCTGTCCCTTTCAGTGTAGAGTCCCCTACTACTACAACCCACCACTTTTTCCTAGCAGCACCAGTAGAGATCTTCTTTAGCAGTGCATCAGGCATCATCTGATTTCTGACTCGAATGCGTTTCCTCATTAGCCCCCTGCAGGACAGCAAAGCGGTTCTGTGTGGGGACAACGGACTTAGGGGGAAGCCCCTTGCTTTTGGTTGTCGTTTTCTTTTTTGTGTGGGTTTTTTTTTTTTTTTTGTCACTAATTCCTGCTTCCTGGGTTAACTACCTCCTTCTTTCTTTCATGAGCTAGATGTGAAGCTTGAGGCCCCTGCACAGTTTGGGCCGGGAGCAAGCATTCCTGCTTCCTCTCAGCTTCCCTGACATCTCGCAGTCTATTAACAGCATCCTGCAGCTCAGCCACCTGCTGCAGGAGGACCTCCACCAGGGAGCACCGAGTGCAGCCCTGCCCATTGTGCACCATTCCCTCACCAGACCAGTGCAGGCAGTCTCTACACCCCGAGCTCTGCATTGCAGCCACCCCTCTCATCGCTCTGTCTGGGTGCCTACGCTGGCCACCGCCGGGGCAGCCAGAGCAGAGCTCCCGGATCGGGCCCTGGTCATACGACGAGTGCTCACCATCCCGCTCTCCTGCCCGCGCAAACTGCCTCAACCTGCTCAGTCCGCCGTGCTCCTGGTCGATCACGTTCCCTGGGGCAGGTTTTTAACCTGGCAGGGCTGGCGCCGCTGCTTCAGGCTCCGCCCCCTGTTGAAGGCGTCCTCTCTCGAGCTACTCACCTCAGCAATTGACCGGCAGTGGTTGGTGATGCCTGGCTTAAATCTGCCGCCGTTCCTCCTGCCTCTGCTCCCTGTGAGTCAGCTGCTCGCTCTCGTCAGCTGAGCTGCCGGCTCCCGGGCAAGTCCTGTCAAGGACTTGAGGCTCCTTCGGTGGCTCTTGTCGCTCTGAGTTGAGGCTCCTGGGCACTGATCTTCCCCCTGCTCCGGTGTTGAAGGCGTCCTCTCTTGAGCTGCTCACCTCAGCAATTGACCCACGTTCGTTACATGTTCTGTCATTACCTGAAAAAGAGATTGTTGATTAATGGTCTGGAACTGTGCAAAGGTATATAACAAGTAGACAGCATGGATACCTACAGGCTATTTCTTGATGCGATGTTCTATTCCTATTTAATTTACTAGTTTATACAAAGACATAAATATCACCTTCCATCTCAGTGTGCTTCTTACGTATAGCTCCTGGAATTCCCTATGCCATTTAATGTGCTTAGTGGGCAACAGTGATAAGCAGGTTATGGAAGAAAATACCATTCTTGCTGAGCTGAGTGATGGACTGCAAGACTTTCCTGCATAGAGGCAATCCTGGAAAACTGTTCAGGAACCAGATATAACTGCAACAACCAGGTCTGCAGAATCAGAACAAACTGGCTACAGCACAACCATTTATGGAGATATTTACTCATCTCTCCCTCTAGACCATTTTTAACCTGTCATGTACCACAATATCATAGGTGAAGTGTCACAAAGGGTTCCAGTACAGAGTATCATCTCAATTTCCTGAATGTTACCACAGGAGAACCACAGAGCAAATGTCATCCACACATTATGGTAGCAGATAAACAAAATTTAAAATGAAATTCACTCAAAAATAGTTTTAAAATTAAAATAATTGACTTCTTATCATGAAGAAATTGATCCTGGACCTCAGCAGGAAGAGATAGCATGCAATTCACTTGTAAGTCTGCTGGGTTTTGTTACTATATCCTGGGAAGTTTGGTATTATAATGGAATTCACAGAGTGAATGTCACTAATACTCAAAATTACATTTGAGTTGCTGACTCTGTAAGTAACTAAGAAGCTGAATACGTAATTCTTGTCTCAGATGCTTATGTTCTGTAAATGTGTTTCGAGTTCATTGCAAATATAATTACTTTAGAATTCATTTTGTTTAATTTACAGTTAACAAACTTATTAGGTGCTTGTTATTTAAAAATGAGACTCTAAAAAGAAACTCATTATATAATCAATTAGAAGCTTATTGACTTAAGTCCAAAGCTCATTGTACTCTGTGTAATTTAGAGAAAGTTCAGTACAAAAGCATGTTATATGAGTGAAATTCTGACCTTTTTAAGTCACTGGCAAAAATTCTTTTGGGCTTTGTAGGGTAGCATCCATATATGTTCAAAATACTGTGTGAAGCATTCAACACTGTCCTACAGACTATCCTTGTCTCTAATCTGGATAGACAAAAATATGATGGATGGACCACCCAGTGGATAAAGAATTGGCTGGTAGCTGCACACAGAGAGTTGCAGTCAAAGGCTCAGTGTCCAGCTGGATACTGGTAATGAGTGCTGTCCAGAGGAGGGCCACGAGCATAATAAGGGTGCTGGAGCATTCCCCGTTTGAAGACAGGCTGAGAAAGTTGGGACTTTTCAGCCTGGAGAAAAGAAGGCTGCATGAAGCTCTCATAGCAGCCTTCCAATATCTGAAGGGGACCTACAAGGACGCTGGAGAGCGACATTCATCAGGGACTGTAGTGACAGGAAGGCATAACAGGTTCAAACTTAAAAAGGGGAAGTTTAGATTAGATATAAGGAAGGTGCTGTTTGCTATGAGGGTGGTGAGGCACTGGAACAGGTTTCTCAAAGAAGTGGTAAATATTCAATCTACGGCAGAGTTCAAGGCCAGGCTGAGCAAAGCCTTGGGTGACATGGTCTAGGGTGAGGTGCCACTGCCCCTCATGTCAAGGGCATTGGAACTAGATGATCTTAAGGTCCTTTCCAACCAAACTCTTCTATGAATATAGGATTCTATATTGCTGATTTCTGTTAACACTTATCACTTTGATTTATTTAATTCATATCACTAATCCCACAGTACTTTTCTGTCATGCCATGACACTTTCCAACATACCAGTACCAGGCCTAGGTTTTTAAATTGCAGGCTTATCCTGACTGCACAGAAATCATATCTTTTTATTCAGGTGCCTGGGCATGTTTCAAGGTATATCTTCTATCCAGACAGCTGTCTGTGTGAATAGGAGCCCATAATCTTTCAGCTTGCCCCTCTGCTGAAACCTTGTGTTTTAGGTAAATACACCATCTTCTCAGAACTTAAAGTGTGAATCTTCTGGTTGGTTTTGTAACATTTTTGTTAAATTTTATATTTCTTTCCAAAGTGACTAATTTCAACACCTGAGACATATAAACTTATTTTACTGGTTTACATGTCAAATGCTACTATTTAAGGTATATGGTCTAGTGCCCATAAGCTCTTACCAGGAGAACATGGGCTTTCTTGGTTATATCATACTCTCAACTCCATGAAAATATTTTGCTTACCTAAAGGATTCTAATGGCATGAAGGTTCCAAATTTGGGAAAATAAATATGATAGAGGAGATATGTTCTCATGAATGAAAACAACACTAAGTTCAATTACCTTAAAATATGGATATGGATGTCAGTAAATCATGCATAGTTGAATTTCTTGGTTTATATTGAAAACAGATTTGGATTTAGATTAAAAAACGTTCCTTCGAGTTTTGCTAAGAGCTTCTGCTGAAACCATTTAAAGTTAATAGAAAGAATCCAAAATTACTTGTTTTGAATCAGGTCATAAATTGCATAGCCTATAAATATCTGACCATTATATCCTACTGTCAACTTTTCAATGTGTAAAGAAGTAATATTTTACTGTTCTTAGTAATGAAAAATCCAATCAATAGTATGTTATACACCATACATGCAAGCTTTTGCTGAAGAGATGCAAAGAAGTAACAAGTATTCATGATAGTTGACACTATCTCTGAAAGCCATATTGATTACTGAAAGAGTGAAATGCAGATTTATTAAAATTTAAAATTAAACTAAAAAAAAACCCCACTTGAAGTGAAATATAATTCTTCATGCAGACACTTAATATAAGCAGAAACTACTTTTTCTTCATGGAAAATTAAGGGTTTTTTTTCTTCCTATTAGCATTTCAATTGAAAACATTTCCACTCATTTCCTTCTTAATGGAAGTATATAAATAGCAATAGCCTCTAAGTACTGCCTTTTTTTTTTTTTTTTTTCAGGCAAAAGAAGTTATTTTGTATTAAGGACTTTAATAAAGTCTCTAAATAGGAGTAAAAGTAAGAAAGTAAACCACTCAAATTACTTGTATCAATTCAGCAAATATACATTGATTATTATACTTATTATATTGGTTCTTATTTACACACAGAATGGTCCTTAGCACTTTTTATGATTGTCGCTTTAAGTAGAAAACTCATGCATACAGTATAACAGATTCGAGCACCCTTTTTTTAGCCTCAGTGCCCTATTTTCTGAAATGGTGTGGCTCTACCAAAGAAAAAATAAATATTTCTTGAAGGATTTTTTGAGTATTTAAAGTATATGTTTTCAAAAGAAACTTCAGTACTGCAAGAAAAGTAAATTACCTGGTATCAGGAAGATCCAAGTGGAGTGTAAGTGACATATGTAGATAACTGATCACAATACTTCTCGTGATAATTTCTGTAAGCATTTGTTGAATGTGAACAGTATGTAGACACCTGGAATGTAAAGGCATCTGATTTGCTAGAATATCTGATTAATGACTAGTCATGATAAAAAACAAATATAAGGTAGGGAAAGAAAAAAAAAAAAATAAAAGAAAACAAATAAATCCAACCAAAACCAAAATGCAGAGAATACTTGACTGTAGAAATTCTCATGAACAGGAACCATGAGAGACAGTAAAAAGGTCTGTAAGTCTCAGGCTACTGACTATTAGGCTATTAAAGGAACTCCTCAAACACAGACTTGTAGAGGTTCCCCCAGAACTTTGCAAATGGTAAGAAGGAGGGAGAACACTGTCATGTCTCTTATGGAAAACAGCAAATATGAGTACACATTCAGCTAATCTGAAGTTCTTGTGCCTGCTGTGTTTCTGCTATTTGTAGCTGAACTAGAATAAATTTCTGTTTAAACATTAGACACTGGCTGTTGGATTTGTCAGTGGCATAGTATCACATGGTACCATCACATATTTTATTCTACATAATCCAAGCAGAAGAACCAGTCCAGCTGGTGAATCTTTGCAGGTGAGCAAATGCAGCAGTTCAGTCAGGACATCAATCTTTATTGTGGAACGAATGGCTTTTTGCCATCCTGCTTCATTTCTGCATAATAATAAATATAGTTAGCTTTTATTTTTTTTATAGCTCGCTTTTTTTTTCTTTTTTCTTTCTGGAATTATCTGGTCTAAATTTGTCTTCTGTATGTTTTTTAAAACCTGTTTTTGTAGCTGCATCTCTTCAATCATAATTCATAAATTTGCATTCATTTTTTCTTTAGTGATCTTTCTCTGTTATGGGGAAGAGGAAAAAGGAGAGGGAAGAGCTGATGTCTCTTTGATATTTTAGTGAAAAATAAATCTAACAAAAATAAAGGATTAATTTTGTAATAAATACCTCCTTCTTAAATTATAGAATCATAGAACAATTTTTTTCATAAAAATTATTTAAAGATTCCAATTAATTTACATTCAGCCTTCACCAAAACACACAAAAATACCCAGCTCCTTGCAGGGACCCTAAGACCCTGCTTAATAGCGATCAGCCTTTCTCCAAGAGCAGGGAATGGAAAAGCAGAAGAAAGATGTTACTTCAGTTCCTGCCTTCTCTCTGCTCCCCTTTTGGCATTGCTCCTCACTGTCCTTGAGATACTTATGCACTAAATCCAAGTTGCTATATACATAAGAGGAGGCTAAGAGCTATAATTAGTGTTTCAACTACTGAATAAAATCAAAGGTTTCCTAGATAGCATGCTACAAGGTGTCAGAGAAGGAGCAGAAATTGTCTTTTTCCCTGCCTGGAGCAAAACACCCACCTATGCCTGCATATCGTTTTAGAGAAAGGTAGTTGAAACGCCAATCTAGGGAGCAAGTTAATAAGTAACAGGAATGATAAGAGTTCAGTGTACTTTTTACTTTTAGCATATATTTTCTTTAGTAGATACAGTTTGAAAAACTCATTGTGCTTTATCTTTTTTTGCATTTCCATACTAGTCCTGTTACAAATGCGTCAGAACATTAAAACACCTTATATTAATGGGATGCTTTTTGAGGTATCATAATTGCAATATCATTACTGCTGTTGGCTGTGCAAAATACAATCACTTATATAAATAGTTCAGACCTAATGCTGGTTGATACAAATTAGTATAGATGCAAAGATTGGCAAGAATTTAGCTGCCAAACAGAGCAGATGATTGTGTTCTCCATTCTGCCTTTTTGTCAGTGCAAATATATTCAGGTTTTCTCAGTCCAGCTGGGCATTACACTAAATGTAATTTAGTGGAATACTGAGATTCCTACCTCTCCCTTGAATGTTTGGAATTGGCCAATGCATTGAAAAAAAGTAGGTGGATGCTGACAGAAAGAAAAAGGAATCTCATGAGATGGTCATAGGCACAAACTATTAATTTTTGCCATTCCTAATGAAAGGAAACAAAAATATTTATTTTGTGTAATTTAAAATGAGAGGAGGAATGAGGGAGGGAAATAGAGGCAGGAGGGAACAAAGGGAAGGAGAAGGGAAAGATCAAGCAAGGAACGAGCCTTTTATTTTTTCTTCTAGGACTCTGCTTTATGGCATTTAAGTACATATGGGGTTATATTTTGGCATGTTGAAGTCTTTATTATGCAAAAAGGGGAGCATGATTCCTTTCTTACCTTTCAGTCTAACACTATTTGCAAAGAATTTTCTAGATATTGTAGAAGGGTTGAGAAGTCAGTGCTGAATAAGCAAGAATCTTCATTCCCTAGATCCAAATTTGAGAGGTCAAGAATTTTCATATGTATATACAGCAAAGGTCATTAATGAAAGATTTTGATTTCTCCAAAACAGAAGCACTAAGAAAGGAAAGACTAATGAAAAAAACTGCACCAGTACCACCACTGTGGGGAATGGAGGTGATAAAATTTGGATGAAAAAGAGTTTGGAAATGAGCTCTGAGGCCTTGGTGCATGACAAGCCCTGGGGCGATGAGTTGGAATGTTGAAGGACAGGAAATGTAAACAATCAAGCCTTGGGAGGATGGGCCAGGATGCAGCTGTGGTGGGAATCTCAGTTGGAGGCTGGAGGATGTGGGGGTTGTGAGAGGGTCTGCAGCATTGTGATTGGACTATTTACCTGGAGAGTTTTACAAGGGCCAATGAGATTAAACGTTGTATATATGTGCAGGTTGGGAAAGTACCAAACAAGGGGATAAAAAGGGCTTGGTGGTAATAAACGGGGATCTGAGTCTCTGCATTAACTTGAGTCTGTGTTTTGAAATGCCACACACCACCAACAAAAAATATACAGACAAAAGCCAACAAAACAAAAAAACAAACAAAATATGGGGGGAAAGAAAAAAGAACTAATATTAATGAAAACAGTAATCAGGCAGGCAGAACTCACATCTTTCTTTGCTACTGTTCTTTTCCATTATTTTTTCATTTACTAGGTATTTTACATAGCTTTCCTAGCAATTGTTTCCCCAGATGCATTCAAAATCACCTCTGTGATATGTCTGTTTTGTTTTTTTTTTCCCACTGAAGAGATTAACATCTTTGGTCTCTAAAGAAAAACTGCCCTTCACTTCCAAACCGCTGAACTCCTTGTGGTAATGTGCTTTACTTGTCTTTCTTTTGAGGTCAAGTTATCTGCATTAAACTGTACTTGATGCAGCTCCGATGTGAGAATGTGTAACAAGGGCAAGGAATGGAACAGGATTTCAGCTGGGGAGATGCATGTGCTTCAGCTGCTACACAGCAACACTGCTTCTTCTTTTTCCTACCACTGCTCTTGAACTTAATTCATGCAGGTAAGGAGCTGGAAAGAGGCTGTGGTATTTGCAGAACACTTGCTATTCCTTTGAGCATGGGGTGGAAGATGTGTGGTTCTAGGCATCTTGACTTCCCTGGTAAATCCATGTAGTTCCACTTATATTGTTCTCTAAGTCTTTTACCTATGCATGTAACATGAGTGCTAGACACATTATGCAACATGCTTTTTTGTTGAGTACCTAAACCAGATCTGGATGAGCTAGGGGAAGTGTCAGGATCAGCCTAAAGAAAAGGGAATGGAATTCTGCATGGGTAGATCTAGTCTGCTTCTCATCTGTGACCTGTAGTTGTATTTGAGTCTATTAAGGTTGAAGGACCATGGGTCACCGGACATGAGTCATCTTGCAGGTACATCAAACACCACATATTTTTCTAATGCCAACATGTGAAATCTCTAATACTCACATCACACATCACTGGTTTCCACTCACAAGTCTATCCATGGATCCAAAGAACAGAAAACTACAAAGATGTAGCAATTTGTGGGGAGGTAAAAGGTGTCAAGAAAATCAATACACTTGTTCTGTGGTGGTGAATAAAACCAATGATATTCATTTAATATAAAAATCCTCCAATTACCCTACTCCAGAATAACTTATGCTTGGCAGATGGAATTTTTATGTTTCAATTATATCCCTTATCCTACTGTTTACGGTATAAAGCATACCTTCTGCACTAGGCACAGAGTGGACAGCGCAATATAAATTAGAGTGATAGTACAGAAATATGTATATATGATGTATATTGATAGCCTATTATATTAATTTTCCAATGGTTCATGTATTTTTCTACATCCTATCTCTATTATATTGGTGAATTTTTATTTTTTTTTCCTGGCTCCTGGTTTTTGGTTGTTTTTTTTTCTGTATTCCCCCCCCCCATAATCCTCATTTAAGTCCAAGTTATTTTCTCTCAGCTTTCTCAATTTTTATTATTTTATTTTTTAAATTGTCTTTCTTCCACTCTGTTAATCAGGTATACACCAGGAAGTTATAGATATGAAGCTGGAAATAGGTATCTGGTATATTTGTTCTTCTCTGACATGATTCCACGTAGGATGGTGGTATTCTATGACAGGAGGAGAGTTTTAAAATAAAAGTGGGAAGTACCAAAGAAGGAACATAAGGACTCAAAGAGAGGTGGAGAGAGGACTACATTTGTACATGGAGTGCTTATAAAATGAATGTATCAGTTGTTCTATTTTATAACTATTGGCCCACTAGCAAATTCCAGGACCTTGGAAAATCTGCATGTTTGATTCACTGTTTGCTGTCACACAGTTATTTGGTACATCTGCAATAGTGTACCATTTTGATTTTACGGACTGGGAGTTTTACGGTCTTCCAATGTTCACCCATGATGAGAGAGAGAAAAATTATTATAGCATTTTTAGAATTAAGACTTAAATTTATTTAGCTTTAATGCTTCTTTATATTTAATCTCACTTTCTGAAAAGCTGTTAAAATTTGCTTAAATTTGGTCAAGCGGTAGCACTCATGTCATTCACTATGTCATAAAATTCAGCATTCATTATGTCATAAAAAAGTAATTGTTCTCTGTACATTTTTATGGGTAGGAAATACCTCCTAAGCACAGATTATTGTCTGACTCTATGCCATGGGACAGGACTAACCTGTGATATAATCCACCTTCATGATTCCTTGAGACCATATCCTGATTCCATGAGAGATGACTTCCAATGACACCATTTCTAATCACTGCATACCTTTCCAAAGGAGACCAAAGTGCATAAGCAGTAAGGGAATGGTTAGTGCACTTTGATATAGGATGGAAAGCAGGGGAGCTCCATAAATCACGCTTCCTCTGAGGGAAGGATATGCCCAGAGTGCTCCTCTTGGAACTCAGCTCTTGTGGCACCCTGTGCAAAGATCCCATCCACAGTGTAAATTCAAACATCGTGGAAAAGGGTGACGGAATTTGTTGTCATTAGTTTTCTTTTTTTTAGAACATTTTATACTCTTAAAACCACTCTATACATTATGCATTTCATGACAGATTTAGGAGAAAATGAACTGTTCTGTAAGGAAATATTTTAAGGAATTGTACCTCTTGGCTGACTGTTTTTTTTCCACTGAGTTACACTAAGGATCTTTACGGGTTTTGGTCTCTTCATATACCTGTGAGTAGGTCTTCATTTGTTTACAAGATGGGCGTCTAGACCTGAGTCAGAACAATTCATTTAGTTAAATGAATAGGTGTCAAATGCCATTCAGACACCTTAGGGCACCTGAATCACACATAAGGAAACAGAATGAAGTTCTTCTGTTTGTAAGACAGAAGAGAATAAAAAAAAAGAGACAGATTCTCATTTGAATTGACATCCATAGTGTCTCTTCACTACCAGCTGAATTAAATTGAAGGGAAGTGAACCAAATATAATATTGAAGATGAAAATACCACTGGAAAAATGAGTTTTCATGGAAAGTCAGAGTGAAGGCTAAAGCACTTATTGGGGAGATAGTCTACAAATTAATTCAAATGTAGTCAAATTGAAAAGAGCAGCATACACATTTTGAAATGTTATAGTACTATCAAAGTACACTTTCTTATTCCTTCTGGACTGCCCAAGGTATCTCTACTATTGCCTTCAGAATATGATGATAGATGGAATAAACGAAGGAATAAAAGAGTAATTTCCAATGATATTTACAGTTTACTGCCTAATACAATCCTCTACAACAGCTGATTTATTTATAATAAATCTGGTTAGAATTAAAATAAAAACAACAAAACCAACAACAAATCACAAAATTCCTTAATGTGGGAGTGCTAAAAATTATACATTTATAATGGTATAAACATTTGGATAAGCTCAAACATTTTGTTCAACCAAACCAGAAAAATTAAAATACATCATTTAATATTGCTTCTTCCTTTTATAGATTTTGTTTTACCTATGGGATAGTAAATAGATTAACAGTATGCAAAAATTAAGAGTGTATGAAAGAAATTTTAAATTACACAATGCAGAATGAAAAGTGATTTTTTTCTATGATTTTAGGATCTACGTTAAATTATTGGAGATGATGGATGACATTGAGGTGATAGCTTCTGTGAAGTTATAGGTTGCCTGTCAAAACAAAAGAACTGTTGAGACTATAACGTGTCAGAAAAGAAGACCATCTAAACTAGTAGTTTTCTTCTTCCAGTACATGTTGATTTTTTTGAAAAGAATGAAAACAGCAAGTAGTCCACAAGTAATATTTCTCCTGATACTGCATCCCAGCCTCCAGCAGACTGAGAATTTGGGACTACCCCAGTTTAATAATCCATGTTTCAACTTTCTTTGCTTGAATATGAAATTGGCCCTGCAGTAATGACTAATACACTAAAGATTCAAGAAGCATGAAGAAATAAAAAATCCTTTGAATGTGTATTGTGGGAATTAGACATAACTTTTATTGAAGAAAAGCTTGAAAAAATTATATCTATCTTTACAGTTTTATTTGTATCCTTTGACTGCCAGAGTATTACTGTCAAGTAGGTTATTTTGAGTCTTTTAAAGATCTTGGAGACCTGAAATCAAGACCAGGCAATGATTATCTAGTATACACTTCATTATGTTAAGCAGTAATATGATTGCCATCCCTGGTGCAGTTATGAAAAATCTCAGCTGACTGGATTAACAAATTGCTATTAAGTATGAATTCAGTGATCTCACTTCTGATTTCTTTCTACTTACTTTTCTTGTTTTGTTTGGCGTCTTTATGCTGCCTGGCTTACAAAATAACAGAAGTGGTGAGGCCTCATTAACTGTAGTAAAACAGGGTCCTGTGTCACAATGACTATTACAGTCTTACTACTGTGTTATGGATAGTAATTATTTCTCTGTTAAAAAATGCTCACAGAAGTACAAGATTTTACAGTATCACCTAAAAATAGATAGAAAAAAAAAATATGAGTAGTAAAAACTTCTTTCCTGGCCTCTACCCAACAGATATGACTGTTGCAACAGACAAGATTCTTTTACAGTAAAATGAGAAAGGAGGCAATAGTCATGGCAGACTCCACTACTGATTTGCTGAGGTGAGTAGCTCCAGAGAGGACACCTTCAGCATTGGAGTGTGGAGAAAACACAGCATCCTGAATGACAGGAGCCACCAAGGAAGCCTCCTTGTCAGGATTTACCCAGGAGCTGCAGCTCTGCTGACACAGCAGCTGACTTATAGTGAGCTGTGGGGGCTGGAATGTATCAAAGTTGCCAGAGACCATGGGAAGGAGAAACTACAGCTGGCAATTAAGAATGACCATGAGAAGAAGGAACTACAGCAAGCAATTAAGAGTGACCTGTCCCTGACTGGTACTTGGAAGATGTTGGAACTGGCAAGGAACAAGGACGTCGGAACTAGAAAGAGGATATCGATAAGAAAATCGGATAGACCTTTCACCTGATGTAACCACAAGGCAAACACAGATGTGCTTTGTTTATTACTTGGAAGCATATCAATATCATGTAATCTTTTCAATAAATGATCCAGCTTGCGCTCTGCCTCTGGGTCCGTGCCTCCATCCTCACAGTGAGCAGTGCCGGGAGGGACAGTGTCACTTCTGAGTGGATAGAAGATTGCCCTTGGGAGTGTGAGCACCTGAAGCACATCATGTCAGGGTGAGCAGGCAGTGTCCAGCAGCCTGGCAGGCTGCAGAGGTGAGCTCAACCAGTGATCATAGAGACAGTGCTCTAGGAGGCATCCTCTCAGCAGGAAGCACAGAAAGCTAAGTCGTCTCTGCTGGCCAGAAGGATATGGTGACCCAGATAGAGGTCCCTCATAAACATGTAACTGTCCAGGCATCTAGCTGTAGTGAGTTCCACAGCCTGTTGGTGCTGTTAGATGGAGACTGTGTGAGACATCAGCAGGTTGATAATTTGCTCTGTATCTTGGCAGAGCTGTTGGAAGAGGTGGAATGGCTTGGGAGCATAAGGGAATCTGAGGAGGAGATTGACTGGTGGACCAGCACTCTACTATCCCTGAGAGAAGCAAGCCAGCCAGAAACAAGACCCAAAACAAAAGAACTTTAGAATACCCTATCTTTTTGCCATCAGGCAGATGAAAAGGATCTAGGAGACAAGAGAGGTTGGAAACAGGTCACTCTTCAGTGTAGATGGCGTATTATCTTGCTAGCTCATGTCACCTTCCTAAGTACCCCTTTTACAACAGATTGGAGGCCCTGGTACTTCAAGATCAGGAAAGTGATGAAGCTGATGATAAGGGATCATCCAGGTCAGAAGAGTTGCCACAGAAGAGTCAGAGAACACCTTTTTTTATGACCAGCTGTACTATAAAGAAAAAAAGAAGAGTGGTTGTGATTGGTGACTCTACCCTAGGGGGAGCAGAGGGCCCCATACGTTGGCCTGGCCAGACTCACAGGGGAGTCTGCTGCCTCCCTGGGGCCTGGGTAAGGGACCTCACCAGAAATCTCACTCATCCTTTATTAGTCTTCCAGGTGGGCAATGAGTAAATCTCTTCAAGAAGCCTGAGGAGACTCAAGAAGGACTTCAGGGCTTTAGGGATAACTAGTTCAGGGTTTGGAAGCACAAGTAGTGTTCTTGTCACTCCTGTCAGTCACAATCAATGACAATGGTTACATCAGAAAAATCTCAGTAATTAATTCCTGGCTCCATGACTGGTGTCACTGTCAGAGTTTTGGGGTTTTTGACCATGGCTCAGTCTATACAGCACCAGGCCTGCTGGCGGCAGATGGGGTGTGCCTGTCCCAAAGGGTAACAGGATTCTAGCCCAGGAGCTATCAGGGCTCATACAGAAGGTTTGAACTAGGTTTGAAGTGTGAAGGGGATAGCACCAGGCTGACTAGAAATGAGCCACAGGGTAGCATGCTGCTGTTGGAGTCCAGATCCATAGGGCAACTTAAATGCATTTATGCCAACGCCCTCAGTATGGGCAACAAACAGGAGGAGCTGGAAGCCATTGTGCAGCAGAGAAATCATGACATAATCACCATCACAGAAACATGGTGGAATGATTTGTGTGACTGAAGTGCTGCAATGGATGGCTACAGGCTCTTTAGAAGGGATAGGCAAGGAAAAAGAGGTGGTGAGGTTGCATTGCATGTCAATGAATGCATAAACTGCCTTAACTCAATGTTCATACTCAAGTGCATTAAACATTATACAGAAAACAGCTGATACTTCTAGAAAAGACTGTAATTGTTCTACAGTACAGTCCATGTAGATTCTTGCAATTCAGGGAGGGGTTTCAGACTGGGTGCAGCTGATCTACAACCCTGAATCCTGTCAGTTCAAAATACGGCTTGCCAAGAGGCAATTTTTAATAAAGCAGGAATTACATGTTTTAATTATATGTTAGTGTTAGAAATGTCCTTTGTACCAGGAGCTCTGCATGGGCACTGATTCAGTGAGACATGAAAATGTTAAATATCCATTTTAAGGGCAAACCTCAAAGCAGATCCACCCCAGTACTGCAAAAAAAAAAATATTCAGAGCAGATGTCCCTTTGTTTGGATAAAGGGGCAAGATTAGTGTATATAAATTATTATTTTCATGTAAATGAAAGTGGTAAGTGCAAACATCGTGTAGGATGTTTGCATTGTTGAATATCATTCCTAGTAAGCTGGTAAAGATGAAGAATGCTGTGGTTTAATGAGCAACAATAACAAAGCATATTTGGGTTAATTGGGTCTCAAGGATATTGTGAAGAACTTCAAAAGAACTTTGGTAAATAGGCAGCATAATTCTGGATGAAATAATTTTCATTGAAGTCACAGTGGTGAATGTTGGAGGGAATAATATGACCTGCATGTATATGTCTGAATCCTAAACAAACAGCAACACAAATGAGAAAAAAATGAGTCACCAACAGTGATACATCAATAAAAATTTCTGCAGTGGGGGTCATAAGCAAAAAAAAAAAAAAGAATTTACCTGAAGCAGAATGTATACAAGGTGGTGGTGAAATGGAATATATCAATTATTGTAATGTTATAAAACAGAAGTATGTTACCAGCTAAAATACTGTGCTTCTTAAAAATTAATATTCAGTTTCTTCCTGTTCTTCCTAAACCACGTTTATCAATACTGTCAGCTCTGATTCAGATACCTACCCAGTGATCAACGGGGCTCTGAAAAGAGGAAAATGTGTTTCATAGGGAAGCTGAGAGTAATATAAATGATTGCCAAATGATGCATATGCAGATTACAGAAAACATGAGTGCTTCCTACACATTTTAGAAGCATGGTTCCAGGGTTAATCTGCCCAAGAGCCATCATGCAGGAAGTCATGAGTTCTGTATCTCAAGCATCAGGATTTCAGCTAAAACCTAACTATTTGATGGCTTTTAAGGGATTCAGACTCTTCCATAGAACTCTGCTCAAAGTGAATATGCCCCTTTCTTTTCACAAAGAGGCTATGATCTCGTTATTAAAGTGGATGTGGTGCTTAGGGATGTGTTTTAGTGGTGGACTGGGCAGTGTTACATTAACAGTTGGACTGGATGATCTTTAAGGACTTTTCCAATGTAAACAATTCTATGATTCTATTACTCTATGAAGTAAGTTATTCAATTTGACCCACCAAGAGTTTCTTTTAAGCGCTGAATATTTGAAGAGAAAAAAAGAAGATTTATAAATCTTTGGAAGCTTTCTCCTGTTTTCTGAATAACTTGCATGGGGTTGATATTTTTATGAGTATTGTGGTACAGGTTCTTCTCTCCATTTCTGTCTCAAAGCAAACGAGACAGTCAGGACTTCTAGCGTCTGCCCTAAGGAGGTAAGAGCCTGAAAGCAGTAGGAATTCTGAGTTATTTACTGCAAAGACAGATATCCTTGCAGGAAAGCATTAGGATAAGCCTGCAACTCTGGCTCTGACCAGAGACTCAATTATCCCAGGGCAGATGTGAAGAGGATCCAATAGTCACAGCTTTGGAATAGTTAGTTACACCAAGACTTCCAGGCACTTTACATTCATTGGAAAGTTTGATCCCACCAGGTTCCTTAGATTTGTGTGGGGTAGCCCTCAAACCTAAATCTCAACATTCGCGTTCCCGAGCTCCGTACTGCAGCATGACTGTTCCAGACTCAGGGAGCTAAGAAAACCCCTCAACATATTTATATCAGATATAAATTTGTCAGTTTTATAGTTTCTCAACAACCAGTTGTTCTCCAAGGACAGTATAAGAACTTTATCAATACACAGATAGATAAAAAGATATATACAAAAGATATACATGTATATAAAAATATATAATAGTATTAAAGACAGCCTAAACTTTATCACAGCATGATAGAATATATCTAAAAGCATTTCCAAATATATGTCCACAGTAGCTATGAGTAGTTGATGCCTGACTGGAAAGTAACTCCTGTTTTTAAGGTAAACATGTTGCTTTACTGTATAGTACTCATGGGGCTACTCTGTCAAAGTTAGTCTCCAGTCATAAAAGATAAATGAATCATAGGCACAAAATAATTTGTCAAATGTGCAGCTAACATTTCTCTTTTAAAGTTATAAGAACTGAAGATCAGTTCTATAAGTAGAGCCAAAGCCATTTGTTTTCTTTGTGATTTAAGCTATTCAGTAAATTAAATTCTCTAGCAGATTAAATTTATCAATTAATTTCTTTTTCCTATTTTAATATTTTTAGCAAAGCTGTTCTGATGCAAGCAAAGTCTTTTTTAAAAATGTTTCACTGCTATCTTAAAAATTACGTTATTTTCATAATTATAAGTGCTCCAAAGAGAAGAAATACTTTGCTGGGCATAGTAATTGTTACTTTGAATCGAACCACAGCTAGTGATGTGGTAGTTTAACAGTTAGGAGGAAAAATGAAGGCCAGAATAGACTATGAAAAGGAATTTTTTGGGGGGAAAGATGTAAAGGATGAGGCAATATATTTAGATACCTCATTAGTGTAACTTCACACACCTATTGAGCCTCATATGATGAAAAAATATAGTCTGTAGTGATGTAAAAGAAAATAATAAAATGTTATATCCAATATATGTGTATATATATATAAATCTAAAATAAACACCACCTCCCCGTACAATTTAACAGTCCTGGTATAAAAGATTGTAAACCTATTTAGAAGTTTCACATGCAGCACTCAGAAGAAAAGATGAAAAACAATTCCCTATCAGCAAGTGTGTATTTATATATATATGAATATGGAAAAATTAAGAACTACATTAATGCGTGTAAATGGGGAATCTTTTTGGTTTTGGAAATAGAAGGACATTTATAGTTCTTTTGTCCTATAAATAATGGGGCTAGAAGTAACAATATTTGAAAATGGGGGAGAGTGTGGCATCACAGCACCTCACCCATAACGTGACTTGGAGCATACACTACTCCAGATGGTGCTAACATAAAGGGAGTTAAAATCCTGTTGTGCCATGCATAATTTGTTCTTGCATGATATGTTAACTTCTGAATTCTTTCATATTCCATTCCATGTGTATAGGAATGCTGTGGCTCAAAATTTTATTTTCTAAATGTTGTGAAAGAAACTGGGAGAAGCAGTCTGGTTCTTCTTTAGTATGTTATTTAGCAAAATGTGCTTAAAAATGTAATTTTTTTGTTCTCTAGGGAAAGGTCAAAACCTTCACATGTTATTGAAAAGTGTAAAATGAGTCAAAGATCTTCATAATGATATAGAATTCAGAAATTTCATGGTCTACCAGATCTGAGAAAAGCTGAGTAAAACCCACCTGCTAGAAACAAAATCTCTGAAATAGCAGTACTTTGTAAAACTAGAAGTCAGTGGATATCATTGCAGTTTTAAATACCAGAGTTAGGTTCTGATGCTGAAAAAAGGCATGCATATGCCACCCTTTATGCAGGTAAATGAAGTTTTATTCTATTGTTCAAGTGTGATTTTATGATTTAGGCCTTATTATGAAAAAAAGTTAATTTTTTTGTTGCCCATTTACAGAAAATAAATAATCATTTGCATTTTCAAGGGTTGAAATCGGATTACATCAGAGTTACAATCTGGAGAAAGAGCAAAACAAGACTTCAAAAGCTATAAAAAAGTTTTAAATCTCCAAGCATCTGTGCTGTCTGTGTCACAGCTTCCCTTGGATTCAGGCCAACAGAACAACACTGTTTTGTTGAGCTTCCTGTATTATACTGAGAAGTCAGGAAGACCAGGCCCTTGGGCTTTTTGAGCCCCAAAAGCTAACTACAAATACCTGTCCAGAAATTATTTATGATGGTATAGACACTTCCATATGATATGGTTTCAGTTCACTGATCAGCTTGCATTTTGAAAGTTATATTCAATGGAAATCTGAAGCAAGTAATAAAAAATTAATAATAGGCTCACAGCTAGCAACTTATACAACCAGTTTCTGTTTCAAAGATGGCTCTGAACTGGCTCAAATATTTTGTTCTGTATGTTTATGGTCCATTCTGGTTTTGTCACATAATAGGAAACAGATGCTGGCTCTTTCACAGTAATGCCTGTTAAGTGTATTAGGAAGAACATCATTTTTTGCCTTTGTGAGATAAGGAAACAGAGGAAAAGAAAAGAGAGTGAGAAGACAGTTTGAAATCAGTATTGATGCAAACTCTTAAGCTTGCTGTAAAACTCTAAATGTGGTTACATTGACTCTGTTCTCTTTCCATCAGCAATTAATTTGATATGAGTATTGAGGCATCACCTAAGCAAGGAGTCAGTGTGAGACTGCTGAGAGGGATTAGTTAATTTAAAAAAAAAAAATCAGATAAGTCAGAAAATCTTGTTTTCTTGCTGAACATAAGTCTTAGAAGAAGGTTTCATATATGTGGTAATATTCTTTGTTATTTAGTACATCAAAATTGGCTTTTGCTAATATTGACAGACAGTCCAGATGGTAAACTTGTTTTCTCTGAGACTTTGAAAAAGAAAATTAAAAAAAAACAAACAAAACAATAGGGTCAGCAAAGTCATCCCATGAATAAAAACAATTTTGAGATATTTGCAGATTATTTTCTCCGATACTTGCTCAAATGCCTATTGCAAATTAAAAAAAAAAAAAAAATTAAGTTTAACATTTGCATTTTAAATGTGCTGGGAAGTGGTAGTTAACATGTCACAGAGGTCACCCCTTTATGCAGAAGAGGCATATGGCTTATTTCTGCTTAAAATCAATTACTTTATCTTGTTTAACAAGTGCATCAAGTACAAGTACTGATGTAGTAACATTATGTTTATAACCGCACCTGTCCCTTGGAGCACTGAAATTGATGGTTTTACACAGTTTTTCCTCATTAGGAACTATTTATTTAATCCTTATATTGCAAGATCGCTGAACATATGACAAGAAACAGGTTCTCTAGCACTTTTCTATGGCATCATGTTATTTTCTTTCAATAGAATCATAGAATCATAGAATCGTTAGGGTTGGATAGGACCTTAAGATCATCTAGTTCCAACCTCCCTGCTGTGGGCAGGGACACCTTATACTAAATCATATCACCCAAGGCCTCGTCCAACCTGGTCTTGAACACTGCCAGGGTTGGAGCATTCACAACCTCCCTGGGCAACCTATTCCAATGCCTCACCACCCTAACATGAAGGAATTTCCTTCTTATATTCAACCTAAACTTCCCCTGTTTAAGTTTTAACCTGTTACCCCTTGTCCTGTCACTACAGTCTCCAATGAAGAGTCCCTCTCCAGCATCCCTATAGGCCCCAATAAATTTCAAATGAATGACTATCTCATTTTACTTTATGGTACATCAGTAGAGCTATTGGGAGGTTTGGTAGCAAGCCATAACCCATGTTTTTATTATGAGCATTTAATAGCATTTCATGTCACTGCATACAAGTAGTGGGCCTCACTATCACAATACTAATAGCAATAAAAATCTTAAAATGCATCTGTATGTCTATTTCATGCACTGAACTCTTTAACTGTAGCACTTATTTTCTGAATTAATACACTTTTCAGCATGTAAGATTTTACCTGTCACCATTCATCATGATCATTTTAATAGTATCTCCTGTTGACCTGATCATCTGGATGGCCTACTGCAAAACCTTTACTATTTTGCAGCCCATTAATTTTATACATTTTAATTGTGTATAGTTTTGACAGCTTTAATTTTCCTGATATCCTAGAGAGATATTATCAAAAGATGACAAATTATTTAAATTAATGCTGCAGTTGGTGCACTAGGTAGGACTGCAGAAAGGGAAAGTGGAAGAGATGAGAAAAAAGAAAAGTTTAAGAAGTTATCATCTGAATCTAAATGCAAGCCTAAGGTTAAATGGTGGCATCAAGCACAGCCTTCAGAAAGAGACAGCCAGTAATCAGTATTAGCCTCCATGACACTATGTTGCAAACATATCTTTTCACATATGGTTCCTCTGTGGCATTTTCTTTCTTGATATGTTGTGGCTAAGATAATTCAGTATAAGGTTAGTGGCTAAGGTAATCCAGTATAAGGTTAGCTCAACCAAGCCAGAAAAAAATAAACAAAATTTGGTTCCTGTATTTTTCATCTATTCCTGGTTGCTATTTCATTAACAACATCCATGAGGTTCACCAGAGCTTTGCACTTTAAAATGCCGTAGTCCAAGTCATCACCCCTTCTGGCGGCAATTGAAATCTAAAATAAAACAATGCACTAACTAACATCTTTGTAACAGCTTTCAAGCTAAAAGGAATAATTCACTTTCCTGAGTAAAGGAAGTGAGCACTGTTAAAATCGGGTTAAATGTATATATTTTGGACATTAATCTTTTAAAAGCCAGTCTGGCTCACATCCAGCTGCTTCCATACTATTTTGTACAGGTGGCATACTTAGTTCTTTCACATCACAGACTTAAATCAAAGCCAAAACAATGCCTACTGAAGACTTCTGGTTTTGCCTTGTCATGTTGTTTTACTTCCTTTGTCATTGGAAAGCTTTGTCCTAATCCTTCTTGAGAGCCTATAACCTCCCTGTTCCGTTTTTTTGACATTGCAGCTATTTTTCTGCCAGTGCAGTTTAATGTCCATAGCCACTGGAGCTTCAAAGTCACCAGTTGACAAGCTGGTGTTCGAGATATATATGTGAACTGTAAAGAGGAAGAAAAGCTTTTAGTTCAAAGGAAACAGAAAATAAATGTACTGTTAATCAAGAAGGGTTTAAAAGCAATCTCTATGTATTCAGAATAATAGAATCATCCTGTTGTAGAGGTAGCCATCTCAACCCAAAGTGCTTTGATTTGTTTTTATTAAATAAATGCACTTTGACTACTTGATTAATAACTACAAAGTTATTTTAAAAACATTAAACTGGTTTCATGTCCTCTCTTTTGAAATTAAAGACAATTTTTAATGGACTATTTAGAAATGTGTGCTAAATATAGAGTTGAGGAATTGCACTTGTACTAATGTGTACCGACATTTTAAGGCATAAAGAGGTATTAAAATCATGGAATCAATACACTGAAAAGGAAGTGCACAAACATTCTCTTAAAATGGTGATGTTTGCTTGGTTGTGTAAAATGAAAAGAACATCTTTCACTGAACAAGCTGGCAGTACCATGTGACATTGTATTCAAGACTAGAAGTTCACTGGACACTGGAGGATTATATCCTCCCATTTCACATTCATTGCTTGTATTCCCACTGCACAACTCTTCCAATCAGATTGCTGGGCTTAGCCACATAGCAGCAGTTCTTTATTGGGATATTATATAAAGTCAAGTCACATTCTCTTTCTACAAGCAGATTTTCTTTTGGGGGACATAAAAGCCCTTAAAATAGAATATACAATCATTTGGTCTTCTTGATAGTATTGTAGAATTAAAGGTGTTTGATTCATTCTTTCTCACATAAAAAGGAAGAAAAATGTTAAGTGACTACAAAATAGTCAGTTATTTGATTAAAGGTATTTGGTTAATAGATCCTTTGGAGGACTGTTCAAACCACAAATTCTCCTCAGTCTTACTCCTCCTTACTAGACCTGCCAAATTATGGCCTCCATTTTTTTTTTTTTACTTTATTTTTTTATTTATTGTTGTTGTTTTGTTTTTAAAGTAGGATTGAGAAGGTTTAAAGTCCTGGGTGTCCTACAGCAGGTAAGCATCCCAGTTCAGGGAGTAAGCAAGAAAAATGGGACCATTATTCCTTTCTCTAGAAGACCTGCAGTTTTCATGTAAATTTGCTAGGTCATTTTCAATCAAAATCATTATATTAATTTCTGCTGTACTCATGAACATTTTGTGACAGGAAAACTTATATTTTCCCTTGAGAAAATGTTTCACTAAAAGAAAAAGCAAACCTCATAACTTTACGAATAACTTCCCAGATGGCTGCATTTATGGGAAAGGGAAAAGGAGATTGCCAATCTGAAATGAAGCTACCATAATTCATAAACAAAACTAGACGGAATAACGTCATAAGGCCACTATTAGATTTTCCAGTGCATATTGCATATAGATTTAGCAAGGATACCAGAGTTCCAGCTGATATGGATTCTTTGATATTTTATATTTCCACTAAGAACACCAGTGTGTTGTTGCTATCTCTACTGCCATTAAGACTGATATATTTCACTTATTTTAATCCGCTTTTTCATATTTACATAAAAGTCAGTAGGATGTGCTCTCAGTTAAATCTTTTGTGGATGATTTTTTTTTTTGTTTCTTCATTTTAAGTGTACTAAAATTATAGAAACTTGAGGGAATTTCCAGAAAATTAAGAGAACTAGAAAAACTGTCATTTGCAGTCATATTCTACTCTTATTACACTAATTTTTCTTGTTGTGGAACATAATTTGTCTATTTACAATTGCTGGATGACAGAAATAAGTTAATAGTGTAAAAATATGTCAGTGTCACAACAAAAATATTTTTTCAACTATATGTTTAGTTATGGTTTAATTAATAATACCAAGGGACTTTATTCATGCTTTCATACAAATTGGTCTTTACATGAGTAACCCTTTTAAATACTAATGAATGCATAAAAGTGTCCTGGTTTCAGCTGGGATACAGTAAATTTTCTTCCTAGTAGGTGGTATAGTGCTGTTTTTCGGCTTCAGTCTGGAAATAATGCTGATAACACATTGGTGATTTAGTTGTTACTAAGTAGCACTTGTAGTTCAAGGACTTTTCAATCTCTCATGCCCTGCCAGTGGAGGAGGGGTACAAGAAGCCGGGAGGGAGCAGAGACATCATTACTATTAGTAGCAATATTAGTAGTATTATAATGTACTTTAGTTATTAAACTCTTCTTATCTTAATCTGCAGGTTTTATAATTCTGTGATTCTCCTCCCCATCCTGTCTGGGGAGGAAGGGGGCAGTGAGCGAGTGGCTGTGTGGTACTTAGCAGGTGCCTGGGTTTAAACCACAACAAAAAGCAAAATATGAATAGTCATCTTAGCAATTCCAATATAATGGCAACATTTCAGTTAGATGAATACATAGACCAACTCTACAGTATATATCTATTTGAAATGTATCAGTAGCTAGAGATACGTATGGAACTGCTAACACAGATTTCTTTCCCTTGGAAAATTCCAGCAGTTCCAGAATGATAGCTTTCTATACTACAGCAGCCTCTCTCTATTTCATGGATACAGATTTTCTCAAATACAGTTATTCCTCTGTTTCACTTGGAATAGATAGACCCTGAGGTTATGCTCATTTGTGGACTTCATGGATGTCTTCACTTCAGTATTCTTCCACTTTCCCCTTTGATGTTCTTTCTCATCACCTGCCATTTTCCCTTTTATTCCTATTGGGCATCCTTGACTTTTATTCCCTTTAATACATCCCATAGGAATCTGAACACCAAAAGTTCTTTAGCCATAATCTTTTTAGCCAATAATTTTTGTCTCTGGTCCCTTTCTTTTCTGCTTTGTCTCCCTCAGTATCTTCTCTATACTCCATTGCCATGGCTGTCAAGCCCTGAAATATAATCAAAACGTACCTGCAAAGAATACCTCTGTTCCTTTCATCTCACTCATATATGAGGTGAGCCTCTTCACTGAGAATTTCATATTCACTGACATACATTCAAGAGGCTTATTCAGAACTCCAGTACTGTTCAAAACTCCACTTGTCTTAACTTTCCAAGTTCTTCTCTTGTACCACACCACTGCTGTGTCAAGGATAAGTTTCATAAGTCTTTCTACGTATGTCCTGTAAAATTTACTGTGCTTCTTCCAGTATTGCATTTCATTTGCCACAGTTCATTTAGATTCTATGAATTCTAGAAGTTACTTCTTTCAGAACCTCTGAAATATTTTTTTTTTTTTAGGTGTAACACCTAAAAGTAATCAGTTGAAAATTATTAGTTTGTAACAGGAAAAGTAAAAAAAAAAGTAGCATAGTTAAACAAAGGGCTGCACTATGCTAGACCAATAATTAACTTGCATACTCATCAGCTCCTCTTAGCATTGGTGTCCTGTATGTGATCTTGGGAATGGAGCACTGCACTGGAAATCAGAAAAGATCAGTTTTGGTTGTGGAAGGATATACTATGTAAGCTGCAATTTTCATTTAAAGTAGGCATGTATTGTTGAATGTAATCACATTTCTTAATTTAATAAACCTTCAGCATTTACAGGTAACCCTGATGTACATGACTACTTGTGAAGGTGTTAGAGGACTATTTATCTTACATGTCATTTATTGCACACCAAGGACCACAAATAGTTTTCATGTGAGAATCAAGCTCAAATATGTATTAAGATTGATCAAAACCTACTAGGCAAAGAAAGCAAGAGCACTTTCAGCACCAGCAGACTTTTAAAAAATAGTGGAAATGAAAAGTAAAGGTTATAGATAATCATAGAAGTTGGGAAAGTACTCACATTAGAATTAAAGACAAATTCGATGTGAAATGTAAATTTCCTCTTGACTGAAAACAGGATGACCAGTCTATCCCTGAGATGAGGAGTAGGAGATTTGAGTATTTAATTTCTACTGATAAGGGATAATATAGATAACATAAATTTCTGTCTTCCAGTTACTTGCAACAGGTCATTGACAACTTGGACTTATACCTCTGATGCAATTGTAACTTTTGTTTGCTCAGACTGTGTCTAAATCAATGACATAACTGGATCAATATAAAAAAAACAGGAGCAAAAAAGCATCAGGATATATTCACCTTCATTCACTTCATTCACCTTCAATTCACTGTGACCTTCATTGAGTAGACTATGCAGTTCCAGAAAACAGTGCTTTTCTTTTTCAATGAGAAGAATATCAAATGTAACTCTGGGTCAGTATTTGTAAACAGTTGCTGACAGACAACACATATATTTGTTTTCATATAAAGCAAACAAAACTATTTTTGTTGGTAACAAGAAAAGAAATTATAACATTTGCAAAATAAGAGTGGAAGTATAATTCACATGACACTATCTCTGCAGAACAAGAACTCACTAGAGAGAAGATTTAGAGTGTGGTAAAAATTCTAAGATCCTCAGACTTTGCTAAAATATCTAGGCTTAATATTCTTGCTGGGAAGCCGATATATGTGCTGTGGAAAAATCATGCATAACAGTTTGCAAGTGATAATTGCATTGTGCATTAAAGCTCTTTGTATCACATTTCCCCACTGTTATATATTCAGGCTAAGCAGAGGTGGCACAAATGTGGTTTTATCCTTTTATCCAACTGAAGACTTTGTACCATCATCCAACACTGGCCATTGTTTTAGTTGTCCAGAATACTTAAATGTCACACTGGACACTTAAAGACAGGGAAAAAATGAAAAAAACCCTGTTAACACCAATATCGGGTAGGCATCAGCAGCTCCCTGCTTACAGAAATAGAGATAAGAGATTAAAAGATTTGTTCTTAATCAGTGAGAAAACAGACTGTCCTATCCTAGTTTCTATAAATTAAACACATATTTCTTATTTTAAATCAAAATATTTTGCTTGAATTGTCTATTTGTGTGCTGTTCAGAATGCCAAGTTACATGGTACAATATGGGTACATATTATTAGAGTACTAGCTTCCCTACTTTAAGATGGTTTTAAAATCGCACAGTTTGAAATGTTATTATATTCAAGGTGGTTTTATATTTTAATAGCAGATGTCTTTATATCAAAACCATGAAGATAGCTGTTAATAACAATAAATGGTTTATTGCTGTTCTTTGACAGGTGGATTTAAAAATCGTATTTAAAAATACTAGAATTCTGTTTAAATCTTGTAATTACAAAAAAAATGTTTAGGTTTAGCCTAAAAAAAAACCCAACTCAAAACCACAATCTCATTAATCTGTAATGTCATGTGTCATCTGTTAAACTACATCAGGCTGCATCATCTGTAATCAGCTACATTAGATGTCCTTTTTCTCTCTCATTACCTGCCTGCATAAAATATTCAACACAAGAATAGCTGAAATTAGTCATTATGTTTTAAAAGGTAATGCAATAATAGTGACTATGCATTTAAAGACACAGCTTTTCTAATGAAACCTTGTTACTAATTAATAGCTGTTCTAAATTTATCCCGTAAAATTATTTCTGTTGTTGCAGTACTGGAGCTAGGGTGGGGACGGGGAAGCATTTTTTGTCATTTTAATTGAAATGGTATTAAAATATTAATGCTTAGAAAAAGTAGACTACAGGGAAGGTTGTATTGTAAGAATCTCCATCTCTTTCTCCCAAAGACAGATTATTTTCTTCCTTGTGGTTTACTTTTTAATTTTACTGCAGCAACTATGTTTTCCAGTTTTATGTTAGTAACTGTTTGTAGTAATGTTGGTAATGAGTCTGGATTAAATTCTGCATGAAATCAGAATATCTCAGCCAATTTACAATTGAAGAGTATGATTAAATCCAGCTACCTTTGGCTGTCTAAAGCAAGACATCTTAGTTAAGCTTTGCTCTGTATGCCGAGCTAGGTTGCCTCTATGAACTCTGAAGTATGATTCAACACTACATCGGTTACTTATTTCTCTGCTCCAATTAGAAAGGGAGCAGAGATGACTTACTTACAATAGGTGCCTACCTAACTTTTAGACAGATATCTTAGATAATTTTTTTCTCTAAGCATGATACAAGACAAAACAAATAGTCATAGACAAAAACCTGTCAGACCACAGTGAGACAGTGAGACAATGTTAAGTCATAAAGATCAGCAGTGATCTCAAAACCTCATCTGCTTAATTGTCACTTATTGCTAAGCATCACAGCAAGAGAGGCTTCAATGAGAACAATGAGTGTTTTCTGTATGCTTTTCTGACATATCAGTCATGAAGAGGAGTGGCAAGGGAGTATTCATAAAGAATCACTTATGCACTTGTTAAATTTTTAATGCAGGAGTGGACCTATGATCTGAATCAAGAGACAGCCTCTCAACAGAGATCTAAGGAAGAAAACAAAAATTGTGAAAGGCCTTGAAATAGAAAACATCTACATTTGTTTCAGTATAGAAGATACTAGTGAAGGAATGCAGAAGAGTACTATAGTCAGAGCCAAGATGAGAAAATTTTATTTGTAACAGCATTCTTAATGGATAAAAGTAAATCAAGATGCACTTGTCAAGATAAAGAAAACAAGGACTGAAAAAATCAAAGAAGATACTGGACTAGACTTTAGGCACACAGATTCTTCCCAGAGATGTGGGACGATAAGAAATCTGCAAGACTAAAATGTAACCCTGGTATGATGGCCTAGAAAACTTGTATTAACTAGAAAATTACAGATTTCAGTGACATTCAGGATTGAATTTAATTTACCTGAATGTAAAATTTCTAAACACTTGCACATGGATGGGTTTCCTTTTTTGGCAACAGACAGTAACAAGCGCTTTTACAACATAATTCATCTCACCTTAAAAAAGGGAAATAACTGAGGCAGCTGAAAGAGAAGACTAAGAAATTTTGAGATGACAGCTAAGTAATTGTATGGAATGTCGAGACACAGGCTCAATTTAAAAGTCAACATCTCTGCTAGAAACACAAGCCAGGGTAAACAAAACAGAGACACCTCTTAGAGTATTTCCTTCAATATTATGAGGCAAAGCAAGCCTTCTTTTACATCCCAGTTTTGTTGCACCAGTCTAATGGCAAGCTATATGGGACATGTAGCAATTGGCTCTACCATCATCTCCATCTATCGTTACTGCACTATGTGCCTGCATACAGGAAGATTCTAAAGAGCTTTTACTTCAAACACCAAGGCAAAATGACTAATTTCTACTTCCCTTACATAGGCCATACAAAGACTGTAGATGACCTTTCCTGGTCTTTGCAAAGCACAAGATAAAACCCAGGCCATTGTGTTTAACTGATTTTCTTGCATGCTGAGGGAAAAGTCTGAGTCTGAGCTACCAGCAGTTTGAAGACTGTGTTCTCCTTAAATTAATTTGCTACCTTTGAAGTGAAGCAAATTTTGGTAATAGAGGATAGTTCATATTTAAAAATATCTAATAGATTGCTAGGAATGTTTATTGGAAGGCTAAACTCCCATCTTTTTAATATATAAGAAATATATTTTGAGTATATGAAGTCAAATACACAGATGATGTAAATCAACACAATTACAGAAAAATAAACATTGGTACTTTGTTTTAAAACAGATGCAGATTTACCATTTAGCTAAATTAACCTCTAAATTTAGGTGTGTTTTTTTGTTTTTTGTTTTTGAACTACATGCCTTATTTTTTACTTAGCATAGTTGTGCTTCATAATATAAAAGATTTTATGCATATATTACAAGTAAATCTAAACAGTTTTTGAAACAAAGCTTAATGGCTAACTATGCAATAAACTGATTTTCAAAAGAAACAAGAAATATAATATGATTGGGTGACAGTCAACACTGAATGTCAATTTATTGTCTCAATAGTAGAGAAGTACAATGGAAGTCTAATCCAAAAGGTAAGAAAGGTAAGAAGCTTAACCTTATTGAAGGGCTGCTGTGGTAAATATAAGGGGAACTGAGTTTCCTTAGCAGTAGCTCCAGCTAGGTTCAGGGTACCAGAAAGGAATGTCGCATCCCTTTACACTTTAAAATATTATTTTCTCTCTAGATTTTTTCATAAGTAAGAAAATAATATATCATTCAATTTTAATCTAGATTTACATCCTAATTAAGCATTTAACTATGAATAGTCTGAGACTTGTGCAAATACAGACTTATTGTCAGAAAATCAGTTCATCACATTGAATTTAATTTTTCCTCGGTTCCCTCTAATCACTAAAGTAAAAACTAGCAATGTTAAAATCAATATAAATTAGTTTCTTTTTCTTTCTCTTTTGGAAAATGCATGAATTAGTAAACACATTTAAAAATCTAATGTTCTCCTAAAATCATTTCAACTAATATTTAAATTTGTATCTGCCTAATTGTAACCCAGTATTTTCCAATTTATAACATTTGACCTGAAAACTGAATATGTCACAACTTCATCGTGACTGGGAGTGAGCAAATGACAAGAAAGAATGTGGATAAAAAGCTTATAGGACATAACAGAACAAGGACAATGAAGAAGAACAGAGCAGTGAGTGGAGTGTGACAGAACAAAGAGAAAGAGAGCACTGCTGTTGTCTGCAATGAGCAATATATAGATCATTGTTTTCAGAAGAGGGTGAAAAAGAAGGCAAAAGAAAGCCCTAGGTTGAGAAGAGACAAAAGAGAAAGAAAGGAATATATAAGTAAAAAATGTGGGAGGGACAGAAGGAAGAATATATTTTAAAGGCCAAATTTTCCCTTCATAATAAATAAATTAACAAAGGCTGCTGAATTTATCAGTAAAATTTAAAACTCACTTAGTGATAGTAAACTGTGTATACCTGCAACTGGTCACTGAGGCTGTGATACAAATTAGCTCATATCCAGACTGTGATATTTCCTTACCTTCCAACATAGAGTGACAACATCAAATTGCCTGTTAAGAATGTTTTCTTACGTATGCTCACTCCTCAGTGGTGCCTGAAAACAGTCAGGAGTGTTTGTATGAGCTAAAATGATTCTACAGAACTTCATAATAAGTTAGCAATAGAGATGATGACATGCCTATGCCCATTAATGTTCCTTGGTATTATTTAATTTACTGGCACAAATTCAGCTACAAAATCTATGAGCTTTTCTTCATGATGAATCTGCTATGAGGTAGATAAGGATCTTGTCCATGTTACAGTGACCATTTACACACCCGGGATATTCCTATACAGGTCAAGTAGGTAGATCCAGTAATATTACTAATAGCAGTAATGTTATGAATGGGTTTCTAAAATGATTTGTTTTTAAACTACAATTTATATTCTACCCTCAATTTCAAAGTTCACACACAATATTTTTCTGAATGAGAAATGAAAAGTATAATTTTTTTTTTCATGCGTTCAATTAAATTTAGCTTAGGGGCAGAAATACTCCCACTATCAAAAACAAAACCAAAAAAAGCCTTGAACCCTATGGTGAGGAAATATAAAGTATTTCATATTCTATCATAATAGTGAAAAACACTTCTCCTAAACATAGCAAAGTAGAGAAATAGTGGAAAACTTTAATAAAATATATGCCAAAATGAAATCACACTTTCTACCCGTGTTAGATTAAATGAGATTCATTTCATCTATTGCTTATCAGAATATACAATGACATAAGTGAAATTAGCTACTGATCCATTAAGTCCCTGCATTACACAACTCTACAGGAAGTTCTAAAGCAGCAGTTTCCAGAGTGTGGGCACACACTTCACTGATTTCCCTGGAGCTTTGTGCTAGTGTGCCTTAAAAATTGTTTCCCTATACAATATATATACTATAGATATATAATTATATATATATCACTGTGTATTACAGGATCAAGACCTATCTCAATATTACCTGTCTTCAGGGTCTAAAGATACTAGCCACTTTTCAATATTTTTTAAATTATTTCTCTAGTTGTTTCCATCAGCAGCATGAAACTTCAGCCAAACTGCATTGTAGATTATTTAGGGGTACAAATGAGGAAAAAAATTAGATGTAGAAACTGAACCAATTTTCTTTTTCATGGACGATGTAATAACTGAATTATTTTAATAGGTAGTAATTAATCAAATTAATTAGCAATATATTTCTAATTTAAAACTGGAACAGGTGATAACCAGTGAAATTATGCAAAATTAAAGCTAGCAGAAGATGTATTTTAAGAATCCAGTCTGTGAAAGCAGAAGAAACATTCCAAATGACAGAAACCAAGCAAATAAGACTAAGTCCCTAATTTTATCATTTCAATTTCAGACACCTTTTCATGTTAGATATTTTCCAGTTGCTCACATTCTGGAATTTACTCATGAGTATAGAAACTGGATGCATATTTTGAGTCTGATTTTTGTACTTCTGGGCCACTGCACATTAGGATTTTTCATGCCTTTCTACAGCCATCATAAGATATATGAGATATGATTAAGGGAAGTCAAGTTGAAGGCTTGGGTTAAAATTCTCCAAAGGGTTAAAAAATGTGTTCTTATCAGCCAGGCTTAGACATATAGCTCTGACAGTACCTCATACTGCTAGAAGCTGTCACTACCTATTCAGCCACTTCTGTGCCATTGTAAACGTTAACTTTCTATTATTATTGTCATTGTCTAAATTGGCAGATGAAAAAAGCCACTGAAAAAAATTAAAAAAAAAAAAAAAAAAAGAAAGTTAATAATTAGACCATAAGACTTCAATCAAAACAGAAAAGTAGAAAACAAGGCAACTGGTACCTGAAAAAAAGCAGAAAATATTGCATGGCAATATTGTGGAATGGATTTTATACATGTAACAGCCTTCCCTACACACAAAAAGGAGAAGTTTTTAATTTTAAATTGATCATTGATAAACTTAATGCAGCAAGAAAAATTAAAAGGCACCCTATCAAAAAATTATCAGATACAAAAACTGAACAAGAGCAGTCTTTTCCTATTACTTAAGGATATTGAAGATCCTTTATTCCTTATAAAGGATATAACTATCTTTCATATTGTCGTGGGTTAAGCTGCTTGCTCACTCAATCCTTTAACTCTCCCCTTGCTCCTGGAAGGATGGGGAGGAGAACTGAAAGAATGTAACTCCCACGGGTTGAGATAAGAACAGTCCAGTAACTAAGGTATAACACAAACCATTACTGCTACCATCAATAATAATAATAATGATAAGGGAAATAACATGGGAAGAGAATACAACCGCTCACCACCTGCCAACCAATACCCAGCCTGACCCAAGCAGCGACCTAACCCTTCCTGGTAACTCCCACGAGTTTATATGCTGGGCATGACCTGCTGTGGTATGTATGGACAGGGGTCAGGTGTCCTGTCTCTGCTTCTTCCCAGCTTCCCCTTCCCCCTGGCAGAGAGTGAGACTCAGAAAGTCCTTGGTCAGAGTAAACATTACTGAGCAACAACTAAAAACATCAGTGTTATCAGCATTTTTCCCAGGCTGCAAATCAAAAACAGCACTGCACCAGCCACTTAGAAGGAGAAAAATGACTGCTACTGCTAGAACCCAGGATACATATTAAGATTCAATAAAATAATAAAAAAAAAAATTAAATTACTTCAAAAAGGACATGACTTCACTATCCACAATTAGGCCAGCTCATGCATTTTCCATTTCTTTCTGTGAACATCAGTTGAAGATCTGCACATAGCTGGTAAATCTCAAAGTAGCCTGCCTTTCCTAGTAATGATGCCTTAGACAAGGCCTGTGTGGACAAGAAGAAAGGTTTAAAATGCTTAATATGATTTACCAAGTTTTCTTTTCTCTTAATAAGCTACCATGCCTTGAGACTTTCAAAGCCCACATGATTTTCAATTATCCTTGTGAACATATAGGTTATACTTAACCAAACAATACTGAAAGACATATCTAAGCAACTAACAAAGCTTCAATTTGCAGTATCAGGCTTTAAATACTGGAAGTTATCTACCCAGAATATAAAACAAACAGAAAACTCCTCCCATTGCTATAATACTTGTCAGGTATATTTGAATAATAATAAATATCTGAAGAAGTTACACTGTTCTTAGATTTTGTTTTTGATCAAAAGCAGAGGCAATATTGCATATATTTTCTTTTAGTTTGGATTTTAAACTGGATTGTACAACATGATCTGTCTGTCCTTAGGATCAATGTTTTTAGTTATACTTATAATCTCATAGTACTTATTGAAAAAAAAGGAGAAGGGAGAAAAATAAAGATCAAGAAAAAAAGAAAATTACTCAGTAGTTCCAGTTTTATATAGAGAGAAAACCAATCTTATTTCCTCCTCCATGCCCTTTTCTGTCTCTCACTGAGGCAGAAATCTGTTTTATACTGTTTCTTTAAATTAACATATACTTCTATATTTGAGTATACGTTTCATTTTTTTTCTTAGTTGATAGTTCAATTTATAGTCAAATATCCGTCATCACAGCAGTTCAGTGTGAATTCCCACATCAACAATGCATTTTAAGGGCACACACAGTTTACAGTTCTCTGAATACCTCCTGAGGACTTTTAGATCTTATCTAAAGGGAAGTAGGATTTGGTCTGACATTTGGTCGGCAGATGATGTATGCAGCAACAGCCTGCAATATGTGTTTAAGAAGTACAAAGATTCTCAGAATAAACACTGTAACTTTTATTTTTAAACTCTCATATTTTCTGACTGGAAACAAGTCTATCAGAGAACTCAAGACAGCACTACAGACTTTAACTGAAAGGTTAAGTCATTGTGGGAATATTTTCAGGAGTCAGTGGGGATGGCTAAATACTGAAAAATCTCAGTGGACCAATTGTTGATTTCTTCCACTCATTCAGTCCCTCTTTCTCCACACCGAAGTTAACATATGCTCCACACCCATAGGCAGTATTTTTCATAGGTGACTGCAAACCCCTGTTCCCTCAGGGGTAAAAGGATTTTCATTTGTGGTCATAAGAACATCAGTGGTGTTTTCAGGATTTTTCTAACACACAGCTTTTGAGAAGAGATCTTGAGGTATCAGAGTTCAACAAGGATTTTGCTGTTTTACTTGGAAGCTTTGCTGTACAGTTGTGTAGAAAGGAACCTGCATTTTGGGGAGAAGACAGACGATATCTACTAGTTAATTGGGGGTTGAACAGAGCACAAAACCTCATCATTTTAGCATAAGAAAAACTGAAGAGGAAGGATGGCAGATGTCTTAGACAGGGAAAGTTTCAGGAGCAGGTGATAAAGAAGACAGCAATTTCACCTAGGAGTTTGTGTCATATGCCTTGGTGTTTACTAAGAAGATTTCCTGCAAAATCTAGAAAAAGAATGCACCAAAGCCTATGATGTTTTGAATGCACTTAGGTGTCTATTTTTACAAATGTACTGAACTATTATTTACTTCAGAGAACTAATTTTAACCAGTTCAGCAGGTCCTTTGCCTGTTAAATTATCCAGTCCTCATCTTACTAAAAGATGAAACAAATGTTTTCCAATACGTCGAATTAAAGTGCTACTTTAAATATAAACAAGTTGAGAGTCATGTTACATAAGGTTCTCCTCAGTTTACAGCAAAACTGGAAAAAAAGTAAAATGAGGAGCAGTGATGCATAAGCTCAATATATTCCTACAAACAAGGGGTATGTTAGCTTTGCCTTGTTAAATATTTCTTAAACAGTTTTTAATTGACAACATATGTTGAACATCACACAGCAATGTGTGCAAAGCACTTTATATCTGCCATAGCCTCCTGAAGCTAATATCTCTTTAACGTGCTAGCTTTCTTTGTATTGCTGCAGGCTTTGTTTCTGTTTACTGTCTTTCAAAAGGAAGGTGAAAAAAAACCAAACATGTTAGCTGTCAAATTCCATTTCTTTCAATGTAAATTGTACACTTTGACTGAGCTTCCAGAAATGTGACTCCAAGTCTCACAAGAATTTAATTATTCTTTTGATTTTGCTTTACTGAAAAAAAAAGAAAAGAAAAAAAAAAAGTTGAACAATTTTATCTGATCTTTTTTCTGTAGTACTTTATGAAATTTAGATTACTACTTTTTTTTTTTGTGGCTAATTTCTGTAGTACACTACACAAAGGTAGCTTTAGACTTTGAATTATATTAATCTGTTCTACAACCTTATTCAAGTTACTTATCCATATCACCAATTCCTTATCTGGAAAAAAAAAAGTCAACAGTATTATTATTTGATATATGTAAGTTTTGAGTTGTAGGCATGAAAACTGATGTAAAATGTAAAGTTTATTATAGGATTTTTTTTTTAATTTCTAATTTATATATGACCTTTGTTTATAGAAATCATCACAGTATGTGGCACAAAAAGTTGTATCTTTTAAGAACAAAAAAGAAATATGCTTACAAAAAACAACATGTGAGTAAAAACTCATGCAGAAAATACACTAAGAAGATGAGGCTCAAAAGATATCAGTATGTATGAAGGGAGTGTGCAAACAGAAGGTAGCCAGGCTTTTTTCAGTGGTGCCCAGTGACAGGAAAAGAGGTTCTGTCTGAACATTGGGTATCATGTTTTCAACCCCAGCTGGCAACTAAGTACCACTTGCTCACTCCTCTGCCCCTGCCCCAGAGGGATGGGAAGGAAAATTGGAAAAAAGGTTAAAAGTCATGAGTTAAGAACAATTTAAAAATTGAAATAAATATAATAAAATATACTGCTACTACTAGTCAATGAAGAGAGAAAGGAAGGAATAAAACAACAACGACAAAAAAAATCCAACCAAGTGATACAGAATTCAGTTGCTCACCACCTGCTGACCAACCATGCCTGAGCAGCAATCATCCTCTTCTTGCCAGCTTCCCCCAGTTTCTATGCTGAGCATAAGGTTCTATAGTATGGAATATCTCTTTGCCTAGCTCGGATCAGCTGTTCTGGCTGTCCTTGTGCCCCTCTTCACTGGTAGAGCTTGGGAAGCTGAGATATGCTTGACTGAGAGTAAGCACTACTCAGCAAGAACTAAACCATTGGTGTGTTATCAGCATCATTCTCAGGCTAAATCCAAAACACACACTGTATCATATATTAGGAAGAAAATAAACTGTATCCCAGCTGAACCCAAGACATTGGGAAAGACTTTTTTTACTATGAAGGTGACTGAGTACTGGCACAGATTACCCAGAGATGCTGTGGGGTCTCACTCAGAGAAATTAAAAAGCTGTCTCAGCATGATCCTGGACAACTGGCTGTATGTGGCCCTGCTTGAGCAGTGGGGTTGGAATTGGTGACCTCCAGAGGTCCCTCTCAGCATCAACCATTCTGTGATGCTGTGACTATGATACTGTAATGATGCATTGTAACAAAACGTATTTCTGATGTGCTGTAATGTCATCACATGTTGAGTAAAGGTACACAAGAAAACTACCATAGTTTTCCATGATTTATTAAGTGGAACAGTTGTATGCTTTCTCTCCCCACTCCCCCCCAAAAAAAAACAAAAACCAAAAAACAACAGGTAGGATTTTTCTACTGAAGCTGCAGTCTTTACCCAGGCATTTGGCTTTTCATACTTCCACTAGTTTGCATTCTTTTCTTAAGTTTTTGTTGAAGGAGCAGAAAGTATATTAAGGAAATGTAAGATCTGGCATGAAATTGGAGAGATTGCTGCTACTACTAATGTAATGCATTGCTTCAATTTACTGTTTCGGTCTATCTACAGTTTGTCAGTGTCCTGGGTTAAGCAGCAGCAGTCATTGTTCTCTTTCTTAGAAGCTGGTGCACTGCTATGTTTTTGACTTTCAGCCTGGGAACAGCACTGATAACACCAATGTTTTTAGTAGTTGCTCAGTATGTTTACTCTGACCAGGGACTTTGTGAGTCTCATGCTCTGACAAGGGGGAGGGGAAGCCGGGAGGAAGCAGAGACAGGACACCTGACCCAAACTAGCCAAAGGGGTATTCCATACCACAGCACGTCATGCCCAGGATGTAGAACTGGGGGCACTTACCCAGAAGAGCTAGATCACTGCTCAGTTGGGCCGGGTATCGGTCAGCGGTATCGGTCGGCGGGTAGTGAGCGGTTGTATTTTCTTCCCTTGTTATTTCCCTTACCACTATTATTAGTAGTAGCAGTAGTGATTTGTGTTATACCTTAGTTACTGCACTGTTCTTACCTCAATCCGTGGGAGTTACATTCTTTCAATTCTCCTCCCCATCCCTCCAGGAGCCGGGGGGAAGAAAGGGGGAGTGAGAGTGAGACTGCATGGTTCTGAGTTACGGCTGGGCTTAAACCAAGGCAGTCAGCAATTTGTTTCCTTTGAAGTAAAAGAGAAGTTTATTGATTACCATAGAAGCAGGACTGGCTGTGTGAGAGCATTGTCATTGTGCCTGTCTTAGTTTCCCTTTCATTCTACATCTGAAGGAAAGAATGTGTTAAAAATCTTATATTGTGATGGGAGGTTGCAGATATTTATGGTAGTATCCGCAGCACTATTGGGAATTCAATGGGGCCCTCCTACCTGAGGAATTACACTTCGCTGAAGAGAATGGAATTTTCAACTTGCAGACATTTGCTTTAAGCAGTGAATCCCTCCTGGAGGGAGTAACAGAAAACCAATATGAATAGAAGTTGTATTAAAGAAAAGAGCAGGTAGAAGACTAAGAGTGTAGTTCACATATAAATTCTTTGGAAGTGAAGCTAATTTAATAGGTCTTCAGTCCCTTCAAAATGCACATACCTTGACCCCCCATTGCTCGTTCTCACTCACCACCTCCCTTTTGTGCTGCTGAAAACATTTATAAGGCCATAATGTAGAATAGATGCCTGAAATGAACTGTATTAATAAAAGAGTTTCAAAGGTTTGTTATTCAAGTCAATTATCAATTTTACAACACAGCCTTACAAATATTTGCACTGCGCATTGAAGAAACAGTGAATCCTAGCATTGGGGCAGGAATCAGCAAGTAGTGTTAGAAAAGTGATCTTTTAAACCAGCTTTGCCACTAAAGAGTGTGTGGAACTGCACTCTGGAAACCCATGGAGAAAGAAAGGGTTTTTCAGGTATCCTATGCTGCTTCACATAAAAAAAAGCTTTCCTCAGTACAGCCTGGGTGTTCTGACTTCAGGACTTTGGCTTATGATTAGATGTCTAATAAATGTTTGATTGTTTTATTATCATTACTAGATCATACTAAATTGTCTTTAAGAGTGTTCAGTTCCAAAGTGGAACAGTTTATGTCCCACCCCTCTGGTGGGACATAGAACAATTTGGCATGTTGTGATTCAGTCTCTTCATAAAGGAATAGACCCATTAATTCTGGCCCACATAACTGTATAGAGCACTTGATCCAGGGAAAGACTTGGGGAACCTGCATAAAGGTCTGACTCTCGCATAAAATCAAAGGGAAAAAAAAAACATTTTAACTATGTCCAATGCAGAAGGAAAATAAGTGTTCTCAAATTTCAAGAGAACTGGAATTTTGGTATAAAGCCTCAGTTACCAGTTTATCTTTGCCCACTGTTCCCTGTTTTATGCTGCAAACATATTTGGTATCAATAGACCAGAGAGTCAGATATGAATAATTCAGTGTGCCATGAGTTATCCTAGTAGTGCTATAAATTGATTTTAATTCAATTCCAAAAAAGAGAGAAGTGCAGTTTTTGTCATTTTAATTAATTATATTTCTAAGCTAATTATTAATAATAGCTGATAATGACTTCAATGTGAAGTTTTCAGATTTGCTTGAATGCAATTTACGTTGCACATAAATGACTAAATAACATTAGTATGAACAGATATTTTAAAAATACGCAAACAGTAAACTTTCCCCCAAAATTACACATAAAATGTTAGAATGCCATAATATATGAATTAAATAAAAAACCAAACATAATTTAGTTGTTTGGTTGTTTATATGTTGTTCCTATATCACCATATATCAAGATATTTTCATATCAACTTAGAGAAAACTCAAGAAATTGCTACCTTTACTTATTGCCATTGAAATGAAACAAAGATTTCCTTTATTTCCATCAAATAAGAGACTCTGAAATAACAGAATAAAAAGATGGCAAAGATGTAGTAATGCAAACAGAAAATCACCACTACCATGACCTTGTCTTTTTCTGTCATCTTAACTTTTTTGAATGAAGTCTTACAACATCATGAAGACTTATTAGACATTATCACCAATAATTTTCTCAGAAACATTACAGCAATGACAGTCATCTTAACTCACATTGGTTCTCAATGCATCTTAGCTCTCTTGTAAAATGAACTCTTTAGGGCTTCATAGGAAGCTTAAATTGCTATAGTTTGACTGCTATTACTTAGAGAACTTTAGAAATTGTGTGTGTTGCTATAAATCTTCTGTTCTGATTTACAGCAAAGTGAGGGAAGACATTCTGAAAAATATATCTGTAATTTCAATTGAATCCAAGACTCATACAGAATAAACATCCATCTTTTTTCTCACTCTGTTGATTAAAAAAAAATAAAGAGAAAAAAGAAAAAAAAAGAAAGGAGCCTTCAGTAAACAGAAAATACAGAGAACTGAAAACGGTAAGAATAAGACAAATTGTCTTGATTACCCAAACACTTAGTAACTATTCAGTTCATATCTGGCTTATTTGTAAACTTTTCAAATTACATAATACTATAAAACACAGAACCAAGTCCCAGTGACATGCTATAAGACAACTGTGTTACAGCACAGTGAAAGTCCACATTTCCGAACTCTGTTTATCTGGAGAGGTATCAGTGTATGCCAAATTATCTTATTTAAGTAAGTTAATGGAAGTCCAGTATTCAATCTATAGAAATTCTTCAATGTAGTGATCTTCCTTAATATCTCTTCTAATGGTAGGTGTAGACGGAAAGGAAACAAATGCACCCAAATATTGCACCATATTTGCCCAAGGTTCTCCTAACATATCAAGCGCATGCAATGAATTTTCAGTCACTTCTGTTTTTCACAGCTATCCTAAAACTGAAAACTGATATTTTTGTACAGATAGGTGCAGACATTTTCCTATGGCTAGGGTAAGGGTTGTTTTTGGTTTTTTTTTTGTCTTAAGTAAACTATTTTCTCCTTGTCTTTTCACTCCTCTTTGGTTACCAGGCAAACAAAGTTGCCCTGGATTAGTGTTTTGGATATTTTTATATTATCTTGCTGTGTGCTGTGAGAACTGTTTTTGCTAGATTATTTTTTGAATTTGAGAAATGACACTTCTCTGAAATGCAGCCAAGCACCCAAGAGAAAGATTCTGTCTTCAAGTGCTGCTTTTGAGACACTGTAATCCTGTGCTACATGAAAAAATACAGTGTAAGTTTGTACCTAGATTTTCCTCAGAAAATGCAGATAGTTGTTTTGGTAAATACTCTTGGAGCCCTGAGACATTTCATAGAATTGTAGAATCATAGAATGGTTAGGGTTGGAAAGGACCTTTAGATAATCTAGTTCCAACCTCCCTGCCATGGGCAGGGATGCCTCACACTAGGCCGTATTGCCTGGGGGATGAACAGCCCCGATTTTCTCAGCCTGTTTTCATACAGGAGGTACTCCAGCCCCCTGATCATCCTCATGGCCCTCCTCTAGACTTGCTCCAACAGCTCCATGTCCTTCTTATGTTGAGAACGCCAGAACTGTACACAATACTCCAAGTGGGGTCTCACAAGAGCATATCAACACCTGGCATTACAGAAAAAAGAAAGTGGGTCAGAAACTACATTTCTGATAGGCAAGTTGTTCCATATAAAGGGAAACAATGCACAACTAGAAGTTTCCTTCCATTAAAATCTTATACTTTTTTATAATATATAAATTTAAAATTTGAAGATTGAAAAAATCCTTACAAAAACATAGCTTTCTGCTTGGTTGGTGATTTTTTTCAGCTTAACTGTTTTTTAAGTCATTTATGACACCATTAATTTTTGAGACAGTTGCATTTAGGTGAGGGTGGAGTGCTCATTTAAATCACTATTTGAAAAGAAAAAAATGGCTAGGATACTGAATTGGAGACCTTTGAGCATAATCAGAAACGATTTGCTGTCATTTTGGAAAGCTCCTCCTTAAATGACTATACCTTAGGGCAGTTATCTTTCAGTGCTTATGGACAAGAAGACAAAACTGATATATCTGTTCAAATTACGAAGAAAATAGCCAAAATAGGTGATGTCAAAAGACATGCAAATCTTGAAATGTTGTTGGGAAAAAAGCTACTGTGTCTTTCCTAATGGTTACCTTCAAGTTCAGGTATATTCTCTTTATTTTCAATTTCCCAGGAAAAGGTGCCAAATAATTCTGAAAGTATAGATTGCAGTCTGTACTTGTTCGATTCTTCTTTTTATCACAAAGCTCTTCTGGGTTTAATTTCAAATGTTTGTGTACTTGATTCTAGTGCATGCATCTTTAACATCTTGAGAATAGTGACTAAAACTGTGGTTTCATATGATGGCCAAATAGTAGGAAAGTCTTCCTGTCCCACCCACCTTTTCCTCTTGCTGTCAAAACCCTTGTTCTACCTCTGGTGTTCATCAGTAAAATAATGTTGCTGATTTTCATTTAGTCCCATAGGACTAAACAAGGACCAGGGCTGAAACACCAGAGGAACTGTAGAGGACAATGAAGCTAAGAGCAGAAGGGGGAATTGGATGCTTTTTTTCAATGTAATTAGATCAGCTCAACTGTTTTGACCAACATCAAATTAAACTTACAGATAACTTGCTGGACAACTGAAGTAAATAATTGATTGTGGAGGTTTTCAGTTACCATAAGATCTGTTTACTCTCAGTCCCTAGCAAAACCTTATTTAAATGTTCAGGATGACTGTTTGTCTTTCCTTCTCTCTGTGCTTTAAATTTCTGTTAAAAGCTTCTCTATTTGTAAGCATAAAAAAAAAAAATCTTTCTCACTGTATGTAAGATGAGAGAAGATGATGATGATGTGATTTTGGACTCTACTTACCATGTGTCATAAGAAAACGAATTCATACAAAGCAAACTGAAAAATATCCATTCATCACTGTTATATGATAAACTGGACTTTCTATTTATAGGTGATTTCATGTTTAAATCTTAAATGATTTTATGGAATAAAGGAACTTTTACATTCAGTACCTTTGTAGAGCAGATGAGGATTAAAGAAGTTTTCCTCGAGACTGATGAAGGCAGACCTGAAGAGAAAAGGGTAACTATTTCCACTGAAGTGCTCTCCAAATAATAATTTTCTATTTTAGACAGAAGCAGGTGGTGTGTTTTACTGTACAGCCTGAAGAAATAAAACAAGAAGGTCAGATTTGAAAAGTTTGCGATAATACTGAATATATCAACAACTACAAAAGCGATACTGGGATTAACAAGTGAGGGCTAGAATAATTATACTGATAAAGAAGAGAAAAATCAATATAACTATCTTACTTTTTTCTGTAAATTTCTGCTTCTTAATATATACGGTATGTTTCCTGTTTGCTTGCTTTACTTCTAGTATTCACATCATTTAGGAGGGGAAAAGAACACTCTAAAGCAGGAAATATGTATCTATTCCTAACTCATACTCACGTTATCCATTTGACAGTCACTGCCACACATCAAACTTTTACTTTCCAAGAGAGAAGACAGGCTCTCTGGCATCATGTTTTATCTAAAAATTTTAAAACTACACTTAAAGTATTACTGAGCAGAATAATTTACATTGTTTTTAAAGAATGCTGGAATCTCAGGTACTGTACGATGGGTTATATTGCTACTCATCAATTTCTTGGGGAAAAAACATGACCTAATAAACCTTACTAGTTTTACATACAGACAGTATCACATCTGTGGAATTATCTGATGGTATTAGAAAAATGTATGGCATAAATAGTCTTATGAGATAATTTTAAGTTCAAAGAAAAATAGCTAGTTGGATAAAGTTTGTTACAAACTTTATTACATTTATGTAAGCTAATATAAATCAAGAAACAGTACTTTCATCACTGGTGAAGTTATGAAGTAGGGAAAATATTGTTATGTGCTACACATTTATACCTCTGTGTCAATATTCTTAGGAGATTAAAAATATTGCTGGTGTAAAAATTAACAGGCTGATCTGTGAGTGTAAAAAAATTAACAGTCTGAACTGTGTGACCCCTGAAAATTACCAGTCTGCAAACTTCAGAATTGGTTTCCCACTTACTTTGTTTCATTCCTTAAAAATGTCTCCTTTTTATTTTTTTGTACAATGCACTTCTATGATAACATCAGCTGTAAATTCATTGGCCTGATTTTAGTATACATTTCATTTTGGTCTGGAGAAACATATATATCAAATACTTAGAAGATGTATGTTAAAGTTTACACTTTTAAGTTTCTACTTTTTTCTATTTTGCACTGTAAAGTTGTTCACTTTCCTCCTCTTTCCTAAAAGCACAGGATAATCTGTGTAAATCTAGACAGATTAAATATTACTGCTGTCAGTGGTCTGTGATCAAGAACTAGTAAAATATTTAGATACCTAAAGCAGAGCTTTAAGTGTATTGCAGGTCCCATTTAAAAAAATCTTTCATAGCCATCACATGATGTGCCCTACTTTTTTATTTCATCTTTTCATGTCCTTTGAACTGAATTTCCACTTATGTAATAGTACTCCAGTCTGTTTCAGTTTTGACTTTAAGTGACGTATAAATAAATATAGTGTGAGTTGCCTCATAGAGGGAGTATGTCAATACTATCAGCAGCCCCAGTTCTCATTCCCTGGTCTGCCAACACTATAGGAACTTTCGCATCTTGACTTCTGTAGTGACAAAATTCCCTGGAATGAAAATCCATGTGTAGCTGTGGGCATAACTTGCTTCAGACCATCTCCAGTAAGGCAAGGCCTGAAAGGAACCTGAAAGTTTCATCCATTTCTACACATTCTTTTAAACATTCCTCCAGCCCATCAAATCACACTCCCAGTCTCACACAACTGAAAAAAAAATTCAGGTGAGTTAGGTTACCCAGTAAAGACATGAGCAGTTTGTTCTAAAAAGGGGTATCCCTAGGCAATGTGAATACAAGTTTTTTTGTACTGCTTTGCCTTGGGACAAAAGTTGATAAGCTTTGGCCAGTATGAAATGACACACAATGATGATAGGACATGAGTGAGAGCATAATATTGGCCTGGGACTATTTCCAATAGGCAGCCTTGTCCTGTAGGAGAAAAGAGCTTAGACTGGTGGAAAAATTACGGTGTGCCACTTAAACTCAAAGAATTATCACTAAGCTATTATATTTAGTAGCACAGACGTAGCATGACTAAATATCTAGTTCAGATTAAAACATACATCACATCATATCCTTCTTAACACAGTAACTAGCCAAAGATACCAGACTCCAAGTGGAGCTTCCTCTGTCATGCTCATCAAATATGTGACAGCATGTATTAAAAAATAAGAAAAAGTAAATCAGAACTTTCTTCAAAATATTGTAAGGTGGATGTGTGTATTTCAATAATTTTGAATTTATGTCTAGCGGTACAAGGAGTTTTGTTTTTAGTTCTAGGCACAGATGAAGTTTTATGCCATGTATATCTGTCATGCCTGCCACGATATACAAAAGTATTAAACAAATTCAGAATACTAGACTTTCTACCAAGCCTACTAACTCCACTAAGTTCATTAATTTTGACAAAGTTATGTAATTTTAAAATGTTTGACCTGTTAGCATTAAATGACAATGAATAGCTAGCTAAGATGTACCATTTTAGGCCAAATAGAAGTTAGCTTACTCACATACACAGATTCGACAATTTCACTCAACAAAATAAACAACAATCATGGGTTCAGAGCAAGGAAGATTTACATTTTTATTATCCTTTTCTCTCACAGTAAAATATTACTTCATTTAAGGCTGCACAGAAGTTTTGGTTGCACATAAAGTTGACTATTAGTTGGCTCACACAGAGCTTCTTTTTTGGAGTGGTATGAAATTTAAACTCTGATCCTGCAAGAATTTACACATGGGCTTAATCACAGGTACATCTCCATGGCCCAATGTTATTTGAATGAAACATGGTGCTCTATTGAGGCTACACTTTAGCAGAGCTACTTAGTTCAAACCAAAGCGCTTTCTAATCTTGTGCTATTTCTGGTATTCAAACTTGCTCACTCTGAAGTATTGAAGTATGACCATGTATCCCTCATTTGCCCCATGTAGATATAACCTTTACATACAGTGAATGGAAGGAGGGTTCTGGAAGAAGCAGAGTAAGGCAAATCTTGAGAACTTTTTTAGGATGTGCAAGTTTAATACAAGAGCAGTGCTTTAGATAATAAACATGTTGGACCATTTGGATTTTTGTTACATAAATAAACATTTAAGTTTGCAAAAAAGTAGAAGCTAGGTCATCTTTTGTGCTTGTGATATGCTTTTGAGTATTCGAACAACAGAATCTTGAAAGTATAGCTATGGCTTCTGGATTTTAACTTGAGTTGCAATAGTGTGATTTTGTGGCATATATGTAAAGTGAATCAGTGGTCTTTAGGGGGAAAAATGGAACATGAACATGCAAGAATAGTACATGATTATATTTAATTTTCAAGTACAACTGATCTGAATTAAGATCCTTCATGTTATTTCTGAATATCAAATTTTGCAAATTCCACTCTTTTCATTTACCTTCTTCTTTTCATAAGTAATGGTTATGCTTGGTAGGACTGAAAATGTTAACATAGATAGATCCAAGACAGGTTGTTTATTTGCTTTATTTTGACATACACTGTGTGTACAGTCAAGGTTTTGGCTACAGGAGGCAGCTTCAGAGGTGGTCTCCATAAAGAGATTCTGGGGCTGCCCAATTCCAGATGGCTCCAACTGCCTCATTGCAGGGCACAGCTGAGCCCTTCAGCCAAGATAGTGATTCCTCAGGGGAAGCAAAAGGGCAAAAATGCTGCAAGGCAGTGAGGAGTGAGGAAGAAGGAATATGAGAAACAGCCCTGTGAACACTGAGGTCAGTAAAGAAGTGGGAAGAGTTACTCCCAGTGGTGGAGCAGAGATTCCCTTGAAGCCTATAAAGAGATCTGTAGTGTAGCAAATATCTACACTGCAGCCTGTAAAGGAACCTACACCAGAGGAGGTAGCATTTTCCTGAAGGCATTGCCACTTGTGGAAAGCCCATGCTAGAGCAGTTTTTCCATGTTAGAGAGAGAAGTCAGGAATGAAGAAGTAAAGTTGAACTTAGAAGAAAGAGGGCATGTGGGGGGAAAGGCGTTTCAATTCCGTCTTTTTTTCTCACTATCCAAATCTATTTTAATTGGCAACAAAATAAATTCATGTTCCCCAAGTCAAATCTGGTTTGCTCATGACAGTAATTGATGAGTGACGTATTTGTCTTTATCTTCACCCACAAGCTTTCTCATCTTATTTTCTCCCCCATCCTGTGAAGGAGGGAAACTGAGTAAGTGGTTTGGTGGGTGTCTTGCAGCTAGCCAAGGCCAACCCACCACATAAGAATACCATGATCAATAATATAAATCTTAAGGCAACATAGAACAGAGATCTTGACTTTGCACCAGAGTAGGCATAACAGATTTTTTAAAAAGGTGAGAAAGAAAACTTGGAGGTTCTGAGAAACAGACTCCGTTTACTAAAGGAAGTCTACGAGCCAAGGAGATTTAGAATCATTAAAACTGACAACTCCTCATAGGTGACTTTTAGTTAAAAAGACATGCTGGATATTAAGATAATTACCCTAAGGACAGAGCAGCAATCGGAAGAAATTTTGTTTCAGTGTGAAGCACTGATTTGAGCTGTGGTGTTCTGTGTGCATTTCCAAGATGGATGCTGCTGTTTTCTGATTTTTTTTTTTTTAATGAATGTAAGGATATGGAAACTGACATTCTGCAAGATAAGCATTTTGAGTGACCCAACTCTAAAACTCAAAGAAATAGGAAAATATATATTTAAACACTTTAAATTAAACAATTAAACTTGAAAAAGTAAAAACTGTACTACCCAAAAGATGAAGAGTCAGAATCAGCATTCAGACTTGTGTTACCATTTTTAAGTAAGGCTTTTTAGTTTATTCAAATTCAAGGTTATGTGTACATCAGACCCTGACAGCACTTTCCAAATCCTTTTTCCTGACTGTGTTTTTACATGACTATGTAGTGACACGGTTTTGTTTTCTGGTTTCTCCTCCCTACAATGTCAAGATTTTCCCAGAAAGGAAGCCTGAAGTTACAAGCCAGTTTGGAGCTCTGACATACCCCAACAGATAGGTTATACAGCTGAAGAGAGCAAAAAATTGACACTTGTCAGTTAAAAGCAATCATAAATAAGTTAAAAATATTAGCTTCTTTTGAACTCTGTAATAATTAGTTTTACGTAAAACCTACATTGTTATTTGTTAAATAAGCCCTAAAATATGACCAGTGTAATTCATTAGATTTCATAGTAATGTTTAGGCTATTATGGTGATTTCATGGTGTGGAAAGTAATTCTTGACATGAAACTCAGTAAATGAAGGATGGTAAATAGAGTGGATTTGCCTGGAGACTGCTCAACCCTTTTCACTCACAATTGGCAGAATGAAAGTGAAGCAATGAAAAAGCAAACAACTGGCACCAAAAGAATGTAAACATACTGAAAATTACAAGGAAGGTCACTCAGGACCAAATTTTTAAGCAATATTGCTGCAGACAATGAGAGCATTGGTAATGGTGGTTATTAAATGTTTGCATTACAGTGGTTCCAACAACTTCTCAAAGAGATAGAAAGCCATAACGCATTAGGCACTCCACATGCTTGTAGAGCTCAGCTCTTCATCTCTGAAGAGTGTACACTGCATATAAAGAATGCTGTCAAAAAGTGGAGGAAAAAGGCAACATATAATTAAACCTGAGTTGGCGATGTTCTATGTCTCACTGATTTGATGACTCATCAAAATCATACACCCAAATCTCCACCCTCCATTCCACATACAGATAAAAATAAAAAGGTTTTGAAGTGAAAATGAAGAAAATAGAAGAATTAGGATAATACTATCCTGAATGGATACAAGAGCAGGGACACTGCTGAGGGACCACAGCCTGTGGGGAGTCCATGCTGGGGCAAAGGAAAACCAGTTGAAAAGGAAGGAAGAGTGACAGAAACAGTCCTAAACTCCTTCACCACCTGTCACCTCACCAAAGGATTTGGGACATACTGTATGTAACCCATGGCAAAAAAAAACAAGGGAGGTTGAGACTAGGAAGAGGGGAAGAGAGGGTTTTTTCTTATGTTGAGCTTGAAGAAGGGGAAGAAAAAATGTTTACTTAACTGTGTGTTTAACTTCATGTTTTACCCTTTCTTATTTTCCAAATCCATGGTTAAAAGTTTGTATTAATTAATAATAAACTAAATTATATAAAATTTCCCTGAGCTGAAACTCTTCGCAATGTGCAAGTATAAACACACCTAAGCACATGTGCAGGCTGAGCAAAGAATGAATTGAGAGGAGCCCTGAGGACAAGGACTTGGGAGTGTTGTTTAATGAGAAGCTCAACATGAGCCAGCAGTATGTGCTTTCAGCCATATCCTGGATATATCCCAGTATAATGGGATTGGTATAAGCCAACTGTATCCTGGGTTGCATAAAAAGATGAGTGGCCAGCAGGTTGAGAGAGGTAATTCTCCTCCTTTACTCCACTCCCATGAGACCCAATCTGGAGCACTGCATTTAGCTCTGTGACTCTCAACACAAGAGGGATGTGGACCTGCTCAAGTGAGTCTGTAGAAAGGACACAAAGATCATCAGAGCTCTGGAGCAACTATCCTGTAAAGACAGGCTGAGACAGTTGTAGTTGTTCAGCCTGGAGAAGAAAAGGCTCTGAGAAGACCATAGAGCAGCTTCCAGTACTTAAAGAAGGCCTACAAAAAATCTGGAAAGGGACTCTTTACAAAGGCACGTAGTGATATGACAAGGGAGAATGGTTTTAAACTGAAAGAGTGTTGATTTAGATTAGATATTAGGAAGAAATTCTTTACTGTGAGGGTGGTGAGACACAGGACCTGGTTGCCTAGTGAAGCTGTGGCTCCCCCGTCCCTGGAAGTGTTTAGGGCCAGGCTGGGCAGGGCTTGAAGCAACCTGGTCTAAAGGAAGTTGTCCTTGGCTGTGACAGGGGACTTGGAACTAGATGATCTTTACGGGTCCTTCCAACCAAACCATTCTATGGGTCTATGATTTTCTCTAAAACAGGTACCTTATCTGATCAAGACTGATGAAGATTATTCTGAACAGCTTTATCATTTTGGGGCTGATTTATTTTGTTCTATGTGTCAAAATCATGTTTTGAACCTTCGTACCTAATGTCTGACACAAGCAATCCACCATAAAGTTAAATAACTGTTAAATTATGTCATATCATATTTGACCAGTCAGAATATTCTGAAGTATAAAACCTATTAGTGATGCCTTATTAGATTAGTTTCAAGTTGACTAGTTCTACACACACTAATAGCCAAATTTTGTTATCCTCTGTGGCTGGTAAGAAGAGTATAAAGAATTTTTTTTAAAGTAATTTATAGCTACTGAATGAATGTCACTCCTCCAAAAAAAAAATCTCTTTCATTAAAAATTGAACTCTTCATAAAAAGACACATTTATGTATCTATATTTAGATATCTGTATCTATGTATATATATGTATCAATATCTATATCTATATCTACTTGTATTTATGTGTACAGGAGACAGACAGACACACATATAATCACCAGCCTATGCCTGATGTTTAACATAGGAAAAGGAAACACTTAGGTATGAGGGGGGAAAATAATATTTTGCTGCCTTCCAAAGACACATAATACACCTCAACAGCTATGTTCCAGTTACAGGATTCATACTAGCTTTGCATTAAAGCACTTTATCTGACAATAAAATTAGCTATAAATTTAGGGCATCATTCAGCAAGGCAGGCTAATCCTATAGATTTAAATATGCACTGTAATATCTTTCTGAATTGGGCTAATTAATCCCTGGGTTGCTTGAGAAAAAGGGGCTATGATTTAAAATAGAAATTGGTAATTTTCTCAAGAAATATCTGTTCTGCTCTGAAGAATGGTGGACAAAATTCTGCACTGTCTGACATATATAGCCAGGATTTTATCAGGTGTTTTGAGCCTCTGAAATGTCAGTTGCTAGGTATATAGGTGGAAGAAACCAGAGAGATAATACGTCGGCTTTTGTCTTTAGACCAACAGTAACACTTTCACTATTAAATCATGGAAAGCTCACTTTACACATCTCCTGGACATTAAAAATATAGTTTGATGAGAACTACTTAGTTTTCTTTTTCATTAAAAAGAAAAAAAAAAAAACAAAATTCTTATTCTCTGTAGTCTGAGATAAAATGGTTCATTTTGTAAATGAAGCTTCAAAAAGAAATCATGTGGTGTTACTCCATTATAAGCAGGATTAAAGCCTACAAAAGTGAACTAGTCCACTAAGTGTACCACTGATCTCCTAACTGCTAGCTGGGAAATATGTCCATTGTTATCCTCTCATCCTTAGTTCTGAGTGTACAAAAGTATTTAGCATAAGTAATATGTATTAAAATGTCAATAAACTCTCTGTGGTATTTGAGACCTAGTTAGCATTTTTATTGAGCTCTTGTGTAAGCATTTTCAGAAATGGACTTTTATTAATTACCAATTTAAATCCATACTTTTATATCACAGGTCACTATTAAATGGGTCATTTCAACATTAATAGCTCTTACCAAGCGCAATACTTCAATTTCAGCATATTTCACTGTTAGTAATTAAAGTGTGCATGTACCCCAATCTATTTATCATGGTAACTAGACAGCTTACGACATTTACAAGATACTGCTCTTGATAAAAGACAATACTCTTCTCCATTGCTACTTTCAATAGCACTTTCATTTCCCATAATATAATTAAGAGGAACTGGTTATTTACCTGTCAGAGAAAAAAATAATTTTAGATCTCAGATACAACCTAGGGAGATATAATTTCTAAATTCTTAACTTGCTTTCTTTGGTGGTTTTATGTTGACATTATTGATATTGTTAAATCACTGGGAGGCTGCATTACATGTCTAGTATAGTTAAAGGCTTATGAGCTTTTCTGCTACAAATCTCAACATTAACACATTATAATTAAGCCTATGCAAGTTTCGCTCAGCCTAGTAAAATACAAATTTTTCTAGACAGCAGTTTTTAACCAAAACAACGAAAGTACAGTATCAACACACTAAAGCACTAATCAGCAATTGTATATGCAAAAGTCAAAGCACCTGAAGATGCTAAAAAGAATGGGAAAACTAATAGTTCTGAATTTCAGGTGAAAAAAAAAACACGCCATAAACTGATGTTGATTTTAATACTTTTTTTTTGGTGGCAAAACATTACTGTTCCATTCATTTCTGAAGAATGAAAACTTTATATTTAATTTCTGAGAGAAAAACTGAAACATATTTCAGGAGTCAAGCTTACAGAAATATAATTTTCAAGAAATAAAAAAAAAAAAAAAAATAAAAGAGGCATTTGATGTGAAAATTGACTTCTATTATAAGAGAAAAAATAAAGATGATAATGTTTCCAAGATGAAAGTCACTTTATGTATATACATATACATATGGTATTTATTATCTTCTTCTTGGTATTCACAGTACTTTTTTATTACATGAAAAAAAGATCCCAGGAAATGATTTTTTAACCCCCTAGACAAAATAATTAAACTCAATAAAAGCACACCTTTGGTTAGGAAACACTACTTTCAGATCATGACTAAGTGCACAACTTTCTAAGCCCAATGTGCACAGAGAGTTTAAACACCGGAAAGGCTGCTATGAGATGATAGTCTGTAATGATGACCATTGTCTTGTTTTCACAGGCAGGGAAGGGGTTCTATTGTCTGTTTTCTTCTGAAACCCTTTGGTTCTCCCAAAGACAGAAATACCAGAGATAACAGTTTTTGCCCCTTAGATGACAAAACCCAAGGTTGGTATTTTTATTTTAAAAGGTACTTAGTTTTGAATTTTCAGCAAGCAAATTCATCAAAATTATGGAATTTATAGATGTAGTGAATGAAATGTAATGGAGAAGAATTAAGAGTATATTTGCAGAGGGAAGGAATATTTCTTTGGGCTTTTTTTACACTGTCATTGGAAATAAGATCTTCTTTTGCATTAATAACTAGTCACTTAACATGAAAACAAAGAATAGAGATAAATGGTTAGTTTTAACAGTAGCATGGGATGGTATCACAAAAGCTGCACCAGTATTTGTGCTGTTGAGTTTATCTATGAAAACCTGGAACAGAAGTATGAGTAGTGGCATGACAAATATTGTTGATGGTTGATGATACTTAATTATTAAGAACAGTCAGAAATAAAACAGACTGAAATAGTTGAAAAAGAATTTCAGTCAAAAAAAAAAAGGCTTGAAAAAAATTGGTGTTGAAAATTGTAAAGTAACGAATATGGAGAACTAGAATTCTAACTGTACATGTAATTTTGATGGGCTTAATTGCTTTTTTAATCTGGAGCTGAATTTAGGAATAGTCAGGCCAGTATTCATCTGAGATCAAAACCACAAATTAGACATTAAGAGTTGTTAGGAATAGAGAAAATAATAGATAATATTGCTGTGTCACTTATACTTTTGCCGTATTCCTATGTCTGAAATACTGCATATAATTCTGGTCACTTGCTGTCAAGGATATAATTGATATGAAGAAGGCTGCTGAGAGATATAAAGTGGCTTCTGTAGAAAGAAAAATTAAATAGAACAAGAGTCATCAGCTTCAGAGAACAGGTGGCGGGTTATGATAAAAGTATATAAAATAATGAATGGCATGGAATACATAAATAAGAAACTATTATTCACCATTTCTCATAACACTGAAAGGGCAGCAAATGAGATTATAAGGCAGCTGGTTTGAAACAGATCGATGGAAGTAGTTTTTCACAGAACATATAACTAAATTCTGGCACTCATTACTACAGGATATTTGGATGCCAAAAGTACAAATGAGATCAAAAGTAGATTAGACATATTCATAGGAGAAATGTCCAGCAAGGTTTATTAAACACTGTGACATGAAAGTGAAGTCTTTGCTGTGGAAGGTTTTAAACAGGAGCTTGCCAAAAGCTGGCAGTACACTGGTGGAAGTATTATTTGGAACTTCTACAAGCATCTAGCCAAGGACAGGGAGATACTACTGGATTAATTAGACCTCTGTCTTAGCCCAGTATGATCCATTTTATGCTTTATATTGTACTAAGAAGCATCCATTTGTTTATTGTATTTTTTTTTTTTTTTTACGAGTAATTTGCTCTAAAATCCTGGTTTTTGGTTCACATGAGGTAGGAAGGAAGCTGTTAAATCTTTTCAAGCCTTTTCCAGCTATACGAGAAAGAGCTGAATAATTGTGTTAGACCTATGGATGGATGAGCCAGTTCTGAAAAAATCAAAAGTGACCTAAACTTTCACTCAGAATTTTTAGTGAACTGAATAGCTTTTTGAGGCTCAACATTTTCAGTTAATGAATTTCTATAACTGCACACCCTAGTTCAAGGCAGGCGTAAAAATAGAACATCAGAAAGACTGTTCATATTTTTTTCTTTGATAAAACTAAAACATACTAGAAACCTCATAAATCACCATAATATACAACATTTCCCAATTTTATTTACAGATCAGTGAGCTTGGATTGCTTTTGCTGCGTGTTGGAGTGGGAGAGGAATAGCAAAGAAAGCAGGAGGAACTGTATTGTTGAACTGAACCGAATCTATAAATTCTGAATGTCAATTTTGGTTAACCTTTCTTATATAAAGCAGTTCTTAACAAAAATTCCACAGCTGTGAGAACAAGGTAGTAGTTACTGAGAATTAGGTTGCGCCATCTTTCCTCCTCGATCAGGTCTCACAGAAGTTTCCTATAGCAGCCTTCTCTGACAAGGGAATTCCACCGATTAAGAATTTATTAAGGGTTAATAGACAGAGAACTGATTCTTAGAATCCAGAGATGTCTACGTTACTCATTCCCATGCTTATGAATCTATCACTGTATGAATCTATCATCTGTTTCATAATGTATAGAAACCTTTATAGTTACATATTAAATAAAATTTATATATTTTAGTATATAAAGGATAATAAATTTGTATAGTTTTTTAATGCAATATTGATTGTTTTCATTAAAACATGTGCCATATATCTTTATTCTTATTTTTAATCTCCCTATACTTGTTTTTCACACGGCTTTCTCTGGCCTGTCTCCTTTTTTTTTTTTTTTTTTTCCTTTGGTTAATTTTGTATATACTTGTTTAGATTTTATCTATCCTTTGCTCAATTCTGTATTCATCTCTCCGTGGATATAATTAATGCACTATTTGGGTTAGTTTTAACTGGGTCATGGTCATAGTGAAATAGGTCCTAAATTAAACAGAAAAAAAAAAAGAATCACATGTAAAGTAGCGATGCCTTGGCAAAACTGGATACTTTTAACACATTTTTCTCATCCATGGCTAGTTTTATTATGTCAACTGTTAGCTAAGAAATTAGACCATCTTTAATTTTATATGTCTATTCCTGATATTGTATCAGGTTGTCTTTATTGTCATAGTACATAATACAAGATATTTTCATTAGGCTCAAATGCTGGTCAGAGTTTTCAGCCTTTCCCAGGAAGTGATGTTATTATCATTTTATTTTTCTGACATCCAACTTGAGTTAAGTTGAACTTGAGTTAAATTTTATTACAGAAGTTCAGTACTTCATTACAAAGTACTTGTTTGTATAAGGTCTAATTCATAGCAGTTATTAAAGTTACACACTCCCATGTCTGGGTTCTGAGGCATCTCCTCTTATGATAGAAACAGGAATTGCCCTTTATGGCGAAGACCTGGAAAATTGTTCAAATTATTCTTTATGTATATAACATCCCTCTTTTGCTTAAAAAGTTTGTATTCCTATTTTCTGTTTTGTTAAAAGAAAAGCTGAGTTTCAGTGCTACTGAAATTACAAGTGAATGACTGCAACATGAAGATTAGTAATTTAGAAAAGAGCCTTGTTTAACAAAATGTTTTCTCTTCATTTAGCCAGAAAGACTGCTTAGCCTGATGTCACTTAAAGTAGGCTATAATGCATTTAATGCATTGTATTCCACTGAACTACAGATGAATTTCTTTTGCTAAAACTCTGCTTTCTTTTTAAACTATTTCTATCCTACCTTAATGGTTTTCAGCTTTTTTCTTTTTTTCTTTTTTTTTTTTTTTTAATTAGTTCTGCTGCGTACTGCAAACACACTTATTTTTTTTGTTCAAATCCAAGCACAGCATTAAACTGCTCTACCATAGCAATACAAATCAGTCTTTCATGGTCACTAAGTCTAAGAAACTGAATTTCAGGGAAAAAGAATTCTGTTTCTACAGAGCAAATTGTGACCTTTATCTCAAAGAAGCACCCACTTCAGGCAGATATGATTCATTTTTTTTTTTTAATGCAACAGACTAGGAAAAGTAACAGTAGTTCTACAAAATCCATCCTTCTCATAATAAAATATGAAGAAATAAATGTTAGAAAATAAGAACAAAAACCAACTAAATAAAATTGTGAAGGCAAGAACATACACACTTTCGCCATCTAGTCATTTTGAGCCAGACAGTTGCCTTATTAAAACACAGGCTAGTATAAACAAATGCAAAGAGATGATGTCCCAGCGTACCTTCCTAAAACCAGTATGAGTGTATCCCAAAACTCGTAAGTGCAATCAGGAAACATGAAAATTGTTTTTTTAATGGAACAGAGAATACTTCCTCATCTCCATTCCACTTTCTATGCTAACAAGGAATGAAGCAAATCTACAGGCAATTTTTCTACCCTTTATTTTGCATAGGGTTGGTTCTAATTAAGTACTGAATCAACTAACAGAAGGAAGGGAACATTTTACACAAGGTCTGTGAATCAGTGAAGTTCTATCTGGACTTACAGAGGCTTTGTGTTTTTCAGAAAAAGTCAATATTCACTTCCTATTTGAACAATAAGAAGAAAAGGGGATTTTATTTAATCTTTTGGAAGGGAGTAGTAACACAGAATAATGAAATAAAAAAATTCAGAGAGAAAAAAATTTGGAATGAAAAATGCTGAAATAAGGAAGGCAGGGAGGTTTACTAGTAGCAAAATCTATTAATGTCTTCCAGAAATTCTGGCAAAGTCTCAGAAATGCAAGGATGTGAAACTGGAAAGTAAATTGAAAACCAGTTGAAGGTATGTATAATGACCTATGTTATAGAGAGTAAGGCCAAGTATGCTATTTCATCATTGATATTACTTCCCATTTTTTGGTTGCTTGGGTCGTGTGGGTATCCCACAGGCCAAGGTAGTATTAAGACCTGAATCTATTTAGCACTGTACATATGCCCCAGACCTATGCATCAATAGTCATTCTTCTGTAGCATCTCTGGAGTCATTCTCATATAGTCTGATACCATCAGAATAAAGGGGTAAACCTGCACTGCAGTTAAACTTTGAGAATCCTTTGTGTTTTCTTTTTATAACTGGACCTATATATGGGGGGAAAATTCAAACCATAGAATCATAGAATAGCTAGGATTGAAGAGGACCTTTGGAGAGCTTTAAACTAGATTCGAAGGGGGATGCGGTTGTAGCTGGGCTTGCCCCAGTGGGGCAGCACTCCAGAATTGATGAACACTGGGAGGCCTCCTATAATCCTAGGGTGAAATCGGTGTGCTCAGCTCGCTCCCTGAAATGTCTGTACACCAATGCGCGCAGCATGGGAAATAAGCAGGAGGAGCTGGAAACCTGTGTTAAGTCAGGAGACTATGATCTGGTGGCAATTACAGAGACGTGGTGGGACAGCTCACATGACTGGAATATAGTCATGGAGGGCTATGTCCTTTTCAGGAAAGACAGGCCAGCCACGAAGGGTGGTGGGGTTGCTCTTCATGTGCGGGAGCAACTACAATGCACCGAGTTCTGTCAAGGGACAGATGACGAGGGAGTTGAGAGTCTGTGGGTGAGAATTAAGGGGCAGGCTGGCAGGGGTGATACTGTTGTGGGTGTCTGTTACAGACCACCAGATCAGGGTGAGGAAGTTGATGAGGCCTTCTACAGGCAGCTGAGAGCGGCCTCACAGTCACAGGCCGTGGTCGTTGTGGGGGATTTTAACTTCCCTGATGTTTGCTGGAAGGACCACTCGGCAACCCAGCCGCAGTCCAGGAGGTTCCTCCAGTGTATGGATGATAACTTCCTCCTGCAAATGGTGGATGAGCCGACCAGGAGAGGAGCGCTGCTGGATCTCATCCTCACTAACAAGGAGGGTCTGGTCGAAGCAGTAAGGGTTGAGGGCTGCCTTGGTTGCAGTGACCATGAGATGGTGGAATTCAGGATCTTGTGTGGTAGGACCAGTGGAATAGCAAGTAGAATTGCAACCCTGGACTTTAGCAGGGCAAACTTTGGCCTTTTCAAGCAATTGCTAGGGGAAATCCCATGGGCAAGGCTGTTTGAAGGTAAAGGGGCCCAAGATAGTTGGTTGGCATTCAAGGATTGCTTTTTCCGAGCTCAAGATCGGAGCATCCCGACACGTAGGAAGTCAAGGAAGAGGGCCAGGAGACCTGCGTGGCTAAATAGGGAATTGCTGGGTACGCTCAAGTGAAAGAGGAGAGTTTACAGGTCATGGAAGGAGGGGTTGGCCACTTGGGAAGAATATAAGGCTGCTGCTAGAGGATGTAGGAAGGCAGCTAGGAGGACTAAGGCCTCCTTAGAATTAAACCTGGCGAGAAGGGTCAAGGACAGCAAAAAAAGCTTTTTCAAATACATGGCAGATAAAACTAACACCAGAGGCAATGTAGGCCCACTGATGAACGGGATGGGTGCCCTGGTGACAGAAGATACAGAGATGGCAGAGTTACTGAATGCCTTCTTTGTCTCTGTCTACTCTGCTGCAGGCAGTCCTGAAGAGCCCTGTACCCCTGAGACCTTAGATGAAGTCAGGTCGACGGAGCGGTTTGCCTTAGTCGATGAGGAATGGGTTAGAGACCAGTTGAGCAATCTGGACATCCATGAATCCATGGGTCCAGATGGGATGCACCCGCGGGTGCTGAGGGAACTGGCGGAAGTCATTGCTAGACCACTCTCCATCATCTTTACCAAGTCTTGAGAAACGGGAGAGGTGCCTGAGGACTGGAGGAAAGCAAATGTCACTCCAGTCTTCAAAAAGGGCAAGAAGGAGGACCCAGGTAACTATAGACCGGTCAGCCTCACCTCTATCCCTGGGAAAGTGATGGAACACCTTATCCTTGGTGCCATCTTAAGGCATATCAAGGATAAGAGGGTTATGAGGGGCAGTCAACATGGCTTCACCAGGGGGAAATCATGTTTGACCAATCTCTTAGCCTTTTATGAGGAAATAACACGGTGGATGGACGATGGCAGAGCAGTGGATGTGGTCTCCCTTGACTTCAGCAAAGCATTTGACACAGCCTCCCACAGCATCCTCACAGCTAAATTGAGGAAGTGTGGTCTGGATGATCAGGTAGTGAGGTGGACTGCGAACTGGCTGAAGGAGAGAAGCCAGAGAGTTGTAGTCTATGGGGCTGAGTCTAGTTGGAGGCCTGTATCTAGTGGAGTGCCTCAAGGGTCAGTACTGGGACCAGTATTATTTAATATATTCATCAACAATTTAGATGAGGGAATTGAGTGTACTATCAGCAAGTTTGCTGATGACACTAAGCTGGGAGGAGTGGCTGACACACCAGAAGGCTGTGCTGCCATCCAGCGAGACCTGGATAGGCTGGAGAGTTGGGCAGGGAATAACTTGATGAAATATAACAAGGGAAAGTGTAGAGTCCTGCATCTGGGCAGGAACAACCCCAGGTTCCAGTATAGGTTGAGAAACGACCTGTTAGAGAGCAGTGTAGGGGAGAGGGACCTGGGGGTCCTAGTGGACGACAGGATGACCATGAGCCAACACTGTGCCCTTGTGGCCAAGAAGGCCAATGGCATCCTGGGGTGTATTAGAAGGGGGGTGGTTAGTAGGTCGAGAGAGGTCCTCCTTCCCCTCTACTCTGCCCTGGTGAGACCCCATCTGGAATATTGTGTCCAGTTCTGGGCCCCTCAGTTCAAGAAGGACAGGGAGCTGCTGGAGAGAGTCCAGCACAGGGCAACTAAGATGATTAAGGGAGTGGAGCATCTCCCTTATGAGGAAAGACTGAGGGAGCTGGGTCTCTATAGTTTAGAGAAGAGGAGACTGAGGGGTGACCTTATTAGTGTCTATAAATATATAAAGGGGGAGTGTCACGAGGATGGAGCCAGGCTGTACTCAATGGCAAACAATGATAGGACAAGGGGTAATGGGTACAAACTGGAACACAAGAGGTTCCACTTAAACTTGAGAAGAAACTTCTTCTCGGTGAGGGTGATGGAACACTGGAACAGGCTGCCCAGGGAGGTTGTGGAGTCTCCTTCCCTGGAGACATTCAAAACCCACCTGGACACATTCCTGTGTAACCTTATCTAGTGTTCTTGCTCCGGCAGGGGGATTGGACTAGATGATCTTTCGAGGTCCCTTCCAATCTCTAGCATACTGTGATACCGTGATACTGTGACCTTAATATAATCTGGCTTCAATCCCCCTGACAGGGCAGGGACACCTTCCCCTAGATGAGGATGCTTAAGGCCCTGTCCAACCTGACCTTGAACACTGGGGATGGGGCATTCACAGCTTCTTTGGGCAACACATTCCAGTGCCTCACCACCCTCACAGTAAAGAACTTCTTCCTTATATCCAACCTAAATCTCCCCTATTTTAGTTTAAACCCATTACCCCTTGTCCTATCACTACAGTCCCTGACAAGTCCCTCTCCAGCATCCTTGTAGGCCCCCTTCATATACTGGAAGACTGCTATGAGGTCTCCACTCAGCCTCCTCTTCTCCAGGCTGAATGGCCCCAACTTTCTTAGCCTGTCTTCATCATAATTAATCTAAAATGATATAGGTCTAGGACTGAAATATTAGATTGAGCTCAGTGAGTCTGAACCAGCTGGACCCTTCTCTGAAATTCTTCAAAAGACAGAAAGACTTTTGAGGACTTCAGTTATGCTTATAAGAAGCCAAACACTGTGTCCTCTAAAGCACCAAATGCGTACAGTTTCCTTACACAGAATACATGTGGTAGACAGGCCCCAGGTGGCAGCCATCTACTATATCTGATCAAACCTTTTGGAACCTATCATGACAAAAAGACACAGAAAGGTGATAAGAAGGCCTGTTTGGGAGGAGAAAAAAGTCATGTCCGTTGCTACCAGGAGATTTATCAGCCAGGAAAACACACATAGGCTCTAACTTGAGCTTCACTAGACTACTCTTTTAGTAATGTAAGAGCAGAATTGGGATATTTTGGAGCTTCTTTTGTTCCCATTCATTGACTTACTTGCTCCTTTCCTTGCAGAATACAGTACAGAGATTTTTAGGACTGTACAGTCTTGAATAATTATACGGAGCAAGGGAGGAGATTTTCTCTTTGAAATAAGTTTGGTATAGGCCATAAAGATTATCTCATACTGTTCAAAGCATTTCAGGGGTAGATTTTGGTAAAATTACCATAGGACTTAGATAGTAAAGATTCTCTAAAGTTTGCATTCGTCAAAAATCCACAGCCTGCACATACTGTCCTACAAAACAATGCCCTACTGTCAAAAGAACAAGATAAATTTAATAATAATTTCACAAAATGTAACTTTCTGACTGAAAAATCTATACTGCAGTTTAATTTTTAAATAAACACAAATATTAAATATGAAAACAAAAGCTTGTATTCTCCAGCTTCCAAAAGAGGTAATTCTTCCCAGCCTAGTGCTTAGATCGTTAGTTAAAGCTACTTTTTTTTTTCTTAAAACTACTGTAAACAATTTATAAATAAAATACAAAATTTAAATAAAAAATATATTATTCTAGGTCAGAATATTTTACAATTAATTTGTTTCCAATGAGGTAAGATAATTTTTGAAAGATTATATAAAGAGAAATATATTCCTTTGTTATCTTTTTTTCTTAAATAACAGTCTGCATTAACTTTGCATCACTAAATTAATGTACATATGCACAAACATTCAGAGAAGGCTATCAAATTTACTTTAAGATAAAACTCGTATATATATAATCACCTTACAGAATGTTCTATGGGCCCAGTCCTTCATGAAGCAACACATGATATACAGCAGTTTCTAAGGTCAGATTATAGGGGTTTATTAGATAAATGTCAGTTTTGAAAAAATGTTCTTATTGCAGCACGAAAAAATTCCAGCTGTGGATAATGAAATTTTGCTTAGATCTATAATTAATCAATGTTTCAACCTTGCATTATATTCTGAAGTGTAAAACAATTAAAATAATGTGTTCAAAGACCCTTATCTCTTATGTAGTCTTTCAGAAATGTATTGACTTTTCCAAAAGGTTGATTAGAAATAATTTTCATCTAAATCGCACTTCACTAATTACTTCTGAATCAATCATTTCTTTTAGGAATAAGAAAAAATCTTCTAAAATCTCCTAGCTTTTGTGGAAGTATCTCCCTGTTCTCTTTGTTGCTTTTGATTCGTCTGTTATTTGTTCCTGTCTTTTCTTCTACTTTACTGAAAACCAGCACAGGTTATGTTTCATCTTCTTCCTAACTGTTGTTTCTAGCTCTCATCTCAGGTGTAAGTTTCTTCTTGCTCCTCCTCTCTGCTCTCCTTCATCAGTACTAGGAGAGGGAAAGTCAATCTTAGTAAGAGATGGGGGTGGAGAGTCCTCATCCACAGTCTGAGCCATGCAAGTATCTGCATTCCTCCAGCACTCCTGTACTTGTAGCTGTACCTCCCCAGATGTTATGAGCTTAAAACAGGCTGAGGAGAGGGCTGTGAAGGGGAGGTATGTGAAAGGGAAGAACAGCAATACTGAGAGAGATCAGGACAAACCCCCCCGAACCATTCTTAATAAAAGGCAGCATAGTATACACCTTGTAGTACCGTAAACACAGCATTATTTGTTAAAGAATGGTCTACAGTGTGGCAAGAGCTATAGGACATGAATTGTAAGTATGAAATCAAGTATGTTCTGTGGTATAGACTGTTCTGCTTATAAATGTTGATTTATATCTCAAGTGTGTCCCAAAGATTTCCAGATGTGATTACTGACATAGAAGCAATTAAATTGTATGTAGATTGTAAGTATTCCATAAAAACTATTCCTGCAAGCATGGTCAGGTGGATCAGTCTTTTTTTATGCAGTTTTTGCATATTAAGACATAAAAAGAGCAAGGAATTATGCGGGGGGCGGGGGGGGGAAGGGGAGAGAAGAAGATGGATTACAAGTACTATGCAAAGCAGTGATTTGAGGAGTCTCTCCTAGTTCAGCTAAAGATGCTACTGCAAAGACCCTTATAACAGGTCTCAGTACAAATACAGAACTTCCATAACCACCAAAGAGTGACTAGTCACACTGCTCTGAAGACTCGATTTCCTATGCAAGTAGTATGTTTGCCAAGATCCCAATAAATTATTTTTTCTTATTTTTAACAAACACTATTACTGCCTGCAAAATTGAGAGAATATGCTTTGTGTATGGTTGTGCTATACTCCAAATTATGATCTAATTGTAAATTTCTGTTGCAAATGACTGTGTTATTTCTAATCTACCAATAAATAAATATAATTTTTTTTTGCTTGTATTTTCTTGATCTGCAGTCAGGGCAGGCTGTATCAACACTTCCAACTCTGTTTTTTAATGAATCAGCAATACAAACATTTACAAAAATCATACAACATATGGAGTATGCAATACATAAAATGCAAGTGTCTGAAAATTCATAAAAACACATGATTTCAAATATTCTATGGAAAACATTGTGAAGGGGCAATTGCACTCACAATACATTAAATAGAATTTGATACTGTACCACAGGCTGTCTCTTTCTCTAACCTGGAGATACATGCATTTGATGGGTGGAACAGTTGGTGGTTAAGGAATAAGCTGGATAGTTGCACTGAAAGTGCAATGTCCAGGTGGAGACCAGTAATGAGTGGTATTCCTCAGTGGTTGATATTGGAACCAGCACTGTTTAACATCTTTGTTGGCCACATGGAGAGTGGCATTGAGTGAACCGTCAGCAAGCTTGCTGACAACATGAAGCTGTGTGGCGTGATTGGCATACTGGAGGCAAGGGGTGGCTGGCAGGATGTGTTATAACTTTGTTAAGAAGAGAAATAGGAATTACTGTAGGATACCAAATTCTCCAAAAGGTAAAAAAATAGTTTTCCTAGAATATTCTTAGAAACAATCCTATTTAACTCGTACGCTGCTTGTCTTCTCCTTGCACCATGAACTGCTTTGCATCATCAAAGATTTAAACTGCATAATACTCATAATTTCTCAGAAGAGTCTAGGATTTATCTGTTCTTGTAGTAACCTGTGAAGAAATAAGAGTCTTCCTCTACAAGAGAAATAATAAATGCAAACATACTTAAATTTCATTTCACAATATCCATGTCAGTTTTAGACAACTTATTTTGAGTTTTTTGAGGTTTCAGCTAATTTTGTTCACAATGTGTCCAAGTAACTTCCAGTCTTAGAACTACAGGCAGACAGCTTTTAAGGCTATAAATTGGATCAGAGAGTCTGGAATATTGTTCAGAGTCTAGATTTACACTTTAAAATGGACACCTGCATATGAAAATCCTCCATATATATTCTGTGATACTTTCACTGTCATTTTTTTATAAAGGCTGTGGATGATTTTAGTCTAACAAAAAATCATATGCTAAGTAATCAGTGGTTTTGAAAGAAATTCTAAGCAACTCATGGCTCCCTTGAAATTCTCCTCCCTTGAATTCTGTTTTAATGTAAGGGAGAATTTAGATTTTTTTTTTTTTTTCCTCTTTATTTCATTTATTTTCAAGGGAAAAACAAACAAACCAACCTAGGGCTTTGTTTTTTGTCGGGTTTTGTTTTATTTTTTACAGAAAATGGTGGTAAAGTAGATGGATGTCCTGTAACAAACCAGTGATTTCATTGCCCTCAAAGAATCTTCAGAAGAAGACTTATTTGGCTGTAAATACAGTGAGTCTGAGGTAATATTGCTCTTCACTGTTAAGGAGATTGTATGCGAATCTGGGAATGAATTTGCTTAGCAACTGTTTTTTGGTTGGTTGGTTGGGTGTTTTTTTTTGTCTTTTTTTTTAATGCATGTTATGAGGGAAGGAAAAAAAAAAACCAAAACAAAACAATACTCTTCACTGTCAAAGAAGTCAAAGTGAAAATGCATTTCTACAGGAGAAAGTCACATCATCTTCATGCAAGCTATCAAAAACAGGACCAGAAGCACATACAAGCCTATAGCAATCAAACAAACCTTCAAAGAAAATAAGAACACAAAATATTTGTGTTTGGATGCTACGCTCGCCTGGAAGTTACAGAGAATACCAGGCTGCTAGCTTCCACAGATGTTGGTTGCAATTGGAAATACCTCCCTTTCTCTTAGAAGCATCACTACATAAAACACTGTCTTATCTCTGAGAAAGTGTCTTGTTTCATGATTCTCATTAATCTGTATTAGGTAGAAATAACCACAGGATATTTTAGTAACATGTAGCTACATGATAATATTCATAATACCTCAGTTTCAAAAGATTGTTAAGGAATTGAAATGGTTATGCTTTCAATAGCATATGTGGATTAGGAAGCAAGTTAATATTATTGAGAAATTAACTAAGAAAACCCATTCTGAAGAGACTTTTAAATACATTTAGAAAGAAAATATCCTTACAGATTTAAAATGTGGGAATAATACATTCCACAGGCTGCAGACACATATTCCATAGTCCCAGAATAATGCTTATTGTAAATACATATGAACCTATTCAAACCTGTGGAGAAGGAATTGGGAGCGTTGGTTGATGAGAAAATGAACATGAACCGGCTTCAGTGTGCGCTCGCAGCCCAGAAAGCCAACCCTATCCTGAACTGCATCAAGGAGAGTGACCAGCAGTTCAAAGGAGGTGATCCTGCCCCTCTACTCTGCTCTTGTGAGACCTCACCTGGAGTATTGTGTGCAGTTCTGGTGTCCTCAACATAAAAAGGGCATGGAACTGTTGGAACCAGTCCAGAGAAGGGCCATGAGGATGATCAGGGGACTGGAGCACCTCCCGTATGAAGATAGGCTGAGAAAGTTGGGGCTGTTCAGCCTGGAGAAGAGAAGGCTGCGTGGAGACCTGATAGCAGCCTTCCAGTGTCTGAAGGGGGCCTATAGGGATTCTGGGGAGGGACTTTTCACTAGGGACTGTAGCGACAGGACAAGGGCTAATGGATTAAATCTTAAACAGGGGAAGTTCAGATCGGATATAAGGAGGAAGCTCTTCTTTGTGAGGGTGGTGAGGCACTGGAATGGGCTGCCCAGGCAGGTTGCGACTGCTGCATCCCTGACGGTGTTCAAGGCCAGGCTGGACAGGCCTTGGGTGGCATGGTTTAGTGTGAGGTGTCCCTGCCCATGGCAGGGGGGTTGGAACTAGATGATCTTAAGGTCCTTTCCAACACTAACTATTCTATGATTCTATGAGTCTATGATTCTATATATTCCCAAACATGAACATGCATCAAGCATAAAAAGATGTCGAGTAAAAATATTAGCCTGACAATAAGTATGAAATTTTAATTTTATTCAGATTTTTTCTGATACATTGTTAACATGTTAAAAAGGTTATCATAGTAAAGGTTCAGAACAGTTTGTAGCCCTTGTACATTTGCCCATCTCTCATCTAGGATAACGCATTTTCCTGTTCTGATATTATTATAGACCTATGTAGTTCTATCATTGTTTTATTAATATAGTTAAGCTGGAAAAAAAAAAGAAAATAAAGTCATTTCCTTTTGCCAATTATCTTCAAAAGTATTCCACAATGCATTCCAAGTTGCATAGATCTGAGAGAATAAGATATCTAATGCAAGGTTTTAATTTAAGCAAAGATTTACTGTTCTTGGAAAAGTTCTTTACTTTCACTACAGTAACCAGGGAATTGTCATCTTTGTATGGCAGTTGTTAATTTCTTGTAATTTAGGAAGTGGATGCAGTTACTCAGTTTCTTTTTATTCTGCTGCGGTTTTGTCAGACAAATTTTGATAAAAGCTCACGTGGACTGCAAAGTCAAAAATCTATGCTTTTTAAATTTGTAATTCTACTGTTGTACACAGAGAGGAACTTTGAAAGCTATACAGTGAAAAAGAAATTATTTTGGGACTTTATCAGCTGTGATGGTCTTTGTATTAAAATTTCATGTGCAATTAGAACAAGTTGAAACAGCAGGCAAATGGAAATGTGTGTGAATGTTGGAATGAAGACTTGAAACAGCTTGTGGCAGCATTTCCTCACATGCCCTTACAGAATCAAGGACTAAGTTAGCAAGCTTGAAAAACAGAATGCATCATTTCATAAGGTCAGCATGTTTGCAGGTGATGTGAAGTAGTTAAGGTATTAGAGAAACTTCTAATTATTTGAGATACAGTAGAATTAGTGACAGCAAATCTAGCACAAACATATGGCAAACAAATCCATACTCAGTGTAGGGCTGGTCAGAAACTCATGTATAGATGAGTTGGTGTACCATGGTGTACCATGTATAGATGGTATAGTATTTCCTCAGCAATGGGAAAGAAACTGCATTGCATGAAAAAATTAAACCAAAACTATACAATTTTCAGATGTTTCACCACACACAGATTACAGGTGGCTGAAGTAAACTGGAAATATTTATTTTAGTAACAGTTTTCTTATTCTACAACAGAAGTAGAAAATCTATGTAGAGCATCTACTTCCCAGTTTTCAAAGTGTTTTTTCAGGAATATTCAATTGTGTTTCTTATTACCTCAGTTAAATTAATTAACAAACACTCCTTCAGAAGTCAAATATAGTTCAAACCTTTCAACAGCTGCAGTATTTTGTTTTCACTGCATGCTGACCGGCATATTCTGCATGCTGTCATGCAATCACAATTTCATATGCTTTGGCAATGTATGGTTCTTAATCAGTTTTACCTATAAAAATGTCAGCTGGTGGAAAAGATTTCTTCATGATGTAGATAACTCCCTAGAAGCAGAGTGGTTTTGCTTGTAATAAGCCTGGTTGCCAGAAGCATCTGAAACATTTTGAATAGCTTTGCTAAATTGATGAAGATATATATGTGAATACTGTAAATGGTAAAGATGTCTGAGGATACTTTTTTTGTTGTTCTTGTTAAGGAATGGTTAGTAGAAAATTAGAATTGCTTTACCATTTGGCAAGTTATAAAACCTACAGTACAGAAACAGGAAGAGAAAGAAGACAGATTTCTTCTACTGAAAGTTTTCCATGAATTATACACAAAGCTGGAAAACATCTATCTTTGCAGAGATGGGCAATAAGAAAAAGCAAACCTACAGAACTCTACCTTCTACTCAGACATTCTTCCGTATCAGTCCCCAAAGAAAAGAACCTGTAAATAGCATTGTTTTTTTCATGCTGGCATGGCAAATAAAAAAAAATATTTAAAAAAAAATCTGGAGCTACAAATCTGTGATGTTGAGTGTCCAAAGAGAAACAACACTGGCCTTATCTCTGTCTCACTGACTGCAAATACTATATTGTGACTGTGGCTGTGCCTGTCAGGAGCATTTCTGACAAGTTTTAAGAGATCACTGGAGGGGAAAGAGCTTGGAACACAGTCATCAATGTATTCCTTGATTTGTTTTGTTTGTCAAAATAGGGGGGAGTGAGCAGCTGTGTGGTATTTAGTTGCCAGCTAGGTTTAAACCACAACACACCTTTGCTAAATGATCACAAACATAGTTGCTCAGTGTTCTCCAAAACCTCCTCCTGAAGTAAGCACACGTTTTCACTTCCAGATTTCACTCTCAGTTTTGATGAAGCCTTGACCTTTTGGCCACCTTACATGCACAAGCCACATAGTCTTATTTTATTTACTAAATCTCCTTCACTGGAGAGTGAAGAAACCAGAAATTTAAAGCCATAGTTGTAAATGTGTGGTCACTTTCAAAAGGATGCTATGTGGCCTCCTGCTTTTTCTACTTTCTCTTATTCTTTAAATAACAGTCTCCCTTTGACAGTCTGAGTAATTCTACCAAACACTACCACTACAGCTGGCTTTCCCATGACAGCTTTCAGACTTCTTTTCACGGCGTGATCCAACAGCAGAGATGTCACAACTCCTAGATGCTAATCAGTAGAACTCAGACAAGACCTCAAATAGGACTACAAGATAACTTCTACTCTACTTTGCCCATTTATTTCACAAAGAAATGTCTGTCTGCCCTGGACACTTGTAAACACACAACTGCTGACTCTCTCTCTTCAGTACAATACCTCTCAAATACAAGTTACCAAAACAGAAAGGTAGGAGCCACCTATGAAAGTTATCAGACAGTCAGATTCAATTCAACTGAGAAAAGTATTTTTTTCATGATACTTAACTGCATTACATAAGCATTGTACCAAGAGAGAAAGCCATGGGATAATATAATAATAAATATAAGTGTCATATAACAACAACAGCAACAACAACAATAAAAATAAAATGCTTTAAAATCATCTCATTTTGAGTAAATAAATATTCAGAGCAAGCCCAACTCTGAAAGTTTCTGAACTACTGACTGCCAGAAATTAGGAGAATCTATGATTCTATGTATTGAAGTGTATCAGAGCAAAGGTGATTCTCAATGTCTTTCATTTACTATGCTTTGCCCTTAAATGTTTGATGCTGGCTACCATTAAATATAGAGTACCAGATTTAGTGGAATTTTAAGAACTATAACACACAAAAAAAGTTTTCTTCCACTCAGAAGAAAACAATATGGACTGTTAAAAATCCTAGTATAACTATAGCAATAAAACTTCATTGTGTTCATATTTAATGTGCACTCTTAGATTCAGCTCACAATATTTTAAGCACATATTATTAAAACATATAATCTACATTCAGAATTTGAGTTCTCGTTATTGTTATAGATCTGTCTTCATATAGGCTGAACTGAGACAAAATAAATTTAAAACTAGTAAAAAGAAATGCAGCTTTCTAGGCTGTGTAACTAGTGGGTTTCAGATGGAGAAATGAATTTTCAGAGCATTTAAACTTATGTTGGTGATCTAGAAAGAGGATTGAAGTTATTTTGTTTGCTTTTTGAAGACTATATCTAAACCCTTTCTGCTCATAGCATACAGAATACCTAATCAACACATTAAAATATTTACCTTTCTAGGTAAAAACACTGAGGAAATATACTTTGTCTTCAAATGAAGCACCAGGCACTGACTGCTCCAAAAGAAAGGAGTATAACCTCTCAGTCACTGTTGTGCTTGGAAAAGTAGCTCTATTGTTTAAAATACACAGTACGAGGGGACTCAAAATGTCAAAGAAATCAATCTATTGAGATAGGGTATTACCTGATGATCCTGCTGTGAACTACATTTTTCTTTGTTCCTATGGAACTGCAGGATATTTCAAACTATATATGCTAAGAAAAATAGGAAATAATTTCCCATAAGAAACCAATCATTGTAAAAACATGGTCTTCAACTAATTCCTTCCCAGAGTAGAAAAGAGTTTAACAACTATGAGTTACCCTCAGTTCTGAGCTATACAAGCTAGTGTATTACTTTACACATGTACTTCTTATGCAGTCTATTGTTCATCTTGTATATGAAAGTGTTCTCACAGACTCCTACACACATATAAACCATAGAATTATACTACAGAGAAAGTGTATGAAATTTCTGTATAAATATTTATGCATGAAAAAGGGAGAAATTGATTTCACAGTCCTGTTACTGTAGGTACAACAGCTTTCTGCAGTTGCATCTCTCATTTTCTAGCTTAAAATACAAAGATAGTTAGCGTCCATACGTAAACTGAAATATAACCTTTTATCATTTCTTATCATTTGTAATTCTAAATATTTGTAGTGATTGATTACATGTTTAATGTTTGTATTTAGCCATTTTACAAGAAAGAAACTAAGGCAGAGGATTTTCTTAAGTTTTCATCCATCATGCATAATGTTTTTACTGCAAGATCATGATACTTCGGTTCTAGACTGTAACAATGAAATTCATAAATTAACTCTCTTACATTATTCAAGATTTTCAACTCCTGTTTATGCAGTTAGTGTTTTAAATATTAAAAAGTGCTCCCTTATAGCCATAAAATTAGGTTTTCTCACTACGAACAATGCAAAATGAATGTGAATATAAGTGAGCAAAAGTACTTGGTTAAGTATTAGGTTGCAAAACTGAAGCTACTATAATATATAAGCGACCAATTGCTAAGGTGAGTAGCTCGAGAGAGGGCACCTTCAACACCCGAGCTGAGGGAAACTCAGCGTCCAGGAGCCTCAACTCAGAGCGGCGAGAGCCACCGAGGGAGCCCCAAGTCCTCGACAGGACCTGCCCAGGAGCCGGCAGCTCAGCTGACGAGAGCGAGCAGCTGACTCACAGGGGGCGGAGCCAGGAGCAGCGGCACCAGCCCTGAGTGGGTAAAAACCTGACCCAGGGAGCGCGAGCGAGCAGGAGCTCGGCGGACTGAGCAGGTTGAGGCAGTTTGCGCGGGCAGGCGAGCGGGATGGTGAGCACTCGTCGTATGACCAGGGCCCGATCCGGGAGCTCTGCCCTGGCTGCCCCAGGGGTGGCCAGCCTAGGCACCCAGACAGAGCAGATGAGAAGAGAGGCTGCAGTGCAGATCTCGGGGTGTAGAGACTGCCTGCACTGGTCTGGTGAGGGGAGGGTGCACAAAGGGCAGGGCTGCACTCGGTGCTCCCTGGTGGAGGTCCTCCTGCAGCAGGTGGCTGAGCTGAGGGATGTCAGGGAAGCTGAGAGGAAGCAGGAATGCTTGCTCCCGAACCAAACTGTACAGGGGCCTCAAGCGTCCACTGTAGCTCATGCGGGACAGAAGGAGGCCGTTAACCTGGGAAGCTGGGAAATAGTGACAGAAAAAAAAAAAAAAAAAGGACGAGGACAATTAAAAGTAAGGGGCTTCTTCCTAAACCTGTTGTCCCCACCTAGAACTGCTTTGCTGTCCTGCAGGGGGCTGATAAGGAAAGACACTCACACCAGAAACAACCAGCTGGTCCCCTGGTAAAGATCTCTTCTGGTGCTGCAAGTAAAAAGTGGCAGGTTGTAGTAGTAGGGGTCTCTACTTTGAGAGCAACAGAGGCACCCATCTGTCAGCCTGACCCAGTCTCAAGGGAGGTGTGTTGGCTACCAGGGGCACGCATCAGGAACGTTGCAGGGAGGCTGCCTGCTCTAGTAAGTCCCATGGTCTATTACCCACTTCTGGAGATATATGTGGGTGCTAGGGATATAGACAGTAGTCGCCTTGGGAACATAAAGAAGGACAACAGAGCCCTGGGGGAGGTGTTTAGGGGCTCTGGAGCTCAAATAGTCTTTTTGTCAATTCTCCAGGATACAGGGGAGGACCTAAAAAAAGCTAGGAGGACTAGCCAGGTTAATAACTGGTTAAAAGGGTGGTGTCATAGTCAGGGGTTTGGGTGCCTTGAACACGGGACCCAAGTTTGTAGGCCAGGTCTAGTGAGGGCTGGTGAAGCTGGTCCGATAAAGAAGGGGAAGAGCAGTTTTGGTAGGAGGCTTGCCAGACTGGTCAAGGAGGCTTTAAAGTAGATGTGCTGGGGGAGGGGGGCATCATTCCATCCCAACACAACCAGTCAGTTGCCAGCACCTATAATAAATGCTCAGAGCAAAGTAGAGATATCCCAGCCGCTCCAGCCAATGAGCCAGCTTCAGTTGGAGCTCACCTCAGATGCCTCTATACAAATGCCCGTAGCATGGGGAACAAACGAGGAATGTGTGCACGTCTACAGGAGTATAACATAATAGGCATCTCAGAAACATGGTGGGATGGCTCCTATGACTGGAGTGTAGGAATGGAAGGTTACAGGCTTTTTAGAAAAGACAGGTGTGGCAGGTGGCGAGGGGGAGTTTCCCTTTATGTTAGGAATAGGCTGGAGAGTATGGAACTGTGTCTAGGGGCAGGTGAGCAGTTAACAGAGAGTTTGTGGGTCAGGGTTAAAGGGAATATAGCTATGGGACACATTACTGTGGGGATCTGTTACAGACCGCCTGATCAAGGAGAACCTGTGGATGAAGCACTCTACAGACATAGAAAAAGCCTCACGCTCACAGGCCCTTGTTCTCATGGTGGACTTCAACCACCCTGACATCTGTTGGAAGGACGGTACTGCCCGGCACAAGCAATCCAGGAGGTTCCTTGATTGTGTGGAAGACAACTTCCTTCTGCAAGTAATAGAGGAGCCAGCAAGGAGAGGTGCCATGCTTGACCCCATGTTCACCAACAGGGAAGGGCTCGTTGAGAAAGTTGGCGCTGTTCATCGTGGAGAAGAGAAGGCTGCGTGGAGACCTCCTAGCAGCCTTCCAGTATCTGAAGGGGGCCTACAAGGATGCTGGAGAGGGAGGGACTCTTCGCTATGGACTGTAGTGGCAGGACAACGGGTAACGGGTTAAAACTTAAACAGGAGAAGTAGATTGGATATAAGGAAGAAGTTCTTTCCTGTTAAGGTGGTGAGGCACTGGAATGGGTTGCCCAGGGGAGCTGTCACTTCTCCTGTGGTATACAAGGCCAGGCTGAACAGAGCCTTGAGTGGCATGTTTTAGTGGGAGGTGCCCCTGCCCATGGCAGGGGGGTTGGAACTAGATGATCTTAAGGTCCTTTCCAACCCTAACGATTCTATGATTCTATGATTTTGTAATAAAGTGTAATAAAATATCTCATTTATGCATTAATTTTCATGCATTTCATTTCAGATTGTGTGACATAAAACTTTCATGTAATTTCACATATACACAAATCCCTACTTAAACCTTCCAAGTGCTCTGAATGTACATGAAGACCACTCATGAGTGATGTATATTGGTTTAGAATGCAAATAAGTTATTATAGAAGTGTTACAGAATTTCTTTGAGAACATCTCAAGAGAAAATAGTGAAACTATGGTGGTGTAAAGCTTTCTCTGCAGGGAAGAATGCTCTGGATATGTCTAGCTTGTTTAACTCAATCATTCATTTGAGCATTCAGATAACCAAATGTAGATATCTACTTCTGGCCAAACTAAAATTCAAGTGGAGTGTATTCAAAGCCTTCTGAAATTAAACATATGATGACTTATTTTGGGAAAAGAGGCATTTATACCAGAAGAAGTATTCAAGGGCAGAAAACAAAAACTGGGAAAATTATTTAAGTTTCACTGTATGATTTGGTCCGTCTGAAACAAGAAAATAAGACTAAAAGGGAAATAATTAGGCCTGGTTATTAAAAAAAAAAAAAAAATCGATGGTATATTAGGTATATTATTCTTTGGGATTAATTTGGACTAAAAATGATTGAAATCTCCTCACCTATGATATCTGTGAGTAAATTCTGAGGAAATCAGGATGAACTGCATGATAAAGGGAAATTCATCATTAGTAACAACATGGACTGAATGACCTCCTCATTTTTATTCTTCCCAAGTGACTTTGGTTTTATAATACAGGGGTTAAAAGGATTAAAACACTGGTTAATCCCTGGCTTGAGATCAAACCACTAAAAAAATTTTGACACCTTGTTAAAATTCATTGAAGAGAAACTGTACAACAAAGTGACCATTAATAATTTTACAAAAGCATAGTGATACAGTATAACGCAGAATGAAATCATGAAGCAATTAATTAAGAATATTTGGATTAAAGATCCATTTAATATTGAATAAAATCCCATCATTATTGAACTGAAATTGATATTTTTTATAATTATTAAGAGGTAAAATTCTTACAGTTTTGTAATTTGCAAGAATACATTAAAACATTTGAAGAAAGTCACTTAATTTTTGGATAATAGGTAAGATTTTTATTTTTTAAAGAAATTTTAAGAAGTTTTCAGTTGCATGACTCAGGTACCAAGAAGTCAGAAAAATTCTTTGTATAATTCTCAGTCTCTAGGTGGTACATCTAACTCTTACACAGCTGTGTCTCCAGTGACAGAAAGATATGTTCACATTAACATAATGTATAAGAAGAGGGGTGTTGGGAATCAGCGGCTGGGTTTAAATATCTGCTCTATTTCCACATTTCCCATCCACTTTACAGTCAGTCCATGAAATTGGGATGACTGAACTTTAAGGAGGTTTAAGCAGTTCTACCATTTTGTAATGGTGACTTTACATAGCTTTCTTTTCTTGCACAATTCTGCAAGGTGCAGACAAAATAAGTAGGAGGAAGTGTCTGCGCTGTCAAAGGGATATTGGGAGTGGTGTACATTAGAACAGAACCAGACTGTTCACTGCATATAATCTAAATTTACTTGCTTAACAGTATGGGTTAAGTGGGTGGATAACAATCCCTTTCTTCCAAAACACAAACATCCACACAAACTAGAGCTTCAGCACCACCAGTCCACTTTAGACCACTGTAGAGTTGTCTTAGCAGAATATAACAATTACTTCTCTCTGTTAATGAATTAGGTCCACAACTGAGAAAGCAATTCCTCTTTGAGCTCTAGCTTTGTTGGTCGCCCACTTACGGTGTCTCCCTCAGAAGATATTGGTCAAAACCTTTATTGCATTAGCTTGTCAGCATTAGCTGCCAACTGCTTTAATAAACACCTAGCACAAAGTAATCACCGGTGACCTGTGCTCTTATAGTACCTTCCCATCATGAAATTAAAATCTGAAAAAAACCTCTGTTATAATTTTTAATTTTGATAATTGAAGTTAGCCATATAAAAGAAAGTTGCCAGATTTTCAGAAGTTTTCTTGGCTTTTTGGTCTCATTAACATTAATAGCTTCAGAAGTACTCAGTACTCATAAAAAAGTCAGACAGCATAGTGAGATGACAGGATATGGCTTCAGGTTCCTATTTTAGACATTGCAATTTGGCAAACACTGCCTGTAAATATTTCTATGTGAAGTTCCAGTCCATAGAGTAATTCTGCAATTCTATGATCACTGTTCAATGTTACGCATTTAAGATTATCTAGATTATTCATTCCATTAGTGTCTTGCAGTATTAATCCTGGTCAATGCCATGCAGACAGAATAGATAACTACTTACGAGATCAGAAGTGTAGTGTTGCCAGTTGATAAAGGTTAGAAACATTAGAGCTGATTTTTCCTGTAGGACACAGCATGCTAGAATTTAATTGTAATCTTGCTTCATTACCCATCACATTTCCTATTAAATAGCAAAATGATTGTCTTTATGTCTTTATTTCTCACTTCCTCAATTATTGCCATTTGGGAACATAGAACAGCATTCTTAACTGTTTGAACACATTACTTTATACTGAAAATAATATTCTTTCTTATTACTTAGGAATTTATCTTTCAGGTTCCCCAGTGTAGGACTTTCAACTTTACTCATGGGATTTTTATAGCAATTTGAGTAGATTTAAATGTATACTGTATTTTACATACATCCCCCACCCCCCCCCCCAAAAAAAAAAAACCACCAACAACAGCTGGCCTATTTATGTACATCAGCAAATCATAGAATCATAGAATAGTTAGGGTTGGAAAGGACCTTAAGATCATGTAGTTCTAACCCCCCTGCCATGGGCAGGGACACCTTACGCTAAATCATATCACCCAAGGCCTCGTCCAACCTGGCCTTGAACACTGCCAGGGATGGAGCATTCACAACCTCCCTGGGCAACCTATTCCAGTGCCTCACCACCCTAACAGGAAAGAATTTCCTTCTTATATCCAATCTAAACTTCCCCTGTTGAAGTTTTAACCCATTATCCCTTGTCCTGTCACTACAGTCTCTAATGAAGAGTCCCTCTCCAGCATCCCTATAGGCCCCCTTCAGATACTAGATGGCTGCTATCAGGTCTCCACACAGCCTTCTCTTCTCCAGGCTGAACAGCCCCAACTTCCTCAGCCTGTCCTTTAGAAAATGAAGGGCTTATTGAACAGTTACTATCACCAAAATAGCCAATAGTTAATAGAGGCAGATTTTCATGTTTCTCATGGCTCTCAGGAATTATTTTTCACATTATTATTATCATTTTCATTGTCATTATCGGCATGATTGTCATCTATGAATATGCAGTGGATTTGCAAGAACCTGTCCTAGAGCACTGGGATGAGTGTCAGGCTAGACCTCATCTCCAAATAGTATCCACCAAGATAAGTGCACGTGCATCAGAAAAGGAGCATGTTCACATACTTAAGAATCATTTTGTTGCCGAGATGGTGATTTAATTTAATTGCTATTAGTTTTGGAGGTTTCTTAGAGGGCAAGAGTGCATGAGTGAGTCAAAATTCTTTGCAACACTTAAAATATTGTAAGTATTTTTATCACTGAATATATTGTCCAGAAATGGACCACATAATATGATTTTACATCCATGTTATGAAGTTTACCCAAAAATTCAAATTAACTGGATTTTCCCCTTCTTTTTGAATTATGTGATTAGACAGCTCATTCACACAGTTTCACTTTAGAGATGAAAGAATTGTTACTTTTTAATAGATGTGATGTTTCGATTAAATATTTTCTAAAGATGTATCTTTTATGTTTATAAACTAGAACACTGTAAAAAAAAAACAAAAACATAAATTCCCAGGAAAAAAAAAAAGGAAGACTACTTGCATATACAGTCTTTGAGTAGCAGTAACAAAATTCAATTTAGTTTGAAATTTGCAAACACAAAAAGTATTTTGTTATTTAAACTACTGAGTGGTCATGTGAATTTGGTATTTAGCTATGAACTGTTATATCCTGCTTATCAACATGAAGATAAAAAAAGTTGCCTTATCATTAGAAGAAAATTGTATTTTGAGTGAATTTACATAGTATTCTGATCAAAGATATGCTCTCAGATAAAATCAGATGACATATTTACATTTTTTCTAATGACAGATTAATATTTGCTCCTATTTTATGTCTTCTATTAATACACTGTTTCTTAAAGCATAGCAAGATCTTTATTGCAATCTTTATTTTCTCAGATTCTAATAATGATGAAATGACAACGTAATTATTTTTATGTAGGCAAAAAAAAATGTAAATATACTCAAATCAGTCTTTGTTAAAATTAACATTCAAAAATAAGAGCTAACATAATTCTTAATGAAATAATTCTTTTGTTACAAGTGTGTTAGTTTTAGAAGTCATTTTCATTTGTGATTATAGTTAACAGCCTTATGGTAAATCCAGACAACAAATATTTGAATGGCAGTCAAGTCCCAACACAGTGAAATCAGGATCTGGGTATTCTCTTAAGTGATGCTGCCCATCTCTAGAATGCTGGAAAGCCATCCCCAATCAAACAAATCTGTACACACTTCATACATAAATCTCCTTCCTTTCTGCAGACACAATACTAAAGTTTCTGGTTGTCAGACCTGCTATTTGGGAGAGTTATTGCAAGCAGTCTAGTGGACAGGGGGGTTGAAGGTGATTGGCACCTTACACGGAGCACTTCGGAGAATCAAGTTTCTAGTTTATGACACTGTCATTTATGACTAAATGAGATACAGGATGATGACTAAGTGAGATGCAGTAGAATAGTAAAATAATCGTGGTCCCTTTGCTGTATTGCAGTATAATAAAAGCACAGGAATTTAACGACAGCTGCCTGTAACCTGAATGATTTCCACAGCTTTCCATTTAACGCATTGCTAAGAAAGTTGCTGGTTTATATACAATGATCCAGCATTCAGGATTTCTGAGCAGGAAGGTCACCTCTTCCTGCATAAAACTGACACCCCATCCCAAAACCAAAAAAAACAAATCAAAGCAGTCAAAAGAGATAGTTTGCCATAAAACTTCAAAACCCCTCCAACTATTTTAGTCTTTTCCCCACATGCCTGCATTTTGTCCTTCCATTTTGCACCTTTCATAATGTGTCAAGTAGGTCTATTTGCACAGATTATACCTGTATTAGCAATCTAAAAGTGCAGGGCTCAAGTACTGACCTGATACCACAGATGCAGCTGTTCTGTACTGTCTATGGCTCATTTTCAGCCAGCACCATCTAGCATATTCCCATACAACATTTTAAAACAGATGAAGGAGAGTTTGCACTGAAGACCACCCCGAGTAAACAGTTTTAATGTGGACAGTTTACTCTGGAGCATGAGATGGTAACCATTCGGATACCAGGTATGCCATGCCAGTTCTCAGAATCAGAGAACAGTTCCTGGGCCCTTTTATTGTTTAGGAGAGCTTTTGCCTCAAAGAGAAGCTTTGAGCCCCTTATGCATTGATTTCCTCTCTCAGTGCCTAACTGTTGTTCCACAAAGGCACTGAGGGCACCGTGCCCATCCACCTTGCCAAGAGAACTGGGACAATATTCAGAGCCAAAAGGAAGAGAGGGATGAAGGAAATAAAGTTTATGTGGGAGGTAGGGTTGACATATAAATACAGCCCCCTCAGTCAAAGTGTAGCCCTGGCCATTTATCTACCAAGCTGCCTGCTGTACCCAAAGACATGAAGTGGTGCAACGGGACACAACAGAGGACAAGTATACTTTTTGTGCTACTGGAACAACAGATGGACCTAACTTCATTGTTACTCTGTTTCCCACCACACTGCTATTTGCCTTTGTCTCCATCTGCTCTGTCTTGTCATGAGCTTATGTTGTGAATGCTGTGGATCAGTGATTGCACCTTGCCAACCTCAGTGGGGTCCTGATTGCTGCCTGGAGACAGGCTGTTAGGTTATACATTCAAAAGGGAAATTTATGCCACAGCTACCTAATGAAATTTATATTATGCAGTTGAGACAGTTAGGTACTTTGTGCTTTATTTGGGTAGAACTTGTTCTTAAAGAATGGAATGTACAAAGGTCAAGACAAAAAAAAAAAATTAACAGGAAGTCAGACAGTAAGAATAACTGTAGGGAAAAATAGGAACTAAGGATGTACTCACCTAACTCCCAGCACCAGAGAACATTTAAATCCATGATTCATAGATCCATTTAGATTCATGTCTGTGTGTCTCTGCTGAGATTAGGGCCCAGGATATGATCAGAGACCTAATATATTTCTAAATAAGTCTGGAAGAAAGGGACAAACTACCGATACCACTCCTCCAATAATTCAGTAATAGAGCACTTAACTTGTGATATGGGACAGCTAATTTCAAATTTATTTTTCTGCCTGGGTAGATAATGAACACATATCTCCAACTCTAATCACTAGGCAGCTGTGTATTCAGAGATGAGAATCTGTCCTATCCACCAGTTGAGTACTCAGTGGAAAGACAATATTTTCTGGTCCAAAAAAAAGACAGAAAGACAGCAAATACATGTGTGAGTCTAAAACTTCTTGCCATGGCAGTCAGCTTGGAGTTGGCAGACATGGGATTCCATCTCCACTGTTCAGTTTTATGTTGGATCTCACTGCATATAACCTACACAATAACTGGATCAGGAGCAAACACTCCTAAGGCATATTAGGGAAAGTGCTCTAACAAGCAGGCCCCCATTTGGGTAACATTAACAATGTAACAGCATCCCTTAACTATAAATAACAAATAACAGAAAAGAAAATTGAAGACTTGAACACTCATAGATTAAAAATGATTTATCTGAGTATTAATTAAAATTCATCATCCAATTTTTCCATCAATGGGAAACAGACCTGGACAGGCAAGAAAAAGTTCTAAAGGAAGAAATCAGACTTTGTTATTACAAAATAATTTGTCTGCAGAGTTCCTGTGCTTCACTTACTGAAGAAGCTTCAACATAAAAAGTGAGACAAAGATAAGAGCTTTTGAGGAGAAAGCTCTTATGGTTTTATGGTTAATGCTGTGCATAGTACATGTAGAATTCTAGCCTCCCTTCTTTAAATATGGTATAAGTCATATCACTTAAACTAACTCCTCCAAACACAGATAATGAACAAAATGATTTTTATTTTCAAGAACCTAGGGTAAGAAAAATAAAATCAGATATAAAGAAGTAGCAAGAACTCAAGGCTGAGCAAAAGCTATTTGAAGTTGCCCTGTCAGCTGCTATCATTCTTTATAGTGACAGTCCTCCCAAGACATGAAATGTTAAGGAGTTTCAAAGCAATTAAAAAGCACAGTCTCTTTGAAATTTCTCCTTCATTTCCCCATGCCTTGCATACAACAGTGATTGAAGAATAGAAAAATATGTACCAATTCAACTTTCTACTGGAAGTGATCTGAGATTATTAAATTTCCTTTGCACTGTACTTCCAAACATTTCCTTGCTTGACCAGTTCTCAATCTCCTCTCCAGAGTAGATCCATGTTCCATCTTTGTCCTTTGCTGTAACTGCACAATCCTGTTTGCTTCTCTACTGCTTTGTATTTCTTGGTCCTGTGGTCATTTCTGTCCATCTGCCCCCCACCCTGTTCTATATTCCACTTTCCTTCCCCAGGCTCTTATTTCCAGTTAGGTGTAGTGCTTACTTTTCTCTACTCGCTTGGCAGCTGAAGCACAAACAATCCTAGAGGCAGACTTTACCTAGTGCAGAAGTGGGTTAGAGATACCTGAACTAGCGCAAGCAAGATAAGAACTTAAATTCTGGTAGTAGTTTAGCAGATTATTTTTATGTTGCAGCTGTTTAACAGCTATTTAGGCAGTTGGGCTCAGCCAGAGCAGGAAGCCTTGAAAGATTTTACTCATTATGAGTGAATGGCTTAGAGAACAAGTCTTGTGAGAAGCAGCTAAGGGAACTGGGGTTGTTTAGCCTGGAGGAGTCTCAGGAAAGACCTGAGCTCTCTACTACTGAAAGGATGTTACAGCAAAATGGGGATCGGTCTCTTCTTCCATATAGCAAGTGACAGGATTAGGGAAAACTGCCTCAAGTTGTGGCAGGGGAGGTTTAAGTTGGATGTTACAAGAAACATTTCTTCACTGGAAGGGATTGTCAAGCGCTGGAGCATGCTGCCAGGGAAAGCAGTGGAGTCACCATCCATGGGGGTACAGAGCCATAGATGTGGCAGTTAGGAATGTGATTTAGTGGTGGACTTGAGCGAGCTAGGTTAATGGCTGAATGAAATTTTAAGGTCTTTTTCAACCTAAACAATTCTGTGAATCTATGATACTTATGTTGAATTAGGTTGACACAGCTGGTGACATGAACAAAGGAAATACAAACCAGCAACATTTAAGCAGTTAAGGTTTTAAAAGTATGTTGTACCTACAGCATAACCTTAAACTGTGAAAAATGAACCTGCTAAGGGGGTAGATTACAAAATATGAAGCATATAAAAAGCATGGCATAAAAAGAAAGGTAATAATAGTGCTAGTACTAGTACTAGAAATAGCACTAGCACTAGCAATAAGAAGAATAATAATAAGAATAATAAGAATGTTTTTGGCAAAAATACCCTGGAAAAATTGTAACAATATGGTCTTTTAGAAAACATTCATTATAGAAGACGGTAACACAAATAACAAAAGAAAAATCAATATGCCTATAATGGAAGCTGTGATTCCATAAACTGTTTTGTAAGCCACTAGCTTTGACTCAGTTTGACAACAGATCAAACCTACCTCAAGACATCCAAACAAAATAAGGTTTTGTTATTCTGCGAGAAATAAATGTGAAATGAAGTGTGTGGGGTCTGCACAGGCACATTTCCAGAGTCTTGATACAGATGTCAGTGACACAAGCATCTGACACTAGACATCAGCTTTTAAGTACTAAAGATACTTTCAGGATATTGTAAAGCCATATTGAATACCAGTTAAGTGAACGGTGTATACAGAAGAGCACATTCATCAAAAAAGTATTGCTAGAACCTTATTACCTTTTGAAAATTCCTGCTGCCTATCTTAAAAAGAAAACATGCACTATAGCTGTTAGCCAAAAAGACTGGGAATGTCTAATAAATGCAGGATTGAAGAGCCATTTTAGAATGGTTTTGCAGAAGATCTCAAAAGTTTAAGGTCTTTTAAGCCTTTCCATGTTAATGGAATTAACTAGCAGAACAAAGTAAATGCAACTACATCTTTTGCTGAACATATATTTTGACACCTGAACATGATTTAGCTCTGTGTGAATGGAAGGGACAGACATTTGCAATTCTCACTCAGTAGTACCAACAGTGTAATGTTTATAAACCAGCAGCAGTTGATGGATATGAAGTCAAATGTTATGTGGTCTGCACTGGCAAATATGGTTGCAAAATATGAATGATTGCTATGACAACAAATATAAAATATTGCAAAGTTGGCTTAGAACAGCCAGCCATAACCAAACAGAATCCAACAAAACAAATCAAACAGTAAAATATTTTAATCTTATGAATAGTATGTGAACAATAATGATACTGAATTTGAGGAATTCAGCAGCAAGGCTGAATTTTAAAAGCTTCAGGTGAGAATGGGTGTTATAATTCATTGCAAAGGCTCAAAAGTAATGTAATTCCACCTTTCAGTTTAGAAAACAGCCATGTCTTCTGACTCACTCCCAGAAATCATTACTTCATTCTATAGAACAGGTAGTTTTACATACAAAAGATCCAGAAAAGTTTATTTCAAGAATTTTACTTGAGACTGACGCATTTAAGAAGATTCTGCTTTTATGAAGGGGTCTACAGTGTATACCAGCAGTCTCTGCATTATGGAAGTCATAGTGGTTTTGTCCAGGTTTTAAGGAATAAAACATGTTCATGGATAAAGTTCACCTAAACCTTAACAAAATAAGGATTTGAGAAATTAAATAAGCCCTAACTCCTAAATGGTAATCTTGCTTTTTGGAATCACCTAACTCCAATAGGCACACAGACGTCTTTGAATGTCTACACGTACATGCAGACATATGTTCCGGGAAATATGATGGCAATTCAGGAAAATGTAGGCCACCACTTAATCTCCCATGACTGTCAGGAGGAGATGATGACAGCAACCTTAAGCGTAGGAAATCAAATCAGGATTTAAGTCCTTCCCAGATGACAGCACCCACAGCTACCCTGAAAATGGTAAAAGGAGGTAAAAATGATCTGAACAGTAAGAGATAATTTCTTGTAACCCAGATTAACAGAAGGTAAACCCTAGCTGCAGGTAGTCTCAACCATGACACCTCGTTATGGCATGATCTGTCTGAGAACCCTCTTTGTTCCTTCAAATGAACCTGGATCAGCATCAGAATACAGGAATCATCAGATCATTAAGAGAGTACTACATTGTGTGGGGTTATGACACTCATCTGGAAAGGTAGACACATATGTTATTGTTTTTTGGTTGGCTTGTTTATTTTGTTTTGCTCAGGCCATTTTAATTACTTGTAGTCTATGCTGTTTGTACATTATCTGCATTCCTATTCTAATGGACAATGGTCTGCATTATTCTAGGTTACATTCAAATTTCCTTCTACCATCTCTCCTTCCATCCCAGCATTCTTGTGGGTTTGCCAATGTAGCAGCTCACCTCTAAGCCTGTTTCTCCCCTTTTCTTCTGACTGTTATTATAGCCTAGTGTTATGAAATTCTCTTGCAGTGTGGGATGTGAAGGTTGAGGGCTGCTTCGACTGAGTTAGGATAAGACTATATGTATCTTATCATCATGAATGATTGCTCTGATCACTAAGCTAGGAGGCAGTAGATGGTGATTATTGTTTTCTTTCTGAAAAGGAAGCTCACTTTCTTCCATTAGACAGGTGTTTGGAGATGGCAGCCACACGAGACAAAGCAATGTGACCAGTAAGGATTTCTTATTTCTTCCCATGAAATGAAGAGCCTAACACTACTACGGAGAGATAGCCACCTAGTTTAGACTGGATTTTAGGTGGATGGTAAGTCTTCAGATGTGCTTATATTTTTGTGAAGTACACACCATGTCCCGATGAGTGTACCTTGGGAGAATCATCTCTTCAAAATCAAATACAAGGACATTTTAACTAAAAACAGCCCCAGTCACAGATTAAAGGAATGAGAGATAGAAGTCATATTGCAGATGGAAAAGGTTAGCCAACTATTTCTATTATTATACTAGATATTGGGGTAGTAGTACTTATTAGCAGTAATGAGGAGAGCTAACTTAGTTGTAAAAAAGTCTTGCAACATTAGGATTAGGCCCCGTGCAGGAAAAAAAAACACAAAATGCCTGATGCAGTTGATTTGTAGCATCTTCCTATTACTTGCAATAGCTAAATACAAAACTGTAGCTCCCAGTCTTTTCTGTGGCCATTTATAGGGAAACTGTAAGAAAGAAAGAAAGAATGGGAAGTCATTCCTTCTGGTGAGAGAAGGAATACAGAAGTCATTCATTAACATCAGTGATCCAGATGCTAATGAATGTTAATGTGTCTTCTGAGCAGAAGAAACATGAGAGCATCACTTAACACCTCTCTTCTGTATTTTTCACACAAAACATACCTGGCTATACTGAGTAACAAAGGAATGGTTCATATAGTCTTGCCTAAATCAATTCCAGAGCAAATGATAGAATGGAATCCATACTGGAAAGTCAAATAAAAACCAAAGGGTTGGATTGTTGCTTTTGTTGTTGTGTTGTGGGGTTCTTTTTGGTGTTGTTTTTGTTGTTTTTTTTTTTTTGGGGGGGAGGGGGTGTTGCTGATGCTGTCATCAATTGATTATTCAAATAGTTATGGCTGAGTATACATTCCTACATTTGAGCCACAGACTGCAACTGTATTTTCGCCAAGATTAATAGGACTTGCTGGGTAATCAGCACTTTTAAATGTTAAACAGCTTTAGCTGCCCAAGCTGCAGAACTGTATGAAGATTTTGCCGATTAGGAGCTGTGAACCAAATTTAAGGGCTCTAACTGATGAGTGTCTAAATGAGACTTTTTGAAAGAGCTGGATTTTTAGAAACTGCTGAATGCCCACCCTCAGAAAATCTGTTTATTCAGTGTATTCTTAGGGCTTTGATTGACAAGAAGGCTAAGACTGGGATGGCTGAAAAGGTTACAGTGTCCTCCATCCCTTCTGTTCTAGAATCAGAACCTGAGCCATGGCAGCAACACATTATCAGCTCAGCCTCTTCAGATGACTAACAAGTAACTTATGCAGGGAAACAGGGCAGGCAGAGGAAGTGATAATGTTTTTCACCTTCCCAGCCCACGCCACCTTCCCCCATGCACTGAAAAAATGCCCTAAGAAGATGAACACTCAGCAAATTCTGAGTTCCTTTAGGAAGTCCTATTTGGACAGTGAAATTCATGGATGCTAAAAAAAAAAAAATAAATATAAGTGACATAATCCCAGATTATGAGCCTGAAAGATCCCTGCATGAAATCATTATTTTAGAGTTTGCACTAACACCCTTTAAGGCAGCTTACCTTACTGTACCACAATCTACACAAATTAAGTGTTTTTTGAGTCCTTCCTTAGTAGCTTACTTTTCTCAAACACCTTAAGTGCTGTTGAGTCTCAGAAGTAGGTCTGTGTTAATATGTTGCATGCATTTTTGTGTCAACCTTCATCATGTTGTTTGGTACTATTATTTCTATTTTTTTCTTCAGTCTGTCAAAGTGATGTAAACTTTTCTGTCAGATAAAAGTTGTTTAGTGAGCAGCATTGATGCTGAAACTTAATTTCATGCATCTGTGTGAAGAGCACAGAGAACTGGAGTTTCTACTTCTCAGTAGCCTATATTATTCCAATATTAGACTTCCATAGATTTTCACATGCTGGGCCATATGTCCAGTGACTGTATTTACAATTCTATCAATATTTTTGAATGAACTATAAGAACATAAAAAAATAAATTAAAAAAAAAAATATTATAAACTCAGTAGGAATGAGGTGAACTGACTCAGACCAGGCACTAGAAGACACTCTACCTTACCTAAACAAAATACAGAAGTTTTCGGGCTCTGAAAACATGAAGGGGATTCTCTTTAAAAGGGTTTCCCTTTTCCTAATCTAACTTGCCTGTAAAACAGTTGAACTGTGCCCATGCTTTCTCCACATACTTTTCTTATTTTGGCTTATTTTTCTGTTTTACTCTCCTGCAAAATCAGTCCTGGTTCTATATTTTAGAAGATATGTGATGGAATAAACTTTTCCAGCTCTTTTGTCCTCTACTTTGTCCGGTCATATAAAACGATACAAATACCCAGAGACAAATGGATGTACTGGTACAGCAGTAGTCCAAGCATTTCAGTGACCCTGGCCTCAATGAAGAACTGAGGGTAGTAAGAGTCCAACTAGAAGGGGGATCAAGATTTCTTAGAGAAAAAGGGTCTGCCTGGACTTCCCAATGAATCTAATCCTGAATAAACTTGGTGTTCTGTGACAGAAGTGTTTTAAAATAAAGAATCTCTTTCCAAGTATTCAGTGGATAGGTCTGATTTTTTTTTCTTAAAGCTGACTAATTCAGCAAAGAATGTATTTTCATTTCACAGATACATAGGGTTTAAACATGTATCATTCCCTTTCAAACTACACTTTGCAGAGTATTATACCCTGGGAAAAATTATTCATAAATGGCACTAATAAATGTCAAGCTGCATTGAAAGGCATTTTGAAAATTGTCCTATTAATTAATGGAGCAATTAAGCTTCTGTCAGTGATGTATTTCTGACAGGAATAGATGGCCTGTGTAAGTCTACTAGGCAGCTATCCAGGCAACCACTGTGTTTAATGGATGGTAGCAATTTAGTCCAGGTTTATGGTGATGGGACCACCTGCATAGGGGGAGCTGGTAACTTGCATACACAAACAGCACTTTGCACTTTTCCTCAGCAAAATCGTCTTAGTTCTAGATTGATGTAGGCCTCCCTAGGACAACACATTAGCTTTTTGCCATTAAACCATAAGTATCTTTTCTCTGAGCTTTTGTGACAAAAAAGTCAATTAACTTCCAACTTTCACTTCCATTTAATTCTGTATTCTCATTCTATTTGCATATTAATGTGAACATGGTTCAGAACTGTTAGATTAAAAAATCTTTCTAAGGCTAATAACATGTAATGCATACTTATTGAGAGTAATAGTTATGAAAACATAAATCTTTTTGGAAAATACATTTTCAAGTTGTCATCTCCTTCAGAAAAAATGTTCAAACACCTCTCACATCATCCCCCTCCCAAAAACCCACATGAGTTGGTGATATGTACAAAGATAAACACTACAGATAAGAAGAGGAGGGGGAGAAACTTCTAAGTGCAGATCAACACAACAAACATATATATAAATAATACATAAATATGTATATTCTATTATGTCCCAGCAATGGATCGCTATTAATTATATTAATAATTTATAGCCTGACTTCATTTAACAAGGTCTTAGAATTTAATCCTGAATAAAAAGGGAATGAAAAGGGAGACCTGCATTCGTGGACTTATTTTACTTCCATGCACTTACACAGTCCATGTGCTTAGATGTATTAGCTACACATCTTAGAGCGCATCTGAGTAGTTTCAAATGTAGATGAGCAAAATTATTGAGCCAGCACTGACATAAAATATCCACTGTCTCCCTTGGCATAAAAAGCAGAAAGCTAGCTTCATCTTGGTGATCAGTGCATTTAAACACTGATTTGTGACTGACCACTCCATCAGGGCACTTCTTGCAAACAAAACACTCACAGTGGAAAAGCAGGGAGGGTTCTTTTGTTGATCAGTTCCAAATTTCCCTTTCTTCCAATTTCAGATGATTAAGAATCTGGGGTTTTGTCAGATTCATGAAGCTGCTAAACTCAGCAGAATTTAGACACTCAAGATTGCACAGCATAAATGTCATGATTACAGTGAAATTCTTTAACATTGAAAATATTGGGCCAAATCTACTTCTCTTCTGATATATCTAACTGAAAGAAGCAGACTCATACCAATTACTAAATTGTAAAACAGTAAATAAAATAACTAAAAATGAACACATATGAAACAACTACTTTCTGATGCCATTCAAAGTACATGATTCTGGACTGAACTTTCATTTGGCTGCTGTGAAAACAGAAGACATGAAAGCTGATTCAAGAGATGGAACAAATATAACGTATGGATGAAAGGCTTAACCTTGTTGTGATCAAAAAAAGACAGCTTGAATATCAGCTTCCAGGATAACTCCACTGTCTGAAAGTCTCTGGATTTCAACTGCTTAGATTTCAGTTGTCAGAGGTTTCATAATATTCTTTCAAGCATTCCCAACATCACTTTGGGAAGTTTGGTAAGTGTCCAATACATTTAAATTAAAATGATGATTCATTACAATGCCTAAAACAGAGTTACTTTGTCATAAATTATAGGTAATCTGTACTTTTACATTAGCTCAATTACCAGTAATAGAGTTTTAATGCAGTACTTACATGGTGTTACAGGAGAAATCTCTGGTACTACTAGATTTATCAGGAAGAAAATGAAAACTAAATTGGAAAGGCTAGTACAGAAGGAATGCTAATAGGGCACCAGGGAACGGAAGTGAGAACAGAAAGCCATGTCCACCTCATTAATGGAAAACAAATAGTAAATAAAAGAAAGAAGAAGATTACAACACCATGTTAAGCAAAAAAGTAGTGAGTGCACAAGGGAGACTGGAGGACGAAGAAACAGCAAAATCTAGTAGGGCAAAAGGGGCACAAAAAATGAGGGACAAGAAAAAGAACGAGAAGAGTGATAAGGTCCAATTAAATTTTCAGAACCAAATTTATGTGACTTCCAGAATTGTTGAGAACTTTTAGCCAGGGTTTATTGGAATCTATTTTTTTCAAAATCAGCCTGCTTCTACTTTAATGAAATATCTAATAACATGTTGAAATATGTTTGGGGCCTTTTTTTTCATTCAGGCTGGAAGCATTTTCCTGTTCTGTACACAATGTCCCTTGGATTCATGAACTGGTCTTTTGAAAGAAAGGTGGGAGTGATATCTGTCGAATTTGGACACCCACATAGCTAGAGGTCTAACTGCATATTTAATTTGGACTTAAATTAACTAGATTGCAGAACATAAAATGCACTGATTTATTAAGAAGGACAAGCAAATATAGAATCATAGAATCATTAGGGTTGGAAAGGACCAATCCTATCACCCAAGGCCTCGTCCAACCTGGTCTTGAACACTGCCAGGGTTGGAGCATTCACAACCTCCCTGGGCAACCTATTCCAGTGCCTCACCACCCTAACAGGAAAGAATTTCCTGAATATATATATTCCTGAAATATACCTGAAAATAAAGTCTCTCTAAAACTCACGTTTTCTCAGCCTTCTTCAGCCTTTACCACTGAATGGAGACAGAAAAACATGAATGCGTTTGACATTTTTTACATGTTCAAGAAAACATTCATTGATTTTAGTGTGCAAAAATATGAATTACTATTATCAAAAATAACTACCAAAATTACTGAAACTGCACAATTCATGAAATTTTGTCATCATTTAATTATTTCTGTATCATGTAAACTTTTCAAAGAATATTTGTATTATGCTGGGGAGGAAAATTTTTCATAACCACAAACAAACTCAGTTGAAACTGAGAAACAGCTGAGATGGAAAATACCCAAGTAAGCATCAGAGAGATTAAGAGACTAAATTGTACCTGAAAGCCTTTTGTTTTCCTTTAGGTCACATATTCAGTAAATTATATTAACATGTGAAATTCACATTTTTCTGTAATTTCTGAATTACTAGTTTAAGAGATATTAGCATACTAAAAAGTTCTTTTTCTGACATATGAAAGTAAGCGATAAAGAGAACTCAAAGGTTAACAAGTTTCTAGATGTGCGATCTCTTACTTGTTATTAGAAACAATTAATATTCATGAATACAAATCAAGAGTATATGAGCTCCATCCCAGTATCCCGGTACCATTTTTATGAAGTAATGTTTTCTAAAAGCACCTCAGAAGCTGATGGACGTCCTCTTTTAGCGTAACACATCCAAAATGTGCTACAGTATGCTGAATGATATGATGTTGTTAAGATTGATGGTGTCAAAATGATTCAGAGCAGACTTTGTCACGCACAGCCCTTTCAAACAAAAGTCACTCAGGAAAATGGGTTGGAGACGAGGGTTATTTTCTTCCCAATTCTTCAGTTATGCAAAAAATATAAACACTCTGTTTTGGACTAACACCGAGACAGTGTATCAGAAAAGCTGAAAGCTTAATTGACTTCAAAAGCCTCTCTGTCTCTTGTTCAGTGTTGAACCTCTAAGATGGAAAATACAAAATGTGCTTGAAATGTAAAAATCTAGAAGAAAGTTATTGCTTACAGTCTAGTGTTCTTGTGAGCTGCAGCACATTTTCTGTAGTGAGAGACACATTCTGTCTGAATTTATTTCTGGTCTATGCCATATATGCTTCTTTTATTTTCACACTTTCTAAAATTCTGAGAATGAAGGAACTAATCCTCTGGCTCTGAATGCATACAATTACTTAAAGTTCTTCAAATACTTCAAGGTTTTCTAGATTAAATTGCTAAACTTGCTTATCTTTCCAAGTTAGATCCTGTAAATAACAGAAAGAGCATGCAAAATGAACAGGACTATTTTAGGTCTGCTAATTTAGATAATGTGTGCAGATCTGCATACTGGCCACAAAGATGTTGTATTTCATTTTTATTCATCCCATAAATCTCAAGCGCAAAGTTGCACTGTGAAGCACAAGTAAGCAAATATGTCTTGCTATAGCAGATACTTTGATTGCCATCATGAGAGACGTTCTCCCACTGAAGACTAATTTTGAATTGATGGGGTAGTCTTACTGCTCTTGTGAAATGGCTGAGAGTAGAAAACGTTTTAAGTTTCCTTAATTACCTTAGAAATCAAATGCTTAACACTAATATAATGGTCCTAATACAATACAGAAGACAACTGACAATGCAGTTATATGGGATAATATAGCTGTCTCGTACATTATACTTTTGTTAATGCATTACTGGTGGTCCATCTTTAAAAAAGCATACAATGAATGGTGCTGGGTTATAAGTATCAAACATGCTGAAAATATCACCCAACAAAATACACACAGTTGATATAACAATTTGATAGTTGATATTCCTGTTTTACTAATTTCTTCACCTCTTGTGTGGCAAAGGTTGTATGATCCTATATTGTATTTATGGTAATGCATTTTTTACACATATTCAAACTTGCTAGAGCTTCTTAATTTTGTCATGCAAACAGAACACAGTTCTGCTTAGACATTACAGGAGTTGCTGCATTCGTATGAGACTTGTTTGTAAATTTTTTGAAGTGTGTTCATTCTCTTTGTACTTACTCAGAATTGAGCTTCTTAATTTATTGCCTTCTTTGCTCTGCTTTTTTTTTCTTAATGTTCTTTATGACTTGTTAAGCTTTTCCCCCTCCATTTTTTCTAGTGGTTTATCATCACTATCATTCAGTATCTTCTGTACTCTGCAGACTTTTACTGCTTCCAATAATGTTTTCCCTAATGGCACTAGCATGAAAAAGTGACCATATTGAAAATAACCTGTGGGAAACGGTTAACTCCTTGGGCACTGCTTATTTATTTCCTCAAAAGTAACATCTGCCTCCAGAGTGGCTTAAATTCCAGTATGTACTACATGGGATCACAGCTAAATTCCTGACTATAACAGCTGTTTATTTTTTTGACCAAAACTTATTCTTCCTGGAGGAATATTAATTTACCAAGAAAAGAACCAAACAAAACTAACTCCCCTCCCTCCTTCCCTCCACAAAGAATGCATTAGTACCCATGTTTAAGGTTACTTTACTAATAACCAGGAGCCAGAGACTAATTGCTGGCCTGCAGGTGAAGTGGCTTTAGGCTGTGATTAGCTGGTGATCAACTTTCTTTATAGTAGCACAGTGAACTAGCTGGAACATTTCCAATGAGCCCTTCCCTGTTGATGGGCACGAGGTCAGGCATGGCACCTCTCCTTGTTGGCTCCTCTATTACTTGCAGAAGAAAGCTGTCTTCCACACAATCAAGGAACCTCCTGGATTGCTTGTGCCAGGCAGTACCGTCCTTCCAACAGATGTCAGGGTGGTTGAAGTCCACCATGAGAACAAGGGCCTGTGAGCATGAGGCTGTTCCTATCTGTCTATAGAGTGCTTCATCCACAGGTTCTCCTTGATCAGGCGGTCTGTAACAGATCCCCACAGTAATGTGTCCCATAGCTATATTCCCTTTAACCCTGACCCACAAACTCTCTGTTAACTGCTCACCTGCCCCCAGACACAGTTCCATACTCTCCAGCCTATTCCTAACATAAAGGGAAACTCCCCCTCGCCACCTGCCACACCTGTCTTTTCTAAAAAGCCTGTAACCTTCCATTCCTACACTCCAGTCACAGGAGCCATCCCACCATGTTTCTGAGATGCCTATTATGTTATACTCCCGTAGACGTGCACGCATTCCTCGTTTGTTCCCCATGCTACGGGCATTTGTATAGAGGCATCTGAGGTGAGTTCCAAATGAAGCCGGCTCATTGGCTGGAGCGGCTGGGATATCTCTACATTGCTCTGAGCATTTATTATAGGTGCTGGCAACTGACTGGTTGTGTTGGGATGGAATGATGCCTGCCTCCCCCAGCACATCTAGCTTAAAGCCTCCTTGACCAGTCTGGCAAGCCTCCTACCAAAACTGCTCTTCCCCTTAGACCAGCTTCACCAGCCCCCACTAGACCTGGCCTACAAACTTGGGTCCCGTGTTCAAGACACCCAAACCCCTGACTATGACACCACCCTTTTAACCAGTTATTAACCTGGCTAGTCCTCCTAGCTTTTTTTAGGTCCTCCCCTGTATCCTGGAGAATTGACAAAAAGACTATTTGAGCTCCAGAGCCCCTAAACACCTCCCCCAGGGCTCTGTTGTCCTTCTTTATGTTCCCGAGGCTACTACTATCTATATCCCTAGCACCCACATATTTCTCCAGAAGTGGGTAATAGTCCATGGGACTTTCTAGAGCAGGCAGCCTCCCTGCAACGTTCCTGATGCGCGCCCCTGGTAGCCAACACACCTCCTTTGAGACTGGGTCAGGCTGACAGATGGGTGCCTCTGTTGCTCTCAAAGTAGAGACCCCTACTACTACAACCTGCCACTTTTTACTTGCAGCACCAGAAGAGATCTTTACCAGGGGACCAGCTGGTTGTTTCTGGTGTGAGTGTCTTTCCTTATCAGCCCCCTGCAGGACAGCAAAGCAGTTCTAGGTGGGGACAACAGGTTTAGGAAGAAGCCCCTTACTTTTAATTGTCCTCGTCCTTTTTTTTTTTTTTTTTTTTCTGTCACTATTTCCCAGCTTCCCAGGTTAACGGCCTCCTTCTGTCCCGCATGAGCTACAGTGGACGCTTGAGGCCCCTGTACAGTTTGGTTCGGGAGCAAGCATTCCTGCTTCCTCTCAGCTTCCCTGACATCCCTCAGCTCAGCCACCTGCTGCAGGAGGACCTCCACCAGGGAGCACCGAGTGCAGCCCTGCCCTTTGTGCACCCTCCCCTCAGGAGACCAGTGGAGACACTCTACACCCCGAGCTCTGCACTGCAGTCTCCCCTCTCATCGGCTCTGTCTGGGTGCCTACGCTGCCACCGCCGGGGCAGCCAGAGCAGAGCTCCCGGACCGAACCCTGGTTATACAACGAGTGCTCACCATCCCGCTCGCCTGCCAGCGCAAACTGCCTCCCCGCGCTCCCTGGGTCAGGTTTTTACCCACTCAGGGCTGGTGCCGCTGCTCCTGGCTCCGCCCCCTGTGAGTCAGCTGCTCACGTCAGCTGAGCTGCCGGCTCCTGGGCAGGTCCTGTCGAGGACTTGAGGCTCGCTCGGTGGCTCTCGCAGCTCTGAGTTGAGGCTCCTGGACGCTGATCTCCCATCCCCGCTCCGGTGTTGAAGGCGTCCTCTCTCGAGCTACTCACCTCAGCAATTGATATCTAACTAAATAGGAAAGTCTTTATCGCGTCTGTCAGTCGGTCTTTCTTCATAGTGGAGATAAATAAGCGCTTCTAAGATGTGATTCATTCTAAAGAAGACACCTCAAATATGTCATGGCTACGTTTCTCTGTAAGTGACTAATTCTCTTCCTTACCTATGAGATTGGGGTGATTGGCTCAAATGCACTAAGCTAAGAGTAAGGGCAGTAAGATGTCCTTATTCATAATTTCTTTATGTTTTTGATAGTTATCTCCACTTGAAGATACAATATTCTTACAATAGTGTTTTAAAACCTAATATCTTTGGGATCCTCAGTCTTTGTTATGTATTGAGAGCAAAAGTAAGATGTGACAACTTACTACCTTCTTTACATATAAATTATGTTTGTTAGATTTAGGATTTCAGTTTTATTCTTATTTTCCTTTTTTTTAATTAAAGTTTGTAATCAACAGCCACTTGCTGAAAAAATACCTGCAGAATAAGGAATTACTCTATGATAGGGCTGGGCCCATTAGCACTAGTGAAGTGGTTTTGTTTGCTGAATTAGCCGTCTCAGGAACATTTTGAGCAGAGGTCATTCCTATTGAGAGAGGTTTGGATAATTTCCTTATTCAATATTGACTGGAACTAGAATTTTCAATCATGCAGAGCTCTGCTCTGAGACCTTTTAAACATCCTGACGGTTCTGCTTTCACAGGACATCAAAGTTGGTGGGGAGGGAAGAGGTAGGGAGAGGAGGTGCAATGTTTCTATCTGAATGCTAAAAACTTGAAAGCACATGGAACTAGCTGACATGATCTGTCAGAAGAAGACAGTTCAGTTCTCTCAGAAATTAAGGCATTAATAGTATTGCAGCTATCGCAGTTATTTCTTCTCGTTCACCAGAACTGACCAAAAATAATATGTCCTGAGATGGCTCGTAGAAGAAATTTTCTAACTCATATATTTCTGCAAGAAAAGGGTTTTTTTTGTCCCTCAGACCCCTAGAGAATCTAAATTAGAGAATCTAAGCTTTCAATTGCAATTTTTAAACGGATACAAGAGCAATCATTCCATATTTCTGCAGTGACTGATTACTGTTCGTGGCAAAAGTGCATGTCATAGACAGAAACAAGGGTACAGTTGCTCCTGACAATTACAAATCCAAATACACCTGTCCTGGGTTCAGCAGTAGCAGTCATGTTTCTCCTTCTTGGTAGCTGGTGCAGTGCAGTGTTTTGACTTTCAGCCTGGGAACAGAACTGATAGCGATGTTTTGGTTTGGCCAAGGACTTTGTGAGCCTCATGCTCTGCCAAGGAGGAGGGGAAGCCAGGAGGAAGCAGAGACAGGACACCTGACCCGGACTGACCAAAGAGGTATTCCATACCACAGCACGTCATGCCCAGGAGGTAACTGGGAGTTAGCCGGAAGGGCTGGGAGACTGCAGGGTTGGAGGAGGTATCGGTTGGAGCTTGGTCGGGCTTGGGGGGGCGAGTTATCGGTCAGCTGGTGCTGAGATGTTGTATTCTCTTCCCTTGTTATTTCCTTTATCATTATTATCATTGGTGGTAGCAGTAGTGATTTGTGTTATACCTTAGTTACTAAACTGTTCTTATCTCAACCCGTGGGAGTTGCCTTCTTTTCGATTCTCCTCTGTGTCCCTCCGGGAGCAGGGGGAGGGCAAGAAAGGAGGGGCACTCGCTTGTTGTCAGCTCGGCACCACTCACTGGGAGTGAGTGAACAAGTTGCCTGACTGGGTTTAAACCACAACAACACCCTATACAAAAAACAAATAATATAATACAATTAATTATGACACTTGTAATTCTGAGTACTTACAAGTGATATTACATTTTAATAAAGCACCAAACCCAGATAGATTCTGATACTTGCAAGTTTAGAGCAGGCACCAACATGCTGATATCAGGATGCTGATTTTGTTTGTCTGGGTGTTCTCTTTGCCAGGGAAAATATTATTTTTTCCTGATTGTAAAAGGTTGGTTGACTTCTGTGGTAAGTTCAACATAACAGGTTTGGTTTACAGTCCTGGGTTAAGTCTGCAGTGATCAAGCACAAAGCTGCCCAGTGGGTATCCTCAAACAGCACTGAATACATGATTTGTATATCATAAAATCATCGAATTGTGGAATGATAGAATGGGTTGGGTTGGAAGGGACCTTAAAGATCATCTAGCTCCAACTCCCCTGCCATGGGCAGGGATACCTTCCACCAGACCAGGCTGATCAAACCCCAGTCCAACCTGTCCTTGAATACTGCCAGGGATGGGGCATGCACAGCTTCTCTGGGCAACCTGTTATAGTCTCACCATCCTCACAATAAAAAACTGTAAATCTACCCTCTTTCACTCTCAAGCCATTTCCTCTTGCCGTATCCCTACATACCCTTGTAAAAAGTTCCTCTCCAGATTTGTTGTAGGCCCTTTTTAGGGAATGGAAGGCTGCTTTAAAGTCTTCACACATCCTTCTCTTCTCGAGGCTGAATAAGCCCAGCTCTCTCAACCTGTCTTCATAGGAGAGGTGCTTGAGTCCTCTTCACAGCCCTCCTCCAGACTTACTCCAACAGATTCATGTTGGATGATATCAGTCAGGTTTTGTGTCATTACTTTACAGGACCCTTTCCTTTATCCACCCTACACTTGTCTCCAGTTAAGAAAAAAAAAAAAATCCTCAACAAAAATGTGTTTAGAAATGTTCAGTACTGGAGTATATTAATCACATGCCATAGTCACACATTTTTCTAGTCTGCTGTCATACTTTTCTAGTTTATTCAGTACCAGGAGATACTGAATAACCTAGTGTTTGAGTAACTTCTTCTCTCTGTGTTATATATATTGGCTATCTGAATACATTCTATAAAGACTGTCCCATTTTTTGTAATTTTGCCCATGAAGGTATTGCCTCATACTGATAAAATTGGTAAATATATAAACATATGGATATACAAAACATACTGATAGAATTGGTAGCTCTACGACTTGTCTAAGGACTGGTCTCCACTTCTTTAACTTTCACAACTACCGATTAAGTTTCAGTGAATTTCCATTGTATGACCTTCTAAGGATGATCCAGCCTTTATCCACCAGTCAGTTAAGATACCACAAATATGGATGAAGACAAGTAATACAGTAAATTACAACATAACAATTTTGTGATAATGTCTGAAATGTAAACTTATGGAGAGATTTTCCACATCATGATGTATCTCTTCTCTTTAAAGCATGGCAGGAAGGCAGGCAGGCAGGCAAGCTGGCTGCCTGGCTTTATTCCAAATAGCTGTTTCTTAAAGACTGTTAATGCAAATGTTGTTTAAAGATATAACTAAAAGATTCAAAGTAGTTTATTATAAATATGGAAATAAAAATTAATTACTGCTATAATTTTTAAAATGTGATAGAAATCACAGAATCACAGAATGGTAGAGGTCAGAAGGGATCTTGTAGTTCAACCCACTTGCTGAAACAAGGTCAGATTGTTTAGAACCATGTCCAAGTGAGCTTTTGATGTCATATGGAGATTCCACAACCTCTCTGAGCAGCCTGCTCCAGTGCTGGACCACTCTCACAGTAAAAACGTGTTTTCAGATGGAATTCTGCGTTTTTTAATTTGTGCCCATGTCCTCCTTCCTGTCACTGTCATCACTGAGGAAAGTCTGACTCCCTTGCTCTGGTTCCACCACCAGGTTTTTATACACACTGCTGAGATCATCTTGAGTCTTCTTTTCTCTAGCCTGAGCAGTTTCAGCATTCTCAGCCTCTCATATGAGAGATACTCCAGGCTCTTTGCCATATTCATGTCCCTTCACTAGACTTGTTCCAGCATCTGCTTTCTTACACTGGGGAGCCCAGCACTCCAGATGTTTCTCACTACTGCTGAGCAGAGAGGAAGAATTGCCTCTCTTAACCTGTTGGCAACACTTTTAGAACTGTTATGAACATATTCTCTAAAATAAATAATACTTAATAATAAAATTGCTATTAATTTTAAGACAATCTGATACACTAGTATGTAGCGACTACATACTAGTCCTATTTTTAGGACTAAATTTTGCTAATTTTAGTAAACTGGAAGAAAGTGAGGATATGTCCTGTTGTTTACTGGCAGAGAAATACTGCTCCTCATCAAAGCCCAGTTTTTATTACTTAACCATTAGCATAAAGGTATATTATTAAAAAACAAACATACAAAAACTATGTATCTTTAATAGATGCAATATCCTGGTTTTCAGCAGATTTGATGTAACTTTTGTTCTAATTTGTAGTCCAAGCAAGTTTGTCCTGTTCAGTAGCCAGTTAAATTTGTGCAAAGTGAGAAGTTTTTTTCCTTTTCTATCTCTTGTCCATTTCCTTAAATTCTCTTTCCCTTTACACCTATTTTTAACTTAACTTAGTTAAAATTTTAAATTTAAACTTAGTTTAAATTTTAAACTTAGTTAAAATTTAAATACAACTAAATTTAGTTAAAATTTTAAGCTGCAAAACATTTCACAAGGGCTGTGTGAAAATCTGTCAGGCGTATAACAGCCTTTCTGTAGATATCTCTGCATGTTTTCTGCTTGCTCATAAAGTTAAGAGTAGGTTTTGTTTTTTGGTTTGGTTTGTTTTGTTTTGTTTTTTTTTTTGTAACACCTAATATAATAAAGTCTGATGCTTCTAGGTACTTATAATGGTCTCCCTCTAGAAGTACATCATGCAAGACAAGTAAAGGATGCATATAAGTCTATTATCTTGCTTCCCATTTATACATTTCTACAGTTCAATGAGCTATAGCCATGGAGTTTTATAGGAGACAACATTTATATTCTGATTTCTATACATACAGGTTTGACCCATGCTTTTCATTTGCTACCTTCAGGCTGTAATCTGTATATGCTACTATAGAGTAACCTGATAGATGTGACATTTCTTCAGAATTGGATTAGGAGTTAACTGGAAACTACTACTTAAATAATTTACCTGTGTTGTCTCTATGGCAAACATCATCACAAGGTCTCCTGATCTACATCTCATGGAAAGTCACTCTGCTTTCATCTTTGTTTTTCCCCTGGAGCACCTCTGTAAAAAGCAGCAGCTAATTTTATATCCCTTAAGTCTCATTCTAAAATTAAAAATTGAGGTTATAAACAGAGAGTTCATAAGTTGTTCAGGACAAAGTAATTCAGAAACTTCTGAAAACGTATCAAATAACCAGATAGTTTCCTAATGTAATGGTCTATTCAGATTTCAACTGCAGCATAATGCATACACCCTCTGTTTTGAACCTTAAAAAGTTTTTTGTTGTATGCCTCAAGCTTTTTTCAACAGAGCTTGTTTTCATTATTCATAGCTGGTTTTTTTGCATATATATATATACATATACATATATATATGTATATAAACATTTCTAGAGCTTTTGCCCTGTAACAACATCTAGACTCAAGTCCCCACAGGTCAGCTGATGTAATTCACTAGTTTCATGAAAATCACTTTCATTAGAGAAGCGTTGTTTTACAAGTCTTCTACAGACACATCTGCTTTCCCTTCAGTAACTGAGCAGAGGTTATATATGAGCTTTAAAAACTAATAGTCTGTACTGCATCCTTACTGCCTGCAGATTCAGCGCTTGATCCTTAGTTTACAAACTTTGCCTGACTTCTTTTGCTGTACCTAGCAGTTAGCTTTTTCTAGTTCAGATTAACAAATAGCCAGTGCAGACAATCAGAAGAATTTGACATGGTGCATACTCAAATCCACGAAATAAGATGTTACTTATGTAAATTTTTCAGTATTGGTTGCCAAACATATATGGCTTTATTGATCTCAATCCTCTCATCTTCCAACTATTATTCTTTTCCCAAGTCTCTTGCTTCTGTTACATCAGTCATATTTAACCTCACAGTTGTAGCTGTTTCCTTCTTAATGGAAATCTTTCTTACTCTAATCTCTGCTGCCCTGAATCTTTCAACTTCAATATTCTTTCTGTCATCCTCTTTGTGGCAAAGACTTCATGTCACACACATAAAAAAAGGGATCACTGCCAGCTCTCTTTTTAGTGAGTCTACTAGATCTAACCTCAGACAACAGGAGTCCTACAGGGCCACCTATTCCATTTTTTTTTCCTAAACAGTAGCAGTCAGTCCTTGCTGTGCACACAAACTCAGCAGCTGTTTCTTCTAGAGCCTATCATAACTCATGTCTGTCTACTAACTTTACCCAACATAAGCTAACTGATATGCTCATCACTTTCAATGTGAGAAGTCAATGCACAGGCATTTGGAAAAAAATCCTTTAAAATGCTTTCACAGTTATTCGAATGCAATTTTCAGCCACTCATTTACTGAAAGAGGTCCCTTGAGTATGACCTTTAATGAGCACATCCAAATTAGGTTGGATCAGTTATGCCCTAAGAATGCCACTTTTTTTCCATTAACTATAAATGGAATGTAGGATAATGAGCTAAAACATAACCATTGTGAACACCCTGGGCTCAATCCAATTGCCTACATATGGATTTCTCTCTTCTGCCTGGGATCTGAAGTATCTAGCTGTGGCTAATAGATGGTGCAAATTGTCTACAATGAAATGTACCATATTTGCCAGCCTAAGTTTCTGGTTTCATTACGCAAACCAAACTAAATATTTCTTTTATGCCAGAAAATAATCTACTATTGATGATTTTTAAACTGCTCCAGTGTATCTCTTCTGGCCAAAGCTCCTGATTAAAAATGTCTCCTGTAAGTCTACTGTGTCATTTCTACCAGTCTCACTGGTATGCCTCAGATATCCTTGAGTTCCTCAGACGGTGCCAGGTGCCTATGTTTCAGCAACTGAATCAAGGCCTGAGTGGGATTCAATATGATATTAAGGTGTTTATGAATGAGTCAAATGACTTAAAATTAAATGCAGGTATCTGCACTGAGGTAGATGTTTAATTTGCCATGACTGTCTGTGGAGATCATGAACTTAATTCATGATATCTACTGCCATTTGAGAGGCCTTAGGCAATCAAAGAAATACGGGGTAGTATGAACTTACACAAGACTTATGGACTACCCATGCAGTTTTGCAGTGGAAGTTTGAGGTTAACCAGTATGTCATGTTTCAAACAGAACTAAACTTCTGTGCATGTGGTCAGACTTTATCAATCCCCCAGTCAATACCATCACAGAGTCTAAACATCAGTTTAAAAGCTGAAAAGATGAACAAAGTCTCACTCCTAAATTAGATGTTATTAGTCTTGTAAAAAGTGGTTACCTGAGTATTTAAATGGTTGTATGATAAAATGATTGAAAGTCAAAGGAATATGGTTCCTACAGTTACTAGGGGCTCTATAGAATAGACAATGATCTCAAGAAAACAAAAGAGTGAGTTAAAGTTGTTTTAATTTTGGCTTTAAATAAAATTTTATAAAGAAGATGCTTTTCATATATTTTTTTTAAAACACACCAGAGGAGGAAAAGGTTCTCCTAATTCTTGTTTTCTTTAGAGAACAAGCTACTCAATTATGTTTCTTTATTTTACAAGAAATAAATTAATTGCTGCAAACATAGTACCAGACTTCTTACAGAAGTCTGAAGCTGAATATAGATAATAGTATTTCTTCAGTGTGCACTTTACTTTAAACAAGTTTCCAATGCTTTTGGTTTTGTATTACTTTATTCCAGTTTTATAGGAACTAAAAAAATCCCCTAGAACTTAAGAATACAGCTAGGGTCTGAAAAACATAGCTAAAAAAGATAGTTTCTTCCACAGGAATTAGAACGATAATACAACATCTTCCTTGGGGAGAGACTGAGGAACATTAAATCTTTTCTGCCATTTTGCTTATTAAATTTAAGTGCATAACATCCTTCATGGTTGATTCTCGGCACTTGAAGACATGCTGTTCAACTGAATCAAGTGTATAACTATGTCAAATTCACCACTATGAAAATCAAATCCATTGAATCTTTATCACCTTTTTCCTAATACAGATCAAAAAGAAGGATACCTTTTTATGTTTTCAATGCTTGTATTTGAACAGTATTATAACCTTTTTAAAGAGCTCTTTATAAATTATGTGACCTAGCACAGAAAATAATCAAAGCATCTTCACTGTTCATATTGCCATTTCTTCTTGTTGATATTTTGAATATTTGTGCTGATGACTCAGAAAATGCTGGCATTAAATATAGTTACAAATCAAAGAGAGAATTCAGTTTTTACTTAAAGCAACAAAAAAAGGATTCATAACCCAGAGAAGAGGCACCACACTAACTTCTCTCATTCCACAAGGGAGGCGGATAAAGATTACAAATGTAATAGGGGTATTTCACCTGGAACATCATGAGGAAGAAAAAAAGAGAAAAAAAAACAACAAAAAACACAACCTGTTGCTGTTCCATCTTATTGTTGTGCCTTTTGCTCTTCCTATTAAGGACATCTGGGTGGTTTGGGAACTTATTCCTTATATAGCAAAGAATGACACTTTTTCTATGCTTTGAAATTTCATAATCCTTAGGGTTTATCTCAACAGTAATTAACCTCCATGGCAACCAGCCAGATAAAACTCCATAAATCTCCTAGAATGTTCAACCTAGAAACTAACTTATTTTTTCTTCTTCTTTTTTTTTGAAATTAAAAACACAATCATTACCTTGAATTTAAGTTACAGCTGAGTAGCAAGGAAAGTAAGGAAAAATCTTAGTTTTTCATTGTATTTATTATTTGTCAAGTAAATAGTCTTGAACCCCTAATTGCAATATTAAAGAACATAGGCTGAAATTTTTGAAGTATTTCTTAAAATTTAAGAGTGACTTTTCCATTAAGCAAGCACTTGGGGGAGGGAGGGAGGGAAAACCTTCTTTCTCTGGATATTATAAAGAAAGAAATAGAAAGAAAAATTGCTAGTATTCAGATGGAGAATAAAATGGACTCATAGCAAGATATGGATTTTTATGTATTTAATATTGGCAGAGTAAAGAATGTATGCAAAGTCATCCATGTCCCAAACCATCTATCTGAGTATTAGTGTGAGTTGCCATCCAAAGATTCCTTACTTGCAAAATCACAGAATGATAGAATGATAAAATTGTTGAACGATTTGGGTTGGAAAGGTCCTTTAAAGATCATATAGCTCCACCACCCCCCCTACCATGGACAGGAGCATCTTTTATTAGATAAGATTGTCCAAAGCCCTACCGAACCTGACTTTGGATATTTCACGACTTCTCTAGGCACCTTGTCTAGTGTCTCACCACCCTCATAGTAAAGAATTTCTTCCTCATGTTCAATCTGAGTTTACCCTCTTTTAGTTTAAAGTTGTTACCCCTTGTTCCATCACTACAGGCCCAAGTAAATTCTTTATCTTTTTTTTTAAGCCCCCTTAAGTATTGAAAAGCCATAATAAGTTCTCCCCAGTCTTCTCTGCTCCAGGCTGCCAGGCTGAACAAGCCCAGCTCTCTCAGCTTTTCTTCACAGAAGAGGTGCTCCATCTCTCTGATCATTTTCACAGCCTTCCTCTTCACACACTCCAACCAGTCCATGTCCTTCTTATGTTGAGGGTCCCAGAGCTTGACACAGTACTCAGGGGGGTTCTCATGAGAGAGCAAAGTCATGTCCCTTGACCTGCTGGTCTTTTTATACAGCCAAGGGCATGATTGGCTTTCTGGGCTTCAAGCACACATTGTCTGCTCATATCTAATTTTCCATTCATCAGTATTGTCAAGTCCTTCTCCACAAGGCTGCTCTCAATCTACTCAGATTCAGGCTTACCCCTCAAGCCTGTCAATGTCCCTCTGGATGGTATCCTTTCTCTCTAGCAAATCAACTGCACCACTTATCTTGGTCTCATCTGCACTATGTCAGTAATAATATACTGAACAATACCTGTTCCAGTAAATTAACTTGTGGGACATCACTCATTGATGATCTTCATTTGGATACAGAGCCTTCTACTGCAACTCTTTAGCTGCAGCCATCCAGCCAATTCCTCATCCATCAAATAGTCCATCTATCAAACCCATATCTCTCCAATTTAGTGACAAAAATCTTGTGTTGGACCTTATCAAAAGCCTTACAGAAGTCAAGATAGGTGACAACTGTAGCTCTGTCATTGTCCACTGATGCAATCCCTCCATCCTAGAAAGCCGGGCATGTATTGCCCATTGTGAAGCCATGTTGGCTGCCTCTAATCACCTTGCTATCATTCATATGCCTTGATGTATCTTTCAGGAGGATCTGTTCCATGATCTTACATGACACAGATTTGATGCTGAACTACAAATCCAGTTTCCTGTAGCCACATGCACCAGTTAGAGATGGCACAAAGAAAACTTCAACAGCTTATAGGATCTGTAAATCTGAAGCTTACCATGTTTACCTTGAAATTAGCTCTAAGTGATGTAAAGACAGACAATCTTTTACAGTTTTATCCTATAGGTGCTACTAATTAGTTACTGGTTTCTCTTAAGCAAATACAGCTGAAGACCTTCCATTTAAACTGAATATGAGGTGGAGAAAACTTGCTGTGCTTGCGACAGCTGAAGAATGAAATAGTAGACTGTCTTTTAAGCCTGCCTCTGAAGGGTAGAGAAATTCTTCTATGCTTTCTCTTTCCTTCTTGCTTGGCTGTACACTCTCAGTATCTCCCTCAAGTCAGCTTTGATTTTCATTGTTATTCACTGAACTGAGTCAACCCATTCAAACACTGGAAAAGCCCCCAGTCAATGCGGGGGGGAAGAAGGTGGGAAGAAAGAAAAAGGAAAAAGGAAATATTTTTCTTCTAGATAGCTGAGATGAATGCATTCAGCAGAGGGTGTGAGGAAATCAAGCTTATTTGGCAGTAAGACAGCCCAGCAGGGTCAGAACCAGGCAAAGAAAAGGCCAAAGGATGAGCAAGGTGAGGAGGAGAATTGTAATGGTTCAGGCATAGCATGTAACTGTAGCCTAAGATCCACCGAATGAGAAAGAGAAAAAGCAAACCAAACCAAACCAAAAAAAAGAAAAAAAAAACAAGAAAAAGGTTTATAGGTCTTTTGCACTAGAAAAAGATAAAAGAAGAATGGAGCATAAGAAAGCTTCATGAAATAGTTATAATCAAGTTATTATAACCAACTTGCATATAACAAATATGTGCACATATAGAAAAGATTAAGTTGCTGATTTGCCCAAACAAGGCAAGCTATAACTCCACTGATGGGCAAAAGTTATATTTTTTAAACAATTATATACTCCTAAAATAATCCAAGCAACTAAATTTTTATCAAAAGCAAAATGCATCAAAATCTGGAATAACCCAATTGAATTTATAAAATTATTTACTTTAAGTGTATTGGTTTGGGGTTTGGTTGGGTTTGGTTTTTCTGTTTGGTTTTATTTGTTTTGTTTTGTTTTGTTTTATATTGTTTGGGGTTTTGTTTTAATATTAAAACAGTTTTATTTTGTGTGGAAAGAATTAAATTTCAAGACAGAGCAGTGAGTTTTGGAAATACAGGTTTACTCCATGTATGATCTTTACTCCTCTCTGAGACCTGACACTTTTTTCCATGAAAAAAATGTGTTTGGGGCTTCAAACATATATATATATATGAAGAGCATAACTTCTAATTAAGATGGGATCTGCAGGTTTTAACAGTTTCTGTGATGTGAAAGACCATGGATAACAGATGAGGAACCAAAATCTTAGGGAGAAACTTTTGTGATCTTTACATTTTTCAAGATCCATAACTTTCTCGAAACCTGATAAATCTCATTTTAAAAGCTTTGAAAACTCCAGGTAAAGAACTTAAAAGTAAGATCATTGCTTAATAATTAAATTTAATTATAAAAGAAGTAAAATGAAAACATATGAAAATAACAACTTGCTAACAGATGGCCCTACTAATTTGAAAGTTAGGAGCATACGGTAGCTCTCAACTGCCCCTCATTAGAAAAGACAGCCCTCGTTTTAGACCCGAATCTCACACCAGCCCACTCAGACCTGCTGTTCTTGCATATATTACTGTAAATTTTTTACATCTGCTAAGATAAATCATGAAAAAAGGACTGCTGAAAAATCCCACTTATTTGCTGGAAAGACTGAGTTTCCCAAACTGCTCACAATCCTACAACTTCTTTTTCACCATATCAGTGAGGGTCAGATATCCAAAAGAATTCAGAATTGCCCAATCCTTCTTGTTCTCACTTTGAGCTAGTGAGCACACAGGATCTTATATCTATGGTCCCATTTCGTAACAACTGGATTAATATTACCTAACTTAAAGGTCTGTAGTACAGATGCCTATGTCTGAGCTAATCAAGATAGTTTCCTTCTATGTACAGTGGAGAGACAAAGATACCTCTAAATGCACAGTTCAGCTGGAGTAGCTGAAGTAGGCTACTTCAGGATGCTAAGAATTTTACCCTAGAAGTACCTGCTGTTCTATGCTGATTAGGGTAGCTAGTGTGACTAGCTCAGATGAAAGTATTTACACTGCAAAGAAAGAAAGTTTGTTGAAAAGAATCCCACTTTTATGGCTATGTGGAAGTCATGAGAATGTCTGAAAACTGGACAGAGGGAAAGAAAATATGAGATTAGCCTGAGTAAGTTGGAGTGATCAGCTTGTGTCATAAACTGCGTAGGGATGGGGAAAAACAGAATTATTGCTGGAATAATAAGGCTGGGGGTGGGATTTAAGGAATGTAAATCATCAGTGTACACAAAACCCATCAGTGACAAGAACACATAAGGCATTGCACTAAGAATTTAAAATGTTTAGCAAAACCAATATTTTTTCTTTTTTCCAGAACCAGACCAAAGATGCAAAATGAGAAGAATAAGTCTGATAGCTCCATTGAATATTCCCATAATTTTCAACAATTTATACTGACAACTCTTCAGTTGCTTGTTTTCCAGAATGAATGCCTATAACTTTGTAATTCAGTTTATAGAAGCCATTCTATGCATCTGGACATCCTTCACATCCTTTTCTGATTTTTTTCCCTTTCTACTGCATTCTTGATAAGAGGAAGGAATCAGAATGTCATTGAATATTAAAGGTATTATTATATTGTGTAATGGCATTCTATCTGGAGGTAATACATTATTGTGTAATACATACTATTATATAATGTGTATTATTAAAGAGACATTACATTGCAATATATACATTGTTTCTAGAATAACTACTACTCTGTTGCAGCTTAGAAATGGCTAAATAACAGATCAGAATATTATAAATGATTTGATGAATAGTAGCAGAAGTGTCACAGATGTTTGAAGAGAACATTTTTTTCTAGGATTGTACATTTTACTTTCATGGAAAAGGCAGATACTAGGATGTAGGATGTAGGATGATGCTAGAATTCCATTTTGCTTATTTGACATTAATACAGAAATAAGTGAAATTTGACCTGCACTAAGTAATGATGAATGCGCCACACAATACTGTATCTTAAGATGTTAAAAGAGAAAACATGAGAACAAAAATAAAAAGAAAACAAACTTCAATAAATTAATAGAAAAAGTTCAGACAACATAATAGTGTCTCAAGCACCTTACAGAGAATTTAGCATTGCTACTCTATTCATTGTAACCTCCATGTTTTCTATACTATTTATATGATATTTTTTCCCTTGTTTTGTGTTTTAATGCTTTTATTTATGATTATTTTATAGTTTCTCTTTTTTATTTTGATTCACAACTGTATGTTTTCAGTTTGATTCTCTTCTGCTTTCTTCCCCCTGCTTATATACATACCATTGCTTCCACCTCTTAATTGACCGTATTTTGAATAAGGTTGTATCTTTGCACCCTTTTGTGTATTTACACCTTCTTTTTATCCTTTTACATATTTACACCTCTCCTGTCTGCATTCTATTTTTCTAATGCTTTGACCATTTCCTATTTAGTCAGTCTTCCATTCTTTTTTTACCTTTAACCCATTTTCTTTCTCCCTTTCTATGCCTGGATGAAGTAATACACAATACATATTTTGTTCCCAAACCATTTGTTACTCAACTAACTTTTCTCCAATTCTTCCGTAGTGTGACAATTGCCTCAGAACCAATATTGGTTTGGTCTGGACCATTTTGTAATTTTAATACTTGTTTTACCAATCTTTCTTTCTCTCCTGTTTTCAACATATACCAATAAAGCACAAGATTCTTTTATTTATAAATGTCTAGTAAGGAGAAGCAAACAAAAAAACCTGGAATGAAAAAAAAAACCACCCAAACCCCACAACCCAACAAAAAAACAAAACACCATCAAAAAATACATTGTCAGAAATCTGTAATAATGAAAGAAGGGAGAGGGATGAGATCTTCGTATGACAGGTATTATTTGACAATAGATGTAGAACAAAGGAGATGAAAACCTAACCAAGAATAAAAATAAATTTGGTAAGCAATTTAAAATTAATAAATCATGAGCATCTATTATGCTTTAAGTATTATTCTGCTAAAAGTGCAGAAAGTTTATAATGAATGCAAGTTAGACCAATACATTGGACATTTGCTAATACATCTTTGCTGCCACTGAAAATAATAGCAACAAATAGAACCAGTGCCTGTAAAAACCTAAACAATATTGCTAATTAAAGCAATTCAAACTGCTTTTACACTGGTCACTCTGCATAAGTGGTCTCAAACACACAGTGAATCGTGAAAAATTTATACAGCTATTTTGTTGTGAAGCCAAATACACCCTTAACTACAAACTACAGAAGGTGAGAGCACAGAGTAGTTTGGAGGTAAAGTATAAAATTTAGTACTGACAAAATTGCTAGATATGCATGAAAGAAAAAGTTTTTAGGCTGTTGTTGCTATACTTCACAGGCAAATGATGAAAGTAAAATCCTGCTTAACATTGTTTTCTGAAATATTTATGTTAATTAGCAACACGTCCTAAACATCACCAAGGAAGAGTCTGTATCTAGTCCACAGTTATTCTGGAAAAGTCTTTCATTCAAAGAGACTGTACTCTAAAATGTAGGTCTGAAAAAAGGATGTGTTGTGTCATAAGAGAAGATCCTTAGGGGGAAAAATAAATATTCTTTTAAAGCAGTATCCTGTCTCCAGCTGTGACCAGTAGCAGATGCTTGAAGAAAGAATGTAAGAAAAAGCCTGCGTTTTTTCTGTTCTTGCAGTTTTCAGTAATGGCCAGATAGCAATCTAAAGGGTGCATCTGAACCACCTCTCTATGACCGAGATTCATAATCAAGGTATTTGTATGACCATTTTTAAGCCATGCAGTGCTTAACTGATATTTATTTTAAAGGTCATCTTAATTTTGTTACTTCACTCATGCATAAATATCTCATGTCTTCCTCTGTGACTTTTTTAAGACATTTTTCTGAAAAGTGTTACCTGTGTTTAGCCTTCACTCCAGGCTAAGAAGTTTTACTTGATTGCTTTTTCTACAAAACTTTCTTGTTTTCCTGTCAGTAATATTTAAGAGCTTTTCACTAAAAGAAATAGAAACAAAATTGACATGGTAAATAGGAAAAAAAAAAACAAACAACCCACATTTCTGTACAAACTGTCTTTTATCACTAGAAGGGGTAAAAGTACCTGTCCCTATCTTTTTATTCTTTGCCATCGTACTATCTTCCTCTTGTTCCTACTAGAACAGTTTGTGTCCTATATTGTTCCATGTATGTTTTTCGGATACCATAGCCATCTGGATTTGGGATGTTTTAGTAAAATCTCTGACACTTCACTAAAGTGAAGTTTATGAAGATTTTATGAAGAGTTCACAATGTCATTTGTGCTTTGTAGAAACACACCAAGTCAATGCAGGATAAAACTGTGCACAGCAGCTGCATAAATTTTATTATACATGAACAAAATTCTGTTAACATCTGAATAATTACATATTCATCTGCCTCCTGACAAACAAAATGCACCATTCTTTATCAAGACTATAGCATAAAACATGAATAATTTCTTCAGATTACTACTTTAAGATAAATAACTTCTAATATTTTTGAGGAAAAAAAGTGTATCTTTATTTTGAAAGACAACAGTATTTTTATATATAAAAAATGCTTTTCTCCAGCTGACGTATTTTCAAAATAATTTTCTTAAATAATTCTTACGTTGCCTAATATATTGCTTTGGTTTTTCTTTTTACAATAAATCGAGACTTTCATTCTATATATACATATAAATGTACATATGACTGGATGGAGACATATAAATACACATGTGTATGTGTGTATGTATGCCATCTATATCTATGGTGATATGGATGTCTCTGTGTTCATGTCTGCATCTATATGAAACTTCCTTTCGGTCTTTGTATGATCCACTGAACCCCTTACAATTACATACGGAAGACAAAGGCTAACACCCTGAACTGAAGACAGAAATAGTTGCATCAAATACAGAGATGAGAGTAGGTTGACATTAGAGTTGGACAGTGCAGACCTGAAATGCTGTCAACAATAAGGTGAACAAAGGTCTGAAGCAATGAATACTCTGCAATCAACATCTTAGCAGGAAAAGTCAGCATGTTTTTCCCTGCCATGCAGAACTTTGAAACACAAATATAGAAGACTAAGATCTTTTAAAACAGCTCTTGTATAAAAGGAGAGAATTAAGCTCATATAAATACTTCTGATTATTTATATTAGCCCAACAAAAGCCACGTATTTCAAGGTTAAGAACCACTTATTTCAGCAAATATGTAAACTGAGAAGATATTTCTGAAACAAACTTAGTTAAAACAAGGGAATTTGGTGCAACACCATTACTATTTTAGTAATATGTATGCAGTACAGACACATAATCACATATAGAGATACATATATATAAAAATAAAACCACTGGTACTTGTTGAAGGTAGCACAGGGAACTTCTTAACTGCTTGTAGTTGAAACTGAACTTATTCTTACCACAGGCATTCATTTTCCTAGAGTGGATTGCATGTTACAAAAGATTACAAGGGAAAAAATCAGCTAAAATCAGATTAGAAAAGAAAGTCACCTAAACAGCCTAATAGATGGGCCTATTGTGGTCTTTTTAAAATCAGCATCATATTCTTTTAAAAATATTCGTATTAAAAAGTATTATTTCACTGAGTATCACAGCAAATGCTGATCTGATTAGTTCCTTGATCCGTATTGGCACCTGATAATGGAAAGAGAAGTTGAACTGACTCCCCTGTAGATGTTTTACATCTCAGATATCAGTAATGCAGAACATTTTGCCCAGATGTTTGCTACATAGAATCATAGAATAGTTAGGGTTGGAAAGGACCTTAAGGTCATCTAGTTTCAACCCCCTGTCATAGGCAGGGACACCTCCCACTAAACCATGCCACCCAAGGCTCTATCCAGCCTGGCCTTGAACACTGCCAGGGATGGAGCACTCACAGCCTCCCTGGGCAACCCATTCCAGTGCCTCACCACCCTAACAGGAAAGAACTTCCTCCTTATATCCAATTTAAACTTCCTCTGTGTAAGTTTTAACCCTTTACCCCTTGTCCTGTCACTACAGTCCCTGACAAGTCCCTCTCCAGCATCCCTATAAGCCCCCTTCAGATACTGGAAGGCTGCTATCAGGTCTCCCCTCAGCCTTCTTTTCTCCATAGGTTTCTCAGCCTATCTTCATATGGGAGGTGCTCCAGTCCCCTGATCATCCTCATGGCCCTTCTTTGGACTTGCTCCTACAGTTCCATGTCCTTTTTATGTTGAGGACACCAGAACTGCACACAATACTCCAGGTGAGGTCTCATGAGAGCAGAGTAGAGGGGCAGGATCACCTCTTTTGAGCTGCTGGTCACGCTCCTTTTGATGCAGCCCAGGATACGGTTGTCTTTCTGGGACTGCGAGCACGCACTGAAGCCGGCTCATGTTCATTTTCTCATTGACCGACACCCCCAAGTCCTTCTCCGCAGGGCTGCTCTGAATCTCTTCTCTGCCCAACCTGTAGCTGTGCCTGGGATTGCTCCGACCCAGGTGTAGGACCTTGAAGTTGTCTTTTCTAGCCTGTTTGTCACTGACTCCATGGCTGTGTCCCATCCATTCAGTTATGAGTTTTAACTTTCTTGCAACACGTTCTGTGAAATCCTGTGAACATCATGTGAATTATTGCACTGTGTAAATGAAATTTAACTATACTTCAGTTAATTAAATCAATAGTAAGCCCTTTGTTTTGCACAAGCAATACTGATGGGCATTGACTGACAGCATTGGCTTTATAAAATATTATAATGTAAGGCTTTGTATGGTAAGTTACTTCTTTTTTCCTTCTCATCATCACAGTGGTTGACATTTTGGCTATATCTTGTGGGTGACAGTGACTCAGACAGGGCAGTACTGTGAAGTGTAACAAGAAAGCAAGAAGGCATTGTCTGTGACTGAAAGCCCCTGGTGAGAGCTATGGTGTATAATCAGGTTTGCTGCTGCTAGCATGTTGGAAAAAATTTACCTTAACAAGAAGAATAAAATGATACTTCCTAAAATTCCTTAGGTAATGCTCTACAAAGAAACTTAAGTACCTACAAAGGCACTGTAATTGTGATAATTTTCCTGTAAATTTGAGGGATTCATTAGTAATTATCCTTGTGTATAAAGTTATGGAGGTATATTTTTAGTCTAAGAGATATATATTCAGAGGTTGTCAAGGTGAAGTAAGAGACTTGCATCCATTCCCCAAGACATGTGCAGCAGCTATTTTTCCTAGACATAGGAAATTACTTTGAAATCTGAAGTTTTGAAATTCCATGTTTTTCATTTAAAATAAGACATTTGTATTAATGTATTTTCTGCCTAGAAATATTTGTATAGGAGCAACAATTAATATGAATATGTTATTTTTCTGTAATACACATCTCCTATGATCTTTAAATAAAGGAAAGGTTTGACTTTAAAAAAGATGTATGAAAGAGAAAGGATTAATTAAAATATCCTGATTATAAAGGTCGTATCATTGTCAATGGCCACAGCAGAGCTCTCAAAGGATATATGGAAGAATGATTTAATGGAATAATATTGATAGAAGAAAAAGTAGATATTTTTATTCCAAAAATATTTTATTGCTTCCAAAACTTCTACTTTTAATGCTTACAGAAATAGTTAATACTCTACCTTTAAAAGCAATGGTTCAATTGTCTTTGATTAAAGTTTATGATGCCTCTATTATAAGAGACTCTTTTCAGTAGCTTATAAATGACATAGTTTAACATTCACATTGTTATTGCCTGTTTCAAATGCCTTTCTTAACCTGATTTTGCTTGCTTATGGTTTCTGTGAAGATTTCATCCTGAATAGCCCAATTTTTTTCTCTCAGGCTTAACAAAATATGTTGTTTAAATATCTAGAAATTTTAGGTGCCCATGGCAGTTTCTTTAATAAAGCAGTTTCTTCACACACTGTAACCAGTAGTTTGACAAAGAATGTTTCTGGTTTGTTTGAGTTTTTTTTTTTTTTAATTATTTTTTTAGTAAATTATCATTATTTTTTTAAACTGCAACTTTAAATTATGTTACAATTTTTAAGAAAAGAGGCTTGTTAAAAACTGAAAGTTGAAATTTCAAAAGAATCCTGCATTTCTTGAGACACTTAAGGCTTTCCTGATCACAGTACAGCAAAAATAAATAGGTGGCCTTCTGAAAGCTTGTGAAGATGCAGTTCATTTACACTTTTCCCCAGAGCATTTGGTCACCTGTCCTCCAAGCAAGAAAGTGGAGGTGGTGCCAGTATCTGCATCCTCAATATCTATGTTGTTCCAGAAAGATGGACAGGAAGTAACTGCATATTACTCCAATGATCACAATGGCCATAAGGTATTGATTTGTGGGTAGCATGGATGCCAAAGGTAGCATCACCAGAATCACAGAATCATTAGGTTTGGAAGGGACTTTTGCAGACCATGTAGTCCAAACCCCCTGCCAAGGCAGGGCCACCTAGAGCAAGTTACACAGGAACCCAAGAGGGTTTTGGATGTCTCCAGAAAGGGAGACTCCACAACACCCCGGGCAGCCTAGAAAGTCAACTGGAAAGCCAAAGCCTTTAGTCTTGTGTCATACGGAAAGAAGGAATGAGATAAAGAATTTAGAAAGTTTTATGGTTTCTAAAATAGGGCCTGAAAGTGGAGAAAATGTCAGACAAAAACTGGAGTGGGATTGAGAAATAGACCCAGTATTAGCAAAAGTTGAAAAGGATGAATGAATCAACACATATTTTGCAAGAAGGAAAAATAATTAAAACTGCACACCCACAAATCCTGCAGATGGACAAAATATTTGCCAAATACGAAATTATTCCAAGTCTTCCTGAAAAAATGGTAGATTTTATTTTTTTTTTGGGGGGGGGGGGAGGTGGGGGGGGAGGTAGGGTGAGGAGAACAATAATTATGTTGAAATAGAAACTGAGTATCACTGAAAAAGTGACACATTCAGGAAGAAATGTACCATTCCCTTGCAGTTCTGATTAGCTATGCATAATTTTAGAGAACTCCAGAGTTCATGTTAATCCAATTTTAATCGGATGATTAAGTGTTTTGAAATAGCAACTGAGATGTAGCAAAAGCAGACTATCAGTCACATTGTCTCTCTAAGAAATGAGCTGAAGGATTAAAGGACACCAGAAATGTATGTGTGTGTGAGTTAAGAGAGTACTAATTGTCAGAGGGGGATGTCAAAAGACGGCAGAGGTTGTGCATACAGATCCAGCTGCAGGCACTGGCCACTGTTCCTAACAGTTGGAGGTATGGTACTATGGGCTGTAGCACCTGCAGAAAAGCTGTCTGATCTGATCCCCACAGGAGGCTTCCTTTGGTACCTGAGGGCCACAAGAGAATCCAACGGGGAGACTGGCTGTACTGCTTTGACCCTTAAAACATTTTGTGCTGATACCTGACACTGTCCATTCTGCCTCTGCTCAGCTTCATTCAGGACACACAAAAGCAATTCACCTGATAGTTTCCTTTTACCCTCTCCAGCTTTATGACAATCTTTAGCTAAATGAGCTCAGGCAAATACATTTTTTCTAGAGAACTTTCCAAGGAACATGCTATTCCATCTTTGACCTCTAAATACAGTAACTGTCAGCATAGCTATACTGATGAAACTAACCCATATTTTTTATAATATTCCATCTCTGAGATTCCTCTGTGTGTTGGATGATGGAAACAGGCTACTTTGCAGCACTGATGGTGGGATAGCGTCTTGTTTCTTTAAGTAAAATTCCTATGATGTCTCTGGTGAAAGCTTTTGTCACAGGTGATGGAGGTGGGGGAGCAAGGGAAAAAACATGCTGCACTTTGCCTAAAGTGCAGAAACATCTGCTTGAGTCATGAGTGGCTTGTTGGCTGAGTTCAGCAGGGGAGAATCTGGCAATTAACCTGAAATGTCACAATATTCAATAAAAAAAATTTGTAGAGGGCTTCTGAGGACATAAAGGTAGCTGTGGTGGCTAAAGATTGCTTATGTTTCTGTGTTTTTTTTTTCATTTTTAAAGACTTTACTGCACTCAAATAGTAAACTTCTTTTACTAATAAAGTCTGCTTAGTGACTTTCTCCATAAATGGTGACCTACTTTGTGAAAATATGTATGGCAGCATGGACATGGGAACTTCTAAGAAGATTCATATACCTAGAAATTCCTGTTTGTGTTAAAAATCAATTATTAGTAGGCTCTAAGATAATCAAATTTACAGTGCTTGGAGACAAGTTTGCCCTTTGGATGCAGACTTCATTGGAATAATTTGCATACAGAAACACAGAAGCAGAATTTGCCCTTCTATCCTATTCAATTACTTCACTTCTTCTCTTCTACCTGTTTGAAAATCCTACAATAGCTGGCCAAGTATAAAAGCCTTCAGAAGAGAGGCTGAGAGAGCTGGGTTTTATCAGCCTGGAGAAGAGAAGGCTAAGGGGAGACTTTAGAGCAGCTTCTAGTACTTAAATGGGGCCTGCAAGAAATCTGGAGAGGGGCTTTTTACAAGGTAGTGACAGAACAAGGGGGAATGGCTTTAAGCTGAAATAAGGCAGATTTTTATTAGGTATTAGGAGGAAATTCTTTATTGTTAAGGTGGTGAGACACTGTAACAGGTTGCCATCAGAATTTCTGAATGTCCAGTCTCTGGAAGTGTTCATGGCCATTCTGGAAGGCATTTGAGCAACCCAGCCTGTTGAAAGGTGTTGCTGCACAATGCGGGGTGGAGGGGTTGGAACTAAATGACCTTTATGGTCCCTTCCAACCCAAACCATTCTACATTCTATTATTCTATGAAATATTATTTTCAGGAATCTTGCCTGAACTGAAATCCAATACATATTATGAAGGTCAGGAAATAACGTACAGTTATATATGTGCAACAGAACTTTCTCAAATTTCAATGTCCCTGTTTTTTTCAACCTGTTGTGTAGTATATCTCAAGTATCTTAATATTGCTATCTGTATCTTCCCAGAGGACTGATCCAAAACCCACCTAAAATATTAAAACTGACTTAAAGTTTTTAAGTCACAGTTTTAAGTCTGTTAAGGCCTGACATGTGTCAGGCCTTAACAGACTTCCAGATTTCAAATTAGCTTTCTCTGGGGACACCTTATTGAGGCGTTTCAGTTCTTAAAATGGGCCTATAAGAAAGATGAGGTGAGATTTTTTAGCAGGGACTGTTGTGACAGGACAAGGGGTGGTGGTTTTAAATTAAAAGAGGGAAGATTCAGGCTGGGTGTGAGAAAGAAATTTTTTACAATGAAGGTGGTAAAACACTGGCACAGGTTGCCCAGAGGTGGTGAATGCACCATCCCTGGAGACATTCAAGGCCAGGCTGGATGTGGTTCTGGGCAACCTGATCTAGTTGAAGGTGGCCCTGCTCATTGCAGAGGGGTTGTACTAGATGACTTTTGAAGGTCCCTTCCAACTCAAACTACTCTTGTTCTATGATTAAACACTATAACACTGTTCCTTTTTATATGTTTTGTTTAGTTATGGTTTTTGGTTTTTTTTTACAGACACCTTTTCAAATAAAGCTTATAGACTGGATCTTTCAACTAAGTCACATACAATTTTATCTTTTGATGCAGACTGATAGATAGCAAAGGAACAATCCTGATGATATTCTACTCTTTTGATGGGTCGTATATTTATGTGTGAGTTTACTTCTGTCTCATTTTTATCTCTCTGTTAAAACTGTGACACTGCTGCAGAAATTATTATTTTTTTTTTTTTTCATTTTGGTTATTCCTCTGCAAAAGAATATTCTAGAAGGCTGTAATTTTCTCTACCCAGTCAATTTATTGAATCTTTTATCCTAACATTTTTTTTTTCTTCTTTTCTGAAACATACTATCCTAATGGTCAGCCACTGAAAGGAGCATCAAACTTTGCAGCTGGGAAAGGAAATATATTTTAAGCTTTATTCTCTATTTCGTCTGTACATTATAGGTAACAAATCTACCAGATTCTACATATTCCAGAAAAATACTTTATGCAGAGCTCTTATGACAATTTCCACAAATTTAAAGTTTACACATTCATAATTTAAGGTAGAATTTGTGCATGTGCAACAGATGCAAACTGTTTTAAAACCATTGATCCAATTATAGGTGACAGAGTAAGGTTCATTCAGTAGGAAAATTAGAACCCTAAATCCTCTCTTTCTCTCACACAGTTATAAGTAAACAAGTGAAGGTGCCCTGTCTTTGTAGTCTAATGTTTTGAAGACCATGAAGAATGTGAATAATGGTCATTTTCAAACAAGAACTTATTCCTCTTTAAGTGATACACTATATTATCATACCATTATTTAGAAAGGGTGCTTTGTGGACATGACCTGGTTATAATACAATTATAAGCTAATTTTAAAGGAAAAGGAAAAAAGTAAACTCATAAACAAAATACTTTTCCCTAAGGAAATCCTTCACTAAATCATTCTTGTAATTGCTTAAAAAATGGCACTAATTTCTTCTGCATAGATTATTGGTTTGAAGTCATCGAATTTTCCTCATGGCTACTTTAAAATCTTGTTCCTCATTCATTACCAGCCTAAATTAAATCATTAATACCTCAGAATATTAAACATTTTGGGAAAGCAGAGAGGATGGGTGGGGGAGCATTCTACCGGGCAGTCAACCAGGTCAAATATGTAACAGCCAGACAGACTCCTGAACATAATGCCCTTACTGAATTATTTTTAGCAGTCAGAGAAATCTCTGAAGCATCACCCTCATGCAACATCAGAATGCCAAGAAAACAAGCAAATATATTCTAACACCTGCAAGCAGGAATGGCAAAATTCTTCAGTTAAATTTTGTTCTTTACTGGATAATCAATCATCTTCAGAGCAGAGATCAGAAAGGAAAAATGACACAATGCATCTGTCCAGATTCCAATTTTTCCTCCTTGCAAATTTCTTCTCAGTTCATTTTCCATTTCCGTTTTCCATTTGTTCCTCCTATTGGAAATATGTGTATATTTAAAATTTATTTCTCCATTCTGATTAGTCCAGCTTGGTACTTTGTTTTTCCCTCTCTTTGTTGCTTCTACTCTGTTCTTACAGCGATATGATGACTGCTAGGACTGGTTACTGCAGTGCATTCTTCCTGTATCTCTGTTGCAATAGGGAGCTTTAATTTGTAGGGGCAGCTTCTAAATCTCATATGTTCTGCCCCTTTGTGATAGATCTCAAAGTGGCCAAGTTTTGCTAAGTCTGGCATGCCTCTGAATTTCTTTATAGAATGAAATCCTCTGCGTAACAAGACCTCTACATTTGTCCAAAAGAGTAAATCTATCATTTTCTGCCAATTACTCCAAGAGGAGGAGGGATTGTACATTTCATCATCTGAAAACAGCAGGATTAATGGGAGCCTTCATATGTTTTGATTCTTGAATTTCAGTATCTTTCTTATCCATTTATCATTTACAAACTTTTCCAGTTCCATAATTATTTTTTACTTAGTCACTCCCTAATAACTGTTTCTCCTTTTGATATAAACAGTGTTCTTATATTTACTAAAATTTTCTATTTCGTTGTCTTTACCTTCTTTGTGTAAGCATTACATGAGTCAATGACAATTTTATTTTTTCCTTGTTTGGAACAACAGCAAATGTGTGTATATATATCTATATATATACACACATATATATACTTGTATATACTTATGTGATTTAGAAACATTATAATGCTGTGTCCATACTTCCTCTGGCATGTCTTTTTATTGCAACTCATTAAAGTCTTGATTCTGGAATGCTTCCTTAAGGAAAGTAATGGAGACTATAGAGATTCTGGGGAGCAAACACATCAAACCTTCCTACAGATAAGGATTACCTATTAGTTCCCAGAAGTCCAATTTTCAATTTTAAAATCTCAATTATTTTTAAGAAAAACTTTCAGAGGTTGATTTTTTTATTTTTTTTTTTTTAAATAAGTTATTTTAGGTATCTTCTTAGGATCTAGTTGTGGATTCTTGGGAAAATTAGAACAAAATATTCCAAATTCCCACACATTTGTCTTCTGGAAAACGAGGTTAAATATACATACAAACAAAAAAAAAAAAAGTGGGAGTTAATTTTTAAAAGTTTATGGACCTGCCAAGACTTTTTAATCTTCTATACCTTTGCCCACTGATCTTTATATAAATAAGAATCCAGAACTGCTTTAACACTGAACACAGTGAACATTTTAACATTTTAACACTGAACACAGTAAAACATTCCTTCCTAGACTCAAATAAAATTGCTTGTGGTCACTGATTCTAACTGTTCTTACAGTTATCCATTTCTTACTCCAGTCTTGCTTTCTAGTTAGAAGCAAATAAAGTGTGCCTTACTTTGTGTTTAGAAACTTCTTTTTGCATAGTGAGGTGTCTTGTCTATTATTTAGGAGTTACCCATGATGATATACAAATGTATAAGCTGCTCAGCAATTGCAAAGTCAATTTCCAACAGAGTTAAAGCAATTCATGCAATGTGAGAATCTGACTACATAAAATTCTCCCTGGAGTACACTGTCTTTGTCAAGTGTCATGGGAATTATTCCAGAAACATTTATTTCTCTTACTTTTGTGGCCGTTTTATTCTGCTTATTCCATTAATCAAAACTCTGTCAGTATAGTCCCATATTCCCCCATTAACTTGTCAGAGCCAATCATTTAACTTATGTACATGGATGACCAGCAAAAAGGAGGGAAGGGAAATAATTGCCTCAAATCTGGATATATTGTCTAATACAGAACGAGTTCTTATCCAGATCTTTTTTAAAGCAAAAAATTATACATTTGTCCCAGAAACAAAATAAATATTCCCAAATTACCTTTGTCTCTTTTAACGTTTTGCTCTTCAAGATTTATGCAGAGGTTTATCACATACTAATGAACACAAACAGTATTTTTCATCATCCCAATATCCCTTTCAGGAAATATTCACATACATTTTAATTTTAAATTTTTCTTTTTACATGTCATTTGAAAAAATTAAAACCTGATTTTTGACTTCCAGGTTGAGGAGATTTCTTTTCCTTTTTTTCTTTTTCTCTTCCAAATTGTTCACTTTGTCTAAAAACATATGAAATGTTTTTACCTCTTTGTATTCTCCAGGTTATTTTGTGGTAGTAAAAACTATAACTTTTCTCTACTCTTACATCAGGTGACTTTTGTTTTCACTACTCTCATATTTATCTCAAATAGACCATCTCACCTACCCTTGCTCTGTTGCTTATTACTTTTTTCATAGCATTCCGTTCCACAGCACAAACTCAGAGGTGGAATGGAAGGCAGTTTTCTCCAAAGACAAATGTTTCTATTATAAATCTCACTACAGACAACAGATTTGTTCATGACAGGTTAGCCTGGTATAAACAGACTTGATAGATGACATTTAGTTTTATGCAAAGCAAATAGCTTGATTAATTTATCTGTATTTCCACAGTAAAGTATGCTTGATACTCCTTGCCTCAGAGCTGTTGCTTTTAAATATCTATCAGTAACACGACTGCACTTCAAACTATACACTTTCCTATATAGCACAAGATATATATACAGAACAAAACCTAAAAAAAAAAAAAAATCCCATCTTCTGGAAAAATATTTCACTCAAATGCTTAAAAAAATATGTTTCTTATGGGGCATTTATGCATTACAAGTGAAGGCATGATCTAATTATATATTTACCTATATTTCAATACCGATCTGAGATGCTTGCATTATCCAAAGTTGACTATCTTCAAACATTATGGAAAAAATGTGTCTAATAAAAGGTTAAAAGCTATAAAGCAAATATAATGTAGTTAAGATTCAAGGTCAAATAACAATAAAAACAAATTGTAGTGGTAATTCTCCCATCACACTGTAAATTGCCTCTGTTGATGTTAACAGTAATTTTTAATCTCGTAGTGGAATTAGGCTTAGTACCAGACACTATTTTCTAGCTTCAAAGGAAAAAAAAAAAAAAAAAATACAATAAGAACAAAATCAGTGAATCTCAAATAATTCCAAGGAAAAGTTAATATAAGTGGGTTTTTTTTTACAACTCTCTTAAAGTTTAGCTTAAAGACCTAAAAATTGTGATCAATCATTACAAGCAACCTGTCAGCAATGGGAAATGGATATATCTAATAGGAAGTTGTGTTTATACCCTTGCTAGCTCTAGTGAGAATGACACTCAAACTATTTAACGGGTTTGAAGAGTTTACAAAATAAGTCAGTTTCTTACTAGCATCCTAATGGCTATAACAATTAAAGCAAATTTATTTTGTTCAACATCTGTAGAGGTACCAAAATGTGGTCTACAGGAAAAAAAAAAAAGTAATTTAATGTGGTACCTCTAAAAACGACAACCAGATGCTAACAAAGTTATTTCTTGCAGAAAGCTTTCCCTTACTGAAGAGCAGTGGTTTATTCAAAGCTTTCCAGCAATATTCACTTTTCAGTACAGACAAATCTTATTTTGTTCATAAATTATTCTATCTCATCCTTGGTTTCTCAGCTATGTAATTTAATTAAACCAAGTCCATTTACTACAGATTATTTTACATAAATATCACAACCACCCCCTCACTCTCTGCTGCTGCCAGATAAGCCCCCATGCAATTGCTTGCTCACTATCATCCCAGTTGGACAGGGGAGAGAATCTGAACGGCAAGAGTGAAAAAACTCATGGGTCAAAATCAAGACAGTTTAACACGTGAAGGGGAAGGAAAAGAAAGAAAAAAGAAAAAAAGAAGAAAGCAAAAAAAACAAACATGTGATGCAAAGCTAAACACTGACCACAAGCAGAACAATGCCCAGGCAGGCTCTGAGCAAAGGCTATATTGGAAAAATCCCTACACAGTTTTATTGGTGAGCATGAAGTTATGTGGCATGCAATATCTCTTTGTTCACTTCAGGTCCCTTCCCAAGGCTTCCCAGCTCATGTACACCCAAGACTCCCTTCCCAGCTCAGGTACACCTAGCCTACTCACTGACTGGGCAGAGTAGGAAAAAGGGAGACCTTGAGGTTGCATATACACTGCTCAGTAGAAGTCAAAGCATTGCTATCAACACTGTTTGGAGACAAATCTAAATCACAGCCCCATACAGGCTGCTGTGAGGAAAGTTAATTCTGTCCGAGCCAAAGCCAATGCATTTCCTATTCAAAATGAACAGGTAAGCATTTCTTTTGGGTCATTGTCGTGGTTTAAACCCAGTCAGGTAACTCGTTCACTCACTTCCCCCCGCTTTCTTGCCCTCCCCCTACTCCCAGAGGGACGGAGAGGAGAATCGAAAATAATGCAACTCCCACGGGTTGAGATAAGAACAGTTTAGTAGCTAAGGTATAACACAAATCACTACTGCTACCACCAATGATAATAATGATAAAGGAAATAACAAGGGAAGAGAATACAACATCTCAGCACCAGCTGACCGATAACTCGCCCCCCCAAGCCCGACCAAGCTCCAACCGATACCTCCTCCAACCCTGCAGTCTCCCCAGCCCTTCCGGCTAACTCCCAGTTACCTCCTGGGCATGACGTGCTGTGGTATGGAATACCTCTTTGGTCAGTTTGGGTCAGGTGTCCTGTCTCTGCTTCCTCCTGGCTTCCCCTCCCCCCTGGCAGAGCATGAGGCTCACAAAGTCCTTGGCCAAACCAAAACATCCTTGTTATCAGCTCTGTTCCCGAGCTGAAATTCAAAACACTGCACTACACCAGCTACCAAGAAGGAGAAAAATGACTGCTACTGCTGAACCCAGGACAGTCATGGTGGCATAACTTAGCCAAAGAATAAGGCTGTATGATTCTGTAGTGAAATGTCCTGTGTTATCCAATGTTTAAAGAGACCTGATGTTTGTTTTCTAAATAAAGACGCATTGACATGACAAAATGACTTTTTGTGCTATGCCATCAGCAGGAGGTGAGATCTTGTTTGTTGACTGTTCTGCCAATATGTAATAAGAACAAAAGTGTTAATAACTATAGAAATGGCTTTTGGACAGACTCAGTAATTGTATTTTTTTTTTGTGAAAACCTTTGTTTTATTAATTTTTAAATGCATTTTATCTATATATGTACTCAAAACATATTTTTTTAATCTTCTACAGAAATTTTGAATTAAATTGAAAGACTTTTAAGTATGGAAAAATCCTAGTGTTTTGGTTTTGTCAGGCTTTTTCTTTTTTAAAAATTATTTAAAATCCTAGATCTTAACAATTTATTTCTTTTAATCTCTGGACAATCTAACAAATTTCTCTAAATTCAAAATAGCTTTTAAAAATCAATTTGGCATAATTATTTATATTCATAATTAGTTATTAATACATTGCTTAACAGCCGTCTTGCACTCATTAGTAAAATGTGTAACCCTCAAAAGAAGCATGTGCATCTTAACAGTCACAATTGCCTAGCACTCATTAAAAGACTAGAAAACTGAGATTTAGGTAATCACCAAAGAGTCTTTTCATCAGGTTTTTTTTGTTTGTTTGGTTTTTGGTTTTTTTTTGTTTTTTTTTATAGGCAGCTTAAAAACAATTTGGAGAAAAAAGAGGAAGAAGTCAGAATAAATGCCAAGACCAAGGTCAAAACATAAAATACACCAAAGATGGGTTTAAATTAACCTAGCTTGGTTGCTTGGTGTGGAGACTGAAAAGGATATAATTGCACTGGAGACAATGAAGTACATAGATGAAATATGGGGTCTCAAGAATTTATGTGAGAAAATGCTAGGGGATATAACATTATTGTGACTGAAAGAAGAGAGGGGACTTGAAAGTTATGCTTGAGAAGTAATTTGTGGTAACACCTTTTTGTATAGCTTGATACAAATTCAAAATTTCTTGTGGTGCTAGTTTAGCCTACCATAGATATGAATTAGGATCTTCTAATTCACAGCTTTTACCAGGAGACAGCTCTGTGTGTGTATGTCTACACGTTGATTATGCTGAGCAGTAGAAGAGAGATTATCACTACAACAGTCTACCACTGACACTCAAAGAAACATTTCAGTTAATCTCACCAATTGACTGATTGCCACCAATTCATTCACATTCCTAGAGAAAGAACACTGCTAGCTCTGATCATAGCCTAACATGAAACAGGCTTCCAGGCAAGAAAAAGACTGAAGACTGCAGAGAAAGCCCTCACATTTTAAATGCTTGCAATTCTAAGTATTGTGGGGGAAGTGAAATCACAGGATCACTTGAAAAAGATATGCTGGAAGGACTATCTGACTCTCATTTGCAACCAAGCTCCTGCTTAAAGGAAGAATAGCATAAAATATTAAATAAGGCTGTTCACAACTTCTCGAGTCAAGTTTTGAAGATCTCCTGGAATGGAGTTTCTAGTCTTTCTCTGTTCTGGTACTTAACAGCTGTCCTTGCAGTTAAGCATTCAGCTTCCTAATGTGTAGTTTGATTTCTTTTGTTGCAACTAGTCTTTTTCTTTTTGTCTTCATATGCTATTTTCAGCTGGGATAGAGTTAATTTTCTTTATGATAGCTTATATGGGGCTATGTTTTTGATTTATGCTGAAAAGAGTGTTGATAACCCAGGGATGTTTTATTAACTACTGAGCAGTGTTGATAGAGAGTCAAGGACTTTGCTGCTTCTCATCCCACCTCACCAGTGAGTAGACTGGGGGGTGCACAAGGAGCTGGGAGGGGACACAGCCAGGACAGCTGACCCCAACTGACCAAAGGGATATCCAGTACCATATTGTGTCATATTCAGCAATATAAAATCTGGAGAAGAAGATGGAAGGGGTGTAGGGGAGACATGACACATTCAGGGTGATGCTGTTTGTCTTCCCAAGTCACTGTTATGCAAGGTGGAACTCTGCTTTTCTGGGGATGTCTGAAGACCTGCCTGACCATGGGAAGTGGTGAATGAATTCCATGTTTTGCTTTATTTTTATGTGCGGCTTCTAATTTACCAAATAAACTGTCTGTATTTCAACCAATGAGTTTTCTCACTGTCTTGGGTTCAGCAGTAGCAGTCATGTTTCTCCTTCTTGGTAGCTGGTGCAGTGTTTTGACTTTCCGCCTGGGAACAGAGCTGATAGCGATGTTTTGGTTTGGCCAAGGACTTTGTGAGCCTCATGCTCTGCCAGGGAGGAGGGGAAGCCAGGAGGAAGCAGAGACAGGACACCTGACCCAAACTGACCAAAGAGGTATTCCATACCACAGCACGTCATGCCCAGGCTGTAACTGGGAGTTAGCCAGAAGGGCTGGGAGACTGCAGGGTGGGAGGAGGTATCGGTCGGTGCTTGGTCGGGCTGAGGGGGGGAAGTTATCGGTCGGCTGGTGCTGAGGTGTTGTATTCTCTTCCCTTGTTATTTCCTTTATCATTATTATCACTGGTGGTAGCAGTAGTGGTTTGTGTTATACCTTAGTTACTAAACTGTTCTTATCTCAACCCGTGGGAGTTGCATTCTTTTCGATTCTCCTTTCTGTCCCTCCGGGAGCAGGGGGAGGGCAAGAAAGTGGGGGGAAGTGAGTGAACGAATTACCTGACTGGGTTTAAACCACGACACTCACTTACTCTTCCAATTCTTTTCCCCATCCCACTGCAGCGGACTGAGGGATTAGCTGTGTAGTGCTTAGTTGTCATCTGGGATTAAACCACATTATTCCTTTTTGGTGCACAGTATGGGGCTCAAAGGATTCAAGACAATGACAGGTTTGATTAGAATGTGCTAGATCATATTTACGAGGATGAATGGCAGAATATTTTCTATAGTTTCCTCAACAAGTTGTAGATTAAGCAACTAACGTATATGTCATGAAATTCTCCTCAGTACCGGGGGAAAAAAAAAAAAAGCAGCAAATAAATAAATAATAAAAAAAAAATCTCAAAAAACCCAAAACAAACATTCAATGAATTTCAAAGACTTTTAACTGGCAGACATATGTTTTTCAAATAATACTAGCAAAGATTACATTAGGCAGAGCCACTGTGTTTTTGTTATGTCACTTGGAATCAATTTATATAATAAGTGGGAAGGCAGGCTTTTTAAATAGTTGTGTATATTGAAAACTTAGTTATCAAATCCTCAGACAACCAGATAATCTGTCTTGTTAATGTGCAGCAAATATCTTGGAATAACCAATAAGCAAAAATTGCACTGGGGATTACTGTGTTAGCATTATACAACATCAAGCATATAACAGAAGCAGACTTCTTTATTTTCATCAGGTACTAAATGCAAACAGAAAAGAAGACAGAATTCTCTGACTGTTTCTGTCTTCCTGGAGGGCATGAAGGTGATTAACCAGTGAAAAGTAAACAGCTGATGTTTGGGAATTAACATCTAGAAAAAATAAGTAAAACTATTTAATTTTAGCTTGAGAAATCTACTTTTGTTGTAAAGGATTGTTTTCACTTTTTCATAGTCATTATATTTGAAGCAGCAGGTGTAGGGTTTTGTGAGAAGATATAAATAATATGTGTTTTCTTCCTGCACTTAAAAAAAATTACTACAGCAAACTGATTCTCTTCTTGTTGCACCTGTGCCAGCAGTTCTTGCTGTGGTGTGTAGTAGAAAAGTAACCTCCTATAGCACAGTCACATTGAAATACTGTGAATATATAAGGTTGACACTTATGCGTCAAGCCAACCCAGAAACTGCTAAGTAGTACTTTCTTGCCAGGCATTGTATGAGGAGAGTAAAATATTTCTAAAAGCTCATGAGGGAGGAATACAAAACTAATTTTAAATATAGACAGCATTCTTACATGGTTATGAAGCTGTAAATGGAGTTGGGCAAAAGGAAAGTGTGGTTGGTGGGGAAAGGATGCAATTTTAGGTGTTGTGACATTGGCTCTGTGTTTATAATGTGTTTTTGTCAAGGTCTAATTGGCAGTGCATACTATTTACTTGTGTAGGTGTTTTCACATTGAGTTTCAAAATAACTTGGGGAGTTTATGCACAATTTAGCAATTGGTTATTTGGGGATCTAGAAGAGCAGAGTGGTGCCAGTAAGTGGGGTTAACTACTACTATGCAGTCAGTGGCACTATGCTTCTCCCTCAGGAGCAGAGATTAAATCTTTTCTGAGCCGTGCTGTAATCAGCAATTGACCCAAGCACCTTAAAGGGGACATAGCCTCATTTCTTTGAAATTGCTTCTATTCCTCCAAACACAGAAATGCAGTTGGTCATTGCTGAAAATAACCGAGAATTTAAAATTCATCAATCAAATACTGTGTGTGTCTAAATGACTGTAATTCACCTGAGCTGTTTCAGCCTAGTGAATTGTGCCCAGTTACCTTTAACACTCTACCATAGGTAGTCCTTTTCTTTATGGTCTGCACACAGATCATCCAGATTTCTTGATTCACTACAGTAAATGAATAACTTTAACAACAGAATCACAGAATCATAGAATGAGAAGAAGCCATAATATAGAGACAAATTCCTTTTGTTTCAACGTACTGAGTCCCTTGGTGTATGGAGCTGGTGAACATAAAGCTGGACAGGAAATCATCTTCCCATCTGCCCCAGATTCTTGGTCTGAATTGATACCAAATCGCCACTCCTCAAAGATTTTCACTGCACATCAAAGCACAAGAATTGACTGTCTGATTCTCAACGTTGTGTGTACTTCTACTGGTGAAGGTTTAGGAGAACAGTTTTCATAACATATTATCCTCAGAAAAAGTCAGAAATTAGGAACTTCTTCCTGTAACAGACGTTTCATATGTATATCTCTGTGTTGTGAATATAGTTCACAAAAGTATGCCCATAGGCAATTTTCCAAATCAGAAAGAGGACAAAACCAACAGCCTGTAAAATTTTGAGCAAAGCACCTGTTTTAAAAAGAAAGCAAAACATATTAGGTATGAAGTTTTTACTCGTGGACCAGAATTTCACTGTTAGAAATCTGTTAGCTTCCCTGGTTTTGAAAAAAAAAAAAACAAAACAAAAAAAAAAAAACACAAAACCAGAACTAAACAACTAGAATATATATTTTATGATCTGGAACTCATGGTGTGATAGTAATATACATACTTTCATATTAATAGTCCACAGTTCTGAAAAGTAACTTTTTGCTGCTATAGCTTCTGATTTTTTTTCTCTAGAAAATAGAATACATTAAGTATTTTCCTCAGTTCACATCATTGCATGATAATTCTTATGTAGCACCTTCAATGTTTTGAGAGACTTTTTGAAAAAATCAAACTATAAAATAACATGCTATGCTAGGTGGTTCTTATATTGGTGCCTAGACATATTTATTGCATTTCCCACTAAAATGCCTATTATTAACCAAAACCCCTGAAACTTTATCAAAACATTTTCTAAACCTGGGTGTTGTTTATGCCGGTTTCTGCCTTTGATGTCATTATCTTCCCTTCATGATTGTCTGAGCCACCCAACAGGAGATAAGTTACACAAACTCAGTAACCAGCAGTCATATGGTACAATTAACACAGCCAAGAGAAGAATTGACATCTATCAAAGCTACAAACCTGCTGACTGTGCACATAGTCAACACACTTGCAAATTTATGCTAAAGTCTAAATTTTCCATTTGGAAGTACAGAAACCAGGTGAAGCTGATGAGACTAGAATAGAATAGAACAGACTAGACTATTTTAGTCCACATCTACAAAAGTCGTCTAGTCCAACTGCCTGACCAACACAGGGCTGAACAAAAATTAAAACATTTTGCTTAAGGGCATTGTCCAAATGCTGCTTAAACAATGATAGGCTTGGGCCATTGGCCACCTCTCTGTGTAGCCTGCTCCAGTGTTTGACCATTCTCTCGGTAAAGAAATGTTTCCCAGCCTCCAGTCTAAACACCCCTGCTGCTGTCATAGCTATGTGTTCTATAGCTAGATTCCTCCCTCCCTCCCTGTGATATTAACAGCTGCTGTTAAGTTTGTACTGAAGAGCTTTTTTCTGCTAGTTTGGGAATGAAATACCAGACTTTTACACTTCTATTGTTGCATATAGTGAAATTATACAGGAATAGTGACAAAAAACTCAACCTTCTCCCCCACTGCTCATTTTCTAGCTTCTTTCTGTTTCTCTACCAGTCTCAGCATAGTATTTTTGTTTTAAATACAGAAAAAAGTGCATTTGTAATGACACTGAAGTGTGGTCATAACCTTAGAGGGCTTGAACTAACTGTCGTTGCCCTGAGTAGAAAACAGCATAGACATCACACCACTTCAGGACACATATGACAACATTTCTTGACCCAGGGAAGTTTTTTCATGGCTTGCACTACACATTTGAAATGTCTTGTTGGAAATATTTGTGGTCAAATTCTCATCCAGCTAAAAACTTGTTTGGGGTACTGGATTCAAGAAGGCTACAGCCACTGAAGCATTGTCTCAGACGCATCGGTTAGTAGTTTCAAAAGATCTCTGTTGCATTAGATCTTTATGTATAATACTGTCTTTGCTTCTAATAATGGCTGGATAATTTGTTATGTGGTATGGAATTCTGAGAGTTAGCACACAAGGAAAATTCATTGTCTTACATCGCTCATTTATTTGGCAAGTATAATTCTGTTTTATTGCTTTATGGTTATTCAAAATAACTTGCAAATATCCTGCAGTATATTTTGAAAAAAAAAGCACAGTATTAATAACATAAAACTATAGTACCACATTTTGTCATGAAATGTTTATTAAGAAGAAATAGAGCTTTCTGAAATACAAAATAAACCCTTTTATTGACTGCCATGTAAAGTTTGCCTTTATTTTATTTGGCCATGTTATTTTTCTTAGAAGGTTTTTCTCTGGATAGCATGATTATTTCTTTTTCATGTCTTGGCTACTGCAAAGAGTTCCAAATGGTACCTCATTGGAGGAAAAAGCAGGCAGTTCTGTGTTTAGGAGCAAATGGGCACACTCAGCTGGAAGGAAGCTTCTGAGATGCATCATGCATCAGTGGTCTTCCTAAACACATCTGGCTGAAGGCAGAGAATGCTTAATTCTCTCTCTCAGGAGAGCTCTCCAATATTAGATGATAATGGCAGTATTTATTTTGCCTTATTTAGAAATGCACACATTGACCATTAAAGCCTGAACAGGTCACTCCACCCTATGTTACAGCCAATGGAAAAAAAACAAAACCAAACTCATTTTATCTGAAAAAAGGCATTAAAATGGGTCAAAGAGTTTTCCTGCCCTATCTTTTAATGCATTACCAAGAAGCTTAAAATTATTAGGAATTATGGCAGCTGAAGTTAGCAAACACATATTCCATTTCTGCTACGGAATTCTAAATGATGAAAGAAGTCCTGAACTGTAATCCATGCCCTCAAACACTGTGCTTAAAGTCAACTTTAAAAGCCTAATCCCATGTCAAAGAACCTGGTTGAAAACTTTAGAGTGTTACCTTCTATTTAAGAACTTTAAGATGAGAACTACTATATATTCTAGCACTGGTGAGGCCACACCTTGAGTACTGTGTCCAGGTCTGGGATCCCCAGTACAAGAGAAATATGGAAATAGTCAAGACCCTACCAAAGGGTCACTAAGACAATTAAGGGAATGGAGCATCTCCCCTAAGAGGAAATGCTGAGAGAGCTGTGATTGTCCAGCCTAGACCACCTCAAGGGGATCTCCCTTGTGTACCTAAACCCTTTCAGGGAGGGTACAAACAGGATGGAGCCAGGCTCTGTTGCTGCTACAGTGCCCAGTGATAGGACCAAGGGCAACAGACACAAACTGAAACATAGGAGGCTGCATCTGAACATCAGGAAACCCTTTCTTAACTATGACTGTGATTGAGCACTGGCAGAGATTTTCCCCAGAAGGAAGATGTTCAAAAGCTGTCTGGACATGGTCCTGGATAAACAGCTCTAGATGGCTCTCCTTGAGTGATGTGGTTGGGCCAGATGATCTCCAGAGGTCCCGGCCAACCTGAACCAGTCTGTGAATCTATTCTATGAAGGCAGGTCTAGAGACCAAAATTTTTTGTACATTCTAAGAAAAACAAAATTATTACTCTATTTTATAAGTGTAATCCCTTTATATGTTACAAGTAAACAGAGCACTTAAGCACCACTTTCAGGAGACTGTCCTTGAAATGCTCATAAATACTGGTGTGACTAGAAATCTAGAAATTATTTTGTTTCATATAGCCATGTTTGCCAAGCAAGATTTGGAGGAGGTGGCAGGAATAGAGAAGTGGTCAGAACAAAACTTAAGCCATTTCACCTAATAATTTTTTTCCATCTGTTCTGTGTCACAAATATTTGTGGAATTTGACATAAAATCAAGTAATAAATAGCTTGTGGAATAGAATGGATACAAGGTTAGAGAATGTTAAGGATTACTTAGCAATTTACTAAATATAACGCAATGCTATAACTAAGTAGTGAAAAATGCCTCCAAACTGTGAAGTTTCTCAAATGTCCTGGTTTCAGCTGTAACAGTTATTTTAATCCTTCCCAGTACTTGATGCAGTGTTGTGTTTCAGCTTTAGTCTGAGAACATTGCTGATAACACTGATGTTTCAGTTGTTGCTAAGTTATGCTTACCCTGATCAAGGACTTTGCAGTCTCTTCTGCTCTGCCAGTGAGTAGGGGCACAAGAAGATGGGAGGAAGCAGAGACAGGACACCTGACCCAAACTGGCCAAAGGGGTATTCCATATCACAGTAAGTCATGCTCAGTATGCAAACTGTAGGGAGTCACCTGGAAGGGACTGATCACCGCTTGGGTTGGGCTGTGTATAGGTCAGCAGGTGGTGAGCAATTGTATTGTGCACCAATTGTGTTTTCTGAGCTTTCATATCTTCTCTTATTGTTTCCTTTTATTATTATTATTATTGGTATTCTTTCTTATTTTACTTTAGTTTAGTTATTAACTCATGAGGTTTACATTCTTCTGATTCTCTTCCCCATCCTGCCTGGAAGGGAGGAAGGGGAGGGGTGAGGAAATGGTTGTGTGGTGCTGGGTTACCATCTGTGTCTAAACCAAGACATCATGTCAATGGAAACTGATTAAGGTTTTTTTTTATTTTGTTGGATGGTTTTATTTCTAAAGAGTACCTGACATTATTCATGACACCTACTTCTAAATTCATATCACTCAGGGGTAGAAATGTAACTGACTTGTCCAAGCTAAGAGTGCAGTTGCCCTAGGTTTCTGTTCTGCAGTTTGTATTCCTATTTACATCTTCCATTTCAACACTTTGTTCTGAGTATAGGTTAACCTTTAGCAAAGTTTATAGATGCAATGTCTGTCATTCAGGTAAAGTGTAAAAAAAGCCACCACCCTGTCTACATCCTTTATAGAATACACAAATAAAACAGTAATATCTTCTGCCTGTGGAAAGATATAACAGAGCTGGAGTAAGAGTTACCTGTGTTTCCCTATACCTTACTAAAAAAAGAGTCTCACTGTGATCTGATGAAAACTTAGACATGCAGGAGTAGCTTGGCTAAAGCTCTGTGTGTGAAAAAAAAAACACAAGCTGCAATAAGAAAAAAAAAAACAAAAAAAAAAATCAGAGATGGAAATGATGTGATACACAGACACAAAAATATTGTTTTCAGTGTGATTTCAACATAGAGCTTTTGGAGCTGCATGTCAGAGCTATGTGGAAAAGGACTAGAAAGTTTAAGAAAGAAAAATACAAAGAGCAGTGGCGTTTTCTTTTCTCATAGATTCTAGCCTTTTGTGTCCCCATGTTAAGTATTCAGAGAAAGCTTTTGTATATTCTTTAAATAACTTTAGACATATCACTCCACAAACTAATCTAAAATAACTCTACCATTACATCATACTGGCTAATCACTTAAAGGTAATCTGGAGATGGAGCTGTTGTTTTTTCCTTTCTCATAACATGTCTAACACTATAGAAATCAGAAAAGTACATTGGTCTTTGCCAATAAGTTAATGCCCCCTTTTGTCATGAAGACACTGAAAAGAAGACATCTGAAGGCCTAGGTTTTTTTCAGTGTAAGATACATAGTTTTATAGCAGATGTGTCAAGTATATTGAATTGTCTTATTGTGGTTGCATCATTATATTAGCATAAAAAGAAAAAAACACCACCAAAGATTAATGAGTATTTTCTTTCCCTGCTTTTTATACATCAACCTAGATAGAAACACATTTTCTGTGCAAAAAGAAGAAAATACATAGAAAGACTATTAAATGCTTAGCATACCAAAATATCTTCATTTAGATTCTGACACAAAGTCAGTTCAAAACCTGGGAGGTCTTTCATTGATTTTGTTAGAATTTGGATCAAAATTTACTTCTGAAATTTACTTCAGAAAAAGAACCTGAAGTCACAGCTATTGCATTCTTTTTCTAAGTTCTTGCATGACTGAACAAATCATGTCAAAAAAAAAAAAAAAATAAAAGATCATTAAACATCCTTAGAGATTAAAGAAGGCTTGAACTAACTCTGCATATGCAATAAACTGAACAATGTAGATGTATTTCTAAAATCTGTGAAATTAAACAATAAAATTATCTTTACCTTGGTGTTATATGGAGGTAGAATGAGCTCCCATTTGAAAACCTTTTCCTAAACAAATGTGCTATATAAACATCCAGTTACCATGAAAATAATCTTGTTAAAATCCTTTGCCTAAATAGTATTTGGTTTTTGTGAGGTGACTTTGTTATCAGAGACACAGACACACATTCTGACCTGACATTGTCAGGCTTGCCTTTCTGGCCTGTTTTGCTTGTCCCTTTTCCTTTCCAGATGTGCCAGTGATAAATCACTGTTGCTGATTTTGCTGAAGAAAAGCTGGCTTTATCACCATGTGTTCTTGCTTATGCTCACTCTGGTAAATTGTGCATTAGACTGCAATTACTCCCATCTACTACATTATCTATAGCATTTTGTCAACTGGGATGATAAACATGCTTTTATTTTTATATTTTCCTTACTTAAGCTTAACGTCTGGAGCCACTCTGTTTTTTTATGAGAGGGAATTGAAAGTAACTCAGATATTAATGTGAACATGTATTGGAGGGGAGAAATGTCAGTTTCTGAGCTGTATGTATCAGATGATATATGTCAATTGTGTGAATTTCCTTTGGGTAAAAGGAAGAGCCATATCAGTAGTGAAGTCCATGTAGAAAATTTGTTTTCTTAATGTTGCTGGGTTAACTCTATATATGTGAAAAAACATGGCAATGATTTTGTTCATTTCTGCTGAAAAGTTCTCGAAAACAAGCATCTGAGTTTTGAGGAGATGTACTGTAGCAATAAGGATTTTGAAGATAACTAATGTTTTTTTCTAATTTTCTTTCTTTTCATTTTTGTTTCTTTTAATAGATCTGTCACATGGCAAGGAATAGAACTTTCACTTTAACCCTCTTTTTCTGTATGATCTAATCCCTGATGTAATCACCCTACACTCCCAATATTAAGTGCCTGCTGGGAAATAATAAGAATTTTCAGGGAGAGATTTCATCTGGTGCATTTCTGAGCACAATATCAGAATGCATATGTAGTTCATCCTGCTCTAATGTTGAAATCAGAAACGCATGTGACTTACACAGTTCTATGTTCCTCTATCTTTAAAGAGATACTCAATGAAATTACCACCCCCTGATTATGATTCTATAGCAGGGTATGCACACAGTGATTCCAGGGACCAAGTAGGCATGTGTCGTGGTTTAACCCAGCAGGCAGCTAAACACCACACAGCTGTTTGTTTGCTCACCCCCAGTGGGATGAGAAAGAGAATTGGAAAATAAGATAAAACTTGTGGGTTTAATAGAACAGAAAAGGAAGGGAAAATTATAAGAGAATATACAAAGCAAATAATGCATAATGCAATTTCTCACCATCTACTGACCAATGCCCAGGCAGTCCCACAGTAGCAGGCCACTATGTCTCATCTAAGTCCCCCAGTTTTATTGTTCAGCATGACATCATATGGTATAAGGTACACCTTTAGTCAGTTGGGGTCAGCTGTCCTGGTTGTGTCCCCTCTAAGCAACTTGTTGCAACCCCAGCCTTTTCACTGTCAGGGCAGTATGAGAAGCTGAAAAGTCCCTGACTTCTTGTAAGCACTGCTCAGGGAGAGCTAAAACATCAGTGAGCTATCAGCGTTATTGTCATCTTAAATCCAAACCAGCATTGTACCAGGTATTAGGAATTAAATTAACTCTACCCTATCCAAAACCAGGACAAGCATGCATTCCCTCACTACTTTCCTGTGTCCTTTCATACTTTCTTTCCTTATGTTTAGCAAACATGTCCTTTATATTTAGCAAAGTGTCATTCACATTCATTTATCCATAAATAAGAAACCAGTCTCTTTTTGTCTTCTACTTTTGATCCCATCAAAGCCTCAGAAAAATAATAATATGTCACTAATGGAATTTTCTTGTTACCAGTTCAGATTGACTTCTTCAACAGCACTTAAGCATCTGAATGCACATCCATTAGCCACCTTGATTTTGTGTTAGAGTTGCGTTGTCCATTAATCCACAAAGTATTCTCCTCTGAACAAATGCTATTAAACAGAGTTGCAGGAAACATGCTTCAAGTACACTGTCCATAGTAACAGAGTCTGCACTCTTGACGCTTGTGTTCACAGTGGTATACTGTGGTATACTTTTATAAAAGTCAATTGTGCACTTGCCTGAGAGGAAAGCAAGAAGAAATTCTATCTAGAAAATGGCCACTGTGGCTAAAGTCTTTTAGATGCTTTCAGTAGATTAATTGAGGAAAAATTTTCATAAAACTATAGCCAGCAGTGGGTGACTAATTGTTATCACTTAGGAAAAAGAAGTCCATGAGGTGTTTACACAAAACAATATAAGTGAGTATTGTTACCATTATGTGATTAACGAATTTAAAGATTACACAATTCCTTTCTTAACACTGCAGGCAATATTTATAATCCAGCTAAAATATTTTATATATGTGTGTGTATATATATATAAAAAATATATATATAACAACCTAGGCCACTCATTCATATCTAGTCTCTGGCAGCAGGGGGGCTGCAGAGAAGTTCCAGTCAGCTCCAGCTAATCAACCATGGAGAGAGTTGCCCACAGCTCCATGGAGAGGTGAGCCCATGCTGGAGCAGGTTTGCTTCAGGACTTGTGACCCCATGGAGGATCCACACTGGAGTGGTCTGTTCCTGAAGGGCTGCACCTTTTTTTTTGTGAAAAACTGCAGCTTCTGGGTAGGACTCACGCTGGGGAGGTTCACTGAGGACTTGACTGCTGTGGAGGGACCCCACACTGAAGCAGGGGAAGAGTGTGAGGAGTCTTCCATTGAGGCAATCTACCACAATGACTTTTCTGTTTTCTCACATCATTCCTTCAACTTAATAAGGTTCATTATTGCATATGAATATAAATTATATATGTATGACTAAAGCCAAAAATATGATGAGTAGAGAAAGACAGCAATTCTGAATTTGCTTCTCAGTGCTGGATAAGTGGCAGATAGAAAAACACTGCTATTCATGTCAATACATTACCAATGAAAGGCTTGCAAAGATCACATCAGAGCACTAATTTGCCAAGAAGGCACTTCAGTCTCAAAAAAGACACCAAAGAGCCATAAAAGGATTAAAGTAATTTTGAATATAAGTAAGTTTATTACTGAAGTATCAATTATTGCATACATCAAAACAACTAAGGGTTACAGTACAAATGGTAACAACAAAGTCAAAGATAACTCTCATTTTGGTTCAATACCAATGTGAAAACACACTATAATGGAGTCTGTTAATCAGTTCCTGGCTTTTATTCTATGAAGCTGCTTTATCTCCCAGGCAATAGCTGCTGAGTGTCATGAACATTTGTGTGATGTCTGCTTCAAGATGGAGAAAAAAGGTATGCATAGAACTATGTGCCTCTGTAACATGACACATTGTTTGCAATTATAAGATTTTTAATGTAATACATCATTATGTAAACAGTATATATATGTGCATGTGTGTGTGCATTTGCATATATATTCAATATGTATGTGTCCTTGTACAATCTAATCTAAATTTTAATCTGAAAATCTGCAGAACAGGTTGGGAATACATTTTTCAGTGCAAGTCCTATGCACATAACCTATCCAGCTAATCTCAACAGAGATGCCTATGTGTATAACTGTACTCCAAGTGAGGCAAGACTTGGCTGCATGGCATTAAGTATGCACTTGTCATGTTATCTGTTTTACACTTAATAGGAGAAAGAATTTTTTTTTCTTAGTCTGAACAGAAAAAAATAATAATATTAAATTATATTGCCAGTATAGGTTATTCTGAGAAACCTTTTCATCTAAATCAACATAGTAAGTACTGTTTGTGTATTATAATAGCACATAAACTCACACAGGAAATTTTCTGTACCTGTACTGCCTTTCTTCCTTTTCATATTCAGATTAGAATCTGTAAATTGTGATTAGATTACATTGTATATAATGATAAACAATCAAAAGACAGGAATGAAGAATAACATTTGTTAACAAACGTACATTGTCAGTTTACTTGGTTTTCTTTCTCCCTCTTTCTATTGTTGTTGTGCATACATAGTCCTGAGACTTTACCAGACTTTAGAAGTCAAGTTCACTGATTTGCTGTTCTAAAACAGACTTATTTCCTTCAGTGATCATGCTGTATATTTCTGTGCCTGTTCCCCTGTGAATTCATATCCCTAAATGCTAAAATAATACCATATGTAATGACACCTGTGCTAGTGGCTTCCATATTTTAAAGGCTAAAGTGAGTTGGTACAAATTCCCATCTCGTTGATACAATTTGTGGAAGGTAGTTCTTTGTTGACTGGTATTTCTGCGTATTTATTCTTTTAATATACAATTACAAATATTATCTTATTCACTGGTGAGTATTCAAACTTATGACCTATTCTTTCTCACAGTTATAAGAGCACTTCCACTTCTTCACTTTTCTTTCCAGGATCTGTCTTGTCTTATCCACCATCATAACTATTCTCATAACTATGCATATGAGCATCTGTTTTGTTTGTATAATTGAATTAATGATCTATAGAATATATTGAGATATGAGAGAATAAATCTGTCAAAAAGAAATCCAAACGATTATGAAATACATCTCATGAACTGGTATCAAAGGTAAACAAACAAGGATAATATCCAATCCATCAGTATTTTTGCATTAAGTTAGTGTTAGGGCTAGAATTTAAATGTCAGACCTTTTTTAAGTTCACCAATCCTAATTTTGTCTACATTGCTTGAGAATCTGAGAAACTCACAAGAGAGCTGATATTTGATAAATCAGAGACAGTGCTTTACCTATGTGATAGTCATATTCTACTTAAGTATATAATCTATCATCTCAAATGCTTTGAGGGTCTATATGAAAGTTTCTATGTTTATGGAAGTTTTAGATCCTCATTTATTTACTCCAGATTCATGGTGTTTTCTCTAATTTTGAGTTCTGGGTTATCCTATTATAAAATATGAAGAGACTTTACCATCTTATGCTGTACAAGTATTTGAAAATATTTTAAGGTGAGGATTCAAAAGTTCTTCCCAAGTATCTAGCACTTAGGGAAAAAAAATAAAGATGGTTTGAGAATAATGCGTATGCTATTTTTCCTCTTTTAATGAGAAGATCTTCACAAAGTGGGAGAAAGTTCAGTTTTCGGGATTTTCCATGTTGCTCCACAAGCTGCAATTCTAATAATGAATAGTATTCACTAATCTTTTTATTATTTTAGAGCAACTGTGATGTCCAGAAACTGTCTGAAATCATTAATTTTCCATGAAAAAGAACTTAAAATGATAATAAGATATGATAAACATATGAAGCTGTAATTGAACATCTTGAAAATAGTTTAGAAAATACAAAACCTTGCTCCTGATGCTACACTCTCAACATTGCCTTTTTGGTTTTAAGATAAATATCTGTTTCTTGCAGTTCTATTATAGTATACTGTTTGCATTTATTTTGTACCACTGTAAGAAAGCAATAGAAACATTTATTAAAATAACTAACAAATATAAAGAAAAGATATCTTCTACTTCAACGTGATGGTGCTTCAACACAGCTATTTGGAACACAAAAGCCACTATTAATCTCTATATTGATATTATATTACTTTAAATTACTTTCAATACAAAGTTGGTATGCATTAAATATATTTTTAAATAAGAAGATCAATACAGAATCATTGAATCATATAATAGTTAGGGTTGGAAAGGACCTTAAGATCATCCAGTTCCAACTCCCCTGACATGTGCAGGGACACCTCACACTAAACAATGTCACCCAAGGCTCTTTCCAACCTGACCTTGTATGCCACCGGGGATGGAGCATTCACAACTTCCTTTGGCAACCCATTCCAGTGCCTCACCACCCTCACAGCAAAGAACTTCCTCCTTATATCCAATCTAAACTTCCTCTGTGTAAGATTTAACCCATTACCCCTTGTCCTACCACTGCAATCCCGAATGAAGAGTCTATCCCCATCATTTCTATAGCCCCCCTTCAGATACTGGAAGGCTGCGACGAGGTCTCCATGCAGCCTTCTCTTCTCCAGGCTGAACAGCCCCAGCTTTCTCAGACTATCTTCATATGGCCTATCTTAATTCATTATAACAAAATTCATTATAACAAAAATTCTTTATAACAAAAGTGAGCAGAGCAAGAAAGGTCTAAAACGTGGTGTTATTTAGTGGCAAAAAAAGCTGAGAACAGTGAATATTTATAAATTTTCCAGAGCTTTTTCCACTGATAAATAATTAACATATATAAATATGATAACATATATAAATATGATAATGATAAATATATAACATATTTCCTTTAAAATAAAACACAAATCCAAAACAAAACTGACAACAATTAAACCAAAACAATCTCCCTGCCCCTCCCCCGCAACCCCCATCCCACCCCCAACTAAAGAAAGCAGAATAATTTTGGCTGTGAACATTCCATATATGTTTGAAGTCTAAAGGCTGTTTCCCACTTTTGGGTAAGACTTTTCTAGAGTTCAGATATCTGACAAAATTCTCCCTGTCTTACCTGCTACTCATTAACACCTAAGTTTCCTGCCGGAGTGTAAAGTGCCTAATTACAGGATCTATATTAAAAGTCAAAATCAAAAAAAAAGTCATTCTAATCTTCTTTTGCAATTAATGGTGAGACATAGGAACCTTCAGAAGCTTTGCCAGTATAGAATCTAAATTACCTTCTGAACGTATTAAGTCCTCTCTATTGACTGCTAAGAAACCTTATATAAAATTGTCCTAAACTTACATGCTGTACATAAGCATACAAAGTTATGCAAGATTAATCTAGACCCACCTTGCCAGTGAAGTCACCACTCCAGTCCATTCTTTTTTTCCCAAATTACTGTGATTTTAGTCATATAAAAAATTATTCACTGAAATTTTCTAAATCTAATATATGGGGAGGATAAGGCCTCTCCTATGGACTGCTGTTGCACAGACTCTAATATGCCAGAGTAGCCATCTTTTTAGATGTTCTTTTGAAAAGTAAAAAAAAAAAAAAAAAAAAAGGTCAGAAACCAAACCACATGTATTCACAAATTTATAATTTCACAATAAGATCCTTTGCTCACAACTCACAGTTTATTTATGCTGCTAAGCACCAGATCTTGCATTATTAACTGTGTATTTTACTGGACTTTAAACCATCTGTAGTGGGGTTTAGAACTGTAAAGTTACATCACATGTAAGGTCCTTGTTCAGCAATCAACTTCACATACCTATACCCTCAAGTAGCTCCATCAAGGTAAATGGGATAATCATATGTTTTCATTGAAGCATCTTCTTGAGTGTGATCATGGTTAAGCATACTTACACTAAGCTCATCTGCTGTATCAAGGCCAGATACTCTACCATTTAAGGGATCAAGGTCACAATGATTCTATAGACTGTAATAGAAAAGCTAAAAATCCTGTCTATCCTATATTTGCTTAATGAAAACAAGCAAAGGGAAGAGAATGGTGATGTGCATCAAAACTGCAGCAAGTCTTTCTTCTTTGGAAGGAGCTAAAAAAGGCTTCAGAAAGGTCTTCTACTTCCTTCTGATGGAAGCTAAAATGTCTAATTTAAAAATAATCTTCTGAGCAGCCTCTGATTTTTAGGATGGGCTGAACAATTTACATATGTAGCATAATCAGAAATGTGAACCTTCTTGTTACTCATCGTCTTGATTATGGGAATGTTACAGTGGTATGTGCGCAAACACCTTTTACCAAGATCCTCTAAGCCTTCATTTTATGTGACCTCTGAGAAAGCAGCTTAATTGATTCTTCCTCCTTGACATTGTTTTCAAGCACGCATTTCTCTGGGAAAAGAATTCTGACTTCACCAGAAAAAGTAATTGTTGAGTAGACAATGAAGAGAAAAAGACAAAGTCTAATTCAGCTGGGGAAAAATAACATTTTGTCTGAGGTTATACTTCTAAAGACATTGGATGTATCAAGGTTCTTAGTGAATGGTAAGCTCAAAACAAAACAAAACCCAAACAAAAACAAAACAATAAACAAAACAAACAAAAATAGTACAGAAACATAAACTTGGTCCATAGTGACACATTTCAGAAATCAGTGGCTGTTCTACAAATCATGTGTTTGGACTGAAAGGTTTAATATAACGGATTAGATTTTTATTTTTTAAGCCAGTAGGTTGGGTTTTTTTTTCAAATGGCAAAAGGATGAACTGCTTCCCTGAACCTTGCCAATTCCATTAACATTCATGGTGCTCTTTTAACCTTGTTGGACTCAGGCACATAAACTGAGATGGGAAGCCATATATGGAACCACAATTTAAATGAGTTAAACACTCTTTTGAAAAGTTGGAGATATGAAAACCTCAGCTCCATTAAAAATACAGAAATATAATTTTAAAAATATTGCCACTCTATAACTATGCATGTAATTCTGCAGGTTGTAAGTTGGTATAAAAAAGTTAAAGTTTCTATGTTTTCAGGGAATTAGTTTTAGTTTAAACTATAATGTGATTGCATCAACTCAAAGCTTCATTTAAAAAAACAAAATAAAAAATGTGTTTACCTTGATGAAAATTGCCTTGACTTCAAATTGGAGAAAATTTTTTACAGCTTACATATCGTATAAGGATTTGAACTAGTTCAATAAGGCCAACAGCTGAAAGCAACAGTGTTTGCACATCAAATATTTACCGTTTTAAAAACAAATTACACTCTAAAACCATAAAATAAAACTATAAGTGCATACCACATGGCCTACTTGGTTCACTTAATGGAATACAGACTGTACATTAAAGGCTTTATAATAAAAAATCATAAGCAAAAAACAAATGCCCTTATTTAAAATTTTTTTTTCAACCTGAATTTTTGTTGTAAAAACAAGTAAAGTTCATTCCTCCTTATAGATTTGATCTGCTGAAAGAACAGGAAATTATTCCAATCTAATCTTATAAACAATAATACAGAAAGTTATACCTGTTTAGTGGTTTATAAGAAAGATTTTTAAAAATAAGGAGCTGGCCTTCATACTCTGTATAGGCATGAGATTTTTCTGGTACTTAGCCAGGAATATAAAAATGATTATTCATAATAAATAACAGTCTTCTTTTATATACTTTGCCTTTCACTTTTACTAGATAGTCCTATTTGTACATGAAGAAACTAATAAATGTCAGGTCGCTATCATTTTGGTCTCTGTGAAAATGTGTATAAATAAATAGTTCCCTCCTCTGGAGTTTGTATTATAAACGTAGACAGGGTAAATTTGCACTTCCATGCAGAATGATTTGTACTGTTTAGTAAGAAAACATCAACACAAGACAGAAGTCTCACTGTGCATGTTCTTCTCCTCAGAGAATGCAATGATATTGATACCAATATAGCTGCAACCTTTGCATGGAAGCCAGCATGAAATTTAAATATGAGAACACAGAAAGCAAATATAACACAGTCCAGATCCTCAGGTGGTATAAACTGTAATTTTTTTTTTGCTGAAGTAACTGAAGTATGACATTTTTCATCAATTGGAGGTCTGTTCACAGTGTTTTGCAGCTTCTTGAACAGTGGAAAGAGCTCTAATTGAATGTTTCTTTACCTTTGTTCATATCACCAGTATACAAAGCAAAAAAACCACTGAAGTGTCAAATACATTCCCCTTTCCTTTCATCAAGAATAGCAGATTGCAGTAGATGCATAGAAGTAGTTTGGTAGGTGCTTTATGAGGTGGCCAAACCTAATGGTAAAGATTAAGGAAACCTTAGACTTTGTTCATCAGCGGTTTTTTTAGTATGTGCTTATCCTGAAATCAACAGAATACTCCTGTGATTAAAGGTGGGGAATACTGTTAGATATTCTGCTAAAATGGATCTCATATAAGGATTCCAAAGCTGCTGCTAAAAGTTTAGAAGCAACCTGGCTTCACTCATGCAGTATTAACCAGTTAGTTAAACTTCCATGATATGCCAGAGTACTGCTGTTTGTTTTGTGTATATGTTGCCCACAGGAAGGAAGTTGAAGGAGAAAGAATACACTCCGATTTGTAACTGAGAAAAAGACTCTTAATGAGTTTGCAGACCAAATGGTGTTTCCTTATTAGCGTTTAATTCAATGCATTCACTGTAGTTTCTATATTCCTTCACTATTAATAAGCAGTGTAATGTAGAAAATATGTATTCAGCATATAGAATTTTATCAATTATTGTTAATTATTCCTAAATATTCTGAGACACATGGTATGAATCTTCTTTAGGTATTCTTCCTTTTCTATGTCTAAAGACAGAATAATTTGTAACAGTATGGTTTGAAGAAACATGTTTGCAAAGCCAACAGATATTTTCAAGGCAGATCACAAAGCCAGTCTTTAGTTACCTGTTTTTGTCCAGGGTCGTTGATCAACATGTTACCAGTTAGTATTCATGGATGTCTTTTACCAAAATTTATCAGTCTCATGTTTTTTGTAGCATTGCAGCAGCAATTAAATGATGCTGGGGTTATTGTATGTGTAGATACAGGTGTAGATGCAGATATAGATGTAAACATATTCATATCAATATTTCTTCAAGTCTTGTTACTCCAGAAATTTGACTAGTTTTCTAGATGGGTAGGAGATGCAGGAAAAAATCAATAAGTGATTTGAAAAGAAATGCTTGTACATGTATTACATAAAGTTATTTACTAGTATGTTGATATGGCCTCTGTGCAGGGTTGACCAATTCTTGCATCTGCAAAGGAAAAATTTCACCGTACAGCTCTGAAATATTTGGCTTATTGAAACATGGTACCCATCGTCACCCCACAGAAGCAAATACGTATCAACCATGCAGAGACAGAAGTTGCCAGGTTTTGAAAATGGGCTTTTCTGAAGTTATTTTAATAACCATGTGAATAAACACCATAGGGAAGAAAATATACATTTAGCCCAGTGCTAGCAATCATCATGCAGTAGTAGTCCAAAGATCTGGTTACAGACTGTCTTGTCTCTGGACTTGTCCCTAAAAACAAGCTAGAACAACCAAACTTCTCAGCAACTGAAATAGCTGGGTACACGTCCCTTGTCAGTGCATGGATGTCCCATAGTTTTCACCTGCCCACTGCCATATCTCAGAGGCTGTGACTTTTGCCAATATAGAAACATCTTGTTTAATTTATTCCATTTAATTTTTCTTTGATGTTGTTCTTTCAGAGATTCACAAAGGCCAAGAGTCCACAGGGCACAATCTGTGCAGGTATGAGTGACAGCTGCAGAATCAATCTACAAGAATAATTTTCTTTCCCAGAATTGGCTTTCTTCTTGTGTTACCATGACATTCAGGATCACTTGAGTGAAAATTGTTTCCCACTTAAATCAAGATGTCCTTCATGCGAGATCTTACTTCACATTTCACTACAGCCAGTACTTGCTGACTTTAAGATTTGCAGCAAAGCCCATCTGTGTTGAAGCTTTCCCTTTAAAAAAGAAAAGAAAAAGTAATCTGTTACCAGGACTATATAAAATTACCTATGAGTAAAGCTGGGACCTATGGACCTGTTATTTCAATGCAGTAGATACAAAATGAGAAGGGAGTATGACTTACAGACTTCTTTAAACCACTTTCATTCTTCTTCTTCTTTTTTTTTTTTTTTTAATTGTTTTATATCCTTTCTTATATGCATGGAGCATGGAACAGGCTCCATGAACAAATCTGAATTATCAAACACCATAATTTTAGAACAGCTTTAATGTCTGCCTCAAATTGTCTTTATCTTTTGGTCTTTTGCCCCCTTTTAACCAAGAGGTTTTATTCTTCTTTAATACTATAAATAAAAATCCTTCAGATTTGGAATTTTGAGTTAATATAACTTGACTCAGTTGACCATCATCCTACCTCATCAGAAAATTCAGTCCTATAGCAAATATGGCTGATAATCTTTTTCTGAGGAGCAAAACTCTAGGCTACGATTTCATAGTCAAAGATAACAGAAAGTGTACTTTTCAGTTTTGTGGGAGAAGATTTCACCCATTGTGGTTTGTGTTACTGAATTCAGATGATCAAGTTAAAATCCGTAAAAGTAGTACTTGGAGAATAAAACTCCTAACTAGCTAAAACTAAAAGTCAGTAGGTGAATATTTGGCTCACCTAGGTGGATATATAGAGCTGTAGTTCAAGGATTCATCCATCTGTCTAAAAAGGGTTCCTATCTCCTTCTTTCACTCTTGTTTCTTCTCTCCATTGACTCCTCAGTTTCTTACTATACATCTAATTGAGAATTAAACTTCAACCAGTGAAAAATCACTAGCACATGGATCGACATTCCACTCTTTGAACACAGAGGTAAGACTTCTGTTGATTTTAGTCAGAGGAAGATCCAGCTTTAAGAGTTGTGCAGTTCCCACTTCAAAGTTTCACAAAGCCTTACCTGGCTATTCCAGGTTTCATAACCTGGATGTTTTCTCTAATTAAGATATTATTTTATTGCTATGTCATGATACTAATTTAAATTCCTCCAAGTCTTTAGCTGTGTAAGGTTTTCTGTGTGTCCACTGTGGATGGTAATGATGTCTTGTAAACATAGAACAGAAAAATAACTGAATAACTAGGAGTCAAGGGAATATCTTCAGCAGTTGAAATTATTGTGGCTCTGCTGAAAATCAAAGGATGCATCCTTTTATACCATGTGAGAATATATTTCCTTTGTAATAATTTTCTAGATTCATTATGAAGTCTGTGTCATCTGTGGTCTGACATTTATGCATCCCATATTTTAAATAAAGTGGACAGTATTTATTTCACTGAAATCTTATGAATATATATAATACATTATACATATTATACATTTTTTATACATTGTTCCAATGTAAAAACATTTTAAAACCAAAAGAAAGAAATCATTCTTCACTATAAGGAAGTAAACAGATTTAGATGTTGCCACCTATTTCAGCAGCAGACAGTTCCAGAGTCAGAAAATGTAAAGTAGTTGATGTTGATGTAGCTTAGAAAAATAGCATTAAGAAACAAAACAGAACAACAACAGCAAAAAAATAAAAATATGGAAAATACATCTAATTGCTTATGCACTTACAAGTGTTTCTTCACTCTTTCCCCTATTGAAAAAGAATTTTAATGTCTTGTGCAAGTTCAGGTTATTTTTTTCTTTGGGAACTATGGTAGAGATTGCCTTACTATTTAAATGAAAATAATAACTCACAAAAGATACCTTAAATTAACATTTCATAGCAAAGCAGCCTAGTCTGTGGAGGAGTTGAAGTAGCGCTACTAGCTGTGTAAGTGCTCTGCCACCACTCCTATACTTACTTGTGGTGCTGACTTGTGTGATGGTTTAAAGTTGGGGGTTTGTGTTTTTTTTTGTCTGTTTTGTTTATTTGCTTGCTTTAAATCTGCACTGATAGAACCATAAAATCACAGAGTGATAGAATGGTTTGGCATGGAAGGAACCTTAAGATCATCCAGTTCCAACCTCCCTCCCATGGTCAGGGACAACTTCCACTAGACCAGTTTGCTGAAAGCCCCATCCAATCTGACCTTCAACACTTTCAGGGATGGGGCAGCCACAGCTTTTCTGGGCAATCTGTTCCAGTGCCTCACCACTCTCACAGTGAAGAACTTCTACCTAATATCTAATCTAAATCAATGTTTTTTCACTTCAAAGCCATTCCCCCTTGTCCTGTCACAACATGCCCTAGTAAAAAGTTTTTCTCAAGATTTCTGGTAGGCCTCCTTTAGGTATTTAGGAAGGTTGCTGTAAGGTCTTCCTGGAACCTTCTCTTCTCCAGGCTGAAGAAATCCATCTCTCTCAGCCTGTCTTCATAGGAGAAGTGCTTCAGCCCTCTGGTCATCTTTGTGGCCTTCCGCTGGACTCAGTCCAACAGGTCCACGTCTTTCTTATGATGAAGGCCCCCGAGCTGAATTCAGTACTCCAAGTGAGGTCTCACAAGAGTGAGGTAGAAGGGGAGAATCACCTCCCTCAGCCTGCTGATCACACTCCTTTTGATGCAGCTGAACAGACGGTTGGCTTTCTGGGCTGCAATACACACTGCCAGCTCATTTGAGGTTCTTGCCTAGTGACACCCCAAAGTCCTTCTCTTCAGGGCTACTCTAAATCCACTCTCAGACCATGCTGCTTTATGCTTTGGATTGCCTTAACTCACATGCAGGACCTTATATTTGACCTTGTTGAACTTCATGAGGTTCTCACAGGCCCACCTCTCAAGCCTTTCAAGATCATTCTTGATGGCATCCTTCCTATGTAGACAGCAGCTTGGTGTCATTGGAAAACTTCCTAAGAGTGCATTCAATTTATCTTATTGCTAGTCTGTCAGCTCTTTAGTTTTTATGATTTGTTTAGTTATTCTCAATTTCCTCCCTTCATTAACTTTCTCAGTGATGCAAAGTATTCTGCATTTTTTACAGTTCCCATAACTAAAATCACACATACTTCTCTATAATGATTATTTTTATAAGCACTATAGATGTACTATAAGTACTCTACTATAAGAACTATAAGTACTACACTTTCTGCATATCCATGTAGCAGCAAGATGGCATAGCAAAAGTAGCTGCACCTCCCTTACTATCTTGTGGCACATGACTTCAGATCACTTCAGGAAGAAACACTGATGTTTATTAAAATCTGATGTTTATTCATTTGGTATTTATTACGTAGACTCTGTGGGATCTAAGAAAGAGGATTTAACCTGTTCAGAAGAGCCATGGACATGTTATTAATAATGCTTGTGTGTGAACAACCTGTCACAGTTTAAGCCCAGCCGGTGACTCAGAAACAAGCTCACTCCTCCTCTCTTTCTCCCCATCTCACTGCGAGATGGGAGGAGAATTGAAAGAATGTAACTCCCACAAGTTGAGATAAGAACAGTCCAGTAACTAAGGTATAACACAAATCACTACTGCTACCACCAATAATAATAATGATAAGGGAAATAACAAGGGAAGAGAATACAACCACTCGCCACCTGCTGACCGATACCCAGCCCTATCTGAGCAGTAATCTTGGCCTTCTGGGTAATTGCCATCAGTTTATACAGTGGGCATGATGTGCTGTGGTATGGAATACCCCTTTGGCTAGTTTGGGTCAGGTGTCCTGTCTCTGCTTCCTCCCGGCTTCTTGTGCCCATCCTCACTGGCAGAGAAGAAGTGACTGAAAAGTCCTTCGTCAGGATAAGCATTACTTAGCAACAACTAAAACATCGATGTGTTATCAGCATTGCTCTCAGATTAAAGATAAAACACAACACTGCACCAGCTACTGGGAAGGATTAAAATAACTGATTACAGCTGAACACAGGACAAACCTGACAAAGCAGTCTCAGGTTTGTTTGAACAGGCCTAGCTGTTCAAAGAAAGCCTATGAATATTCTTCTGTAGCACAGACATACCTCTATTTTTGTACAGAATATATTTGCTATACAAGCTATAATTAAATGTGAGCTACAATTTCCCTTTAGCTTTCTATTTCAGATCTTCACAGTTTTCTGAAAGCTTTGTATTTCACACTAACATTTGTTAGGTATGGTGTAACCTTGCATCTAAACCATTTTTGGAAAGCATGAGTCAAGTTCCTGTTATTATTTCTCCATTTTATTAAGGATAGACTAAGGGCTATGTTAGAACTAATGCTCTTAGAAGAAAATGCATAGATTTCTACAAAAACAGTGTGGGAAAGAAGCATAGAATGTTACCCGCAATGGCACCTGCTTAAGAAGCAGTACCTTGACCAGAAAAGAAAAACAAAAACTACCAGGCAAACTCACCTTTATAAAAGTCACATAGACCTCAGTACACTTTATATTAAATTCTTCAATACATCAGAAATACTTTTTCCAATATATTTCAACTAAAGTTAAAATTTAAATACCCTCTTGAGAGAGGACATATTCTGAAAGTTCATTGCTTATCTATCTGCACACTATAGTATTCAAATAAAAACATATTAATAGCAAAAGCTGAATTAACTTTTCTCCAGACTACTTTCATTACAAAAAAAATGAAAAAGGCTCTTACAATCATAGAACAGTCCCGGTTGGAAGGGATCTAGAAAGATTGATCATACAGTCTAAACTCCCTTGAAAAGGGAGCAAAGTGTATTATATGCTCAAAATATCTTGCACCACATACGAAAAGAAGTGCTCTTTGAAATATTTAAATGGCCTTCAACCAAAGGAGACTATAAGAAGGATTCACTGAAAGAGAATACCCCATAATCCAGTTGAGAATTTCCTTCTTTTTCATAACTTACAGTGCAATTGGGCTCAGCCATCTACTGAGGTCCTTCTAAAGATGCTTAGCTTGGATGGACAATTTATGTGCATTACTCTAACATTTACAAACATGAATATATTCATGTTTCAATTCAGCGGCTTACACAGTAGATTTTTCACCATTTGGGAGGCCCTATACAATCACAGGCAGCCACCTGGGACTTGTAGATATGATTCAAGTATATAAGGAAATCCATGCCCTCCTGAAACAGAAAGTGGGGGCCAGATGGATGGAGTCTTTGAAACATGAAAATATTTTTTTGACACACTTGTGTTTTCTTCCTTTTTACCCAAACAGAAAAAAAAACAAAAACAAATAAAAAAGAAACCACAGCACAAAAAAAAATTGAGAAAATCTGTGAAACTAATAATATATAAAGTCATTCTTGTGGTCCATGGGAGATATGTAATCCAGCTTCCACAAGTAAACCTCAAAGTTAGTACTTTGGCCTTATATATGTGTACTACATTAGCTTACAATGTTATATTTGCTATTTTATATAAAAAATATTCTTCCTGACTTTCTGGGTGCTCACTATCAAATAAACATTAATTAGTTAAAAGCTGGAATCCAAATATTTTGCATTATTTTCTGTTATTGCAACAGTTCAGAGCTGTAATTGTTTGGAAAAAGGCATTGACTGTTTTAACTGAAATGCAACGAAGTAGTTTCATCTTAATTTCCTTCAAATAAGTCCAAATGACAACTGGACATATATTAACAATATCTTGAGCATATTACTATGCCTTTCACCTGACTTTTCTCATTATTGTTGTTAGGGTTAATTCTTACCTAAACTGAGTGGTTTTAAAGTTGACAAGACTACTTTGAAAAAATTAAAGTGCCATAAACCCAACTATTCCAATACTATAAAACGTAAAGAGAAAAACAATGTTATAAAAGTGAAATAACTGTACTAAAAGCCCCTAAGGCTTACAAACTACTACCAAATAGCCGAGCGTGCTTTAAAAAAAAAATCATGTAAAGGAATAGAATAATAAAATGGACACATAACTCCTTAATCTTATGTCCTAACTTTTATTTATTTGTACTTACAGAAATTCATAATGGTAGTAATACTTGCTTTTATATCTTTATGTAAATGATTTTTGAACTAGCAAAGGGAATAAGTACATGTGCTGGTTCTTTTAGCCTAATTTTCACAAATTTGAATTTACATATAATGGAATGACACATTGTAAATTTCATCCAGTTATTTGTTGGCCTAACACCATTAAAACCTAGACCATTCTGACAGTTTAGACAGCTTGGAATCTGCCTTGCTATCTAAACATTATTATTGATGAAACACTGTGTACACAAGCAATTTTGCTTTTATCTCCCTTATGATTTTCTCAGTCCTATCAGCAGATATTAGGCATAAGCATCTTTAGACTGCTTTTAATCTCTTACTTACTTCAATGAAACATTTTTCACTACAGCAATAAAGAATTGGGAAACTTTCAGACATCTTCATTGCCTCATTTAAAAAAAAAAAACAACAACATACAAATTCCAGGGCATGTTATCATCCTGCCACTTAAAGAACTTCTGCTATGTTGCAGTAATGTCTTTCACAGTCAGACCTTGAAACGGTCATTCACGCTTTTGTTATTTTAAGATTAGATTACTGCAATTCCCTGTTGGCTGCTTGCCCAATAGGATGCTGCATAAACTCCAGCTGGTTCAGAAAACAGTTGCCAGGTTTTTCTTGTAAAAGGGACAATATAAGCATATTTCATCCTTTTAGAAATTGTTGCCCAGATCGGCGGTTAAACAACATATTGATTATCAAATAGTCCTTCCCATTTTGCAGCAGAAACATGCCTTTGTTCTAATACACTTTATCAATATTTTATTTTAAGCCCATGTCTATGAAACAAGATCCAATAAGGAAAATATTCAGTTTGTCCCAAGGTCATCTTGTAAATTTTAGTGAGATATTATGCAGTATTAGTTGCGCTGTTTTTTTCTGCTTAATGTAAATGATTCCAAGTTTCAGTATAGATTTTTCTATAGAGCTACTCATTTGAGTCAATGGAATGTCACAGGTTTTTACCAGCTGAGAATCTGGTCCTTGATTTCAATATCCTTTTTAATTGTCTTTTATGTTTGAGCGAACTAATTACAAAGTCAGAGGGCTTTGCTATTTTCTCTCAAGTTTATGTTCTAAAGCACTTTGGACTAGGACTCTGCATCTGAATGGTTTCTGTTTGAGTTCATCACAGAACAAATCCTCACAGATAAAAATGAACTCAAAAGGGGAAAAAAATGTTGACTTTTTCTCTTGTAGATTATACTGCTTGACAAAGCTTTACAATTCAGCTTTTACAAATTGAACAAAACCTCATTTCAGATGTAAAGGACATCTGGAAAAAATAAATATGCTACTGAAATTACATTAAAACATACAAAAAATAAGATAGTATTGTTTAAGTGTCTTAGTATGTAAGAAACAAATTACTTCAAACAAACATAAATTCTATATTTTATATGGGTGAAACATGATTACATTATTTGCCAATCAATAAAAAATAATCTATTAATGTCTTAAACTGACTTTCTTTCAGTAGTCCTGCATAGTGAAGAATTAATTTCTGAGTTTGGGTTTTTTTTTTCTTTCTCTTTTATGAGGAGGAGAGGATTAGCAGCAATTGTAAGGGAGAAGCTAGTGTCCACTGGAAACTCTTAGTTTCAGCAGATGTTGCACAGACAAAAGACATTGCCAACTGGAGCAGTGGTTTATGAGATTCTGCACTTTGAAGCCTGCAGGTCTTTTCAGAGATTATTTTTCAAAAGCGTTGAACATCCTAGAAGAGGTGACTGGTGTGATTTCCAGAAAACTCTAAAGATGTTAAACACAGCTTACAGAAAGGAACTGAAAAGCTCACCTCTGCCCCTGAAACCACTCATCCCAGGAAATGATACTTCACTCTGAGACAAATTATTTGGAATAGCTTGTGTTCACATGTCTCTAGCATGGGGCTTCTGAGGGCAGACAGGGTCTCTTCACAGCCTTGCCAATTGGAGGTTTCCTCTGGATCCTGCATACAGATCCTATGGCTTCATTGCTGTTATTTTTTTAAACTTATCAGTCCCTACAATTTTAGCTGTAATGACAGCAAGAACTGCATGGTCCCCAAAAGAATGTTAAGTATGGGACTGAGATCACTGAAGATATGTGCTTTGCAGTGGGTGTGGAGTTGTGCAAGGGTGGTTGAAAACACAAAGCACGATGTCTTAGCTAGACAGCTGAGTAATAGCTATGGATGTGTGCATGTACTGATTTCTTCTAAGAGTACATTAAACATGTCATGCATCACATTAGACCCCATTGTGGATCTATGTTTATCATCCCAGTTGTTAAAATATTTTAGCTTCTGAGATATCAAGACCATGCAGTATAGGTTTTGGTTTCTCTCTGTTTCTCTTCTAAAAATTAGGTTATGAATTTATTTCTGTTTGCTCCTTTTGGCACCTTAAACAGAAGTAGCTGCCTAGTCTGTAATTCTGATCTTGATATTGCTTTAAGCTTCTATGATTCCCTAAACCTGTCCTGTTCTTTATGATGGTCTGTTTTGGTTGGAGTGGTCAGAGCCTTTGCTAGTGAAGACAGAGACAAAGAAGTCATTCAGAACCTCATCCTTCTCCAGATCCTGGGTAGCCAGTTCTCCTGATAGCTTCCAGAGAGGGCTTATGTGTCACTAGTCTGTCTTTTATTTGCTGTGTACCTATAGAATCCCTTCCTGTTATCTTTCCCATCCCTAGCCAAGTTTAATTCTAGCTGGGCCTTAGCTTTCCTAGTCTGGTCCCTAGCTTCCCAGACAACATCCCTGTATTCTTCCCAGGCCGCCTGATCTTGCTTCCACCTTTTATAACCCTCTTTTTTCCCTCTAAGTTTCCTCAGCAGCTCCTTATCCACCCATGGAGGTCTCCTGGCCCTCCTGAAGCACAGCTGAGGGCCAGCTATCCTGAGGGAAACTTTGGAGGGAGCCAGCTACTAGATGGTTTGATTAGTCTTTCACCCCTAGACCCGGGTCAGATAACTGACTTGCACATCAGGACTGCTAAGAACCTCCACCAGAGTTTCTTCTGGCTTCACCCTCCCCAGGCATGGTTCACCATCTTTTGAGTCCTAGAACAGAGGCTCATGCTCCACCTCCCCAGCCGGTGGCATGGGTGAGATGGGCCTGTGGTACAGCTGGGGCTTCTCCCTCACCATGCCTCGGGATTCCACCTCAGCTGTCACACACTGGCCCTCACCTTCATGGCACCGTAGGCTTTCGGGATGGCCCCTGACTCCTGCACATGGTAGACTCCTTGGTCCATGTTACAAGATGGGTCAGGTGGGCAGCTGACATTGCCACAGACCCTGAGAGCCCAGCCACAGCTGCACAAGGCCCAGTGGCACCGCAATGAATTTGAAGCAGAGAAACGAGGAGGCCTTTCACTATTTCCTGCATACTGGCAATAGAGAATCTCTTATGATATCCCTGCTGACAGGAAAGAATTATTTTCTTTTTGCTTTTCTTTTCCTAAGGAAAAGTGCAAGGAGAGAGAGATATGATGCACTACTTTCTGTACATTTTTCTTACCAATTTAAACAAAAAAGTGTTTTACTGCTGATGAAAATGAAAACTAAAATTTATATTAAAGGCTAGTAAGTGTTACTTAATTAGGCAGAGGAAAATATTTAATTGAACACATAAATTGAGAGCAAAACATAGTATGGAAATGTTTTGCTTCCTAGAAACAGGAAAAGTGGTAAATGCACAGTGCACTTTTAAAAATACTCTCTGTGTGCATGACTGTATGCTAGGCATTCTATGCAGAGCGTGATATAAATGCATACTATTTTTTTCTAGCATTCTGTAATGGTGTGTATGTATTTTATATGCATATATTAGAATTATAATATTTAATCAGATAGTAGTGATAAGGCTGTTTAAGGGTAACATAGAATCATAGAATAGTTAGGGTTGGAAAGGACCTTAAGATCATCTAGTTCCTACCCCCCTGCATCCAAAATATGAATAAATATGCAGTGCATATATGAAGTACAACAGTTCTCTTCTGAAAGTGCTGTAGCTGTTGCTTAATTAGATGACTACCTGCAAAACTGAAATTAAATGTTATCTTAAAACTTCTTTTTGTAAACTGAAATATATTTTCAGTTAATTTATTTTCAGTTGTCCTTCAATAAATTAGGATATTAGAGTAGTGAAGTAGGAAACAGTAAATGAGACATTGGATCAGTCTTGTTGCATTTTCAAAGCATTTTCCATATATTCTGAGTTACTTTTGGGTCTTCCTAAATTTTCTCCAATTCAGGTTCTTTATAAAGTTGAATCAGGAACAAGTAAGACTTCAGGCCTTGTGGAGGAAATCAGACTAGATGATCATAGTGATCTTTTTAGCCTTAAAATGTCTTCATTTTCTGAAATACCAGAAAAAAAAAAAAAACAAAACACCACACCATAACTAAAGCTGGACAGAAGATAGCTATCTATGTCTGAGCTGGTCCTTTTATAGACAACAGGGAAAAAAAAGGTGTGTTTCAGGAGAATTCAGCTTACCTTGCTTAAAAATACCTAATTCTCTGCGTTGACTGTAAAGAACTGTAGGGCCACTAAATCAAGCATCCCTGTTGCAGAGATTCACGTTTACATTTGATCACTTTTATTCCTGTAAAATAATGAAGAAGGATTAGCAATATCAGAATTTCTGGAATGCTCTTTCTCTCTAATCTGATTAACAGTTTTCAGAGAAACACGCACACGGGCATACACAGAAGTCTGTATCACAGACCTTTACTTACCACTCTCTCAGATATTAATCCAGCTGTCTGAAATGGAGGAATTCATGTTTAAGAAGGTAATAATTATTTAGCCTGACTTGAGAACTAAAGATTTATTATCTCAACATATAAATAAAACCAAAATCTATAACTGCACCTACACTTGGGTTCATTGTTTTCAAGGAAAATATTTCGTAGAAAATATTGACACTATATGTTTGCCACTGTCTCATTTTCAGTAACAAATAATGTACTTGAAGTTTGGCTGGTTTTGTTGTCTTGCTTCTTTTTCCTCAGGGCCATCCTCAAAAGAATACTTTTTACTTGTATCTTCATTTGCCTCCATGCTTCATACAAGTTTAATGGAACTGCCTTCGTCTTGCAATACTATGGTTGATTAGGGTAGTCAGAGAAAATTTATTTTCCATACCTTTTGTCATTGAACTGGTCAGTTTCAGAGAGCTTGGCAAAATAGACTGAAATTATATATACACTAAGCTGATGCAAGACTAATTTTTATTTGCACAATACACGATACCCACTATTTTGCCACATGGCACATAAATGCTTGATGTTGTTCCATTTTTTTCTACTGTCTCATTTTATAGAAATTATAATATTGATTTTTACCATCTGATAAATCATTCAGGAAAAAACTATAGAAACAAATATTATCAGTTCATAACAATCTTGTTTCCTAAAACAATTGTTACCCTCAGTCTTATAGTATTTATTTCACTCTATAGTTATCATTGATCAGAATGACATGGCGATACTCATTAGGTAACTGTTAAATTATAGTCAGCCTTCTTAAAAATGCTGCTGGATCAACATCAGAACTATTAGTCAAATGGAAAAGGAGATATTACTAATTTTCTATAAGAGAAACTATAAAGTCTGTTTCTTGTATCATCAAAAAAACACTTATTGTTTTTTTCTTTAAATATCATTGTATCACAGGAAGTGAAGAGAAACAAAAAGCCCAAGAACTTCCAAAACATAAATGGAAGCAAAATGCAATACCACAAATTCCTAGAACTTTTAAATATATACTTCATGCATGCTTATTGAATGGAAGTGAATAATATTGTCTTGTCATATATCAGATGTGTATCTTTGAAATGCAATGAATAACATAGACATTCATTTCACAGGTAAGAATAAAAATGTTCAAGTTGAAGCAAATCTAAGCCATCAGTATGTATTTCAGGTGTCTGATTTTGTAAAAAGATACAGATACAGCATTATAACAACACATCATATCATAAAAATAACTGCAACTATTCCCAGCTCCTGTGAAGCAGCAGTGAGCATTTGAAGACAACCAACCATCATCACCAGCTTGGGTTCCGGTCAGGTCTACTCAAACGTGTGTCACATATATCCATCTCTACCTCTATGTCTACCTCTGACTCTATATGGAAAGCAAGCAGGAAAGCGGTCATTTTTTGATTAATGAAATTTCACTCATCTAGTCCAAATATAAAATTAAAATAAATAAAAAAGAAAAAACAACACTTTTTTTTTCAATATATTAGAAAAAAGAAAAAAAAGCAAGAGAAAGAAATAAAAATCAGAATGCAGCTTTAAGACCAGAGTTTTCATTGCCAGTCTGGAATTTTGACAACTTCATTATCTTGTGTACAATGAAATTCTCATGGGACAGTCACAGAGGATAAATCTTCAACACACACATAACTGAATGTCAATTGAGGACTTTTTTTTTTTTTGCATTTTTTTCTTTTTCCCATTAATAACTCAGGGAAGAAAAAGTTTTCTTGCTTGAGGGAATGAGGTATTTATATTTGGAAAGGAACTTCATTGTTCTGGAGTATTTTTTCCCAAAGAGTTAGTGAATTAAAAAAAAAAACAGAAATTATTCTCTTCCGGATTATTTACTAGTTTCCATTTCTAAAATAATATATAGAACTAAAACTGAAATTATACCAGGTGCTTTTCACCCTGTGCTAGGACACTTAATCCCTTATTTGCCTTTAATTGCTCTCTGAAACCTATTATTTTCCACATTCTAAACTAGGTCTTTTCTGCCCAAAGTAGCTAATTAAAGAGAATCTAGGTACTGCATACGCACAGAAGACTATTGAATAGTACATGAAGATTGACTAAAGTCAATTTCTTTACATTTTTATCTTTTATTCATTAGGAATATTCAGAAAAACAGGGTTTGTTAAAGCAAAACTAAAATGTCACCTTATTTATAGTCATTCATAGGAGGGTTTTAGATGTTGTGAATAGCAGTAGCTAGATTTTAACATCTTGAAACATGAAAACCATACACTATTAAACATTTTTATTAGTTGTACCAGCTAGTGGACATGCACATTCTGCATTATGGTACACTGACCTACAAATACCATTAGCCATCTTTGTCATTATTCCTTTACAATGCAGATCACATGTCTACAGGAAGAAATGATGGAAAATACAATAAGGATGATTCTGGCTTAATTTTTTTGTTTGATTCTTTGTAGTTTGGTGGGCTTTTTTTGGTCAAGAGGAACCTTAGGTTATTGAAGTGCCTCTCAAGGAATTTTGCAGGAATTTCATGCATTTTATGTTTATGAATGGTTGGTAGTTTTAAGACATGTGCTGCTTACATTAAGTTTCTTGATCAGCCAATTATAGGTAACAGAAAGGAGTTTTGCTTCTCTGGAAACACATTATGAAAGTTTCTGAATTTAAGCTCATCAAATTCTTGCATGTTTGTAAATCTAATGTTCTCAACTTTCAGAGGAACAACTTGCGCTTCTTATTTTGCACCCACAGAGACCTCAGCCTTCCTGTGTTTAAGGAAGGATGAGCCACAGCAGTGTAGTTTTGCATTAAACAGCAAACATTAAATTTATGGGTTTGGATAATTGTAATGTCTTTGGAGTCAGGTTACTAGATTGTTGAAGGAGATTTCACCTGACATTTCAAGAAAAGTTTTTAATTCACCTATTTGAGTGTTTAACATAGCTGAAAAGAGACTGCTTTTACAATGTCAGGTTTATCCAGAAGTAGAGGTTTTGATCAATATCTGTAATGGATATGGAACAGAGTTATTGTCTGCTGTGATTTTGAAAAAGTTTCCAGACAGAGAGGTATGAGAGGGAAGGCCAGGAGATTAGTGTTACTTAGGGCACTTTTAGTGTGCCCTCTGAGATAGGACTCAGACTTGTTTTGAAAACAGCACTTTCTTACTACCTGCAGATGTCAGTCTCCACTATGAGGAAGTTTCTGTATGATATTTTAGAGCTAAGGAATATGTAAGGAACTACAGAACACAAAGCATGTCTCTACTGTTTGTAATGGCCGAGCACAATCTTTTATATGGGAAAATGTAATGGCACTCTTTTCCAAATATAGATATTTCTTACTGTGTTCTGTTGTGGCAATCACCCCTCTAACCAGTAGTTTCACATCACGCTATCAAAATTGAAGGCCCATAGGGCAATTAATAGACAATTAATTAAAATCAGCTGGGTTAGTTGCCAAATAAAATTGAGAAACATTTCAAAACTGATGACATATTGCAACCTGTATTGCTTAAAGTGATTATGTAACAGAAAATTAACATTAATGAGCACAAATATGTTTTTCAGTATCTTAGAATGCTTCTTTAACAAACATAGTAAAATGGGAGGATGAATAGAAGATCCTAATTTTCATTTATATTCAAGGAATCTCTCTAAAATTATGCACTTCCAGCTTGTGTTTGAGTGCCAGCGTTTCAAAATATAGACTTGACAAATATAGTGTTAGATATATGTTAGATATATGACATCTACTAGATATTTCCACATCTGTTTACATCACATAGTAACTAAAGCCAAACAGCCAACCAACAAAACTATGCCAAAAGAATAAATTAATTTAGGAGGTAGAACTACAGCTTATTAAAACATTACTGTCAGATGTTCCAAGACAAAGGAGATGTCCTAGGAGGTAATTTATTGTGAGTAAACATGAGGAGACAAAGCTAAATTTTTCACCAAATCTGTCACCACGGTAATAATTACCTTTTTTATATGCTTTCTTTAAACGAGGACTATAACTGTTCATGAAAATTGTTCTTCTTGCACCTTTAAATTATTTTTTAATGTTAATTCGACTTTTCTCATCTACTTCTTTTTACCTTAATCAGTCAGTTTTATTAAGTCATTACGTACCATTACATTTCTTAAGGTATTTAATATTTTCATCTGATACACATGGTACAGTGCATTTACCAAGGCTGACAATTGAAAAGTGCTTTTTGTTTGTTGACTACTTGGTTATTCTTGAGGCTCTGACAGAAAAGCTCATTTGCAAAAAATGTCATTCTTTTTGTAAAACATAGACTTCTTTTTTTTTTTTATGAAATAACTGCCTTTCTAGTAGTAAGAAATGGAAAAGGTCTGCTAGTTCGATTTAATCAATTTCCCTTTCAGGGCAGTATTGATCTCTATCACAGATTTGTCTGTATTTTTGATGTCTAGTTTTAAAAAGGAAAAAATCATGAGAAAAATCCAGCTTTTGAACAAAACATAGATTCATGCATCTGTTTGCCAAGAAGTCTTGTTTTGGAAGGTCAGTCTGTTTTCAGAAATTTAATTTCAAGCTTAATTTATAGACGTAGGCCTCTATCTGACATTTGACACTTCAAATGTTAATACACAGATACAGTATTCTCTCTTTAATATCTGTTCCTTGCTCCTTAAAGGTAATGGAAGGGTTTTTTTTACCATATCAGAAGTAGGATTCGCAGTAGGTCGCAATAGCTAGTCACATAGATTTTTTTGTTGATGTTATTAATGTTCTCTTGGTTTTGCCCAGAACTAAACATTTGAAGTGTGGTTTTCAATCCCTTAGCTTCTCCTGTGCTACTTCAGCGTTTGTAATGGAGACTTGTGATCCTCTAGCTACTTCTGCATTTACACATTTCTATTAAAGTAAGAAAATAACTAATGATTCTTTTTGGTCCTTTCTCATATCTAACTCATGCATTGTCTTGAACACTTCCAGGGATGAGGCAATCACAACTTCCCTGGACAACCTATTCCAGTGTCTCATCACCCTCACAGTGAAGAAATTTTTCATAATATGTAATCTAAATCTATATTCTCTCAGCTTAAAGCCATTACCTGCTTGTCCTGCCACTGCATGTCCTTGTAAAAAGTCCCTCTCCAGGTTTCTTGTAGGCCTCCCTTTAGGTAGAGGAAAGCTGCTCTAAGGTCTTGTCATGGTTTAAAACATAGCCAGACAGCTTGTTCACTCACTCTCAGTGAGTGATGGCAGGCTGGAAGTAATCGAGGCCCCCCCCACCCCGGGGGCTCTCCCCTTCACTGCTGCTGGAGAAAAGGGGAGGAGGATCGAAAGAGTGCAACTCCCACGGATTGAGACAAGAACAGTCCAGCAAACAATGTACAACACAAATCACCACTGCTACCACCAATGACAACAATGATAAGAGAAAATAGCAAGGGAAGAGAAAACAATACCACCTGCTGAGAAATGAGTCCGACCCAGAAGACCCCGTGTCCTTCCGGGTAACTTCCAATTACCCCCCCCCGGGCATGACGTGCTGTGGTATGGAATACCTCTTTGGTCAGTTTGGGTCAGGTGTCCTGTCTCTGCTTCCTTCCAGCTTCCCCTCCTCCCTCGCAGAGCATGAGCCTCACAAAGTCCTTGGTCAGGGTAAACATTACTTAGCAACAACTGAAAACATCAGTATTATCAGCGCTGTTCCCAGGCTGAAAGTCAAAACACAGCGCTGCACCAGCTACCAAGAAGGAGAAAAATTGCCTGCTACTGCTAAACCCAGGACAGGTCTCCCCAGAGCCTTTTCTTCTCCAGGCTGCAGGCAGAACTCTTAAATGGAAAGGATTTCATCCAACATCTATAGTTAGTCAGATGAATAATATCTTAACAAGAATCTTTTTTTCTATACAAGGGAAAGGGAGACAGGAGTGACAAGCTGAGATATGCACATTGACTGTGTAGATATCTAAAATTAAATATGATTTATCCCACTAAATATGATTTGTGCAAGGTGATTAAAAACAGTTTGTTTCAGGTAAAAATATCTATAAAATAAGTGTTGGAGTATGCGCTTAGTAATGAAATCCTGAGGATTCATGAATGCATGCAGTGAAGTGGCTTACAGTCACATGAGTTCTATTTCTTTATACTGATTATACTGATATGAGTTCTAGTCCTTTATATAGAATATACTGAAACCTTTAAGTTTTCCAGAAGTCATTACTACATAAAATAATTGTTGGCTTGAAGGCAGACACCAACTTTTATAGTTTTTTATATGTTGTTTGCATTTCTTATTTTAATGTCTGACTAACATTTAGACTTTCACCCAAGTTTACAAATACTTTAAACACATGATTAATTCCATTAGCTGATTTAGGAAGTTTATGCTGATGTTCCATTTTTTTCCTTTGTTTTAAATGAAAAGTTCAAGTCAGAAGGTTGATAAAAATTTTTGCATAATTTTGTAAATTTATTTTCATGCAGTTTTATTTAAAAATAAATTTTGCATTGTAGATAGATCTTAGCTTGTAATGATGCACACTGTTCAGTTCTCAGCATAAGAGAAAACATCATTTTATGAAATATTGATGCAATAATGTATACAGATTATATTCTAGGCAAACAAGAAAAGAGTTTAATTAACACTAAATATGTTTTGAAATAATACCCTCTTACATTCAGATTTCATTTACAGATACAATAATTATATTTTTGTTCTTACAGAAGTGAAATATTATTCCATAAATTGTAGTGCAATACTAAAGCAAAGGTAGGCTGTAACGTAGATATAATTTATTCACACTGTTACCATCTAGGAAACCTAATGATGCCAGTAATCCCTCTGGTTTTAGAATCATAGAGTAGTTAGGGTTGGAAAGAACCTTAAGATCATCTAGTTCCAACCCCCCTGCCATGGGCAGGGACACCTTACGCTAAATCATATCACTCAAGGCCTCGTCCAACCTGGTCTTGAACATTGCCAGGGATGGAGCATTCACAACATCCCTGAGCAACCCATTCCAGTGCCTCACCAACCTAACAGGAAAGAATTTCTTCCTTATATCCAATCTAAACTTCCCCTGTTGAAGTTTGAACCCGTCACCCTTTGTCCTGCCACTGCAGTCCCTAATGAATAGTCCATTCCCAACATCCCTATAGGCCCCCTTCAGATACTGGAAGGCCGCTATGAGGTCTCCACGCAGCCTTCTCTTCTCCAGGATGAGCAGCCCCAGCTTTCTCAGCCTATCTTCATATGGGAGGTGCTCCAGTCCCCTGATTATCCTCATGGCTCTCCTCTGGACTTGTTCCAACAGTTCCATGTCCTTTTGATGTTAAGGACACCAGAAATGTACACAATACTCCAGGTGAGGTCTCACAAGAGCAGTGTAGGGGAGCAGGATCACCTCCTTTGACCTGCTGGTCATGCTCCTTTTAATGCAGCCCAAGATACGGTTGGCTTTCTGGGCTGCAAGCACACACTGCTGGCTCATGTTCATTTTCTCATCGACCAAGACCCCCAAGTCCTTCTCCACAAGGCTGTTCTGAATCTCTTCTGTGCCCAACCTGTAGCTGTGCCTGGGATTGCTTTGACCCAGGTGTAGGACCTTGCATTTTTTATGGTTAAACTTCATTAGGTTGGCATCATCCCACCTCACAAAGCTTGTCAAGGTCCCTCTGGATGGCACTCCTTCCCTGAAGTGTATCAACCGAACCACACAGCTCGGTGTCATCGGCAAACTTGCTGAGGGCGCACTCAATCCCACTGTCCATGTCACCAACAAAGATGTTGAACAAGACCGGTCCCAACACCGATCCTTGAGGACACCACTTGTTACTGATCTCCAGCCGGACACTGAGCCATTGACTTTGCTTGCAACCATCCAGCCAGTTCTTTATTCACTGAGTGGTCCATCTATCAAATTCACATCTCTCCAATTTAGAGACAAGGCTGTCGTGTGTGACAGTATCAAACGCTTTGCACAAGTCCAGGTAGATGACATCAACTGCTCTACCCCTGTCCATCAGTTCTTTATCCTCACCATAGAAGGACACCAAACTGGTCAGGCAGGATTTCCCCTTGCTGAAGTCATGCTGTCCTTCACCAAGCACCTTGTTCTTTTTCACATGCCTGAGCGTGCTTTCTAGGAGAATCTGCTCCAAGATTTTGCCAGGCACAGATGTGAGACTGACTGGTCTGTAATTCCCTGGGTCATCCATTTTCCCTTTCTTGAAAATGGGGGTTGTAGTTCCCTTTATCCAGTCGTCGGGACCGTCACCTGAATGCCATGATTTTTCAAATATGACAGACAGGGGCTTAACAACTTCATTTGCCAGATCCTTCAGGACCTGTGGATGGATTTTATCAGGTCCCACAGACTTGTGCAGGTTCAGGTTCTTAAGATGGTCTTGAACCACATCCTCTGCTGCTGTGTGCCTAGGGTCATCATTCCCACCGGCTCTGCATATGGCTTCCAATACCTGTGTCTGCTTTCCAGACTTTCCCCAGCTTTCTTTGTTTATCAGTCTCTGCAGCAGCACCATAATCTCACAGTTACAAATTTAGACAGGAATACTAAATCACATTCAGAATGAGTCTAAAATGTAAATGACAAGCATAGATGGTATCACAGAAGAAAGGAAGGTTTTGCAGCTCAAATAAGTGCTTATTTTATTTCTGTAGCTTTCACAAGCATCATCTTACATAAAACATATCGTTAGTAATTATATGAGTAATTTTTGATTTCTGATTGAAGAACATAGTGCATATAGTACTGCAGGTTTTTTAGGCTCTGTATATTTCTCTCCTTAGCATTTGAACATGATCTGTCAAAGTCCCTTATATAACCAAACAATGGTAGCACATGTGATTATGTTGTTGTATAGATAGACAGACAAATACATATATAGATCAATATATTAATCCTAGATAGAGGGGTGTGTGTATATATGTATGCATACATGACATATATCCTATTTTCCTGATATCCCACAAAATCTCTACTGGTTAAAAATACATCAAGAATGTCTATTTTGATTAAAGACAAACTGTTAGATTCTGGCATCTATGCAGCAATATCTCATGCGTATGTACTGGCAATGTCCAATTGATAGATTAAATATACTGGGTTTGGTTCTTTTTTTGGTTTTTTTGGGGGGACTCCTAAATATGCTCAAAAAACTTCTCAGGGACTGTACTTGAATTCTCTCAGTCAACGAAAAGCATATTTTGAAGTTACTCTCTTCTTTCCTTGTTTAAAAAACTGAGTGCCAATTAGGTGTTTGGCAGCTGAAATAACAATATTTTCCCTAATAACCTGGAAATTAGGAGGCTTTTGATAGTTATATATCTCTGAATCACCTTCAAGTATTAAAACTGACACTGAAAAAAAAGCATACAGGAACCAAACTATATAAAAACTGACACGTTTTAGTTAACTGTTATTGATACTATTTTCATTTTGAATGTTCCAGAATTAACTGTGAACAGCTTATTTTCAGGTTTTTTAAAAGTGAGTATCCATATCTGTTCCATAATTTATCCATATCCTTACTAGCTCATCAAGCTATATAGCACTTCACAGTTCCACATGCACTCTAGCTTCCCTACCTTCAGATTTTGTTGTCACAGTCACCTATTCCTCCTGAATTTAAGAGGTGTATTCCATACATACCACTTTCTTTTATTACTGCAGGACATCTAAGATCAATACATATGATTTGTGCACTGTGATGAATGTAGAACAAATCACAGTCATTCCACTGGGCTGCAGAAATAATTCCCCAAAAATTTTGCCACCTGCGAGAAAGACTTTTGTGAATTTTACACTTCTTTGTGATCATAAAGATGAACAGTAGGATAATCATGAGGAAATGGATTGGACAGAAAAACTTAAATAGAGAAGTCTTTGGATGTAAGATTGACATTATTATTTTGATTCTGGTCTTCCTGAAGACAAAATGCTAAGTGGAATACTTCAAGTATATAAAGACACACTTAATGTGCATATATGCTAGCGTTTATATGATTGCCTTCCTTTACCAAGGTAACACAGTTACTATCATTGTTGCATATGAACCATTGGAACTGTAAGACCTCTGATATAAAGTTCAACTAACTGTTGAAACTTAATCCCAATGTATTTTATTGGTATGTCCTCGGGAGAGACAGAGAAAAAAACAAATGTAGAAGAAGGAAATGCAAAGTATCCTTGATTGTATTGTTTTATTATTATTTGGAATGTAATGAAAAGCAGCAGAATTAAGTAAGGCTTTTTAAGGGAAAACTTCAGACACTCTAATATCTGTTTTTACTTTTATTTGGGAATGGTAGTCCAGATCATGTTACTGCAGCAATGCCTAAATATCCCAGATCACATCTACACCGTTAAATGCTCTACTTCAATAAGTAATTCCTGGCCTTCATGATTGGCTGAATGTCTGCCATATGTAGTGGACAGTTGCAAGTTTTCTTTACAACACGTGGCCCTAAACTGTATGGGGAGCCGAAATAAATATATCTGAAATTACATGGAGACCAAGTTGCAGTTTACCAGAATTCCTACTGCCTAAAACTGAAACTGAGGATTTACAGCACATGCCATGGCATATGGCAAAAAAACACTTTTGTATGCTGTCAAACAGTAATTGACATACTAAGATTAAACTGGAAGCCTGAGTAGGGAGAAAAGGACCAGACCTCGTGTAGTGTCATGCTTAAAGCTATTGAGAGAGTCCTCGGAATGAATTAAACATATTCTGCACATGGCTTGATTTCAGAGGGAAGTAGCTGGTTTATTTCAAAACAGAGTTTTTGTCCTTGTTCAATCATGTAAAAAAAATAAATAGATTACAGTTCCAAACCAAATACCCATCCACTATGGTGTAATGAATGTAACACTGCCTTCTCCTCCTTTTCCAGCAAGCATCAATTGCCTGAAGAAAATTTAACAATACTAAACTTCAGGGAGATCCAAAACACACTCTTAACTACACTAATATTTTGTACTTACTACCATTAAAAAGAGTCTTCTCAGTATAGATTTACTTGATTACTCTTTACAGAAATATCTGCTGTTAAGAAATTTACTATAAAGAAAATGTAGAAAACTTTGGCACATTATTTTAGGTAGATGTTTAACACTTTGATGTTGCAGTACCTCTGTTAAATTTGCTTCTTCCCTTAATGACTTAAGTATCTATGTATTAAGCATGTTGTTCCCATGAAAAAAAAAATCATGCATTATGACCAGAAATCTAGTTTGTCCAGATTTCTCCATCTCACCATACATAAGAAAAAAAAAAAATCTAATATCACACTGGCAGGGGTGTTTCAATGTCTTCATATGATAGATAGTGCTGAAAAACATAATTTCATAAAACATTAGCAGTCAAAATATGTATTGGCCAAGAACAACTGGGGTTAAAAAGACTCCTTTGGGAATTTTTCAGTGCAAAGTAGCAGCAGTGTTTCTGCTAGATTATTACAGGCAAGCACTTGTCTGCAACATTACAGTTCTACTGGAAATTATATAGAGAGATATGTGTGTATGTATGCCAAGTTCACAAGATTTCCTAAGCTTAAAATATTGTCACTTCCCTAATCAATTTCATCAAGCAGCTCAAATACCTCCCTCCTTATTATTGTTACATAGAATACTCCAAATTAACTTTGATAATACAGACTGAGATTTTTATTTAAGCACCAAAAAGAGGTACCAGAATTAGAACATTGTAAAATACAGTTAAATGTGGTCATATCCATAAAGATTTCCAGAGTGTAATAATGTAGATAATAGGACAAACTGCAGTATGGTAATTCTTTTTCAAGAATTTGGATTTTTAAATATTAGCAAGTTTTAGTTTTGACCTGTACAGGCATTAAGTAGTGCTGCTGCTTAACCACAGTTGGAAGCTCAGCACCACGCAGCCACTTTTCACTTCCCCCCATCAGGCATAACAGCTAGTTGGGAAGACAAATGACACCATTCTGAAGAGCACCTCCTTCCTTCGTCTTCCCCCAGCACTATATACTGAGCACTACATCTTATTGTATGGAATATCCCTTTGGTCAGTTGGGGTCAGCTGTCACATCTGTATCACCTCCCAGCTTCTTATGCAGCCCCAGCCTATTTGTTGGTGGAGTGAGAAGCAGCAAAGGCCTTGACTGCAAGCATAGCTCAGCAATAACAAAAACAGTGGTGATTAATCAATACTGGTCACAAATCCAAAGCATAGCACCATATAAGGTACTATGAAAAAAATCAACTCTATCCCAGCCAAACACAGGAAAAATACAGTAAATTTCCACTGGCTAGAATCTATCAGAATTCCTAATTACCCATGTAGAATTCCTAATGTTCATCACTGTTTTGATGGCAATGACAAAAAGTCAAAGCCCATTAGATACATCCATAACTTGTAACTGCCATGAAATAAAAATAAATTTAGAAATTCTAGTAATTTGGTTAAAATAACTGACATATTATTAACATGGAAATAAAAAAAAAACTTTGATATTTTCAATTTTCTTTTTTAAGCCAAAATTAGGATAGTAAATCTAGTATATATCAGAAGGCACGTATATACTATGTGATATATATATTAGCTATTTTTTCAATATATTCTGTATCGGGTTTTTAGGCAACATGGATTTTTAGTCGAATTTTAATTCAACACTCCATTTACTTGTGAAAATAAAAGGAATTAATTATATACACATATATCAAACTGGTTCCTAAAGAATGCAATTAACTTCACACTGACTTTAACTCATATGATTTTAAAAATGATGGCTTTCTATCACCTGTTTACAAACTGTCAGTGAAATTGTAAAAAAACGAGATGGCTAATGGCTCAATATAACCAGATTAAGGATTTTTTTTTCCAAGTTCAGAGGTCAGTAACTATGATCTAAGTAATGAAGTGCTTCAGGAAATTTTTCTGTGCAGGAGTTATCATCCAATATGTTGTTTTTGTTTTTTTTTTTTAATTTAACATCTAAACCAAATAAAATTAATTGGAGAAGAAGTAGGGAGCAGTTAAATTTGTGGTGTGATAATACAGACTTGTGTGAGGGGAAAAGGAATCCTGTGAACACATACTAAGCATAAGTGAAACTGAAAGGGGTTTTGATTCATTCTGTTAAGGACATGACAAGAATTAAGTGTAATGCTGACAATTATAAAGTAACACATACGGGGTTCAAAATTAGTAAGTCAGACACAGAACTAATATAACTGAACTGCAACATGACCTCCATGTGACCTTGGATCTTTTGGAGACTTTTTCACCTGTATGTCTGTACATTGCGAACAGGTATCTTGGATGAGAAGACAAAGTAATATGCACACAGCTGGATTGGTAGAATATGGGATTTTCTTTTTTTGCTCTTCATCAGAGGCATCTTACAAATTTCATATAATTTATAGAAGACTATCAGTCTACAAGTATCTAACTAATGTAGAAGCTACTTAAAAGTCATAGTGAAATATCTGAAGTAAGAGTTGCAAAAAATTACCAGATAAAATATACTGAGGGAATGTTCATGGAATAAATTCTGTTTCACTCTGCTATTTTTCACAATAAAATTTTTACACTTGCCTTTCTTATCCCAGTAATTGTAACAGTAAAAAAGGTTTGACTAACACACTGAGGTTCTCAGAGTAGGAAAAAAAGAGTGGAAAGCCAAGATTCAGAGACACAGGCTGGAGTTGGCTACTCAGGTCCAAGAAAGGAGAAAACTATCATTTTTAAATATAAGAACAAAAGAACAGAAAATGAGCTCCAGATAATACTACAAAATTAAGTTTTGAATAGAAAAAGAAACTAAAATAAAACAAAAAAACAAAACAAACCCAGAACCATACCCACATCGATATTTCATATATTTATACACTTTTATTTTAGCAAGATGTCTATGACACCATAAAAGTGTCATAACCTGAAAACTTCCTGTTGAAGTAGGAGAAATTATTTTGAAAGCTTTACCTTGCCTAAGAAACTTCTTGCAAATGATGCCTTCTCTTCAGGTAACCTACAGAAAAACTATCATTTAGTTTTGGATTTTTTTCTCAGTAACTGCTGTACTTTGAAGACTATTACCATATACCATATCATGATTTCATGCTTCCCTTTCCTAGATCAAGAGAACAATGTTATCAGCATTTTATCAAATGCTTTTTATACTGTTCTTATTGCTCTAATTTGAGTTTTCTCCAGCTTGTTTATACCACCCTCAAATTTAATGTCAGCAAGCAAGCAAAAGTTCATAGGTCATTAGGGAAGTATTCCTATATCACTTTCTAAGCCTACATCAGATTACACATTCCAAAAAGGTATTTCCCCTTCTGGCAAGAGCACTTTTTTTTTTTTTTTCCCATACTTTGCTGAAGATCTTACATCTTCCTACTGTATTTCTGACTGACATGTTAATGAACATTTTCAACCTCTAAATGTATTTTTTCCTCCCCAAGTATAACACTTTACACTTATTATTATAGTTTTAATAATTTAATTCCTACAATATGTATTTTCGAGTGATAATATTGTCCTTATATATTGCCACCACTATTGGTTTCTGTATTATATTTTATGTTTTGCCAATTGTGTTGCTTAATACCAGATGAAACCAAACATCTATGAGAATTTATCCCTCCTTCTACTTTATTTGGAATATACGACAGTTAATCTACGTTTTATTAAGTACTTACTACATAAATTGGCAATAATTATTGAATGAAGACTTCCTTCCTTTCTTATCACATGCATATCTTGGCAGAACCCTGAGTGATGCTAAGCTAGATCATGCTCTAACTTTTCACTGTCCCCTAGCCAAGTTTCCTTGGCCAAGGACAGAAATGAGGTTGATTTACATAACCAAAGCAGAGTTCTGTTGCAGTCATGAAAGTGGAAGCACACTAAATAGAAGTTATGGTTCAAGCCCAGCCAGCAACCGAGAACCATGGAGCTGCTCACTCCCCTTCTCCCTTTCCCCACTCCTGGAGGGATGGGGAGGAGAATCGAAATAGTGTAACTCCCATGGTTGAGATAAGAACTGTCCAGTAACTAAGGTATAACACAAACCACTACTGCTGCCACCAACAATAATAGTGATAAGGGAAATAACAAGGGAAGAGAATATAACCACTCGCTATCCTCTGACCCAGCACAACCTGAGCTAGTCCTTACAGGTAACTGCCCCAGTTTATAAACTGGGTACAACATGCTGTGGTATGGAATACCTCTTTGGCTGGTTTGGGTCAGGTGTCCTGTCTCTGCTTCCTCCCAGCTTCCCCTGCTCCCTGGCAGAGCATGAGACTCAGAAAGTCCTTGGTCAGAGTAAACATTACTGAGCAACAACTAAAAACATAGGTGCTATCAGCGCTGTTCCCAAACTGAATGTCAAAAACATAAGACTGCACTAGCTACTAAGAAGGAGAAAATGACTGCTACTGCTGAATCCAGGACAGTATCCACCCCTTATTCCATACCATTCATGTCATGCTCAGATTTCACATTTTTCAATACATCATTGCTTTTGTGTCATATCTATACACACACACATATATATATACATATACATATATACACACACAAAGAGAGACATATCATTCCTTAGTGCATGGACCAATACCTATAAAGCTGCTGAGTTCGTCCGGTCCATGATGTCAGGCTCCATCTCTTGTACAGTCTTCCAGGGCAGGAGAAGCTTTGTGCAGTGTTAGATCATTTCCTGCTGATGATATCGCAGAACTCATTTGATTCTGTCAAAGTTCATTCTCTGTTGGGATGATGGTCGGAGGGAAGTCAAGGCCAGTCGCTGGTGACCTGAAGATATCTATTTGGTGGTCTATAAAAGTGCTACATAGCAGGCAACAGCATACAACTGAGTTCACTGGCTGTTTTCCCCTAAAATCAAATCCCCTGAGGTACACATCAGACTTCTGCATATTCCCGCATTACCCACCAAGTATATTCAGGTCCCTGAGCAAAAGGAATCCCACGAGTGGGTTTGCCTTTACCTGAAGCAGGAATAATCCAGACTGTCTTCCCCAGCAAATTCTTTATGTATGTAAATTCTACAGTATGTAAAAGTTCTGACTGGGCTGGGCCAGCCCTGTTGGCAGATCCTCTGGTGTTGACCAACCAGGTGGCTTTTGGTAAATATGTATCCCAATGTTTGAAAGTCCCACCACCCATTGCTCTCAGTGTAGTTTTTAACAGCCCATTGTACTGTTGGATTTCCCCAGAGGCTGGTGCGTGGTAGGAGATGTGATATACCCACTCAATGCCATACTCTTTGGCCCAAGTGTCTGTAAAGTTGCTCCGGAAATGAGTCCCATTGTCTGACTCAATTCTCTCTGGGGTGCCATGTCGCCACAAGATTTTGTTTCTCAAGGCCCAGCATAGTGTTCTGGGCAGTGGTGTGGGGCACAGTGTATGTTTCCAGCCATTCGGTGATTTCCTCCACTGTGGTAAACACATGGTGCTTGCCTTGGCGGGTTGGTGGCAGTGTGATATAGTCAATCTGCCAGGCCTCCCCATATTTGTACTTCAGTCATCGTCCTCCATAACAAAGAGGCTTTAACTATTTAGCTTGCTTAATTGTAGCACATGTTTCACACTCATGGATAACCTGGGCAATAGTGTCCATTGTTAAACCCACCCCTCGATCATGGGCCCATCTGTATGTTGCATCTCTGCCCTGATGGCCTGAAGTGTCATGGGCCCACCGGGCCAAAAATAATTCACCCTTATGCTGACAGTCCAAGTCCATCTGAGCCACTTCAATCTTAGCTGCTTTATCCACTTGTTGGTTGGTCTGGTGTTCCTCAGTGTCCTGACTCTTGGCTACGTCAGCATCTACATGACGTATCTTCATCACCAGGTTCTGCCCCCAGGCAGTGATATCTTGCCACTGTGCAACAGCCCAAATGGGTTCCCCTCTGCAATGCCAGTTGCTCTGCTTCCATTGCTGCAATCACCCCCACAGGGCATTTGCCACCATCCATGAGTCACTGGCCACTTTTCTCATTCAGCAATATCCAAGGCCAGCTGGATGGCTTTCACCTCAGCAAACTGCCTTGATTCACCCTCTCCTTCAGCAGTTCCTGCATCTTGTCATCACGGACTTCATACAGCTGCCTTACATCTCCAATGCTTCCAGAGCACTGGAGAGACCCACTTGACTAGATACTTGTCCATACTCTCTCACAAACCCTGACATTTATGACTGTCCAGCCTCAGGGAAAATCTCTTGATGGTCTTTTTATATCGTCATCTAATCCTAGACAGGACTCAAGCTGGACCCTGCTTAGCTTCCACGATTGGACAAAATTGGGAGTTCTCAGGGTGGTCACACCACAGGCAAAGCATAAAGAACATATGCAGTTACAAGCTGGTTCTCAGCAAGAGGAGCAGGATGCTTTCAAGGGCATTGAAAGGATATTCAAGATTTTTAAATCTACCAGAATTTGCTCCCACTGTAAATAGTCTGGTGGGGGAGCAGAGGGTGTTAGGGAATGTCTCCTTCATAAGCTGACCACCCGAGAAGGAAAAAAAAGGATGTGTGGTTGCTAAACACTTCCATTATATACTTCCCAAAGTATTGAAGTGATGACCATACTGGGAACACATACCAGCCTATATTCATGATCAATGAGTCTATTGTATCACAAGTCATTACCATGAAGTACAATGAAACAAGAACCCTAGCCCAGGCCCTCAGCTGATAAACCCTAACAGAAAATACCGGCTGCATGTAAGGTACAACATGCTGAAACTCTGAGATCAAGAACAACAACTTTGAGAGCCAATAAATCAGCAATGTAACAAGTGACTATTAATCCAAAACAACGAATGCTTATCACAAATACTATTAGATACATTCCGGTCAGATCTGTTGCTATCTCAGCCCTTTGTGCCTCACATTGGACGCCACAAAGAACTGTCTTGGTTTACGTCCAGCCAGCAACCGAGAACCACGCAGCCGCTCGTTCACTCTCCCCCTTCTTCCCTCTGCTCTTGGAGGGATGGGGAGGAGAATCAAAAGAATGTAACTCCCATGGGTTGAGATAAGGACAGTCCAGTAACTAAAGTATAACACAAAACCACTACTGATACCACCAACAATAATAATGATAAGGGAAATAACAAAGGAATAGAATACAACTGCTAACCACCCTCTGACCCAGCTCGACCTGAGCAGTGATCTAGTCCTTTCAGGCAACTGCCCCCAGTTTATAAACTGGGTACAACGTGCTGTGATATGGAATACCTCTTTGGCTAGTTTGGGTCAGGTGCCCTGTCTCTGCTTCCTCCTGGCTTCCCCTGCTCCCTGGCAGAGCATGAGACTCAGAAAGTCCTTGGTCAGAGTAAACATTACTGAGCAACGACTAAAAACATTGGTGTTAACAACATTGTTCCCTGGCTGAAAGTCAAAAACAGAGCACTGCACCAGCTACTAAGGAGAAAAATGGCTGCTACTGCTGAACCCAGGACAGTATGATCTCATAAATATTAGCTAATATTATTATTGGACTTAAGCACATTAATGCTGTATAACTGTGTAAGTGTGCATTAATTCAGCAGTCCAGTAAAATAGTATAGCCTTTGCTACAGATACACCATGCTAACACTACAAAGCTGCAGCTGGATTGTCTGCCTGGTTATCAACTTAAGTGCGTTTGCTGCATTAACCAGTCTTTGAGTCTGTATGTTTCTTGCTATGGGGTTAACACGGGATAACAACAAGGGCCTTGAAAATATTGGCAGAGTTTGAAAACAGAGGCTTACTAATGACCAATTACCAACCAAGTTCCATTGTTTACAGTACTCAAGAAAATATTTTGCTTTAAACAGCAGCTACAGAAGTTAAAACAAACAGACACACCAACATGCAAAAACAGCAAAGCAATATCATAAGGCCTGCTGCCGAGGAAATTATTGCACTCTAGGTGAAAACACGTAGTCCCAGAGCAGACCAAGGGTTAGGAATTGCCTAGAAACTCAAACCTCTTCTAAAAGGAGATGTTGAGCTTGTGATGAGGGGAGGAAACAACACAGCCACTTTGGTTTCAGTTTCCATCCCTAAAAAACTCTCAAGCTTCGGCACCATCTCAACATCTTACACCATATGTAACCATCACTGTAGGCATTAACTATTTAGCATCAACTTTGTAGCATTGCATGGTTATAGCTAATTTAGAAGAAACTTGCTAAGGACTAACTGTTTTGAATAACACAATGCGGATTGTTAATGAATGTCCAGTAGGGTTTTGTTTCAAGTTTTAGAACTGGTTTGATTTATTAGTTTTCTATATACTTCTATTACAAGGATATGTGATTCCTTAAATGCTACATAAATATCTGTGCATGCACAGACATACAAATACGTGTGTAAGTATACACATCATGTTCAGATGCAACATTTACATGGGTTTTTTTGGCAGGCTGATGTGGGGTGGGTTTTGGGGGTTTGTATTTTTTTTCTTTTTTATGAGTTTATAATACTCTGCATAATATAACTGACTGATATTTTTGTAGAACCCCTCATATCTTTCAGCTTTGTGAAGCAAAAATATTTGAGCAACAAATTCCAGTCAACATTAACCAGTTTTCTAGCTACTCATCAGTATTTACAACAACCTTTAATGTTTCTGTGGTTTCTATCTCAGGTATTGATTTTAACAGCATCATTTTTTCCATACATTTAGCACGCATGTTTTCGTATTAAACACGTTCATAACTTCTGCTCATTTTTCAGTAAATGAGGAAAAAGTCTGAAAATCTTGTCAGGCTTGCCTATCAGATATAATCCACTTACAAGATAAGGCAAGTGTTATGGAAAAAAATAATCCTAATAATAACAGGTTTTCAGCACTGGGTTTATGAGAAGGCTTGGTTTGAGATGAGCCTTGGAATCCTTTACTTCCCCTGATATCTTTTTTCCAGAAATAAATTTATGCCTCTAGCAGATAGCTAAAGCTGTAAGAATTTAATTAAAAAAAAAAAAACAAAAAAACTTAAAAGTGACAAAAAAGTCGTTGCTCAAATCATCTTTGTGTCATATTCTTGTCACAATTTTCTCCTCATTTCACTATAAAGGCTATATTATTTCTGGGATCCAGAAACGGCATGAAAATACAGCATATTATTTTGATGAAGAGATAAAACATATCTCACTATTTCCAATATAAACTAAACAATACAAATTTGCAGATTAAAAAAAAAAAGTAAAAATCAGAGACTGTTTCATTACAAATTAATCATTTTGTTCCCTGATATTTGATCATCCTGTTTGCAAACTTCGTTCCTTAAACCATCAAATTCTTTGAAGCAGCAAGCTAGAAAAATCCATTGCTGAATTCATAGAATCATAGAATCGTTAGGGTTGGAAAGGACCTTAAGGTCATCTAGTTCCAAACCCCCTGCCATGGGCAGGGACACCTCACACTAAAGCATGCCACTCCAAGGCTCTGTCCAACCTGGATTTGAACACCGTCAGAGATGGAGCATTCACATCTTCCCTGGCCAACCCATTCCAGTGACTTACCACCCTTACAGGAAAGAATTTCTTCCTTATATCCAATCTAAACTTCCCCTGTTTGAGTTTTAACCTGTTACCCCTTGTCTTGTCACTACAGTCCCTAATGAATAGTCCATTCCCAGCATCCCTATAGCCCCCCTTCAGATACTGGAAGGCTGCTATGAGGTCTCCCTGCAGCCTTCTCTTCTCCAGGCTGAACAGCTCCAACTTCCTCAGCCTCTCTTCATACGGGAGGTGCTCCAGTCCCCTGATCATCCTCATGGCTCTCCTCTGGACTTGTTCCAACAGTTCCATGTCCTTTTTATGTTGAGGACACCAGAACTGCACACAATACTCCAGGTGAGGTCTCACAAGAGCAAAGTAGAGGGGCAGGATCACCTCCTTTGAACTGCTGGTCACTCTCCTTTTGATGCAGCCCAGGATAGGGTTGGCTTTCTGGGCTGCATGCACACACACATTAGAGCTGCACACATAAGATCCTTGAGGGGTCTTTAAGTATTACTTCATTTTTGTTTAACATTTTCTTTTCCTTATATACTAATTTCTTTTGGCCTGTTATCACTATCTCACATTACATGTAGATAGAAACTTTCTTTTTTTGTTCCATTTCATTTACATTTCATGCTCATTCATTTCCATTTCCACATGATATGGGGTATTTTCCAAGCAGATTAAATAAGTTCACCAAGCTTCAACCCAGAATGTACTACCTCCAGACTTCAGTGAACAGGTAAATCTACTGACATATTTCCTTGCAATAAAATTGTAATGGAGAGTGCTTATCACTGGGTGGAAAAGGGGGAGAAAGAGCATTTTTCACCAATGTTTGCATTTCTATTGACTTTTATGTCCTGCTTTTACTTTTTCTTTCTCAAAGCCTTCGACGGGTATAAAATGAGATATTCAGAAACAATTAATATACTGTGAGGACTCCAAAGGATCAGAAGACTATATAAAGCATCTTTCACCTCTAAGTCAGGGGCTTGAATGCAGCAGAGGGTGATAGATACTGAAAGGTCATCATCTGGCAGCTGCTCTAGAGGTGAAGTACAAGTCACTAGCAGAAGTCAAATCCCAATGGACAAGCATCTATAACACAAAAATCACTAAAACTCCTGGCTTTAATTGGCAATCTCTGCTAACAGAATGAAGACTGACATGAAGATGCAATTGCCTTCCATCAGTTGGTGCAGTCCTTATGGGCTAGAGTTGAGATACATGAGTTAACGTCAGAAGGAAACTGACTGCAGATGCAGCTGCTTGTGGTAATAAGAAAATAATTTAAATTTGAATGGCTGCCACAAGCTAATATGCTTTTAAAAATCTATTTCTAAAGGAATAATGACTGTCCCTTTAAAGAAAAAGGATTTCAAATTCTGTTTTTCTATGCAACAGGTAAATATTGGCATATATTCTACGATCACAGTACTCCTTTCATTCTTTTGTGCTCAGATGCAGGGATGTACTTGAATGGAAATCTTTATTATTCAGTAATACATTGCTCTAAAACTAGTCTATGAAATACACTTCTGAACAGATTTTCTCTAAGTACCTTTCGGCTTTTTCCTTGAATAGTTGATTAGTCCTGAACTGTTCTTGTTTTTTCTACTTGTTGCTTTCTTTAACTACTTCTCTATTTTGACTGTTTTCTTCATTTCCTTATTACTTCTTGCTTTAAGATGGGATGACTTGATTTCCTCCTTACTAGTCTAGTTTGCTAATAACACATTGTAGTTAATATCAGGGAGAAAAACATAGGGCAGCCTCTGAAGAATTCCTGTTGACAGTAATCCTTACAGATATTTTTGCCTTGTCAGAAAAAACATGCTTCTTTAGAGGCTGTATTTCAAATTTTGGAGCACATTTGAGAGAGATATCATTAAGCGCTCCTCTGAGCACTTAAATTAATCCTCTGAGATTTTCTGTGTCTAAAGAAAATAAAGTCATTGTAAAATTCCTTCAAGTTACATAGCAAAGTATAATAAGCATTTTTGAGAAATAAGATTCTGTTTCCATCACACTTTATCTAAAGGCTTTTTTCAGCTTCATGCAAGCTACATTTTTGCTCCATTTTTTACCTCTTACAAAATATCCAAGTCATTTTTTTGTCTTTGAAAATAACTTAAGATATTCATTAAAGATAACATAAAAAGGTTTATTAGTATATTATGGTGAATAAGCTTAAAGGTAAATCTCTGAATTTAAAGCTTGTTTACTACTTACACTAACCATTCTTCCTGGTTTAAGAACTACTCCTTGTGCTCTTGTCACAGTTTTTCAAAGCTAATAAAACTTTTTTTTCAGAGAATCATTTCCATTGTTCTGTCAGAAGCTGTGATTTTGTAAGTGTGAGCATCTTCTTTTACCTCGTGACTTCTAATAAAACTGGGAGTATAGAATGAACACTGAGACAAATATCTCCTCTGGCATTTTATGTCCAATTTATTCAATACTGAATGAAAATATGCTTCCCTAGATAGATGATTTGGTTTTCGTTTCTTCTCACTTAACATATATCATCGTTACAAAACCCTCTTTGAACCTGGATGAATGTTAATTAAAAACAGATAACCTCTGACATACAACTTGACTAGAATAATGTTCATTTGCATGTGAACAGTTTTATTCCCAAGGAGTATGCGGCATTCCTTTGCTCACAATTGGGCAGAATGTGATTCCCACAGAATCATAGAATCATAGAATCGTTAGGGTTGGAAAGGACCTTAAGATCATCTAGTTCCAAACCCCCTGCCATGGGCACGGACACCTTAAGCTAAACCATATCACCCAAGGCCTCGTCCAACCTGGTCTTGAACACTGCCAGGGATGGAGCATTCACAACCTCCCTGGGCAACCTATTCCAGTGCCTCACCACCCTAACAGGAAAGAATTTCCTTCTTATATCCAACCTAAACTTCCCCTGTTTAAGTTTTAACCCATTACCCCTTGTCCTGTCACTACAGTCTCTAATGAAGAGTCCCTCTCCAGCATCTCTATAGGCCCCCTTCAGATACTGGAAGGCTGCTATGAGGGCTCCACGCAGCCTTCTCTTCTCCAGGCTGAACAGCTCCAACTTCCTCAGCCTTTCTTCATACGGGAGGTGCTCCAGTCCCCTGATCATCCTCATGGCCCTCCTCTGGACTTGTTCCAACAGTTCCATGTCCTTTTTATGTTGAGGACACCAGAACTGCACACAATACTCCAAGTGAGGTCTCAAAAGAGCAGAGTAGAGGGGCAGGATCACCTCCTTCGACCTGCTGGTCACACCCCTTTTGATGCAGCCCAGGATACCATTGGCTTTCTGGGCTGCAAGCACACACTGCTGGCTCATGTTCATTTACTCATGGACCAGCACCCTCAAGTCCTTCTCCGTAGGTCTGCTCTGAATCTCTTCTCTGCCCATCCTGTAGCTGTGCCTGGGATTGCTCCGACCCAGGTGTCGGACCTTGCACTTGGCATGGTTAAACCTCATGAGGCTGGCATCAGCCCACCTCACAAGCGTTTCAAGGTCCCTCTGGATGGCATTCCTTCCCTCCAGCATATCAACCGAACCACACAGCTTGGTGTCATCAGCAAACTAGCTGGAGGCGCACTCAATCCCACTGTCCATGTCACCAACAAAGATGTTAAACAAGACCGGTCCCAACACCGATCCCTGAGGGACACCACTTGTTACTGGTCTCCAGCCGGACATTGAGCCATTGACCACAACTCTTTGTGTGTGGCCATCCAGCTAGTTCTTTATCCACCGCGTGGTCCATCCATCAAATTGATGTTGCTCCAATTTAGAGACAAGGATGCCATGCGGGACAGTGTCGAATGCTTTGCACAAGTCCAGGTAGATGACATCAGCTGCTCTACCCCTGTCCATCAGTTCTGTAGCCCCATCATAGAAAGCCACCAAATTGGTCAGGCAGGATTTCCCCTTAGTGAAGCCATGCTGGCTGTCAGCAAGCACCTTGTTGATTTTCATGTGCCTTAGCATGCCTTCCAGGAGAATCTGCTCCAAGATTTTGCCAGGCACAGAGGTGAGACTGACTGGTCTGTAATTCCCCAGGTCATCCATTTTCCCCTTCTTGAAAATGGGGGTTATATTTCCCTTTTTCCAGTCATTGGGAACTTCACCTGACTGCCATGATTTCTCAAATATGATGGCCAGCAGCTTCACAACTTCATTTACCTCACAACAGCAGTTAGAAAAAGGTGACAAGACTTAGACTGCCCTGTCTAATCTAAATTTTCATCTTTTCATTCTTCTTTAATTTTCTTTTAATGGGGTGAGGCTTGGCATACTCAAAACATTTCCACTATTCTGGAAACAGTATGTAGGAGATATAAAACTACTGATCCAAAGTGAAAGGAGTTATCTATTAAATGGGAATATAAGTTAAGCTAAATTATGTTATGACTGTATATAGGCTGAAAGAGCAAGTTACTTTGGTGGTCTGCAAAGTATTGTCATAGCTATGAAGTCTGGATTTGTTTGTTCGTTTTTTTGTCAGGCAGTTTTTAGGTAAACTTAGTATGGAATAAGAATAGCTCTGTTACGTTAGACCAACAGCCCACTTAGCCCATTATTCTGTCTACTACAGTAATGAAAAGAGATGCTAAGGAATGTATTTAGAAGCATTTGACTTAAGATAATTTTAAACTTCTATGCTTGTTTAGTTCATAGTGTTAGCCAAGAAAAATCTTTTCTGCTGATATATAGGACTTTTGTGAGCTGTTAATACCTTACTGAAATGAAGCTGCTGTTGATGCAGAAGATTAAAAACTAGAAACTAGGGTGATTATGCAACCTTGTCAAGTATACTTATATGACCATAGTGCTCGCCATGTACATGTAGAATCCAGTGAGGATTAACACTGTGAAAGAGGGTACACCTGGAGAGAGACAGAGAGCAAGAAGAGCTAGCTGCCAAGATCCCCCTTGTCCCACTGTAAAATCATCATCTAGCTTACGCTTTGTTGAATTTGGTCAATTAGTGATAAAGTGTCTTCATTAATTATGTGAAGTTTCAAACTGCTTACAGGTTGTTATGTTTTAGAATCACAGAATCATAGAACAGCTAGGGCTGAAAAGGACCTTAAGATCATCTAGTTCCAACCCCGCTGCCATGGGCAAGGACACCTCACACTAAACTATGTCGCCCAAGGCTCTGTCCAACCTGGCCTTGAACACCGCCAGGGATGGAGCATTCACAACTTCCCTGGGCAACCCATTCCAGTGCCTCATCACCCTAATGGTAAAGAACTTCTTCCTTATATCCAGTCTAAACTTCCCCCGTTGAAGTTTTAACCCGTTACCCCTTGTCCTGTCACTACAGTCCCTAATGAGGAGTCCCTCCCCAGCATCTCTACAACACCCCTTCAGATACTGGAAGGCTGCTATGAGGTCTCCACGCAGCCTTCTCTTATCCAGACTGAACAGCTCCAACTTCCTCAGCCTTTCTTCGTACGGGAGGTGCTCCAGTCCCCTGATCATCCTTGTGGCTCTCCTCTGGACTTATTCCAACAGTTCCATGTCCTTTTTCTGTTGAGGACACCAGAACTGCACACAATACTCCAGGTGAGGTCCCACGAGAGCAGAGCAGAGGGGCAGGATCACCTTCTTCGACCTGCTGGTCACGCTTCTTTTGATGCAGCCCAGGATATGGTTGTCTTTCTGGGCTGCAAGCGCACACTACTCTGAGTCTCTTCTCTGCTCAACCTGTTGCTGTGCCTGGGATTGCTCTGACCCACGTGTAGGACCTTGCACTTGGCATAGTAAAACTTCATAAGATTGGCATCAGCCCACCTCACAAGTGTTTCAAGGTCCCTCTGGATGGCATTCCTTCCCTCCAGTGTATCAACCAAACCACACAGCTTGGCGTCATGAGCATCAATCATCATCCCACCGACAAAGATGTTAAACAAGACCAGTCCCAACACCGATCCCTGAGGAACACCACTCGTTACTAATCTCCATCTGGACATTAAGCCATTGACCGCAACTCTTTGTGTGCAGCCATCCAGCCAGGTCTTCATCCACCAAATGGTCCATCTATCAAATTGATGTCTCTCCAATTTAGAGACAAGGATGTTGCGTGGGACAGTGTCGAATGCTTTACATATGTCCAGGTAGATGACCTTAACTGCTCTACCCCTGTCCATCAGTTCTGTAGCCCCATCATAGAAGGCCACCAAATTGGTCAGGCAGGATTTCCCCTTGCTGAAGTCATGCTGGCTGTCACCAAGAACCTTGCTCTTTTTCACATGCCTGAGCACGCTTTCCAGGAGAATCTGCTCCAAGATTTTGCCAGGCACAGAGGTGAGACTGACTGGTCTGTAATTCCCTGAGTCATCCATTTTCCCCTTCTTGAAAATGGGGGTTATATTTCCCTTTTTCCAGTCACTGGGAACTTCACCTGACTGCCATGATTTTTCAAATATGATGGACAGTGTCTTAGCAACTTCATTTGCCAGCTCCTTCATGACCTGAGGATGAATTTTATCAGGTCCCACAGACTTGTGCATGTTCAGGTTCTTAAGATGGTCTTGAACCAGAACCTCTCCTATAGTGGGCCCAAGGTCTTCATTCTCACAGTCCCTGTTACATTTGTATGGCAAAACACATCTTATCAGGGAAAGAAAAAATCAACTGTGCTTGCTTCTGTCCTCTGCAGTTGTCCTAATCCCATAAAACAGCAACTCATGTAATACTTCTCATCCTTTTTTTTCCCTGGTTTTGCAGACTTCTGTCACACCTGCAGATTGTCTGCTGTCCTAGAAGACACAGGTATCTCTCATAGGGTAATGGCTACATACTTTGTCCATCCTCAGCAGTCTTTCTTGAACACTTTCCAAGTTCTACTGTACCTTTTCTGAGATGTAGTTCTTACTCAGAACTGTTAAGTAGTCAAAGTTCAGACAAACTATGTAAATCCATGAAGAGAAATGATTCAGCTCTTATTCTGTTTTCTAATGATTCATAAGGATCTGCAGGCTTTTTCGGTCACTAAGTTGCACTGAATTGACTTTTTATAGGCCAACAATCTTGCTGCTGTGTGACAATGCTTAGGTCAAAGACCAGTATATTTCATATAAAATCAGGATATTTTATTTGCTGTGTACCTCAGGTTATATTTATCTACATTAAATTTCATCTGTCACTTTGGCAGTTTTCTCCTACTGAGTATTTTAAAGTGTGTTTTAAGGTAGATATACAGTGTTTAGATGAGCAAACAGCTGTTTTGCCTAGGTAATTTCTTTCCTTTAGGAGTGCATTTAAATACAACAGGTTAAATCAAGCGAAGGACTTTTGTACTTACTCTTTTTTCCTCTGGAGAGCCAAAGAACTATTTTTTTTTTTTAGACTAAGTCTCAGTCATCATTGCTCCCTTTCATCAAGCAGCTTATTTTATTTAGTTTTTTTTTATTTATTTATCTATGAATTTATTTTTAGGTTTGGTTTCATTTAGTTTTCTTTGGTTTGCTTTGGTTTGGTTTGAATGATGTGTTGCTTTATCAGTATTTACTACCTGGCTGCAGCCACCAGCATTGTAGAGCCAGAAATAGCTGTTGGATGTATGTGACCTGCTCTTGCAAGCCATGGCATTTATAAAATGCCAACAATGTTACCTATCATTGCAACATTGAAGAAAAGTATTCACGAAGGTTGAGTTTGCGTCCAAAAGAGATCCTTTCTGAATGGGGCTAGTCCTGATTTCTGTTAGTACCCTGTAGCAAGACTTTTTGACAAATCAGTATCTTGAGTATTTTCCTGATGAAGAGAGGAGACAGCATGCATAACATAGGAAGTTTCTCCCTGAAGGCTTCTTGGTTACTTCATTTAGGCATATATTTTGCACAGATGTTCTTGTTCTCAGCCAAGTCTTGAGCCATCAGGTCTATTAAGTGTCTTCCAACTGCTACTGCAGGGTCTTGTGGTAACATCACATCCTAAAAACATTGTCAATTTTTGTTTTCAAGCACATTAGATTAATTTATCTGCGTATGCACTCATTCCTTAAAACACATATAATAATAGATTTCTTAGGCGTGATTCTGACCCAAGTATGTTTAGGTTTAAGAAACAATGTAGTTTTCCTTCAAAGGGATATATCAGAAGACGCCCATCTTTGTGTTTCATCAGAATACGGAAAAAGAACTAAACTGTAGTGACTCTTTAAATAGAGAAAACTCATATCTTCTGGTTTGAAAAGCCCAAGTTAGACTAGAGATAATGTAGTGATGCTAGTCTGCTTACTCAGATGGCTTCAGGGATGTCCACTAAGATGCATCTGACCAGATTGCAATTTAAGAATCTGTAACCTTTATAGCAGAAAATTGTCTGGCTTTCAGAAGCAGACAATCAGGATCAAATTCTAATGTCACATGAGCAATATCCACATACAAGATCAATAATACCTATATACCTACATCTGAATAGAAATTTAAATTCTTTGAGCTAAGCAATACTGTTGTATAATTCATGAAGTTTGCATTCTGGAAAATCTCCCAGTGTCGGAAATACATGCTGTGCCAGAGTAAGGACTTCAAAATCTGGCTTTCATTGAGGGTAAAGCAGACAGCTCACAATCACAGAGTAAGCCTAGTAATATCCCAGAAACCAAGCATATTGCATTAGCCATGAGCAAATTCATGATGACTTATTCTTTACAGAAGCAGTCACTTAATTTGTACAAATGCTTATAAACATTGACTTTCTGGTAAGAATTTCAAAAGGCGAAGTCACACAAGAGCTTAATTCTGTTAATATGTTAAACTGCAGAACGAGAAAATGTATCTTAAATCGCTTCTGAATCAATGAGGAACTTAAGTTACTCAAACAATGCGAGCCTAATTTGTAATTTTACTTGTGCCAATTTAAATTAAAAAAAGAAAAAAAAAAAAAGCTTTGCCACTATAATTCCATCTATAATACCAGTTACATTCACTGCATATCTAGAGCAGCCCACGGAATCTGTGAGTAGCATTGTTGACTATATCTAAGATGAATCTAAACTCACAATCTAAATGGTCTATTTTTTCATTTGTATTCTTAGAAAGAATAAAGAAATAATAATAATAATAAGAAATGCTCTGCAATAGTATTTTGTAAAATAGTAGCTGCCTGTTTTAACATTTAGATTGCTTTTTCACTACTATGGCAGTTCAGAGAAGGCATTTAGATTTTCCTGACCAACTGGGTAGTCAAGTACTTAAGACTTTGGAAGATGACATAAGGAAGAAGTGATTGACCAATAGAGGCATCTGAAACCCAATTAGTGCAGAGCAAGTAACCAAGAATTACATCTCAGATATAAATCAGATGCATTAATTGGACCAGCATGGGAACTGTGTAAATGTAAATAAACTATTTAATATGTGCTACCACAGTAAAAAAGTACAGATATCATGCATACTTTCAGCAATTAATTACTTATCTTAAAGAGTAGAAGTTTGTGAAGTGGAAATCTTACGAGTAGCACATCACCAAAAGCTGTATGTTAAATAGCCACTAGCTGACTGACCTTTTCTTTGTGACTGTCTATGACCCTGGGCTATTTATTTTTTTAAGGCTTCAGTATCATTATTTTAGTCAATGGACACCAAGGAAAACCAGACAATGACATAGAAGCTTATCACAAACTCTTGGAAATGTGCAAACTAATAAACATTGAGGAATATACTTCAGATGTATGGCCCATTTGAGAGGAAAGGCAGTCAGAACTAAGTGGTTTGCAGTCAGAACTAAATGGTTTGCAGTAAAACCTGTCTATATAAAGAAGATAACCTGTTATAACTTGTTGGATTTTTCTAATATGCAAGAAGTATCTGTTCATAAATGTATTTGATAAGAAATTAAAACAAATGTGCTGTAAAGAAAACCAAGATCTTCTTCCAGGTAGTGATGAAATGCACTTCAAAGTGCAATTACTCTAAAATTAGAAAGGGGTCAAACATTATAATATAAACACCAATATTTGTGTTACCTGTGTCCTGGGTTCAGCAGTAGCAGTCATGTTTCTCCTTTGTGGTAGCTGGTGCAGTGCTGTGTTTTGACTTCCAACCTGGGAACAATGTTGGTGAAACCGATGTTTTCGGTTGTTGCTAAGTGATGTTTACCCTGACCAAGGACTTTGGGAGGCTCATGCTCTGCCAGGGAGGAGGCGAAGCTGTGAGGAAGCAGAGACAGGGCGCCTGCCCCAGGCTAGCCAAGGAGGTATTCCATACCACAGCACGTCATGCCCGGGGTGGGGGGTAACTGGGAGTTACCCGGAAGGACACGGGCTTCTGGGTGGGACTCGTTTCTTGGCTGGTGGTATTGTATTCTCTTCCCTTGTTATTTTCCCTTATCATTGTTGTCGCTGATGGCAGCGGTGGTGATTTGTGTTGTACATTGGTTGCTGGACTGTTCTTGTCTCAACCCATAGGAGTTGCACCCTTTCGATCCTCCTCCCCGTTCCTCCGGGAGTGGGGAAGGGGAGAGCCCTGGGGTCGAGCCTCGATTGCTGTCAGCCCGGCACCACTCACTGGGAGTGAGTGAACAAGTTGCCTGACTGGGTTTAAACCACAGCAACCTGAAATAACATCCACTGAAAGTATGGACAGTCTCACAGAGTCAGAAGCAGGGGTTTGTTTCCACTGTTATTTTTGTTTAATTATCTCCTGCATTAGTATGAAAATAACACCCATATGAAAAAGAGATTCAAATGAACAAGTATGGTCAGTTATTTTAACCATGGCTTTCCATAAATAAAACTGCAACCTAGATATCCTGACAGCAGTGAGATTCTTGAAAGTGATCTGTTTTTTTAAGCTGAAAACCAATTTCTTATTAACTGACCTATTGATAAGATATGAAAAGGAAAAACGTACTTTATTAGATCTTTTGGTCTATTTGACTGCCAGCATCACTTCCTAGAAATTTTTTTGAGATGAAAACTTATAATGAAGTTGTGATGATGATGATCTCTGCACAGAAACTTTTCTAGACTAATACTACTGCATGATCTGCACCAGTAGTTCAAAAGTCATCTTCATATATATCATATGCTGGATGTGTCAATAACTTTATAGGAAGACAAAAAAGTCAGCACTATAGAAAGGCTCCTTGCTTTTCTGTGTGTTCCATTCTTCAAAAGGCATAGGCTTCAAATAACAGGTCAGGCTAACTTCTGAGAGGTATTTTCAGCAACACCACTCTTTTCATAGTGAATCATGTTTAGACATATTTTGACAATATATCTATCTGTATGGTTAAATCATGTTGATGATTTATTTATCTTCCAGGGGCCATACAATGTGTGCCACCACAGACATTAGCACAATTGCCATTTACCAGGCCTCTCAGTATGACTCCTCTGCTGTTGTCAGCTTCTACAGATTGCAGCAACATATTTACTCACAGAGTGAAGCAGATGTGAGCAGACTATGCGTTCTTTAATCTCACTGACTATAAAGTAGTGAATTAGCTTTGAAGAGGTCTTTTTTTTCCTAAAGTCTTTTAATAGCATAGAATGGCAAGATTCAAGACTTGTCTGAAATAATTCTAAAGGGGATTTATGTTGGTAAACCAAATGCTTTAAGGCATTTTATAACCTGAGGTTAAATGCAAAAGAACATTTGTCATAGGGAAATTGCAGTGCGCAGAAGTTAATCTCACAGAACATTCATTTGCCTGACCTATTAACACACCATAAAAATAAACAGCAAATGATTTTAATAGAATAACAGAAAAGGCTGAGGTTGGAAGGGACCTCTGGAGGTCATCTGGTCCAACCCCCCTGCTTAGGCAGGGACACCCAGGGCTGGTTGCCCAGGATCACGTCCACACAGCTTTTAAATGTCTCCAGGGATGGAGACTCCACAGTCTCTATGGGAATCTTCTGCTAGTGATCAGTCACAGTAAAAAAAAAAAAGGGTTCCTTGACGTTCAGACAGAGCCTCCTGTGTTTCAGTTTGCTGTTTCTGGTCCCTGTCACTGGACACTGATGATAAAAGCCTGTCTCTGACCTATTTGCATGCTTCTTTCAGGTATTTATATACCAGATCCCCCTGAGCCTCTCCTCTAGGCTGAACAGTCCTGGCTGTCTCAGTGTTTCATCACAGAAGAAATGCTTCAGACCCTTCATTATCTTTCTGTCCTTTTGTTGGATTTTCTCCAGTATGCCCATGGCACTTTTACACTGAGACAGTACTTCAGGTGTAGCTTCATCAGTGATGAGCAGAAGGGAAGAATCACTTACCATGTCCTGCTGGCAATACTTTGCCTAATGCAATCCAGTGTTGTGGTTTAAGCCCAGCCAGTAACCCAGAACCATGCAGCCACTTGCTCACTCCTCTCCTTTATTCCCCCTTCCTCTGGGTGGGATGGGGAGGAGAATTGAAAGAATGTAAACCCCACAGTTTGAGATAAGAACAGTCCAGTAACTAAGGTATAATACAAAACCACTACTACTAGCACCAAGAATAATAATGATTAACTAAATAACAAGGGGAGAGAATATAAAACTAAAAGGAGGAAGTAAAAAATAAAGCAATAAACATAAGTGATGCACAATACAATTGCTTACCACGTGCCGACCGATACCCAACCCAACCCCTGCAGTGATCTAGCCCTTCCAGGTAACTGCCCCCAGTTCTACATCCTGGGCATGACATGCTGTGGTATGGAATACCCCTTTGGCTAGTTTGGGTCAGGTGTCCTGTCTCTTCTCCCTCCTAGCTTCCTGTGCCCCTCCTCACTGCCAAAGCATGGGAGACTGAAAAGTCCTTGACTAGGGTAGGCATTACTTAACAACTAAAACTTCAATGTGTTATCAGGATCATACACAGACTAAAGTCAAAACACAGCACTGCACCAGCTATTAGGAAGGAGAAAAATAACTGTTACAGCTGAAACCAAGACACATAGGGAACCATTATCCTTCTTGGTGACAGGAGCACACTGCCTTTTTCTCTTCATCTTGCTAACCACCAGGACCCAAAAGGCCTTTTCTACAAACCTGCTTTCTGACTATTTGGTCCCCAACATATATTGGTGCCTAGGGCCATTTCTCCACAGGTGCGGGTCTTTGCACTTCTGGTTGAACTTCATAACATTTGTGTCAGCTCATTTCTCCAGCCTGTTGAGGTTTCTCTGGATGGGCACACAACCTTCCAGCATATCAGCTGTACCTCCCAGTTTGGTGTCATCAGCAAACTTGCTGAAGGTACACTCTGATCCACCATCCAGATCATTAATGAAGATGCTGAACAGGACTGGACCAGGTTCACAAAGGGAAAGTCCTGTTAAACTAATTTATATCTTTCTACAATAAGGTCACCCACTTAGTGGATGAAGGGAAGGTAGTGGGTAGAGTTTTTCTATATTTTATTAAGGCTTTTGATACTGTCCCCCACAACATCTTTTTTGACAAGTTGTCCAACACTGGGATGAGCTGGTTCATGGTGCACTGGATGAAGAGCTGGCTGAAGCATAGTGCTCTAAGGGTTGTAGTGAATAAGGCTACACCTAGGTGGTGATGGGTTACCAGTGATGTTCACAAAATTATAGAATCATTAGGGTTGGAAGTGTCTTCTGGAGATCACCTAGTCCAACCCCCCCTGCCAGGACAAGGCCACCTATAGTAGATGACACAGGAATGTGTGCAGGTGTGTTTTAAATGTCTCCAGAGCGAAGACACAAACCCCCTGAGCAGTCTGTTCCAGTGCTTTGCCACTTTCAATGTAAAGAATTTCTTCCTCATGTTGAGGGGGAGGATCACCTGCTGACATCAACCTGCTGGCCCCACTCTTCCTGATGCATGCCAGGATACTGTTTGCTCTCCTGGTTTCAAGGGAACACTGCTGGCTAATAGTCAACTTATCATTTACCTATACTCCCAGGTCTTTCCCAGATGAACTGCTCCCTAGTAGGTCAGGCCCCAGCCTGGCCTGGTAATTGGGGTTCTTCCTCCCCAGGTACAGAACCCTACACTTGCTATTGTTGAACCTCATTAGGTTTCTCTTCACCTAGAGTAATGCTGGGCACAGGTATAAGCTGGGAGTGGAGCAGCAGGAGATCAGCCCTTTAGAAGCAGATTTTGGGGTGCTCATGGACAGCAGCCTCAACATGAATCAGCAAAATGTCCTGGCAGCCAAGACGGAAAACTGCATCCTGGGTGCATCAAACACTGTATAACAAGCTGGTCAAACCATTACCCCTCCTTCTATCACAATAGGTCCTGTAAAATGTCCCTTCTCATTTTTCTTATAGGCCCCTTTTTATGTACTGAAAGGCAACAATAATGTCTTCACAGCATCTTCTCCAGGCTGAAGAACTCCAATTCTCTCAGCCTTCCTCACAGAATAGGTGTTCCATCCATCTGATCATTTTTGTGGCCCTCCTCTGGACCCTCTCCAGCAAGTCCATATCTTTCCTGTAGTGAGGACTCCAGAGGTGGATGCAGTACTCCAGGAAGGGTCTCACCAGATCACCAGAGCAGAGGGGCCAAGTCACCTCCATTGACCTGCTGGCCACGCTTTTTTGAAGATGTAGTGCTCTTGAGGCTATTTATATATTTTTTGTGATATTGTAGAACTTGAAACACTGTGGAATGGTGTAGAATATTTTTTATTTTTTTTTTTTTTTCCCCAGAATCACATTCTTTAAGATACAAAGTCTGGTTTTCCATCTTATCTGCAATGCTAATACATCAGCATGGATTTTGTCTTCTGTAAGAACAAAATCAAAAGACACAATGAAATATTTTGATTCAGGTCACTTGGACATTAATTGTGTACTCTGCGTGCACACAGGCCTCAAGAGAGTTATTACTCGAATGACTTATAAACCTGTACTCCTCTATGAGCCAGATTTTGTAGCTGGGCAATTCATACACATTCTCTTTGCTAGTCATGATGCATAATTTTATCGTTTTAACTACTCTTGTTCAACCAAATAGTCTTCCTCTCTAACTTCTATTCTTGGAGAATGTTGCATGAGTACAAATGAATACTAAAAATTCCTGGAAGAAGCTACACTACACTGAACTGAACCTGTTGAACAGCGTCTTGATCCAAAATCAAACTGTTCACATTCCTTTTTCTTCTGTAAAACTAAGCTAAAAATGTTTGAAACAATGCAAGTAGTACTACAGCTGTGGGATAGATGTCCCGTTTATGAAGAATTCTTCATGTACTCAGTCTAGAGGGGACTGGATATTGTAATTAGAAATTGTGTCACAGAATGGGCTTCTTTCCTTAAAAAAACAGTCTCTCCTCTCCCACTATTCCTAGCCTCTTAATTTTTATCTTTTATTCTTGTATGGAGTTTTGCAGTTTAAAATACCTTCTTGATGTTCTGAATCATTCAGATCATTCACTTAGTTTCTGAAAATCATATACAGTCAAATTGATCAGAAATTATGTCTGCCTTGAGAATTCTGTCAATAGAAGTCAACTGCAAGCAACTGCTGAGTCTGTCAAGCTCATAACCACATTCAACCGTCTAAATGTTAAGAGTTTAATGCCACAGGATCTACTGAATATGTCTCTACTAGAATAATTTACATATAATAAATTCTATATGTTTCTATTAACCTTATATTTGGGAACCTAAAAAGAATATTGTAACTGAATTATAGCAATAATGTTAATCCCTTGATTCTTATTTTCAAAGTATATCCAGGCTACTGAGAAACTGAAGTATCCATGGTCTTTCTTCATGTACATTAAAATTATACATAAGTATTAGATTATGAGAGTCACATGGTACAGACCTTCCAAATTGATGGCTTGGCTTTGCGAGCAAAGATTTGGGAAGGGCTTTAACCACGCTTACTACAAGCATGATGACCAAGGGCATGTGGGATATGCAAATCTGGTTGGAAAAAGACCTTCCAAATTACAACTGTATGAATAGCACCGAATTTTTCTGCTAGTGCTACTTGCGGACTATACCTGTGAATTTCTTTTCTAGCTAATATGAAAATTACATATTTGCTGATAAGCTTTTGAGCAACCTCAAATTTTGCCATTTAAATATATGATTTAGAATTTCTGCCTGTACCACAGTTGTTGGAAACAATATTTAGTGAGTAGGATATTAATTACCTTATTTTACACATATACAAATACTTCAGAAGATGGTATTGCACTGTTTCTAGACATCATAGACTCTGTCAGAAAAAACAATTTCTAAGTTTTGCTATAGAGTTCTCTTCTTTGTTCTAAACATTTGTTGCATTATTACCAGTTGATCTCAGTTTCTCCAATAGATATTGTAATGTATTGTTATTGAAACTCTCCATTTCAGTGTTAGTTAATGAGGACTCATTATTGTACCATCTACACTGGTCGTTCTTCAGTAAAACAGCTTCTTTTCTTCACTGTCTTACACCTCCTCCCCCACTTATTTCTGCTCTGTCTCACTGGTCTATGCTAGTCTCTTGTATGCCTCAAAGAAAAAATACAAAGTGGCAGAAATTCACACTTCCTCAATAGTGTTAGAAAGATACTGATGATAAACATGTAATCCCTAGTTAAGTTTGTTTTCAATATTCTGCAGTGGACATCCAGATGAGCAATTTTGGCAGGTTAGGTTGTATGCTTGCCTATCAGAGCTTTAGGTAAACATGTACAGTTCAGGTATTTATTTTTCCTGTCATCATGATGATGAAACTCCCTCCCCTCACTGGAGTTATATGGAATGAGTTCTGGAGCACTGAAAGAATAGAAAGGATAAAAACATACCCAGAAAACAATTTTGCACATTGTGGTGTGACACTACATCTCCAGAAGCATGACTCTGACACTGTTGAAAACTGAACAGTGCTCTTAATAGAGCTATTCCCCAGAGAAGTCTTTTAACTGGAACATAATCATATCAGTAATCTGTCTTCTGACTCCTTCATTAAACCTAAGGGAAAAGACTTATTGAAGATGCAACATTTTCAAGTGTTCTAATTTCCTCAAGGTCATTTTAGGAGATTGAAAGTATTAAACCATATACAGTGATATGCTGCTTGATTACATTTTCAACATCTCATCACTGTTCTTCAATGACTTACATTTTTCACTTCCATTGTTCAGCTTCCATTGTTTTGCTTTCCATACTTTGAGATTTTGTTTCATTATATTTAGATTCAGTCAGAGGCAAGGAGTAGGAAAGGTGAATTAAAAACAGTCCTTGATAATCATGAAGACATGATCTTCATTCCCTCCCTTGACATGTCTGCTCATACATTCATACGAAATGGACCAGAGAGATATAGTTGGTGGAAAAAATGTGCTTAGCAGTACATTTTTTTTCTCCATGCTTGCAATCCCATGGCTTTTTACAGACAAGAGTGATGAATTACTATTAACGTAAGACAGCTTTTTGATGTGTCCTCTTGTACATGAAAAACTGGGCTGAGACCACCTGAACTCATTTCTCTTGAGATTTTGAACAAGTATAAAAAATGGTTTTGTTTTGGACTTGGTAGGACTCAGAAATGGAAATGCCAGTATGTCGAGGACAACACATCAATCTAATTTGCTACCTGTGTTCCCAATTCTATTCTTTCTCTACTGAAATTGCAGCATAGTATGTGATACATCAGCTGTATTCAACTATTAAGCTGCAGTTCCTTTTAGCAAGTGAATGTCTGTCTTTTTGAACCAAGCTTCAATTGCAAAGGCTGTAGGTGCAAACAATCATTTATTAATTTTTAAAGTCATTCAGAGAACCCGTTTAATTAAGAGAGATACATAACAGGATGAGGAGCTATAGTTAAATCACTTGATGCCATCAAATAACATTGCATTTTCATTGGTTTTGTTAAAGATCAATTTGATATTTTACAGTGGGATGAGTCTTTGTTATTTTTTCCATCTAATATGAAAAAACAAAATAAAATAAAATAAAAATCTTAAAAACGTTTAGATAAAGTAGCTCACGGGAAAAAAATTGGAAAGCTGTGGTTACATGTAAATATTTTTTTCTTCTGACTTTCATCCAGCTCAGTGACGAGGATGATTTCTGGTGACTTTTGACTGTGATAGACGTACTGTCAACAGTTTTTTTTTTCCATACTACACAGAGTCAGTATAGAAAAGGGACTTTAGAATACAGGAAGGTTACACATTGTCTCATTTCTATACAAGGATTCCTTGGATAGCATCAGCATTTGCGTCCATATTGTTTAATTTTTTGAGAATTAGAAAAGTCGAGCTTCCTTTATTTAAATGTGCTTATAAAAACTCTCTGTTTGAGTACATGATAGCGTCCATCATTAGCTAGGTTAATGGAGTATCAATATATACAACTCATGATCAGTTCTGACAAAATTGCATGTCTATTTCCTTTTTCTTAGGTTTCTTATACTCCAGTATGCTGCAGTCTTTAGGATTAATAAAAACTAGGGGTATTTCATGTATGATTGTTTCTTTGCATGCGTGCATGTGCAAGATGAGATGTATAGTCTAATTAACAAGGTTAATACAAATTTTTACTTGAAAAGCTATACATTAATTCAGCTTCACTAAAATGAAGTTATACTGACTTACATATTTTTACATACTAACTTTGCACTGCACCATAATGTATATAAAATGTTACACAGGGAGTCTACATTTTATCATGTTTTTACTTGTGTCATACCCACCTGATGAATTATCCAAGAACATTGACATTAACTTTTATGAAATACTACTAGAAGAATATCCACATTTTATACAGCATAGGCTAGTCAGAACAGATCACTTTTGTTTTATCAGTCCACTGAGGAAATATTGATTTTTGCTAGAAGTGAATAGCACAGTTTTTTATCCAACAGGACAAGTATTGACTTCAAAAATTTGCCTCCTGGAAAAACTTTTTTTCATATTCACTGAAGTACAAAGTACACATGCATTTGAGCTTGATTGCATCTATCATAAATATTAGTAACAGACCTTTCTGGGAGAGCCTAACACAACAAGTTATTCTAGAAAGCATGGCACACATGAACATGAATCCCACTTCTGAGGAAAGAGTTCTTGCAAATAACTGAAAACGTTCTGAAGGCATAAAATGTTTTCTAAGTAAAATGGAAACTGATAAATCATTTGAGTTTCACAAGATGAACAGCAGTTCTAACTCAATTTATAGATGATTGGTATAAACATACAGATAGATACAGACTCTTGCAAACCAAGAAATTAAAACCAGGCTGTATGTCACAATATTGCTTGCAGTTGATGAAGGGAAAAATTATCTTTTTGCATTTGAAGTGACAATTCTACTCCTATGACACCTAAAGAAGTTCAGTCAAAGAAATTAAACTTTATTACATTTGTAAATTTCCTATAACTGCCAGAATGAACAGGCTGTAACCTCACCTTACCTAACTGAGTATAGCCATGATAAACCATGTTACACTTACAGATATTCAGACATAGAGCTGTTTAAGCAAAGTAAAATAAATATGGTAAATGCGATTTATTTAGTTAGCTAGGTTATTAGTCAGTCAAGACTATGAAAAACTCTACCACCTAAGGTCTGGTAAAGAATCTAAGATGCTAAATTGAGATTTAAGTGTAAACTGAAAACATCTGTATAAATTTCAGTGCTGAAAATCTCATCTATACCCCACAGAAGCTATTTCTTCACAAAAAATTAGCTATTCCACTACAGAATTTTCAAGATCCACAAATCTGCACAGAACCAGATTTTCTAATAAAAATCAGATTTATTAAAGCTTGACAAATAATCCAATGTTGTCAATAAGACAACTACTAGAGATCTATCCCTTGAGCTGCTTCGATTTGTATAGCATGTTTATTTTTACCTGAAAATCTATTGAATGCCTACAATTCTATTTTCCGCTTTTGTCTCAGGCTGCCGCAATAATTGTTACTAGATGTCCTTGGGAACCAAAACATATCTGTTTGTCTGTTTATTGAATAGAGATTGTCCTCACACACCAAAGCACAACCAATTTCTACATGTTATGGTTGTAGCAGCTAGTACAGGTCAGTGGCCCCTTAGAGAAGAGAAGACAAAAAGTCAGAGCATATGCACGATAAAGTTACTCCATGTCCTGAGGCAATTTAAGTCTGTATCTTTTACTGCCCTAGAGACAGCTTTAACTATTAATCTAACGTGTTGCTATATTTTCCCTGGTTAAAGCCTTATTTTATGAGGCAATGAGTTGCTCTTGCATGCTGCTGAGATGCCACAGCATCAGAGTTCAAATTATTCAGCAGCTGACAATAGATGCTCAGAAACTTCCTGACTGAGACGCAATTTCAGCTCGTTTACAGAAATGCATGTATGAGTGAAATCAAATTACTAGTCATACCAAACAAGCAGTTTTCTTGCTGTGAAAAACAGATACAAATACAAACAGCATACGAAAACACTCCTGTGTATACACCCTGAGTCTTTATTCTCAGTGTAAAACTGAATGAAGAAGGACCTAGATTGAGTAAAAAAATAGGTTTCTTCAGATGAGTTTTAAAATTTCTGTTGAGAACAGATAATCCAGTTATCTGATTTACAAGTACATTATTCATTTGATCAAACTACTGTATGCTTAAGGATATGCATAACAAATTTATAGACAGACACACACCTTCATAGCTCACTGAGTTCACATCTTTCCTTTCATATCAAATTTATCATCTGAACCTAGACATGTGCAGAAATATTGTCTTTCCCATTTTGAAATGTACCAAGCTGCAAAGAGTTTTATACAGCTCTGACAGTCATGGGGTTTTGTTTCCTGTCACATACCATAGAGTAAATTACAGCACAGGCAAAGCTTGGTAAATAATTATAATAATTACTGTATCCACAACATATTTCAGCTAGGTCTCATTCAGCCTGCACCATGGAAACTTATTTCCATTCTGTAGTTAATATTCTACACTGTCATTCTCAGCATCTGAGGTCCCATAAAGCGTTTCTTAGGGCCATTACATTTTCTACAGAAATAAAGCTATAGTATTTCTTGCCCTTCTCTTTGCAAGATAACCTTCCTAATATAGGCTCAAAATTCAATAGCCCTTATTCAGATAAGAAGTCCTGCTGAAGTAAATGGAACTAAGAGCACAGACTAAGTAATAAGGCTTATTAGCATTTCATTTAATCAATAAATGTTGATAAACATTTTTTTTATTCCTTAAGAGAAAAAAAAAAAAAAAATCACAAAATCACAGCAAATCCTTAAAAGTTAAAAAACAGAAGAACAAAATGGCTGCTCTCTCTCCAACCTGAAATGTATCAAATGCAGTCTTCTGTCAGTTCAAAGATGTGAGGCAGGACTACAGATTCAGGAAGATGTGGGAGGATGAGGTTAAAAGTGAGGCATTTCAGGCAGGGTAAGGTGTGAAAAAGGGAGACCTGAAATTAACAATTGTAAACAATGACAAATGATGACAAAAATTTGAACTGACAATTTTCTGTAGAAATAGAAATTTTGAATTACTGACGTTATTATGCTACATCTTAACTGAATCATATACCCCAATTTTTAATACCATGTACTACAGACTTGAAACACTTCAACCCTATAGCTCTTCCCAGTATAGCTCTTCTGTATTCTAGGTGGCCCCCAGTATACTCAGTCCCATCCCAGCAAGCCCATTTTGGGAAATATGGAGGTGAGAGATGCAGCATTTCCCAGTACTGGCTTGAGCAGCAAGCAGATGCCTATAACACAATAGTGAGCTATAGCTGCAAAACTTATCCACCCAGAAGAGGACTACATTACTGGAAATACATAGATGCTTTCTTCCTTAATGGCCTTCAGCGAGTCTACCTATAAAACCAGAATTTTATATATGCTAGGAGCACAGCCAGTCAGAGGCACTGAATTATGCATTGGGAAAAAAACAAGGAATTTCAGAAAATGGGAAGCTGAAATTTTTAGTATCAAATTTAGCAGTTAGGAAGTTTGACTGTAACTCCAACTTGTTAATATAAAAAATGCAGTAGCATCAGACAATGAGTCTGTTCCAATTGTCTTGGAAATCAATAAATGTCTCTCTTCTGACTTCAGGTTAATTGGCACTATTCCAACGTCCTTTCACTCTATCACTTTCAATCCTATTCCTCCTTCCCCCTCCCTCAATTTTCACCTTCCCCAGCTTCTTATCTGTCCAGCCCATCCTTCAGCTGGCAAGAAACATCATGCTTCTATAAGAGAATCGAAGTTCTTGACATTCAACTATACTGATCATTCTAAAATGCTGAATTGAAATGGCTTTATTTCAGCTAGTGATTTTTTCTTATAATTTTTAAAAGCACTGAACAAGCATTTCAAAATATAAGTAAAAATTCAGGTATAGAATTATAATTTGAAAAAAAAAAAGGATGCAAACTACTTCATATAGTAAAGATAACACCCAGTCTTTAAAAGTTTACGCCTGTTTCTATGATTCAAATAATAACATTGCATGTAATTACTTGAACAAACTCTAAAGCTGATATTGTTTCAAAATACTAAATGCTTGAATTAGTATCACATAAAACAATTTGGGAGGCATCCAAACACTGGGTAACAAAAGAGTTTTCTGGAAACTTTTGTTCTGAAATCATATGCCTTATAAATAACAAAGGAAGATCAAATCCTGGAGAGGACAAATAAAGGACAGGATGTGTCATTCTCAGTGAAAGTAAACCATTCAGTCTAAAGCAAATATTCAGGATGATAAAACCTGTCAGAGCATATTTACTGGAAGGAAAAAAACCCATTCTACTGAAATACACACAAAAATAATTATTTGTGTTATTTTAAAACACAATACACAATGTATTCTAACTTCATTAAGTAAGTAACTTTCCAATTAAAAATTTAATTTAAAAAAAGAAAAATAGTTAAGTCCTTTAAGGGAAAAATCTTTAATGAAAAGAGAAAAAAAACCTACCACAATACATCACAGTTTTTTGACTAAGGGCAAAACTTTTTAAAATTTTTGAACCCTGAAACAAATAATACCTCTACATATAAAATATGTTCTTTGTACAGCAGTAAAAGCTGTGAAAGTACCAATGCTTTTAAAACCAAGAGCTTTTATTCAGATGACAATAAGTAGCCCACTATTCTAAGAAATAATTTTGTGGGCTTTTTCACTGTTAAGAAAACTTTATTTTCTGGAACAGAAGGATAACTAAAGTATGACTTTCCACTGAACATACTGTTGTAGGTACACAATATATATTAATGACTATAATTTAAAGAAATACAAGTATATTTTCCAGGGCAATTTCATTGCAATATTTTTTCACTTCACAAATAAGTAAAAATATATTCTTTTTTAAATCTCATTATGTATTCTGTCTTTCATTATTTTGAGACATTAGATTAATATGGAAAATTCTGCTTTCAGTCTAGCTAAAGAGTTACAAGCATAGCATTGGAAGAATGGCTTAGTCTGGATTTATTCTAGTTTACATTCATGGAAAATTTGTCTCAATTTTATTGATATTAAGCTCTATTTGTCTATTAAGTCCCAAATTCTTACTAAGATCTTTACATTATGTATGCCCTATAAGCTAATATAAGTACATTATAAACTATAATAAATCGTTTTTCATTATTAAAAAAAATTGTTTAAGAGCTAGTTCATTGGCTTACTTCAACAGCTGGTTCTGTTCCTTTTATTTCTTAATTTATTGGGAATAGTGAATTGATATTGAGATTGGGTATGGATAATTTCCTGAAGATGAAAAGCTATATTCTGCCATGAGAATAAATAATCAGGGCCAACCTCTATCCTACATTATAAATAATAAACTTGGTTTGTCATTTGTATTCTAAATGTCTTTAGCAGGTATGCTTGCTACCCTCTCCTGATTATTCTTCAAGCAGTTGAAATGTTTGAAAGGGAGGAAACAATACCAGCCCTTTCCCCCCCCATAAAAAACAAAACCAAAACCAAACCAGAAAAACAACCAACCCAAAAGCAAACAAGAAAAATATTTAACCCTAACTAAGAAGTCAATAACAGTGTAGCGGACCAGTGAACAAACTAGGAACAAAAGGAGAAATTAAAGTTGTTTAGAAGACTGCAAGTGATAAAAGATCAGTTTCATCAGGTTTTTATGTCAGAAGAAATTGAACAGATATGTACCTGATATAAATACAATTAAACACATTGAAAGTATACATAGTTATTAATTGTTCATACACAGAAAATATAATTAATTGATATGTTAAATGACACCCATATGGTGAGGTTGTTAACTGACACAAATATTGCTACTTCCATTTTCTTTGTTCTGTTCTAAAACATTTAATATCTCTTTAGTCTTCATTTCATAAACTGGCAGTGCTAAATCTTCACAGTTTATGAGCCTTGGCCATAATCCATATTTTTCTTGCTAAGGAAATAAAAACACTGTCCGCCAACAAATTTTATAACCTCACCTACACTATCACCACCATCACCCCCCCACCCCATTTGGGACTTAGTTATCATTACTCATTGAGGGTTTGCATGACATTTTGTAAGCATGTATTTATCAAGGTTAATACTAATCTGAATTATCCCATCTACTTTGTAATTCATAAAATACTTTGTAGTAGGAGATTTTAAGTGTGCCAGCACTGATCACTTTATTTTAATATGTATTTGGTCTAAAGTCCAATTAGAAAAAGCATCAAGAGCGTCTCTACAATAATTATGCTATTGTTTCCCATCCTTTGCTAACATTTCAGTTTTAATCCGTACCTGTAATTTTAATTTAAACCAGAAATAAGCTACATAGTCAGCAGAGCTGGCCAGAGTGAATGTTCCTACATCTATGTTGGTAAACAAAGAGTGAGCCAGGGAGCAATATCGAAGAAGTAGTGAACGCTCCACCCCTGGCAGTGTTCAAGGCCAGGATGCATAGAGCCCTGGGAGACATGTTCATGTGTGAGGCATCCCTGCCCACAGCAGGGGGGTTGGAACTAGGTGATCTTAAGGTCCTTTCCAACCCTAACGATTCTATGATTCTATGATTCTGTACAACAGCAGTCAATAGGACTGTAGGATCCAAAGCAAAAGACATTTCAAACCTACTTGAAAATATGGATCTATTAAAAATGTAAAGCTACACTAACTCTGTTGGTACCTCTAGATTACTATCCATATTTCTTGCACACAGCCATTCACAGTAAAAAGTCTCAGTGATATGCTTTAGTGGTGGTCTTGGCAGTCCTGGGTAATGGTTGGACTTGAACTTCAAGATCTTTTGAACCTAGTTAATTCTGTGATTCTGTGATCCTATAGGCTTTTGTTAAGGTGCACATTCAGAGTTCAAATGAACAAACAAAAGCAGCCAAGCCTATGGAAGGCTAAATTTCCTTCCTTCAGAAACCATGCAGCTGCCCCAGTTGCTAAAGCAATAGCTCAGGAACCTCCCTGATGGGATGGACTAACTAATGTATCATCTCAGACTGGGAGGGAATTGCGGCACTTGAAAGTGGAGATGCAGAGTTCATCAAAGCACTATGAAAATAGGAATTATACTTGCAGTGAAATTTTCAGGACTGAATCAACAAAATAGACATGAATTACCCAAATTTACATCACTAGGAAGAATACAACAGTACATCCAGTCACAGATAGTACTTTTTATTTTTTTGGTCTTCTTATAAATTATAACAAGCTTCCTGATGTTTAGGCTGATGCCCTTGTTACTTCATATGACCACATTTTATCATGAAGTGCTTATTATTATTTTTATGCTTAATATGCATGTTTATATTTGCCTGGAAACTGAAAGTATAATTTAGCATCATGGAATATTCAGATTACCATATTAATTAAAATTGGAAGTACACAGCTGCATCCATAAAATATTGTTGCTTGCAAACTTTTTCTTACACACAATGGTAAACCTGATTTATTACAGCTTATAATAGCAATAATTCCTGCAATATCATTCGTTAGCACAGTTAACAGCTAATTTGCTGGAGTTTTAAATGCCCTTGGCTTTCTTTCAAGCTGCTCACAGACTGGTCATTAACTGCTGGCTGCAACTGATTTCTCACCCTCCTATTTAAAAGAAATTTTATTTCAATTCAGCACCCACAGAGCCTAATCTTGATTCAGTAAACAAAAATCATTCTCTAACTTGGCAACAGACCTCTTGCTCCTTATTCTTTTTGGCATAGTGTTTCAGGGATGTATGTGGATGTAAGCATTGCAGCTAATGGCTAAAACAAAAATCAAACCCTTGTTGTCCTTTATCTCAAATTTTCAAGTGATAGGAAGCCCCAAAGGGAAGAGCACTCTATTGACATCTAGTGGAAAGGAGACAAATTAAATGTTCCTATGGGCAGCCTGAAGCCTATTTGCTTGCACGTATTTTTATTTTGTGTTTGGAAACTAGTTCTACTAATCCCATAGTATAAAGAAACATTTCTGATCATAACAGTGTGCAGGAATGATGGTCAATTAAATGTGTGCAGAGTGGACAGCTAACCAATAATAGCTTTTTGTAGCATTTTATAAAAGCTAGGGCCTTTATTTAAAAAACAAACAAACAAAAAAATCAAACAAAAAAGCAACAAAACAAAATCAAACCAAACCAAAAACTTCATAGGAAGATGTTTTCTGAAAGATAGCAAGTTTAAGATGTATCTTTAAGTGGAAAAAAAAGCCTATTTAGGAATCACTTTTATGTTACAAGACTTTTGGTTTTCAGTGCTTCCTGAATCCTTGGTAAGAATTTATAAATACTGAGAATGGCTACTAAAGCTGCCAGCAGAACAAGGAGTGGTGGAAAATGGTGAGATGGTAGCCTAACAAGCAGTGAGGGACTGTCATTAAGAACAAAGTAGGTCACATCACCATGAGGTCAGCAGTAGGGCTCTACTACTCAGCAAGACTGGGCAGTCACAGCTGTGAGGTACATGTTACTGCAGAAGCAGATTAAAAAAACAGCTGAGTTAGAAGCTGCCTTATCATAAAAAAGAACAGTGAAATAGTTAGCAGTTAGGAGCTGCATGTTTTCCTGCTTATGTCCTTTCTCACATTTTCCTTTTCTCCTTCAAATAAAATATTCTTTGTCAAGTCAAGAAATTTATGTTTGCAAATAAGGAAAAATAAGACCGGGCTATGCACCAGAAAGCATATTTTCCAGTGTTTGTGTATGAGGATTTAAACCTGTTAAATAAAATTCAAGATTAGCCCATTTGACTCCAAGTAAGACCTGACTGAAGGATTTATATGGACTTTAAATCTGTGATGACCATACTTCTGGTCAAAAGTTTCACCATGTCACTGTTTTCTGTACATCTCTCTATTAGACCACCTTTCTCCTCTATATCTCTGTATTTTTTACCTCCAATTTACTAAGTTTCTGAACGTACTGAAATGTTACTTCCCCCTTCCACTCAAATTAAAATGACTACCTTCCCATCCATGTGCTAACTTTTCAAACAAGTACTTTCACAACTGATTCTATGTACCTTTGGCAATATATGGGATTTCTTGTGAGCAGCGACAAAGCCACCCTATTGTCATTTTTCACATCTTTCATTGAAGCTTATTGTGAAGGTTAGATGAAATGGTACAGCAGTCATGCAGTGAGAGACCCTGAAATCTTTTAGCTTTAACCAGAATTATCTTATATTTTCTTGCCCCTTCTCTGTGTTTTGGGAATCTCTTTCTTTGGATATTTATGCATTGTTCACTCATTTTTAAGAACTGACTGTTGCGTATTTGCTTAACTACTTAAAGAATGCGACACTGGACCATAAATGAAGTCTCTTGGTAAACCTGCAGAAAAGAATCACTGAAATAGTGAGAAAATCTTCCACCTATAAGAAGTGACTGAGACAAGAGAAGCATGGAAGTGAAGACCACTGTTCTAAACAGAAACCCAGAATTCATGTATTTCAACAATGTAAAAGTCCACGCAAATGTTTCCATCAGACACCCGTGTTGTGTTGGTTTCGGTTTTGTTTTTTTTTCCCTTTAATTACATGAGAGAAAACATTATATATTTAACAAAAAAAAAAAGAAGAAGAAACAGCAGCAAATATTAGAATTCAGATTTTGCAATAAAAATGACACCATTAAAATTCAGTTGGCACAAAATAGTTTAGTGACTAAACTAATTGAGTAATCTCTTTTTATACACTGGGTTGCCAAAATTTAATTAACTTCTTTGAGAAAAACTGATACTGTGATAGAAGTGCTTCACAGAATGTCTATATATATACATGTTTTTGTGTACATGTGTTGGAAAGATAGATTTAAAATGCAATAATTTCCTTTCAGTTATAAATTTACTTTTGTTGAATAGGCAATTGACTTACACATATAAACACAGAGGCACTGACAGAACCGACATTGCCAACATGCATGGAAGACTTTTGTCCCAAGGAAATCACTCTGATATTAGCTTTTGTTTATTTGAGCTCCAATTCAAGATTTCCAGTGTTCAGCTAGATCTGTCAAAGTCTTGTCACTCATTCTTCAGTGCAAAATATCTCTCCTGTTCTTGTTCTTCCAGCCAATACTCTGGTCTATATATTTGTTCTCTGTCATCTTGACAGCTTTAGCCTCCTCCCATGCAGCCTCTCCTTTGTCCATTTTTTTTTCAAAGTATCAAATTTAAATGCATCACCCTGTTCTGGAAAACCAGCATTAACTTGCTACCTTCTAAACTTTCCACCCTCATCACACTCACACACAGTCTTTTTCAAATTTTCCACAGTGCTACTCTATTTCTGATTACTATTTTTTTCCTTAAATCTGCTATGAACCTTCACCTTTTCTTCACCTTCTGTATTCTTGCCTTGCTCCTTTCATATATTTTTTATATTAATTTTTATAATAGTCTCTTTTTCCACTTCCCATCCAATAAGCTAAGTATTTCTCCTGTAAATCTTTTGCTAAAAAAACACCAGAAGACAGTTGATTTCTTCAAAGTACGATTATTATGGGTAAAGCATCTGTAGGTGATCTGATCTCCATCACCCACTTTAGATACTACTATATTATATAAAAATCACTTTCCTAGTAACTCCCTCATCCTGTTAATCTATCCTATTAATGAAGTACACAGTTTAGTGCATGTTTTTCTCACCAAATGAAACTTCTGAATTGAAATATGATTTCGGTAACAGAGGAAGACAGTGGTCTTTTGCAGCAAAAGCAAATATCCTTGAGGTTGGTGTTTTCTGAATGGAAGTGGGAAATTAGGATTTGAACTCCCTGATTTTCAGGAAGGAACCTTCATCATCCATGTCTCAAGCAGCACTCATGCATCTGAACAACTGCATAAACTTGGAGATTGCTACACATTTTCACAGTGCATGTGTCAGGCATGTTTCAGAATGCCAACTCTAACAGCTGTCTCAGGGAGCAGAGCCAAACAAAGAATAATTTCACAGTCTTGACTTGATTTAGGTTTATGTATCACAACACTCCATATTGTAAGCGGCAAGGAGAAGCAGACAGGCCAACCCAATATGGGTGATAAGCAACTTCCACTTTATTTGTGACGCAGTTCACACATACATAGGAGTGGTATTCAGCCACTCCTTCTTGGCATAACAGTATTGGTTAGCCCCCACAGCTTCCTCCACATTCTCCTCCCATGTCCGGTCTCTGGCTACCTGTGGGGGCCACCCCCTGCCTTGCTTGCACAGTCCTCCAGAACTCTATGGTTCTGCTCTTAGAGTCATTCTGCAACACCATATGACTAAGGCAGAAGAGCACCTTGGCAAGGTTGGAAACATAACTCTCTACTTATGTCATTTTAGAGGCAAAAAAGAAGTTTCACCAGGGAAAATCAGCAGCTAAAAGAGGGCTTTCTTTCCTTTGTGCATTATTTGTCATTGTGATTTTTTTTTTTGTTATTATGTCAATTGACTTCAAAATATAGCTAGAATCTAGCTCATATTATTAAGATTTTTCTTTTGCATCATTACTGTTGCTAATGGTGTTGAACATGAGAATGAAGCCTAAAAATCTACTTTCATTTACAGTCCTCTCCAAGTTTAATTTTTATATTTATTAGGTTTTTCTGTTAGAAGTATAGTGTATCTTGGATTTTAAGTCTGCAATGTTGAAATACTGTATAAACAATACTTTAGAATATATTTTTGAACTCTACAGGTGAAATTGATATTCTCTTCCTAGGGAAGCAGTTAACTCCTTAATTTTTCAGTTTTAGTTCTATTCAAAAGAATTCTAAGCCCCTTCATTTTCACTATTTCCTTCCCCTAAAAAGCACGCTCCTTATCAACATTCCAGGAAACAGGATTTTCAGGTGCCAGGAGATCAAACTTCAACTCAACTCAAGTGAAAAGCAGCAGGAACTAGAAGTTAAGAATCAGGTGTCAAGAAAGCAATAGCCAAGTGTCAGACAGAGTCACACAGCATGCAGTTTGATCTAAAGAGAAGATGGAATTACTCCTCAAAAAAAGCACCCTATTTTTTTTTTTAAATTCAGTTTTAGCCTTTTTCCTAGTCAGACTAGGACTGCATTAATAAAGTTTCTGTCTGCATGTATTATGTCTGGCTGCTATCCTCAAATGCCTCTGAAGACAATTAATTTCAACTGTATTTGACAAAAGGTCAGTGATCTCTGATAGGCTGAGTTCCTCAAGTTCTATAGTAACGGATAGCCAAGTAAAAGAGAAGCGCCTGCAAGTGCTCCTTTTCTCAAAGAGCTGAAAAGTGAATCCAACAGGGGTAGAAACAGATATAGAAAATGCTGAAGAGAGAGACATTATGGAAGAAGCAACTACTAGAAAACTTTTTTAGTTACTCCTGTACTTAACTACAACCTGGAGTTGCCAGAACTGTCACAGCATGAGCCCTAACTCTTGTGCCTGGTTATTTCTGATATCTAGTTGTTAACATGGTCACTTGCATAGTTTTTGACTTCAGCTGTTTCTTCAGACATTTCTCAGGCATAGTTTCTTGAGTAGCACAGGCTGGCAACCATTCCCAGTAGGTACCATGGCATTTCAGGGCGGAAGAAGCTTGCAAACAAGTTAACCTAAGCCAGATCAGCCACCCAGAAAGAACCTGAGAAAAGCCCCTAGCACTGCTCAGCTTTCTAGTATAGATAAAAACTCAAGTCTGCAGACTAGAGGTTTTTGTTTCTTGCTAGATATTGAAAACTCAGTGCTCAGCTACTAAGCACTTTGAGAACTTCCAAAGCACTTGCTGAGGAAGAACTCCTCAATTAGTTGCTTCCCATTTGTGCTTTCTTTGAAATTATGTCCAAAAATGAAGGGGGTGACCTTTTTTTCACTCTATTGCTCTATTGTTCAAATATTGGCATATATGGACAGAACTAAATTCCTTTCCTCCAGAAGAGTTTCCTCATGAGCAGATTACAGACTTCATTATGTAGCCACACTTATCTTCCTACTCTTCTGCTGGAGTTGTGCAACTTTGCAAAAATAGAATGCACGATTCACTGAAATGGAACAAGAGCATAATTTTGTGTAGGCGTGACTAGGATGTCACCTGAAACAGGGGAGATGTGAAATATGGTACCTGTATCAGAAATGTTAAAACTTTTTGTTAGTGACTATATAAGTAAATTTCAGAGTAACTATTTATAATGGGAATCACAGTTCAAGACTTTTGGTTTCCCAGCAGGATTTCCCAACCAGCCCCTATTCAGATAAAACAGATATAGCCAGATGGTTAGCCTATTCCCATATGGCATGTGGTTTTGCATATTTTTGGGTGAGGGGAAGAAATTAATTTGCCTCTTTACCATCCAGGCAGCACTTCAACATCCTCATTCTTACAGAAAAAGAGAACACTATTTCTTCCAGCTTAGTTTAATGAAAATAATATTTGAACGATATTTGTTAGCAGTCCATTTTTGTCACTATGTTAAGTTAATGGTGAAAAATATTTTCATATCAACATAGTGATATTTTGGAAGAGGAATTTCTTGCTTTGTGTTTTGATTTAGCTTAGGTACAAAGTAATCTCTGAATGGCTGAGCTGTAATGAGACTGTAATGGTTCAGTTTGGGACGTGAACGAAGAAATAACTGCAAAGATTTAAGAAATTTAAAGTAAAAAGATGGGGTGGCTGTAATATAGATAAGCAATACTTAGAGGGAAGTTGAGTAAGCATCTTTAGAATCACAGATTTTATGTTGAACATGTAGTTTTTACTCCATTCTCATTGTAGATTACAGAATTATTTTTCTTTTCATCAATCTGACAAATATTGTATTTCTGGCTGATGCTGCTGGGTGTTACCATAGTGACTGATGAATTTCAAATCAACGTCTGTTACGTTTTTTCCCTGTTTCGATTCAAAAAGATATTTAAAGGCACCAGTAGGTCCTAAGATTTAGTTGAAAGATCTGTTGCAGACACCTGTGTATAATTAATACTGAATAGAAGCCTAAAATATTATCGTTCTGCTCATTACATTTGAAATCTATGTAAAATGAACCATGGCATTGCAAACTACTTGGATGTCATAAATGCAGTTTCAGAAACTCCCTCATCTAATGCCCTGTGATAGTAATATATCCTGTTCTGAACAAGTCAAAATCTAAACACTCTATTGAAGGTCATCCTATTTCTCTGGTGAGATATATATAAATATCCTAAATTATGAGCTTTTTTGTCTCATTTTACTGGCTTTTCACGGTCCCATACAAGATTTGCCAGTGACCCTAGGAATAACATCTCTGTTAATGTTCTGTGTATGTACAAAAATAGTGTGTGTACCTTAAGAAAAATAAGACATAATCAGTCTCTTCATCCTGAAGTGAGAAGCAATGAAAAGTATGACAGTATAACATAAGTGTTTAGAGAGAAGAAGGTCTGGCAGTTTGGAATGACATCTGAAAGGCATCAAACAGAGGTTTGATGAAAGCCCCATTTTCCTGTGTACCCAGCAATGATCACAAAAGCCTGAGGTAAGCTGAACAAGAAAGTTTTATGTCATTCAGGCAGAACACAGCCTAATTGCTCAGCCATCCCTTACAAGAGGTAGAGGCGAAATGGTGTGTATCAGAAAGTCATAAAGATTGATGGCATCTGCTGCTTCCAAATGCATCTGTCTGCATGCAAACCACTTTCAGTGTGAATTTATGGAAAACAAAGGCTGTTTGCCCAAGAAAGATGCTTTGGTAGGCTTAGTTTCCATAGCCCATTTTCACTGCAGAACCAAGAATGTCCCAGAGAAATCAGCTGGGTCATGATAAGAATTCAAAGCCACAAAACTAAATAAAAAGACATTATTAGTTACATTGCAGTAAGCAAACAGTAAAGTCTTAAGTGATCGATACTTGACAAGAAACATGTCACAAACTTCATGCATAGGTCAGACACACACAAAATTTTTAAATAAATCAACTGACTTCTGGACAAGGTGCATAAAATGTCACATTTTATCCCTCAGTTGATATTCTTCTCAGAGAATGAAAAAAATAAAAAATCACCTCCCTCAGATATTTGATTGAAAAGATAGTCACTCCTGACACAAGTTTAAGGGGAAAAACTGCAATCAAGTGGAAATTTTTGTCAGTACCTTAATCTCTGATTTGTAGAAGGTTGTGCTTTGGGATATTTGGTATGTCTGAGAATTGCCACCAAAGAGCCCTTCTGTTCTTTAATGGCTGCACTAAATCTTAACAAACGTGAGCATGAAAACTATTGTGCTGTACTTGTGAGGCATATATCAAAGTCATATTTTTTTAAAGCTTGGAAAGGCAGTTGAATCATGCATGCCTTTATGGAGCTCTGATCAGGCTGATAAAGGCAGTTCAGCTTCAATAAACGCTTTTTAAGTGAATGTTTTGGAAAGTGAATAGGAAATTCAAAGCTCAAACTGTTGCCAAACTGCTCCCATAGCACTTTGATCACTTTGTTACTTTGTTGAAACTGTCTTGTTTTTCTTAAAATGTTGGCATCTGGGGATTCAGAAAGTTAACTGTAGTCACTGAAAATAATAATATACTGTAAAATTGAATGACATAACTTATTAAGTACTTTGTACACATTTCTTAAAAAAGAAAACTTTTTCCCCGTGGAGTCAAAAACAGCTTTGCACTTCTCTGAATAAAGTTCATATTGTTAAAGCAGGACAAGTGCCTGGTCTAGTGGGGGCTGGTGGAGCTGCTCTGATGATAAAGAAGGGAAAGAGCAGTTATTGGTAGGAGGCTTGCCAGACTGGTTAAGGAGGCTTTAAACTAGATGTGCTGGCGGAGGGGGGCATCATTCCATTCCAACACACCCAGTCAGTTGCCAGCACCTATGAGAAATGCTTGGAACAATGTAGAGATATGCCAGCTGCTCCAGCCAATGAGCTCGGCTCAGATGCCTCTATACAAATGCCCGTAGCATGGGGAACAAACAAGAGTAATTAGAGATGTGTGCACATGTACGGGGCTATGATATAACAGGCATCACAGAAACATGGTGGGATGGCTCCTACGACTGGAGTGTTGGAATGGAAGGTTACAGGCTTTTTAGGAAGGACAGGCCTGGCAGGCAGGGAGCAGGAGTTGCCCTTTATGTTAGGGATAGGCTGGAGAGTATGGAACTCTGTCTGGGGACAGGTGAGCAGTCTACAGAGAGTTTGTGGGTCAGGGTTAAAGAGAGAACAGCTATGGGAGACATTACTGTGGGGATCTGTTACAGATCGCCTGATCAAGAAGAACCTGTGGATGAAGCACTCTATAGACAGATAGGAAAAGCCTCATGCTCAGTCCCTTGTTCTCATGGCAGACTTCAACCACCCTGACATCTGTTGGAAGGACGGTACGGCCCAGCACAAGCAATCCAGGAGGTTCCTCGATTGTGTAGAAGACAACTTCCTTCTGCAAGTAATAGAGGAGCCGACAAGGAGAGGTGCCATGCTTGACCTCGTGCTCACCAACAGGGAAGGGCTCGTTGGAAATGTGACGCTCCAGGGCAGCCTTGGATGCAAGGATCATGAGATGCACGAATTTGAGATCCTCAGGACAGTGAGAAGAGCGTGCAGCAAGCTCACTGCCCTGGACTTCAAGAGAGCAGACTTTGGCCTCTTCAGGAACCTGCTTTGAAAGGTTCCATGGGATACAGCCCTAGAGGGCAGAGGGGCCCAAGACTATTGGTTGATATTCAAGGATCACCTGCTGCAAGCTCAGGAGTGTTGCATCCCAACTAGAAGGAAGTGCATCAGGAGGGCCAGGAGACCTCCTTGGATGGATAAGGAGCTGCTGAGGAAAATTCAATTGAAAAAAGAGGCTTATAAGTGGAAGCAAGGACAGGTGGCATGGGAAGAGTACAGGGATGTTGTCTGAGAAGCTAGGGACCAGGTTAGGAATGCTAAGGCTCAGTTAGAAATAAACTTAGCTAGAGGTATTAAAGATAACAGGAAGGGATTCTACAGTTACATAGCAAATGAAAAACAGACTAAGGAGAATGTAGCCCCCCTCAGGAAACTCTCAGGAGAACTGGCTACACAGAATTTGGAGAAGGCTGAGGTTCTGAATGACTTCTTTGCCTCGGTCTTCCCTGGCAAAGGCTCTGACCAAACCAAACCACCCAGCTCTTGGAAGGCAGATGCAGGAGCTGTGAGAATGAAGACCTTGGGTCCACTGTAGGAGAGAATCTGATTCAAGACCATCTTAAAAATCTGAATGTGCACAAGTCCATGGGTCCTGATGAGATCCATCCGCGGGTCCTGAAAGAGCTGGCGAATGAAGTTGCGAAGCCGCTGGCCATCATATTTGAGAAATCGTGGCAATCAGGTGATGTTCCCAACAACTGGAAAAAGGGAAATATAACCCCCATTTTCAAGAAGGGGAAAATGGATGACCTGGGGAATTACAGACCAGTCAGTCTCACCTCTGTGCCTGGCAAAATCTTGGAGCAGATTCTCTTGGAAGGCATGCTAAGGCACATGAAAATCAACAAGGTGCTTGGTGACAGCCAGCATGGCTTCACTAAGGGGAAATCCTGCCTGACCAATTTGGTGGCCTTCTATGATGGGGCTACAGAACTGATGGACAGGGGTAGAGCAGCTGATGTCATCTACCTGGACTTGTGCAAAGCATTTGACACTGTCCCACACGACATCCTTGTCTTTAAATTGGAGAGACATCAATTTGATGGATGGGCCACTCGGTGGATAAAGAACTGGCTGGATGGCCGCACACAAAGAGTTGTGGTCAATGGCTCAATGTCCGGCTGGAGACCAGTAACAAGTGGTGTCCCTCAGGGATCAGTGTTGGGACCTGTCTTGTTTAACATCTTCGTCACTGACATGGACAGTGGGATTGAGTGTGCCCTCAGCAAGTTTGCCGATGACACCGAGCTGTGTGGTTCGGTTGATACGCTGGAGGGAAGGAATGCCATCCAGAGGGACCTCGACACACTTGTGAGGTGGGCTGATGCCAGCCTCATGAGGTTTTACCATGCCAAGTGCAAGGTCCTACACGTGGGTCGGAGCAATCCCAGGCACAGCTACAGGTTGGGCAGAGAAGAGATTCAGAGCAGCCCTGCAGAGAAGGATTTGGGGGTGTTGGTTGATGAGAAAATAAACATGAGCCAGCAGTGTGCGCTTGCAGCTCAGAAAGCCAACCGTATCCTGGGCTGCATCAAAAGGAGCGTGACCAGCAGGTCGAAGATGATCCTGCCCCTCTACTCTGCTCTTGTGAGACCTCACCTGGAGTATTGTGTACAGTTCTGGTGTCCTCAACATCAAAAGGACATGGAACTGTTGGAACAAGTCCAGAGAAGGGCCACGAGGATGATCAGGGGACTGGAGCACCTCCCATATGAAGACAGGCTGAGGAAGTTGTGTCTGTTCAGCCTGGAGAAGAGAAGGCTGCGTGGAGACCTCATAGCAGCCTTCCAGTATCTGAAGGGGGCCTATAGGGATGCTGGGGAGGGACTCTTCATTAGAGACTGTAGTGACAGGACAAGGGGTAACGGGTTCAAACTTAAACAGGGGAAGTTTAGATTGGATATAAGAAGGAAATTCTTTCCTGTTAGGTTGGTGAGGCACTGGAATGTGTGGCCCAGGGAGGTTGTGACTGCTCCATCCCTGGCAGTGTTCAAGACCAGGTTGGACGAGGCCTTGGGTGATATGGTTTAGCTTAAGGTGTCCCTGCCCATGGCAGGGGGGTTGGAACTAGATGATCTTAAGGTCCTTTCCAACCCTAACTATTCTATGATTCGATGATTCTATGATTCTAAGATAAATCAAACTGCAATACTTTGCCTGAGGCACAACCCCCTCAAGTTGTAAGACTTTGCTATGAAAAAATGTAGACATCCAATCATTTCAAAATTAATAATAGAAAAAAAAATTAAATAGTGTGAATTTTCTGCGTCATGCTTTTTTAAAATATTTATGTCAGATTATTTTCTGTTGAAGGACATCAAGGACAAGTTGTTACAATTACCTCACTTTTCTCATTGCACATAGTACACATATCTTCATCAGTATAATGTTCCTTCTTTCCCAAGCTTGCTTAGTCTGTTAGAAAATTATCTGTTTAGGCCTCAAATCTGACCTCTTTCGTGTGACCCTAGACATATGTGGAAAACCATAACAGGTGATTTTTACAACGCAAGTTCCAATGTACACCCATGGATCTAAGAATGAAGTCCTCTGTGTTAAACTTACTTAGAATCTATTTAAAAGACATCAGTTTGCAGCATGGAGTGACTCCATTTCAGTGGAGAAGGAAATTTACTCTGTCCATTTGAAAGTTACAAATCCACTTTTAATTGTTTTCCTTTTTATTCTAGATGAGTAACAGCCCAGAGAGTAGAGAGATGGAATCCTGTATGACACTGCTGCAGACTTGATCAGCTGTTTTTTTTTTTTTCATCTCCTGTAGCCCTTAGCCTAGTGTCTATCAGACCAGCTACCATTCTGCATGTGTACAACTATGATTCTCTCAGAATAACAGCCCATCAGAGTGTATTGAAATGGCTGGAATCTTCTTTTTTACCTCCTTCCAAATGTCAAGAATGCAAGCAGCTAATTGAAAACTAATCCCTTAAAAAAACTCAGGCAACTGATTATTTTATATTCACACAATAATTAATGGTGATCTAGGCATGAATAGACTTATTTTTTTTTAAGTCATGAACATAAAAAATATATTCCCTCAAACTAATTGCATCTTTAAATTTCTGTGTTTTAAGGACAACTTCAGACAATACATTCTGGTGAGTACAAGAGAAGCTCATTATATGCATTGATCAAATTTCAGATTTAATAAAGATATGGAATATAACTCTTTTACTTTAATAGTGGCAAGCAACCAGGCACGAAGAAATTAAACATATCCAGATTATCACAATGTGTGAAAAAAGATTTGTGACCAGAGAACATCCAATTGATAAGAATTGAAGCCCAAAGAAATTTTGAATGCCCCATCCCTGGAAGTGTTCAAGGCCAGGTTGGAAGGGGCCTTGAGCGACCTGGTCTAGTGGGAGGTGTCCCTGCCAATGGCAGGGGTGTTGGAACTAGATGGCCTTTCAGGTCCCTTCCAACCCAAACCATTCTATGTTTCTATGAACCTTGGAACCACCTGCTTCAGAAAAAGAAACAAGTAGGCCTGGATGTTTCATATAAGAGAAATAAAACATAATAGGAAGACATCCAATACTCTGCCTCCTATGAATGTCTCTTCTAAATTTTTAAGACTCACAGACTTCTTTAAATACCCAAATTTGAAGTTTAATCATTCTTGCAGAGGATCACCATATTACATGTTAACTGTTAAGATAAAAACACAGGACTGCATCAGCTACTAAGGAGAAACATAATTGTTGCAGCTGAAGCCAGGACACAAGGTATTGTTATTAACATTTCATTTACACAGAGAGAGAGCATAGAATCTTAAAACCAAATTTTACATGTCTGGAATGTAGGCATCTAAGTTAGCTGCTAGATCAATGGGACAGAACCAGTACAAATGGGGCGGAACTACATTTCTGTTCTTCTCATATGAAAGTAGATACCTAAAATATATTAGTGTTTGATTCATTCCAGTCAACTTCAAAATTATTATCACTACAAGAGAACTTAAAAAAAAAAAAAATTAAATCAGACCATGTATAATAGGTAGGTAATTCATTTCTGCAAGATCATGTGTTAAAAATTAAATTCCTTCAGAAGATCATTGTCCTAACTATGAAGAAATAACTTCTAGCTCAGGAAGTCCTTGGGCTATGAATTGTCAGAAACTAAGAATAAATTCATGCCACAAATTCTTTCCTGCACTTTGTTTGCAGAAAGCAGAGTAAAGGGATCTTAAGCCTTTATCAAATATCGGCAGACTTCTGTTCTTAAGAGGTAAAAAACTATTTGCCAATAATTATTGACCATAATTTCATTTAATGCCAAGTGCTTATTTGACCCACAAATGAGTAAATAAATAACATCAAAATAGTTATTTTCAGTTTTCTGAAGTTAAAATTGCTGTAGACCCAATAAAGATGATGACGGTAATAACAACTAATATACCCTTTAATAATAAAATTCCCATCTGAAAATTGATGTTTAACTTTTTTACTATAAGCAATTTCTGAAGAATAGCAACAAGAAAAAAAGAAGGATCTTTCTCTAGAAGTTACACCAAGGTAGTGTACTTAGACACAAAACTCTGTGGCTATATAACTGTAATTTTATAGTTCATTCTTTAAGAGGTATCTAATAAAGATAACCCAGGGAGCACTCATTATGTTGCATCTTCAGTTATATGCTCAAATGAGGTATTTAACTTTCATTCAGGGCATACCCCTAAGTATAGCCCTACTTAAAGTACAAAGGTCTGCATAAGTGTCACTGTAAGTAACAGCACCCTCCTGGAAAAGAGAAGGCACAGTCCTGGAAAAGAAAAGGCACACAACACTGGGTAGGATTCTAGTCCTGACTGCTCATTTGGGGCTAAGTTTTGCCTTAGAGCTCCTTAGAAAGGGAGATAAGCCCACATCTATCACTCCCTGTCTCCCTTCACAGCTGTAGGAGGGTATGGACTGCAAGTCTGTTGCTTAGTCCTTTGAAAGTGTGCTTCTTAAATATATTAATACCCAGCAGGCAGTGTTTTTTTTTTCTCTTTTAGTGCTAATTGGTAGGACTACTGAAGATGAGGAGAATTCTTATTGCTAGAGAGGATGATGGAATTTATGAGAACAGGGACTAAAAAAGTAATACAGAATTGATGTTCATAGTAGATTTACCTGGAAGATTTTCTCCCCCAGAAGAAATTTTACTAGTGAGGTAATTTACTAGTTTTGCTAGGGAGGATGTGACTGACATTCTACAGATGCCAGTTAACGTAGTTTCCGTATCTTAGATCCATGAATTTTGTTAGATATGGGAAAGATTTAAGGAAGTACTGCATACCTCTAAAATGCATCAAATTTTAAGAAGTTTCATGTGAATAAAATAGATTTTCATTTTGAACCTGTACTTCCATGAAGAAGTCAGTATTCCCTTAAATAAACAAATACATAAATGAATAGATAAATATGTCCTGACATGGATGATGGCCTTCTACCAGATATGTGCTTTGCCTTATGAAATTATTTGCTGTGACTTCTGTTTATTAATTCCCATGCATATACTTTTAATTGTATAATCTTTATTAAATAGGATTTTTTTAATTATTTTTTTAAGAATAGTGATTATCTTTATTGCTGTAATTTTGTGGGCTAGCAGTTTTTTCTTACTTATGCTCCATGATTCACTGAACTATAGAAATTAAACAAAAAAACAAAACAAACCAAACAGTGATATGAAGGTGTCCTTAATAAGAAGATAAAATTTTATATCACTAGTGGTTTGATTGAATTTTCTGCTCTGTTTTCTTTATTTCTGTGAAAATCGTAGGTTTCTTAGCATAATCTGTACATCCTTTTCACATTGGTTCTGATGAACAATTCTTAATCCTTCTTTTACAGCAACACCCTAGAGGAGCTGAAGAAATTAATGTTTCATTCATTGTGATAGATAGATATTACTCTATAACATTGGTCCTTGGGTTTAGAGAATATATATAATAATAATATATAGAATAATGTCCTGAACAGAGGCACACTTTTTGTTTTGGACTAAAAATTTCAATAAAAGTTCTTAGAGGGTTAATTCAGCACTTAACTATTGCTTTTCTTCACCATATGTTCAGTTTTCTTCTTGAACATAAAATTAAGTTTATTCTAATGGTTTTCATCCACACAAATACAAAACACACACACACACATTTTGCATAATCTGCCACAGGTTGCACATCTGCAAACATAATAACTAATTTTACCAGATAGGTGGTGCTATTATTCTGTGTATCAAAGGGCAGACTCCAGCCGGAAAAGTCGATAGCAAGTCCCTCTTCACATTTTATTCTGAAAAGCAACTGGCATTTTTTCCCCTCTATGCTCTGAGGGAGCTCATAGAATAATAGGTGAAATGTCAAGAATAATTAAGAAAAATGATGGTGTTATATTGCAGCAAAAGAAATTAATCTTTTCTGCTCTGATCTTCCTGCCCACCTTTCCTTCTGCTTTTAAATGTCATCTCTGTTCTGAAATTATTTAGGATAGGCCTTGAAAGAGGGTGGAATATTTTTTAAATAATTTGGCACACTCTTTGGGTTGAATTTCTGATGGCTATTTCTCTCCACATCCCTCCAGTTAAAAAGACTGTTTAAATTCTTTTTCTGACTATGTTCAATTGTGTTAAAATTAAGTACAGATGTTTTAGTTTTATGGCACAAATGGAAGAGTGAGCTCAAGCCCAGATAACCTCTTCTTTCCTCTTCATCTAAAAATGGTTTCTTATATTTTATTTTACCATCACTCGGCTGGGCTAGATGTTCAAAGACAGGGTCTCCTCTACACATCATGCAACTGATGCTACATGGAGTGTAGCAAAGTGGGCCACACTAATCACACAACAAGCTCAAGTAAGAAATCCCAGTCATCCAGGAATCCTAGAAGTCATCATGGACTGGCCAGAAGGCAAAGATTTTGGAATGTCATCAGGGGAGGAGGTGATGTGTGCTGAAGAGACCCCACCATATAATAAACTGTTAGAAAGGAAAAGCAGTCTGCCTTGTTTACTGATGGGTCCTGCCGTATTGTGGGAAAACATCGGAGATGGAAGGCAGCTGTATGGAGTCCTCGATGACAAGTTGCAGAAACTGCTGAAGGAGAGGGTGAATCGAGTCAGTTTGCCAAGGTGAAAGCCATCCAGCTGGCCCTGGACATTGCTGAACGAGAAAAGTGGCCAGTACCTTATCCCTGTACTGACTCATGGATGGTGGCAAATGCCCTGTGGGGGTGGTTGCAGCAATGGAAGCAGAGCAACTGGCACCGCAGAAGTAAACCCAGTGGCAAGATATTGCTGCCCGGGTGCAGAACCTGGGGGTGAAGATATGCTATGTAGATGATCATGTACCCAAGAGTCGGGCCACTGAGGAGCAATAGAACAACCAAGAAGTGGATAAAGCTGCTAAGATTGAAGTGGCTCAGATGGACTTAGATTGGCAACATAAGGGTGAATTATTTTTGGCCTGATGAGTCCACGATCCCTTAGACCATCGAAACAGAGATGCAACATATAGATGGGCTCGTGATCGGGGGGTGGGTTTAACAATGGGGACTCTCAGCCAGGTTATTCACGACTGTGAAACATGCTGCAACTAAGGAAGCCAAGGAAAAGAAGGAAAGGAGGGAGAAGTTGGAGGTTTACTTCTGTCTTTGTTCTGCCTGGTTTTCCTACTGTTGCTAGTAGATCATCATCATCATGGCTTGACTTCACGAACGAAGATTTGGGAAGGGCTTTACCCACACTTACTACAAGTGCGCTGATGACTAAAAAGGCCAATGTAAGATAGGCAAATCCGGCTGCAAAAAGCACAGCGAAAGGTCTCCTTGGGTGGTATAGTCAGGCTGCGATTCTTTCTACGTTGTCTTTTCTCCTCAAGACTAGTTCTGTGTGAGTTCTAAAAGGAGTCAATGGCATTATGTATGGTGTGTCTCCAAGTCTCCTGATTGGAGGCCAAGGTGGACCACTGATTGTAGTCAATATAGCCAAGGCTAAGGTATTGTTTCAGGGAGTCCTTATATCTCTTCTTTGGGGCACTTCTCTTGCTGCAACCGGTGGCAAGTTCACCGTAAAACACGATCTTAGGGAGGCGGTGATCCTTCATCCTAGAGACGTGCCCTGCCCAGCGCAGCTGCAATTTCAGCAATATGGCCTTGATACTGGTGACCCCTGCCTGTTCAAGGACAGTAACATTTGACACATAGTCAGTCCAAGGGATGTTTAGAATTGTACAGAGGCAGCGCTGATGAAAGCGAGGAGTTGCAGGTGATGACAGTAGATGACCCATGATTCAGACCCATATAAAAGAGTAGACAGTACAATGGCTCTATACACACTGATCTTTGTACTTTTCTTCAGGTGTTTATTGCACCAGACTCTTTTATGGAGTTGTCCGAAGGCTCTATATGCCTTTGCTATTCTGTTGTCTATCTCTTTGTCAATTGTGGCATCCGAGGAAATAATGCTTCTCAGATAGCTGAACTGCTGAACTGACTTAAGCTCTGACTCACCAATGGTAATGGGGGGATGATGGTAATTTTCTTGTGGTGCAGGTTGGTAGAGAACTACTGTCTTCTTCAAGCTGACTTCCAGCCCAAAAAGCTCAGTCGCCTCCACAAAGTAAGATGTTAAACGCTGCAGAGCTGCTTCTGTGTGGGCAACAAGGACGCAACATCAGCAAAAAGCAGTTCATGGACAAGATAATTTAGGGTCTTAGTGTGGACCTTCAGTCGCCTTAGATTAAACAGGCTGCCATCAGTACGATATCTAATATAAATGCCATTTTGTTTGTCGAGGTCTACCATAGACCTTTGGAGCATCATGCTGAAGAAGATTGTGAATAAAGTTGGTGCGAGAACACAACCTTGTTTCACACCATTGGTTATTGGGAAGGGCTCAGAGAGTGCATCGCCATATCTGACTTGGCCTTGCTGATCCTCATGTAACAGAATAGTTGTTTTGAGGAACTTGGAGGGACAACCTAATCGTTCCAAGATCAACCACAGGCCTTTTCTGCTCACAGAGTCAAAAGCTTTGGTGAGGCCAACAAAAGTTACATAGAGCCCCTTATTCTGTTCTCTACACTTTTCTTGCAGTTGTCTGGGAACAAGTACCATGTCTGTGGTACTTCTATTAGCTCTGAAAGCACACTGACTTTCAGGTAGAAGTTCTGCGATAGCAGGTACTAATCTGTTCAATAGTATTCTTGCAAGAATTTTTCCAGCGATGGAGAGCAGAGTTATACCTCAGTAGCTTGAGCAGTCTGACTTTACACCTTTTTTCTTATACAGAGTGATTTCAGGTGGGATTCCATCAACCCCAGCTGCCTTGCCAGTTTTCACCTGCAGTATAGCCTCAAGAGTCTCTCCCATGGTAGGGGCTAAATCCAATTTATTTTTCACAGGATGTTGTAGAATGTGCTGGATTCCTTCCCTTGGACTACATGGTTAGCACCAAAGAGTGTTTGCAAATGTTCAGACCAACAATTCAGGATGGAGACTTTATCTGTAAGAAGTATTTGGCCATCTGCACTAAGTAAGGGGCTTTGAACCTGAAAGTGGGTCCATACACTGCCTTCAGAACCTCATAGAATCCTCTGTGGTCACCCAGTTCTGTGCATAATTGAGTCTTTTGTGCTAGGCTGAGCCACCACTTGTTCTGGACGTCTCGAAGTTTCTGTTGGAGTTTGCTACATGCAAGATGAAAGGCTGCTTTTCTTACATGGCAAAGTGGCTGAGCGAGGTGTGCTTGATGAGCAGATCTCTTCTTTGTCAGCAATTCCTGGACCTCCTGATTGCTATCATCAAACCAAAGACAAAAAAGGCTTTGCTTTTCTTTAAGGCGAACCCAATGCTAATATATACCAGATAAAAAACAGATAGAAAAAGAAAAAATTTCCTCTACCAAAAATTTTGAAGGATTTTCTTGTTTATAATGTAAACTGAAGAGAAATGTTACCTAAAGTTTAGTTCTGCACCTTTCATTCTATTTTATATCCCATTATAGTCAGTCAGAAGTGTATTGGACTAGAGGACGTGGAATTGTATCTTTTGGATTTCTCTCTATAGAAAGATTAATTCATTTTTCAACAGCTGTATCTGGTAGATCAATCAGTGTAATAATATTTTGTGACTCACAACCACAAAATTATAACAGGAGAACTTGTAAATGACCTCTAGCTAACATACTGTTAAGATTTTCTTACCTACTTGTCAACCAGCCTGAGATTCGTCTCACCTAAATTGGCTTATCTGAAGTTAGACGCTCAGTGTAACACTGATGTTTAAAATGCCTTGGTAGTCAATAGGAAAACCAGACTGAAAATGAAAACACTTGTAGTCAGGAATTCATCCCAACATGAAAAGGTAATTCGTTATTACAGTGAGAGGCAATCTGAATGACTTATTCAGACTAGTCTCCTGCTTTTTTGATTGGCTTAAGTTATGTGGTTTTTTTCCTACTCAACTTTCTTTAGGACTGCATTCTGAAAATCAGTTTTAACCACTCTGTTACCTTCATACCTCTGCTTTATACGTCTGCTCAAGTTTCCTCCAATTACATTAACAACTGGGGAAAGAAACTGGATTTAGTGTCTCATACATTTTTTCCTGAGTAAAATAATCTCCAAGCAGCTGGTAGATTTTCAAATTTTATGGACTGCTATATTAGCAGTCATTTTTGTTATTTCATTTTTTGACAAATAAGTAAAGTGGCACGTTAGACATAATTAACACAAGCTGTCTATAATCTAATTCTCTAATTTTTCCATTCATTAGGATATATTGTGCTAATGGTAACACTTGCTCAGATATTAATGTCTTCAGATACAAGCCACTAAAAATTCAGCTTATGGAGTTTGGGAAGACAGATACAAAGACCTGTACATTACTTATACCGAATTTATATCTACTGTGATTCAGAAAAAAAAAAAGGATAAAATTGGTATCAGGAATAAAAAGATGGTAAGCTCCTCTAAAAAAATGTAGTCTGCAGACCTAATGTATTAATTGTCTTTTAAAACACTCATGCTCAGCAAACAGCTGTTTCCTGGTCTAACTAAGTTTGACCTAAAACTTTCCTAATTACCTGAAATTCCATTTTTGCATTTGCCTAGAACTGCTTTTGTTTCCTCACGTACCTCAACTAACTCCTGGTGGAATTCATGTTACCTAAGAAGACCATGGTAGTAGGACTGAGGGTCTGAATCTTATACTTTGAGCATGGCTAACACTTATTGAGCCACTTATAAAACAGTTTCAACTGCTTTGCCTGTAAAACACAGCTGTCAGAGAAAGGTGATGAGGGGATACATTGCTTACGTTTTGTATGACAGACTCTTGGTTAAAGAAATCACTTGGGAGAGTTGAGTTCAATATCCTTAATCTAAAGGATTTCAAACTAAAATCACTTTTTTTTTGCCAGGAGTGTGCCCTGATAACCACAGAAGCATAAGGGAGGAGGGAAGGAAATAAGGAGGAAAGAAAATGGGGATACCCTTTTCACCTCATGTTGAAGCTTTGTCACTGGGTAGTCAAGAATACAAGATTCATGAGCCCTGAAGGAGCACAAACACAGCTCTTAAGTTTTAGACTTAAGAAATTCATAACAAAGGACAGGCATCAGCAGTCTTAAAAACCTTAAGCCTTGCTCAGAATTGTACAGTTATTTTCTCACTTTTTGCATTTTTAGCCCTAAGTCCATTGTAGAGAGCTACCTTCCAAATACTTACACCCACCTCAGAAGTCTCTGCCCTTTGTTATCATTGTCTTGATGCAGTAGGGCTTCCTGAAAACAGACAATGATCTGGCAAGCTATCCCATGTTTGTACTGGTAACAGATCTAGTACTAGTAGTGCAGAGATAATTGAAATTCACTGCTCTTCAGACGGCAAAAGAATCCTTTGTTAAGCAACCAGAAAGCATCCTGTTGAATCAACACAAGAACTTGTAATCCTTTAACAAACTGTGGACTGTGTCCTCACCCCATTGGTTTTTCACTTTCCTGTTTAGAGAAAAAATGGGTATACTATTCAGTTTATTAAAAAGGTATCAAAGGCAGAGTATGTGGTATAAAGCACACACTCTCAAGCAATTAAAAGTTTAGGGTATGTCATTGTAAATGACATACAAACCAGTTTCTTGTGTCACTTTGCTGTATTTCATCTCACAATGAAAACACACTAACAATACTGCCAGATGGAAGCAACAGGTAATTAAGATGGCAGTTTTATTAAGAAATTAAGAATTCAGTATATGGCTATTAAATGGGAAATGTTCAAATACTGATATATATGCCTGTCTGGTTAACTCTGAATTGGATTCTGTCCTACCAGTCATCTTGTTCAATGTGAATGTATTTAAAGCAGAAGAAAAAAAATCTGCTTTGTTAACTTCTTTTGCCTACCCTTCTTTAGTGTAAATAGCTCCTGAAGCTGAAACTCAGAGGAAAATTGATTAGGTTCTGTGAATATTCCTGAGTATTAAAGTATGGGAATTCTCTGATGCTGTAGCACCGCATAACATTCAAATGCATTTTGTTTAATATAGCATATGAAGAATTAGCAATGAAAGAGGCTTCACTTATTAAAAGGATGTTGATCTTGGAAATATTTAAAAAATACAAACCAAAAACGTGCCCATTTCCTTAACTTCAGAGCATGTTATAATACTTCATGTTTTAAAACATGTGTTTCTATATCCTCTAAGAAGCAGATAAGGGAGCAATGTTTTTTTTCAACCATTGATTGTTAGTCTTGCAGTTGTCTGTGGCACCATTCCAGCAATAACGCAAATGCTGGGGGTCACCTGAGCTCCTATACTTTTTTATAAAGAGAGAGAGAGAAAAGAAGCATTAAGCTTTTATGGGAATCTCCTGGCTTGTAACGATATCCAAATTGATTACAAAGAAATCAAAGTAGAGTCAAAATAATAACATTTGGATTCAAATTTTGAACAAGCAGAGATATAGGGATTTAGTTCATCTTATTATAGAGAGAATTACCAGCTGTTGAGTTTGGATACAGTCTGAATTTAATCCTGAATCATCATTCCTAACATATATGTGCTGATCTCAGAGGTATGGTAATGTGTTGCCCTGATAATATGTGGATAACCAATCCCTGCAATATGTGGTTCACCACTTTTCCTACAAAAGCCCTTTATCAGTGATTGATTTTGAGACAATTGCATAATTTCCAATTCCTCCACTGAAGAATTACTTCTGCCTGTAGTGAATTTGAACATTCCAATGTCCAGATGTTTTCAAATTACAATTATGTTTGATCACTAGACCACTTTAGTTATTATTTTATTCATATGTAAATCACAGAATCATAGAACGGTTAGGGTTGGATAAAAAATTAGGATCATCTAGTTCCAGCACCTCTGCCATGGGCAGGGGTGTCTCTACGTCACTGTGTCACATCTTCCCTACCCATTTGGGTTTTTGAGCCTTCCAGGAACCTCATGAAGCTACTGAAGCCTATTCTTACATAGAATCATAGAATCACAGAATAGTTAGGGTTGGAAAGGACCTTAAGATCATGTAGCTCCAACCTCCCTGCCATGGGCAGGGACACCTCACACTAAACCATGTCACCCAAGGTTCTGTCCAACCTGGCCTTGAACACTGCCAGGGATGGACCATTTACCACTTATTTGGGCAACCTGTTTCAGTACCGCACCATCCTCACTGCGAAGAATTTCTTCCTTATATCTGACCTGAACTTCCCGTTTTGGTTTGAACCCATTACACCTTGTCCTAATGCTACAGTCCCTGATGAAATGTCCCTCTTCAGTATCTTTGCAGGCTCCCTTCAGATATTGGAAGACTGCAATGAGGTCACCAAGCGGACTTCTCCAGGATGAACAGCCCTAAATTTCATATAAATGGTCTTGTACACCCTCTAGGTCATTCTTTCTCCATAGATTGTTCTATTCTAACCCACTTTGCCACTGAAATATTGGAAAAAGATCCTATTACTTCAATCTAATCAATTGAAAAGATGTTCATGAATGATGCTTCCTGGTTGTGTATATGTGTATTTATGTTCTTGGTTTATTGTTGAATAAATGATCAAAACACAGGACTGCCAATTTTGCAAGTAACTTCAACAAACTGCTATTTGATTTATTTCTTATTTGAAGACAAAATAAATATTCTTATTACAGTGCAGTGTTTTATCTAGAAAATAATATACCATATGTCAATATGATCTGACTGGAAGCCACCTTTGATCACTTTAACACAAAATTATACATGTATAGACTCTTTCAGCTCTATGACCCACCAAAGTAGGGGGCTACTGTGCTAAAATCACTACCAACAAATCACTAGCAATTATAGAAATAATTTCAGAATTCAATTATAACATCAAATTTTGAATTAAATTTAAAAATACGCGGGAGCACTGACATTTTATTTCAGTTTCTAACACACTCTTATAATAGAGAAATTTATATATACATATATAAATATATATATCATTGCAAGTAATAAAAATATCATATTTTCCTCACTGAAAAGATTGGTAAAATTTTCTATTAGCTCTTCTTTATAGTTTTTGCAAATACAGATCTGGAATTCACAGAGTATATGCTTATTCACAGAGTATATGCACCACAAAGAATAGCTTTGCGTCCTCAAATTTAACAAAGATCTTAAGTCTGCCCTAAAGGTTTTGTTTTACCTGTTGAAACATTAGTTTCAGTTTAACAGTTTTAGTTGTTATGACAATTTTGGAATTGTAGATTTATATTAGAAGCTGACATTAAGTCCTTGAAAGTAATTTTATATCTGGTAGTACAATGCTATTAAATACTAATGACTTTCACTAATAATGCTAAAGCTGTAAGTTTATACAATAGTGAAGTCTTAGTCTGTTTTCCATGAAAAATACAAATAATTTTAAAGCTCCTCAATGTCTTCTAAATTAATATTGCTTTGATTTTTCTTTATTTTTGTTAGTTTCTGTATTCAAACTTCTAAGAGATTTAATAATACATATTCTTTATTTGTTTCCCAACAAGCTGCTTTTCCTCAGTTTAAATGGAAAACTGTTTTTAAGCTTATTAATAAATGTACGTATTCTTTTCATACAAAGTCTTTAGAAAATTTAATTAAATAGCTCCACATTTAGTGGAGTCCCTTTCAGGAATATTTTCCAATGGGCCTACACTTCTCCCTTACAGGAATCACCTGCACACCTCCCTTACCAAGAATCACCCAACACTGAAGTATCTAAAGGCCTTTTTTCTTACTGTCAGCCACTGAGCTGAAAACTGACTAAATCTTGAAGGTCACATGAATAGTGGATTTTAACAAATGAATATTAAGTACATTGCTCGACACAGCATTAATTACTGTAAGAAATTCTGAGATACTGAAAAAGTTGATGGTTTAGGAATTGCCAAAGCCACTGTATTTGGAACATTATGAATGGAACAAGTTTAAGGAAGCGCACTGCTCTGAACACATACCGAGTTGCATGAAATTAAATCATGATATACTAACCTTCATAAAAATGAAGGAAATTGTAATAAAACAGAATATGTCTACAGGTCAAGATTTTTTTTTTCAGTTTATGACTTAGTATACAGAAATGAGAGTAGGTACTCATCCCATGCTTGCAAGTAAATCTTTGGCTTTCTTTCACACTGTACTTGAAAGTTTTAGGATGCTTGCTTCTGATTTCTATTCAATATATCTTTTTGGCTCTCTTCTTTCTTCAAATGAGACTTTTTTTCTCCAAGTCCTTCATATCTATTAGGCCATGATACTGGCTAAAATTATTTTTTTCTTCTGTTTGCAGAAAAACAGTTATGTCAAACAGGAGCTGTGAGCAACAGTTCTTTTTACAGTTTATTCTGAACTTGAACAGGTTTCTAACACTTTCTCCCTGTCCTCAGTTCCTCTCAAACAAACTAACATCTAATCCAAGTATTAGATTAGCCTTATCTTTGGAAATTTCAATTTATGAATCTAAATGTTAGGTAGAAGAATGAAAATAAAGCTAAATTAATTTTGGTATTTGAGGAAATATTTCACAGAATTACAGACAATAAAATTACATTTTCCAATAACACAGTGAGTCTGAATCACCTTTCTCCAAGTGATCCCAAACTTCTCCAGTAAAGAAGCCAGGAAATTTCCTTTCTTCTTGCTTGCTAAAGGTCAAACTACAGTCAACTTTTTAACACAGAAAATGGGGCAGTACCACCAGACACTTAATATAAGCCAGGGTTAGGCTACTATACAGGTAAAATGTATAAATGTTAAACCAACAATTATAAAGCAGAATTTTAGCTATACCGCATAATTTGCATGAGGATTTTAGGCAGAACAGCAGATGCATTTCCATGTCCCTGTTCATCTGCTTCTATACTGAATTAGACACTATTTTGTGTAATTAGGTTTACATCACTTTCATATATACCCAAGTGGTTTTAAAAAAAAATCTATGTTGGCTTATAAGACTGCCACTAAATTAAATGGCAGGAAATTTAAAACAGAAAATAATGGTGAGGTTTTATAGGAAAAAATTAAAAGTCTATAAAGATTTAAATACTTAGATTTAAGATTTTAAAGTGAATACTAAAAGCTTTTAGTTCCTTCCTTTTTTTTTGGGGGGGGGGGATTTAAACAGAGCCAGTTTGGTAGGTATATTTGGAAGCGTTATAGGAATACCAAATGTTGGGCAAATGTTCAGAATTCCAAATTTTTATTCCTACAATTCCATTGTTTGTCGCCTGAGTTTAGCAAACACATTTCACTTTCTTTACCTGTAGGCTAGAGATGAAGTCAACAATTATTTATTTTGTGAAGTATTCTATAAAAGCTACTTAAAGCATTAATAAAATTAATACATAACTGAGGTGGGATTCCCAGACTGCAGGAAAAAAAAAAAGTCAATGATTTTATAACTGACACGAAAGAGAAATATCCTGAAGTAGTTTAAAAACCAAGGGAAGTTTTCACACCTCTCAAAAGCTAAACAGCAATTTGTGGTGGCCAGGGAAGATGTTTTTTTTCTTTTTCTATATAGTGCAGCACCTTTATCCAGCTATATGGGTGCCAGGAAGATTTTCAGCTGTCTTTGAAGTCTCAGATATTGAGAAATACTAAATTTATTGGTGCACTGTTCTGATTTATAATAGCAGGTGAGATTCCTCTATTTCATTTACTAGGAGAGGTTTAACTCAATTCCCTTTTCACTAGGCCATTGTCGTGGTTTAAATCCTAGCCAGACAGCTTGTTCACTCAATCTCAGTGAGTGGTGCCGGGCTGGGAGCAATTGAGGCCACCCCCCCGGGGTTCTCCCCTTCCCTGCTCCCAGAAGAACGGGGAGGAGGATCGAAAGAGTGCAACTCCCACAGGTTGAGACAAGAACAGTCCAGCAACCAATGTACAACACAAATCACCACCGCTACCACCAACGACAGAAATGATAAGAGAAAATAGCAAGGGAAGAGAATACAATACCACCAGCCAAGAAACTAGTCCAACCCAGAAGCCCCTGTCTTTCCGGGTAACTCTCAGTTACCCCCACCCCAGGCATGATGTGGTGTGGTATGGAATACCTCCTTGGCTAGTCTGGGTCAGGTGTCCCGTCTCTGCTTCCTCCCAGCTTCCCCTCCTTTCTGGCAGAGCATGAGCCTCACAAAGTCCTTGGTCAGGGTAAACATCACTTAGGAACAACCGAAAACATTGGTATCCCAGGCTGGAAGTCAAAACACAGCACTGCACCAGCTACCAAGAAGGAGAAAAATGACTGCTACTGCTGAACCCAGGACAGCCATCTTAACTTTTAGTTTCCATACTGCATTTTCACTTGCTGTGTCTAGATGAAAATGGGGCTTCTGAACACTTTTTCTAATACATTTGGGAGCTGCTAAGTGAATGTATGTCTTACTAAGGTTCAGTCCAGTTTAAACGTAGGCACCTAATTTGATGTGGCCTGGAGTTTCTGTAATACTGAACCGGCAGATATTATGTAGGCTTTGTAAGAAATCCAAAACTTTCTGTGACAACACCACAGCCTAGGTAAGGTATCACAGAGCATGCAAAAAGACACTAGAGTTACGTTTTGGCAATTGAAAAGTGTTCTGTGCATCTTTATATTAACCAAAGGGTTTATAATCTGTCCCAAGGGGATGGATGTAATAAGAAGCATCACCAGTATGTATTACAAAGGTTCTGATTTTCTGTATTTCTGTCATACAGGCTATATCAGAAGAAGGTGGTATGACTTGAGGATTAGAAGGAGCACATACCTTTACTCAGATCTTGGTAGAATCAGTATATAGATGTCTACATTTAGGAAGCTAAAGATTGACATTCTCATGTGAACTGAAGGTTTGCTTCAGTCAGTTAATTGTCATGTCTAGACATATCTAGACATACCACATTGTGTTTTTCATCTTCCTATCTAGTTTGACACAAATCTCCCATAGGTCTAATGTAGCTTCTGTCAATCAGATATGAATGTCACAGATACACTAGTCTATCTCATATGGCATCGGACACCTATTGTTAGGATGAATGAATATAACATCAACTTCATAAGATATGATCACTATTTCATGTAAGCTGCACTGAAATTATGTTGCCTGCAAGACCAAAATGAATCCACAACACAAAAAATGAATTGCACTGTTAGTAATTGACTAGATTTAAATTAAATTTAAATTGTTTAGACTGCATGTAAACAGAAGTTATTCCTGTTACACGTTTTTCGTTTCACAAAGATTTAATGAACTCATAGATGTTTCCTGTAGTGTTGAACACAAAATAAAGTACAAAAAACCACCAAATATATAGAAGATATTTTACAAAAGTCATGATCTAAAGAAGTTTAGTGCAATTTTGTGAAAAGTTACACACAAAAATAGTGCAAGAGTGATTATTGTTTTCAGTGACATCAGAACATGGAAAAAAAAAACCAAAAAGATTGTGCAATTTGAACTTTTTTTTTTTTTTTGTGGCTGATTATATAAAATACGATTTAGTAGCTCTCATAGCCCTCACAAAATTGGCTAGATATTTAGTATCTCTGGAGCTGCAAGAAAACTAGCACAATATTGAGAAACAGGGGAAAGAACTTGGGGAGGAACACAGAATCTGGAGATGTATGAAAAACTAAGTCCAATGCAGTGAGCCAATATCAGGAACAGAAAATTGAAAACTGATCAGAAATTAAAAGGAAGAGGTAAAAGAGAGCTCAGAGATGTAGTCATAGGTTGTAAGTGTTAAACAACAGGAATTAAGAGCAAGAACAGACACAAACAGGTATTCTAGCATAAAGACAGCTACTTCTATTGAATGATAAACATTCAGTCTAACAAGTATAAGCAGTTTCAAAAATAAGTCAATTTGTCTCATTAAAGGGAACCAATAGGAAATTTTTGACCTGCATCATTACTACAGGGCTACATCACTCTAATTTCATTGATTTTTGTATTTTTCCATAAAACAATGAGAATTTTCTCAGCTGTTCTCTATGTCCTTTCTCCACACCTGGCACATGCACTAGATAGAGTAATAGAGTTTGAGAATATTTATTACTGCAGGTATTACTACGTTTTATAACCTTTCTTTCCTATTTATGTAATAGCTGGATACTAAAGCCACATGGTTTTTAAATGAAAATTCAGATGAGTGTGGGAGAAAGATAGTAAATAAAAGAGACAGTAACTTATCATAACCAAAAATTCTTCACTAACCTGATCTTAAAGAGATATACTAAAAATGGCAACTGGGTCAGATGACAGAGGACAACTCTGCAGGTTGAAAATCAAAAGGCTAATGCAAAAAAAAAAAAGGGTAATAAGCACTGTTACTAAGAAAACTTTATTCAACTATATAAGAAGAAAGAGGAAAAGAATTACTGCATCATTCTGCAGAGAAGATCCCCAGCAGACAACATCAAGACTGACTTTCTCATTAAAATTGCTAATGGTAAGCAGATGAGCAACACAGCTCATACTAGCTCTAAAGAGGTAAGGAGTCATAAAGAACAAGAAAATAAACTAAAAAGTAGTATTGAAGAAAACTTAAAAATTCAGGAAGAAAGCATCTTGTTTTTAAGTTCTCAGAAATGCACAAGTTTTAAGTCATATTTAGACCGTGCTTATTCTATTGCCTAAAGCTACTGATACTTTCTTTGCTTAATAATTTAGGCATTACCTCCGTTGCCTGGCAAAGGAAAGAGGCTTTACTCTTTTTATTATTATTCATGTTTATACCTTTAGAGGGCATTTCAGTTCCTGAATCCAGATTAACCTGGTTCCAAAAATAGTGAGGCTGGGGATCCTACAGTAGCAAAGGTCTTAAATAAACTAATTTGTTGTATGACATATAAACTCAGCATTGAGGATGCAAGAATTCCATTTCTACTCATCTACAAATATCACCCTTTAGATGGTTACCTAATTACTTGGAATTTCATTCTTGGAACAAATTCTCTAAGTATTAGGCAGTGCAAAACTATGAATCATAATACTTAAGGGCATTTGCTGAATGTCTGCTTCAGAGATACACTCTTAGCATTTATCTGTGTAGATAAATTGTGTAGAAGACAACTTCCTTCTGCAAGTAATAGAGGAGCCGACAAGGAGAGGTGCCATGCTTGACCTCATGCTCACCAACAGGGAAGGGCTCATTGGAAATGTGACGCTCCAGGGCAGCCTTGGATGCAAGGATCATGAGATGCACAAATTTGAGATCCTCAGGACAGTGACAAGAGCGTGCAGGAAGCTCACTGCCCTGGACTTCAAGAGAGCAGACTTTGGCCTCTTCAGGAACCTGCTTCGAAAGGTTCCATGGGATACAGCCCTAGAGGGCAGAGGGGCCCAAGACTATTGGTTGATAGTCAAGGATCACCTGCTGCAAGCTCAGGAGTGTTGCATCCCAACCAGAAGGAAGTGCATCAGGAGGGCCAGGAGACCTCCTTGGATGGATAAGGAGCTGCTGAGGAAAATTCAATTGAAAAAAGAGGCTTATAATAAGTGGAAGCAAGGACAGGTGGCATGGGAAGAGTACAGGGATGTTGTCTGGAGAGCTAGGGACCAGGTTAGGAAAGCTAAGGCCCAATTAGAATTAAACTTAGCTAGAGGTATTAAAGATAACAGGAAGGGAATCTACAGGTACACAGAAAATAAAAAACAGACCAGGGAGAATGTAGGCCCCCTCAGGAAGCTCTTGGGAGAACTGGCTACACAGGATTTGGAGAAGGCTGAGGTTCTGAATGACTTCTTTGCTTCGGTCTTCACTGCCAAAGGCTCTGACCAAACCACCCAGGTCTTGGAAGGCAGACGCAGGGGCTGTGAGAATGAAGACCTTGCGCCCACTGTAGGAGAGGAACTGGTTCGAGACCATCCTAAAAATCTGAAAGTGCACAAGTCCATGGGTCCTGATGAGATCCATCCGCGGGTCCTGAAAGAGCTGGCGAATGAAGTTGCGAAGCCACTGGCAATCATATTTGAGAAGTCATGGCAGTCAGGTGATGTTCCCGACGACTGGAAAAAGGGAAATATAACCCCCATTTTCAAGAAGGGGAAAATGGATGACCTGGGGAATTACAGACCAGTCAGTCTCACCTCTGTGCCTGGCAAAATCTTGGAGCAGATTCTCCTGGATGGCATGCTCAGGCACGTGAAAAAGAACAAGGTGCTTGGTGACAGCCAGCATGACTTCAGCAAGGGGAAATCATGCCTGACCAATTTGGTGGCTTTCTATGATGGGGCTACAGAACTGATGGACAGGGGTAGAGCAGCTGATGTCATCTACCTGGACTTGTGCAAAGCATTTGACACTGTCCCACACGACATCCTTGTCTCTAAATTTAAGAGGCATCAATTTGATAGATGAACCACTCGGTGGATAAAGACCTGGCTGGATGGCTGCACACAAAGAGTTGTGGTCAATGGCTCAATGTCCAGCTGGAGACCAATAACAAGTGGCGTCCCTCAGGGATCAGTGTTGGGACCGGTATTGTTTAACATCTTTGTTGGTGACATGGACAGTGGGATTGAGTGCACCCTCAGCAAGTTTGCCGATGACGCCAAGCTGTGTGGTTCGGTTGATACGCTGAAGGGAAGGAATGCCATCCAGAGGGACCTTGACACAGCCTCATGAGGTTTAACCATGCCAAGTGCAAGGTCCTACACGTGGGTCGAAGCAATCCCAGGCACAGCTACAGGTTGGGCAGAGAAGAGATTCAGAGCAGCCCTGCGGAGAAGGACTTGGGGGTGTTGGTTGATGAGAAAATGAACATGAGCCAGCAGTGTGTGCTTGCAGCCCAGAAAGCCAATGGTATCCTGGGCTGCATCGAAAGGAGTGTGACCAGCAGGTCGAAGGAGGTGATCCTGCCCCTCTACTCTGCTCTTGTGAGACCTCACCTGGAGTACTGTGTGCAGTTCTGGTGTCCTCAACATAAAAAGGACATGGAACTGTTGGAACAAGTCTAGAGAAGGGCCACGAGGATGATCAGGGGACTGGAGCACCTCCCATATGAAGACAGGCTGAGGAAGTTGGAGCTGTTCAGCCTGGAGAAGCCCCTCCAGTACTTTGGAATTTCACTACCGAACAACTGCAAAATCCAGAAGAATTAGTAAAACACTTAAATGAGGTGTGTGGTCATTCTGGCCATACCAGAGATGGACAAATCACGGCAATGTGCTGGGGCTTGGCCTATGCTTACAGGGCCTTGTTCAACACTATCCAGCACCTTCAAAAGGAAAAGAATGTCGGCGGATCTGAGGGCAAAGCAACAGTCAGTGCAGCTACTCCTGCTCCAGGCACAGCAGCTTCACCACCCCCAGTGACAAGTACAGTCGCTACTCAAACTTTGGCTGCAATGAACAGCGCAGCTACCCCAGTGGCAAGTACAGCAGCTGCTCAAACTTCAACTGCAACAGACAGCGCGGTTACCCCAGCTCCAAGCACAGCAGCTGCACCACCCCCAGCAACAAGTACAGTTGCTACTCAAACCACAGTGATAATCACTGCAGCCAAACCAGAGGACCAATTCGTACCAATATCGGTTGCCCCTGTACGCAAGAGAACAAGCAAAAAGGAGGCAAGAAGGGTGAAGCGAGATGAAGAACCAATGAATTCACCACCCAGTCCAGAATCTGATCAGGAGTCATCATCCCATGACGAAGAAGAAGAAGAAGACGTAACTTCTTGACCTCGGACCTCAACCGAGCTGCGGAATAAGCGAAAAGATTTTACCCGTCAACCAGGGGAGCACATCATCACCTGGTTACTCCGATGCTGGGACAATGGGGCCGATGGTCACAAACTAGAAGGTACAGAAGCCAAGCAGCTGGGATCACTTGCTAGAGAAGGGGGAATTGACAAAGCAATTGCAAGAGAGGAAAAGTCCCTCAGCCTTTGGAGGCAGCTCTTGGCAGCTGTGAAAGGAAGGTTTCCATTCAAGAGTGATGTTATGAGTCGTTCAGCCAAGTGGGCTACTATAGACAAAGGCATCCAGTCTCTGAGGGAATCAGCCATCGTAGAGATGATCTATCACATCAAGCTGAATAACGGGGATATACCCATAGATCCAGATGAAGTTGAATGTACACGACCCAAAAATGTACACGACGCGAAAACTTACACGGAATGCACCGTCATCATATGCCCATTCATTGGCAACAGTAACCTGGAATGACATAGTACCACTAACAGTGGATGAAATAGTTCATAAACTCCGAGAGTTCGAAGACAACCTCACCCCTTCCATCATCTCAGCTATGGAAAAACTGTCCCAGGACCTCAAACAATTGAGGGACGATCTATCTGATTTATCCAGCTCCTCACGTGTACCAACACACGTCTCAGCTATTAACAAAAGGCGTCCTACTGTTCGAGAGAGGAGATACAGGAGATATACGCCACGGGGTGCCCTATGGTTTTACCTGCTGGATCACGGAGAAGACATGACAAAGTGGGATGGAAAACCTACTTCAGCTTTGGAGGAACGGGTGAGTGAACTGAAGAGGGGAGCAAGGGCCACGACTGATCGTCGCATGAGAGCTACGGTTTCAGTCTCTGGTGAGCAGTTTCCCAGATGGAATGGAAGAGCTGATTTTACTCCAGCTCCTATGATAGCGAAGAATAATCCCTTTTACCACGACTTAAGGAGGAGGATCGAAAGGGTGCAACTCCTACGGGTTGAGACAAGAACAGTCCAGCAACCAATGCACAACACAAATCACCACCGCTCCCACCAATGACAACGATAAGAGAAAATAACAAGGGAAGAGAATACAATACCACCGGCCAAGAAACAAGTCCCACCCGGAAGCCTGTGTCCTTCCGGGTAACTCCCAGTTACCCCCCACCCCGGGCATGACGTGCTGTGGTGTGGAATACCTCCTTGGCTAGCCTGGGGCAGGCACCCTGTCTCTGCTTCCTCCCAGCTTCCCCTCCTCCCTGGCAGAGCATGAGCCTCCCAAAGTCCTTGGTCAGGGTAAACATCACTTAGCAACAACCGAAAACATCGGCTTCACCAACACTGTTCCCAGGCTGGAAGTCAAAACACAGCACTACACCAGCTACCACAAAGGAAAAACATGACTGCTGCTGCTGAATCCAGGACACATGATAGTATTTAATAAGATATAATAGTCTCATCTTTCTTAAAATTAATGTATCAACTTAAAATTCTTTGTTTTTTTTTCACCAGTTACTGAACACTTTCTGCTGACAGCTAGTGTTGAAAAACTTAAAGGGAAGATTCAGTGTAGAAAACGACAACTAATTTAATACAACAAAAATACAGGATAAAAGGGGATGGCAGAACAGTCCTTAGAGTAGAGGTGACCAGTGAGTTTCCACAAGACTTGTTCTGTTTTAATGAGATGTCAGAAAAGAGACATAACCCTAAATAGTTTGCTCAAGGTCAAATACATAACATATGGAAGGTGCTGAAAATTACATTTCCATTGTCACAGTTCTCAGTCTAACTTGAACCACTGGGACTTAATTACCCTGGGGCTCTGATGGCGTTGCTCCAAAACTGAAGCTTGGTAAACCAGTCGTTCTAAAGTGCTTTCTCCCCCTATAAAGCTACTGAGCAGATGGACGTGCATGACTGTCTTCTGTTGGGAGCTCCACTCAGCTAAATTAACAAACAGCCTTACCAAACAGTTAGCTGTTGACAAGTAAGAAGGTATAAGCATCTGTCCATATTTAGACGTTTGCACTGGAGACCTCGTAAAGTGCCTATCTCTTTCCGTCAGTGATCTTACCTGGTTACTTTAGAATCTTAATTTCATAGTTACCACAATCTTAATTAAGACTGATTCACTCAGGCTTTCAAAGCTAATTGGACAAATTTTAATTAATCCAAAACACAGCAGTCTATTATTTGTAATACAACTTTTATTCAAACCCATTAGATTTTCCAACAAAAACATGTTAACACAAGAATGAATGTCTAGGCAGACTCCAGCCTAGACGTTACTCTTCTTTCCTGCTACCTCTTCTTCCCCTCTACGTATCCACATGCAAACTTCCTATAGTAATACATTGCAAATATGAATTACGAAATCCCAACACTGATGGGATAGCCATTAAAGAATATTTCCATAAAGGATTTGTTGAAAATGAAAGCATTACCTATTATTTTACAGAACAAAGCCATAATAGCCAACAAGCCCACAACCTCTAATACTGGTCCAGATCTTTTGCAGAAGGTGGGAGATAACTCATTATCTGCCACAATACCATAAGGGCTGGTACGATGGTTATGCAAACAAAACAGTGAGTACCGCTTTCCAATACTGGCCCTGACACAGATACACTTAAGTCAGACACAGATACTTTGGCTGAATGGAAACAGCAGCCCCTCATGGCTCCCCATGCTTATTCATCACTTTTCAGATCTGAAATGTTTGAGAAAGGCAGTTACTCTCTGAAGTCAATTAAAATTTAAGAGCTTTCTGGAAATTAAAGGGAGTTGCCATGAAAGAAATTAATTATGCAATGCCTGGTAGGATATTAGACACATTTAGGCAAGGAGGTGAGTATTTACCATGTGTGAGATGGATATTTAAAACAACAAGGAGAATCTTTACACATATAAATCTGCATAATTAACATATATAAAAATTGAACTTGGAGAAAAGGCTGAGATTTTACTGCCTAAAGTCCTTCTCCAGTATCTTACTGATATAAATGCATCAATAGCAAAAAAACTTTAGGTATAGGTTAAATGTCTTGGAGAGGTGAAATAACTCCCACTTTGAACTACTATCGCATTACACAAATAGTAATGGCAATCTGTAAAGGATTTTGAGAAATACAGGAAAAAATATTGAAAATTGAACCAATTTGTTTTTTTGTTTTTTTTTTTTTTTTTTCTGCAGTCAAATTCTTTGTAGTTGGGCCTCCAGTGTTATGTGGGTCTCCAGTGCTACCTCTTCTCTAACAAACTGTACCCACTCTAGTTGGGAATTATTCAGAGAACCCTTTGGAGTCTCAAGAATATGTTCTTGCACCTTGTAGACTGTTTCAAACTGATCTTCTCAGTGATTTGTAATGCTTAGATTATTCCTTTACTCATTTACAGACATGTATTATATCTCAGTCAATATACAATAAACTTTAGCTTTGTCACCTTTTTCTGGTTGATATAAAAGGGGGTTAAGGTATCCCAGGTTATGAGTTTAGGGGGGGGATGTATTTTTTAATTATTTTTATTGTTTTTTACTCTTAGCAAATTTTGAGATAATTATCACAAAATTTACTTCAGTGTTAAGTGTCATTAAGATTATATTACTTCTCTGTTGCATGAGCCATCTACTTATATACAGAAAACATTTTGTGCAGTATCATGCAGCTAAAAGGTCTTCAATGCTATCAATTTCCTAACCAGAACTTCCCAGTTTTGTACATCCCATTGATATTACATTTTCCTAAGTTTATTATTACCTTGTATTTATCTAAATTAATTCCTTTGCTTGGAGGGAACCTCTTATGACAGGGTATAATCAATCAATCATGCTTTATTTGTAGTAATTCAACATGACAAGTCGTACTTTTGCATTTAAGTGACCAGATTCATTCTGAATATTTGCATGTGTGGGATTGCTGCACCTTTGCAGCTTCTTAGTGCCAAGTTCACCATTGCTATTCTTGTCTCACAGTGACAAAAAAAATCAACTTTAGCTATTCCCATTCAGAGAAGGAGATATAATGAAGGAATAAATATGTCAGGCACTTAACTTTTGTCTGACTGTGTGTTTGTCCTGGGTTCAGCAGTATTAGTCATTTTTCAAGCTGTGGCTTTGACTTTTGCCTCTGAACAATGCTGATAACACACCAATGTTTTTAGATGTTGCTAAGTAATGCTTACTCTGATCAAGGACTTTCTGAGTCTCATGCTCTGCTAGTGAAGAGAGGGGCAAAAAGCTGGGAAGAAGAAGAGACAGGGCAGCTGACCCAAACTAGCCAAAGAAGTATTCCATACCACAGCATGTCATGGCCAGTATATAAACTGGGGGCAGTTACCTGGCAGGGCTAGATCACTGTTCGGGTCAGGCTGGGCATCGGTCAGCGGGTGGTGAGCAGCTGTATTCTCTTCCCTTGTTATTTCCCTTATCATTATTATTATTGGTGGCAGCAGTAGTGATCTGTGTTATGCCTTAATTACTGGACTGTTCTTATCTGAACCCATGTCAGTTACATTCTTTCAATTCTCCTCTCCATCCCTCTGGAGTGGGGGGGGGAGAAGAAGAGGAGTGAGGAAGTGGCTGTGTGGTTCTGAGTTATGGGTTGGGCTTAAACCACAACAGTGTTTTAAGCGAAGAGTAAGCTTAGGCTAGACTTATTAGGATATGTTTTGAGGTGAATCCCATCTTAGAGAACTAACTCCAAATTATTTGACATCCAAGAATTCAGGGCTTACAGTGATGAATGAAAATATGAGGAACTAACTTTAAATATACTGATGGAGACAATAAGATGCTATATAAAGGTTGATGAAGGTTTCTTCTGTATCTCCTGTACTTGAAAGATTGGTGGCAGCATATTTAGACTAATCCTATGGTCCAAGACAGATATTGTTCCCAAATGTAACTGTTAGGAATAATAAGCTTTAGGAGACTTACACAACATAGTATTTAGGAGATTGATACAGCATAATATTTTCATGTGCAGACAAATCCTTTCAAGATCTTTTATAAGCTCTAGCAAAGAAACATATGACTGGATTTCTTAAATTATAAACACTATATTTGCTACAACCTTTTGTACTTACTCATCTATGATTCTATGGTTTGCTAAGTGTAAAAGTAAGATTTGAGTTTCTGAAACAGCTGTGAAACACTGATGATATATTTTACATCAAGTTTTATCTCTGAGATTTTCTAAATTGCATCATCTGTTTTGATTGATAGACCAATACACATGTAAAATTATGGTACAATCACACTATAAACTCTTATCATCATCATATCTCAAAAGAGAATATGTATTTATGTCGCATTTATTATTTTATATTGAAAACATAGAAAAAGAACCCACAACACATAAAACTTTATTTTGTGACCATATGATTTATTTTATGATGTTGATATAATGCTAGAAAATGGGCGACTGTTCTCCAGCATACAGAAATTTATTCAGAAAAAAAAAATTGTTTTTAACTAAAAGTTGATTTCCTGAATGGTAAAAATGTAAATGTTCTGATATACTGAAATACAGGTCTAAACAGATTAACGCAAAGGTAAAAAATAGACTGCTGTATGCACAAATTAGTAATTTTGTCTCTCTCAAAAAGGTTTTTAGATTTCCATAGATGGCTATTTCATCTACACCTCATGATAAGTGAGTGTGAAAGTCCTAATGGAACTAAACCTTACTTCTGATTAACAAAAAACATTCTGCTTGGGCCATAAATACAATAATCTAGCACTAAGACAATAACTGCATAGAGATATTTCTGATCCTTCTTAGAGCTCATTAATGAGTAATACCTATTTAATAGGATGTGAGAATTACTATTTGGGAAAATGACAATGACAAACCAAAGCTCCTATTCTAATACTCTGTGTATATGACCTTAATTTAAGAATTAGCCAGTAAGATTGTTTAAGGCATAGTCCTGATACTTTAGCTTAATTTCACTAATATTACTTGGTATTTGTTAATCTTTGGCAGGTTTACTAAGGTAAATGTAATAAAAGCTGCTATTTTAGTTTTAAGAGAGTTGAAGAAATTTTGACTTTTTTTTTTTCAGATGTTCTACAGGCTAATAAATATATTAATAGCTATTAATATGTAGTCATCATAGTCATCCAGTTATGTGTTACAACCTTAGACTGTATGTCAACTTTAAAACAGGTAAATTCAAACTACAAAAAATGCATTTTTAAGTGCTAGCTTAGTTAGGTATTGAAAAAAAAAAAATCAATAGGTATCTTGAAGGTTTTGCATTAGTATTAACTGCATTTTGAAGGCATTTGTTCTGGACCAATTAGTAAGTAGACATCAGGGATGAAATTATTTGGAATGCAATATGCAGAAATGAAGATTAGATCATATTTATAGTAAACCACTTCATAATCTATTATTTTATTCCAGTATTTTCTTATTTTTCTTTTTTACTTAATGTATGTTTTCTAGAGTGCTTTTCTTTCTTATCCCCACATACTTTTGCAAGTTCTTGTCTGCAAAGGTACACAAAACCTAAACTCAATAGTATAGTCCTCTGGTCTGAACACAGACTGGATGCCAAATTGAAATTCTGAGGTAGTGTTTAATAAAAAAACTAAACCTAAAAAGCTTTAAAAAAGAATCACATGATTTATTATAAACGATAGTGATACATACACTATTAATTTTAAGACTTAAGACTTACTGTAGTAAGAGGTGCTGCATTTGTTCCCCTCTGTTTTTCCATGCTGGCTTTAACATGTATTGCAGCCTATTCTTACCATGCATCAGAAGTCAGAAAATCCTGTTGCAAGTTTTAGGGAGAATGTTCCATGTTCACTTTCCAGCATATGAAAAAACAGTATTTCGCACTTCTTTCCAGCTGTAGAAGGATGCTTCTCAATAACTTTCTGTACTGAAACAAGAAGGAGATGAGCACTCTGATCTGACAGCAAAAATACAAGAAAAGTAATGAGCAAGCAAGTCTACTCTGCCCTTGTGAGACCTCACCTGGAGTATTGTGTGCAGTTCTGGTGTCCTCAACATCAAAAGGACATGGAACTGTTGGAACAAGTCCAGAGAAGGGCCACGAGGATGATCAGGGGACTGGAGCACCTCCCATATGAAGACAGGCTGAGAAAGTTGGGGCTGTTCAGCCTGGAGAAGAGAAGGCTGCGTGGAGACCTCATAGCAGCCTTCCAGTATCTGAAGGGGGCCTATAGAGATGCTGGAGAGGGACTCTTCATTAGAGACTGTAGTGATAGGACAAGGGGTAATGGGTTAAAACTTAAACAGGGGAAGTTTAGATTGGATATAAGAAGGAAATTCTTTCCTGTTAGGGTGGTGAGGCACTGGAATAGGGTGCCCAGGGAGGTTGTGAATGCTCCAACCCTGGCAGTGTTCAAGGCCAGGTTGGACGAGGCCTTGGGTGATATGATTTAGCGTAAGGTGTCCGTGCCCACGGCAGGGGGGGGTTGGAACTAGATGATCTTAAGGTCCTCTCCAGCCCTAACGATTCTATGATTCTATGAAGGGGAAATAGTGAAGGAAGCAGAAACTGATTGATACAATTAAAACAGAAGAATGAAGCTCCAGTTCTCTTTTTCGTTTCAGATAATATATTGTTCCATAGTTCATTTTCTTTCTCCTTTTCAGTGTATTTTGGTGACCGAAGAACTGTTGTTTAAGTGCTCCAATTAGGAAGTTTTCTTTGCTATATAACTAAACAGGGATGAAAGAAGACTATTTTCAATATTTTTTTCTTCTGTTGCTTTTTTTTTTTTTTTTTTTTAAATACATCATGGGCAAGCTGCTAGTCTCCTGACAAGGGATAGCCAATCTTGAAAATTAGATTAGCAGTTTACCTTATGTTCTTAAGGTTCTAATTTTACACCACCTACTTTTCTTCTGACAGAGACACATTGCATGCAGAACATCATCTGTTTTAGGATTCTCAGCCCAAGGACATAAAATTTGTTTATTTATCTCCACCGAAATGATTGGTGAATGAAACCAAGTTTGTAAGTGCATATTTTAGTTGCTTGCAAGAGCTCTCCCTAAAATGAAGTGCATCGCTGACCTAGAAATAATATATTTTTTTCTGTGGCCGAAGAAAGCCTGTTGTTTGTTCAGACAAAGGACTTCATAAAATTAGGTGTTACAGCACCATCTGGTGACTCACATTTAATATCTTATGAATAAATGCAACATTCGTTCAGTGGTAGCATTTTTATTTAATTGGAATGAAGAGACTATTTTCTTGTTAACATTAAATGATAATATTGGAAACTGATGATTCTATTCTGATATGCAATGCATAGTAAATCCTACCCTAGTGTTCTAAAGAAAAAAAAAGGAAGTGACTCTGTCCAGAGTTTATTTCAGAAAGATGGGCTGATGCTATGAATTTACAAAGACAAGTTCAGTATGTGTCACTTTGTTTCCAGAATAAAAATGTATCTAAATACAAATCTTTTCTTAACTGTATTCTTCACATACTTTTAGCAGATATATCACAAGTTGTTTGAAAGAGCAATGAAGGCATTATGAATTTAGTTAATCTGTACAATCAACAAACATATTTAATAAAATCTTATATACATTTTGTTTGGAAGTAACCTTTTCGGCCACACCTTTCCACTTAAAGAAAACTCCTAGTATGGCTCCCATTTCTATGGAAAAAAATGGAGTCAACTAATGCTGCCTACAGGAAGGTGGGGTAACATAAATATGTGCATTTTTACCTCTTCTGTGCTGGAATATCCAGGAGTATATGTACCAAAAAGCAAATAATCATATATGGAAACATAATATCTCCAAGCAGCAGCATGAGAGTAAAATCCCTGATGGATTTACATAGTTTTGCTTTCTGAGAACATAATATAGGCCCAAGGTTGAGGGACTTGTCAGTGCTTTCTAATTACATTTCTAATGGTAAATTACTATATTTCTAATGCTGAATTACTCTATAAAGCTTATATATGTCAGAAGAACATATTTAAACCTTTTAAGTTTTCATCAGTCAGAAGCCTTCAATATTTTTTCTTGTGGTATTAGTCTCATCAGCAGAAGAAAAAAATTTGGACAAGTTGTCTGTAGATTTTGCAGATGCAGGACAATATTTGCAGGGTGGGAGAAAAGGAAAGAGGGTTCCTGAAAGAACAACAACCTCTCTCCAATTAAAGTAACTGTGACATTTCTGACTAGAAAAAACCTAATTTTAGAGTAATGTCAACTTGTTAAGCCTAATATGTTCTGTTGCTGTAAAACAAAGAAAAGATATTTAGTTTATCAGGAAATTGATATACAGGAAGGTCTTAGGGACACTAACAGGACTAAGGGAATTTGGAACATCTGACTTCTAGGGAGAGGCAGAAAGAGTTGGGAGTCTCCAGCCTGCAGAAAAGAGAGATCAAGGGGATCTTGTGCATAAATTCCTTATGGGAGAAAGTAAAGAAGATGGCAACAGTCTTCTCAGTGGGACCCAGGCACAGGACTGCAAATACTTCAGAGTGCCTTTGGATATCTAAAATAGTCTAACAATAACATGGAGTAAATAATCCTCAAAGATACTTTGGATGTGACAGATATTTTCTTTTTAATTTATGTTATTTACCGTATCTATCAGGTCTGAATTTTCTGTCTACAAAGTGTACCAAGTGTCATTTATTATTTTTTACCTTTATAAACCATATCTTTAGAAATTGAAATTTCTGGTGGTTTTGATATACTCACTAGAAGGACAAGAACTAGTGGGTTCACTTTAAGACTGTCATTGACCCACATATATTATAGAATCATAGAATGGTTTGGGTTGGAAGGGACTTGAAAGATCATCTATTTCCACCCCCCCTGCCATGGACAGGGACACCTTCCACTAGACCATGTTGCTCAAAGCCCCATACAACCTGGCCTTGAGCACTGCCAGGGATGAGGCATCCACAGCTTCTCTGTGAAACCTGTTCCAGTGTCTCACCACTCTCACAGTAAAGAACTTGTTCAAAATTACCTTTAGCCCTGTCACTCCATGCCCTTGTAGAAAGTCCCTCTCCAGCTTTCTTGTAGGCCTCCTTTAGGTATCAGAAGGTTGCTCTAAGGTCTTCTTGGAGCTTCCTCTTCTCCAGGCAGAACAGCCCCAACTCTATTAACCTGTTTTTATAGAGGTGTTCCAGCCCTCTGATCATCTTTGTAGCCCTCCTCTGGACCTGACTTCAACAGGTCAGCATCCTTCTTGTGTTAGTAAATACAATGACAAGGCATTGTTTATTGCCCCTGAAAGTAAATGGCACAACCCAGTACGTGTGCACATGGCTGAACCTCTCTATTCTCTCCCAAAAGAGTACTTTACCCCAAAGTCCCCTGAAATAGTCCCTGAGCCATGCTATCCCTCAGATACTGAAAAGGAATAGGCAGAGAAAATCAGTTTTGCACTAACTGTAGCTGTTCTAAGGAGCATACCGAGTGTGAAACAAAATAGATAATTGCATACAATTGGCTGTGCCTATTCCCTGCTGCATTTTGTCTGTTACTATGGATATTGCCTTCAGGTCCAATTTTGACTTTGGTTTTCACTTCGAGAGCATGTAGCAATTTTTCTAGAGTCATATGAAGAAACCTTTTCTATTCATACAAGTTCACAGCTATGCCTATGTGAAATTTACTCCAGTTCCAATGTGGTTTTATTCCAGCTCACTGTGCACTGACAGAGCAAGATGGCTATGCAGAGATAATGCCATAAAATCATCAGTTAAAGACATGGTCTGAACATATAAGCAGTTTGAATTAATGTATTTATTCAATTTAAAAATATTTTTATATATATTTATTTTATGCTCATCTTAATATATATTTCAAATAAACTAAGATATATGTACTAATTTCTACACAGACATTACTGCTTGAAAAATATCACAGAAATATACACCTATTACTTATATGTATGTTTAATGTCCTTTGCCATTCTAGTTCCAGATGCTTAAATGATATTCGAGCTTAAGATGCAATTTATTTATAAATACGAAACATAAACTCTGCATTTGAGGGCATTTATGTAAGCATTAAAATCAAAATATTTTTTTTAATAGAGGATTACCCAGTGCAACTTCTCAAAGGAAATACTGTTTATCAGCAGTATAAAAAATCTTGCAGATTAAGAACAGAAGAAAATAGCAACATTTTGTCCATTCCATATTACCTTGATTGACATATTTTTAAGAGGAGAAATTATTTCCTTTTCCTAATAGTCCCAATATTAAGACATTAACAAGGCTTGTACTGACTTAGTTACATTATTTTAATATCCACTGCGCATTTTCTCTTTGTTCAATTTTCTCATTCAGTACTGCTCAGTAGAATGTCTTTTCATTAGTTTGGTGGGTAATATAGGTATCTTGCCTTTCCCACAGGGTACGTACTCATGCCTACTTTGGTGTACCACCTGTTCATAAACCTTGATTGTTTGTCTTATTAATGGGTCTCAGGCAGTAGAAGGTTTTACTATGAATTAAACCCACATTTAACAGCTTTAGTAGCAAATTCTCAGAGAAAAAAACTATTTTTTGAAATAAGGTAGATTCTCTAAGCATGTACCATATATGAAATAACTGTAGTTCCAAATATTCTAGATAAAACTGCTTATAGCTTCCTTTCTTTTGCCTAGTGGGTTTTTATAATATTTAACGTTAGATTTTAGGCAATTTCCAGACTCAGGTTAATTTTCAACAGATTCAGTGTTTAAAACCAAACATGTCATACTTTTCTCAAACCGTCTTAGCATTTAATTCAAGCCCGCTTCACAGCTCATACAGCTCTTCTAAAATTATGGGTTACACTTCAAATTCCAATTATAATTATTGATTTATCAATCTTGGTAAAACATTACCTTCGATAAACGCTGCAATATTGAAAAAATTATAGTCAAAACTTCTACTCAGGTATCAGTTTGTGATAGGTTTCAGTAAACACTTTTTTTTTTCTGAAAATTAACATTTTACTTTACTTAATATGCATTTAAATGTATACATCTTTAAACCACCAGTTAATTACATTGACACCTTACAGTTTAAAGATTTTTGTATCTTATAGCTAAGAGATTTACAAAGTCAATGTGCCTTTCAAACTAGTCAAATCTCTTACCTTTTATTCTTTCAAGATCCTTAATGAGGCCTGAAAACCTTATAGTTGATTGAAATTTGTTTACTTAAGAAGTACCAGCTACTAGAGTTTAGCTACTGAAAGTGATATGATTAACAGCTTCTGTTAACTCTAAGGGATTCTAGATATGCCAACATCAGAACAGATACTAAATGAGCTGCTGAACCACTTTTAAAAAGGCACTTCAGGTATTGGCTGTTGGCAATAATGCTTTCCAGTACAAATAGAAAAAAAAAAAAAACACCAAAATTGTTACATTTTTTAGCAAAGACAGGAATGGTAAATAATTCACACATTCTTTTTATGAAACCTTGGTCAGACGGAACATATTTTGTGTAGCTATAATGATTTTATCTGTGAGATCTAGTTTTCCTTTAGTCACCAGTGAAACACCAAACAGCCATCTTTGATAAGGGCCAGAAGTTCATACCCAAGTTTATATTTAGATAGGTTAGTTTGAACTGAAAATATATATATATATTGGCTCTCTGATAACAATATGATGGTGTTCTATGGTTAAGACATGTGATTAGTTAGCAAAGAACTAGATTCTTTACTTATACTGCTATCAACTTGCCATGACCTTAAAGCAAACTTTACATTTGGGATTTTTTTTACGTTTCTGGGTTGTGGGTTTTTTTTACTTGTGTAAAACACAACACTGCACCAGCTACTAAGAAGGAAAGAAATAACTGCGACAGCTGAACCTAGGACAGCTTGTTTGCTTTTACTGGGTTTGTTTTGGTTTGTTTTTTTTTATTGGTACACACATTCACATCCTGGAGTCTCGCTTTCACTCACAGTAAGTACTCAGAGCTGCAATTGAAGCCCATGGAACCATGCTGTGATCATAAAATCCTGTAGGAACCTTATTTCCCTTAAAATCAACACTTAAATGAATCAAGTTCAATCCTCAATATCAGTGTACCTTTTCAGTCTTCTAGCTCCTCACCTAAGTAACAATCTCTCCCTCACTATGGAGTATGAAGATGACTTAAATAAGTCAGATTCTAGAGGTGTAAGCATTATAGGAAAGCCCATGAAGTTAAGAACAAAATATATCAAATTTATCTTTTCAAGGATGTTTAAATATTGTGCTGTAAATACATGACTAAAACACTTACAATGAAGAGTAAAAATCCTGAACTGCTGTCCATTTTAAAACTATGTCGTGGTTTAAACCCAGTTAGGTAATTCGTTCGCTCACTTCCCCCCCTTTCTTGCCCTCCCCCTGCTCTCGGAGGGACGGAGAGGAGAATCAAAAGAATGCAACTCCCACGGGTTGAGATAAGAACAGTTTAGTAACTAAGGTATAACACAAATCACTACTGCTACCACCAATGATAATAATGATAAAGGAAATAACAAGGGAACAGAATACAACACCTCACCACCCGCTGACCGATAACTCACCCCCCAAGCCCGACCAAGCTCCGACCGATACCTCCTCCAACCCTGCAGTCTCCCAGCCCTTCCGGCTAACTCCCAGTTACCTCCTGGGCATGACGTGCTGTGGTATGGAATAGCTCTTTGGTCAGTTTGGGTCAGGTGTCCTGTCTCTGCTTCCTCCCGGCTTCCCCTCCTCCCTGGCAGAGCATGAGGCTCACAAAGTCCTTGGCCAAACCAAAACATCTCTATCAGCTCTGTTCCCGAGCCGAAAGTCAAAACACTGCACTGCACCAGCTACCAAGGAGGAGAAACATGACTGCTACTGCTGAACCCAGGACAAACTACTATCCATTCTCTTCATTAAGTGTCTGCAATAAAAATAATTTAATAGAATGATCATAACAGCTGCATTATCATGCTCAAAAGGGATAAAATTATAATTTAGAAGGCAGTTTTGACTTCTGAGATTTTGGGATTTTCATCTCAGTATTACTCTTTTGTTATGGTTTGTTTTGTTTAATGCTTTTAATTATGTTTTTCAGCTGGTTTACTTTCTAGCAAATGCCATTACAGATTGAAATCATCATTTTCCTTATTACTTTTAAAATACTCAAATTGTTTGCTGTTTTTTCTTTATTACCTAAAGCTCTTGTATTCTTATTGTCCCAAAGTATTATTTTTCTTCATTTTCTGATTGCCAAACACTTGAAGTTTAGAGGTTCAATAGGGTTTTTTTCTACCAGCAACAAAAATATCCTTAAAACGGCAAGAGTAAAACTTCGTGTCAAAGTCACAGTGACCTCACATGAACAAAATTAATGTTTACATTTATTCTTCATGGAGTTAAAAGACCACTATTTATATTTACATAACTCAGTATTTATTTTAATGGAAATCACCATAACTAACACTAATTTAGGAAAGTAAAACTTGTATTAATTAAGGAACATACTGAAAAGTTCTAGTTCAGGTTTATAATGATTCCTAGAATCTTAACACCACCCTCAAAAAAGTATTTGAAATACTTTCTCTCAAGAAATCACTGAAGAATACTTCAGTTTATATTTAACTTCCTGTAGTTTTGGAAGGTTATGCAGTGACTTACCATGACAAAATCAGAAAAATCTTTGTATTGATGTGACCAGAAATTTCACTTCTTTGAAAATGAAAGGTTATTCTAACATTACCATTTTTTGTTTAAGATCCTAGGGATAGGTCAGAGAGTAATTATTCTTGGGGTTTGTTGTTTTTTTTTTGTTGTTGTTGTTCATTGTTTTGTTTTGGGGTTTTTTGTTTTGTTTTTTTTTTCTAGTTGTTTTTCTCTTAAAGAAATCAATTAGTATTTTTCAAAGAAGAAAACTTCAAGTAAATTCAGGAAATATCTAGAAGACTTTTCCCCAAAAAGGGTATTGTCCAAAAAACTTAAGCCTTTTTAACTAAAAGGAAGATATACTCTTTCCCTAGGTGTAACATGCTAGCTATATTCTAAATAACAGTAGCAATATTCCTTCCTACAATAAATAAAAATGGTGCATCTTTTTTTTCTTTTCTGCATCTGCAAAAGCTTCTCACTTACACAGAAGGTAGAACTGTTAATAATAATGCAAGTAAAGATCAGTTGTTTGATTTCATTTTACATTTGGTCATTTTCACATAACTTGCATCTGCCTTAAGAAAGCAATAAATTTTATGCGTGTAATGTAACAGTTTATGCAAACATAGCATTTTGCATTCAGAGCTATCGTACAAACAGCTGTGAATATTTATAGCGGTGTTAATTAAGTCTGCGATGGCATTAATTTAGGTAAGGAAGGTTGGCCAAATCCTGAAGTTCTATGGGATTTTTAACACATATCTGAAAAAAATAATCATAAACTTGCAAATGAAAATGTGGTGTAAGATCTCACTTTACAGATAGTACCTTCCTGATGTCCAGCCACTGAACCCTCATTACCAGTAGTCTTCAATATCATCGTAGCTATCAGCTAATAAGACTAGAAACAAAACCTTCTTGTTCAGAGAGATGAAGATGAACTGCTAAGTCAAACTGATACTCTAAACTAGGAACCAGCTGGCAAAATCTCACCACAAAGTGCACTAGAGAGGTAAATAATTTCATGCTTTAACAGATTAAATCAAAGAATCTGATGGGGGGTGGGAATGTTCAGAGTTGTTTCATTTGTTGGAAGAATTAGATTAGACAAAAATTATTATCCCTGATAAATCAGGACTTAACTATGCTTCAGCAAAGGATAAAAATAGGGATGGGATGCTTTTTGGAATAATTTCTATTTTAATTATAATTTTACAATTTTGGTACAATATGTTTTCTTCTTTGTCATTAAGCATATTTGTTATCTGTCCTTAAAATAATGCTAAACTACTCTGACCTCTAGTGCATTTTGTATACCCGTTGTCCTCAATAACAAACTAACAGCCCAAATTTCCAGTAAGAAATTGCAATAATAAATGTTTTAATAGACTTCCCAGTACTGAAACTAGACCCATTATAAGATAATATAAATCAGATGCAGAAAATTGGGAAGGTTTTGGTGATACTGAGTGCAGATCCTTATTCATCTATTTTAAAAAGACAGCACTAGATCCTCAGAAACATTTAGTTTTTCTGTTCCAACTTTGAGGTCTGGTTTCCATTTAAAGTAACAAAGAACTAAAGAAATATTCAGCCTTAAGAGTACTTCCTTTTAATTCCCCTCCTCCTTTCTATGTGTGGAAACCTTGCAGTGTAAATGAGCTTAAGGAGATCTTACACAAAAAGGGGTGTTTTCACATGTTTGGACGCCTGAATGTATGTTAGCCTGAGAAACACTATAGAAGCAGATTGCACAAGGAATGTCCTTTATTCCAGCCAGTTGTACAGTAAGACAACTTATACACTAATTGCTTCCAAAAGCTTCTGTTTGACCGATGTTGATAAGGTACATCTTTTTCTGGAGAGAATACAAGACCTGAGTGTTCTGGATTGCATCTTGTTCCAATTAGTTCTGTCTTCTTTTCAGACCATTGGCTGAGATTCCATCCAGGATGTGAACCTTTGGTCTTATGATTTTGACTCCAGCTCCAGACTCACTGAGAATATCTGCACTACTGTGGCAGAAAAGCAGGAGGTGACCTCAGATGCTGGACTCTTTCCGACTTTGAACACTTTGCTCAATTATTAATCTGCTCTCAGGAGAGGGAGGGGGCAGCCTTTCAGCAGTATGAATGTGAGCCAGTTTGAGCCACTTGGTTTTGAGGTATGTTTAGATTCGAAGTTCCCTTTATGTATAAGGAGCAATGTAGCTACTGACTTCTCAGGCTATCAAGTTCTGTTTGCATTGGCTCTAACGTTATCTATTCCACTTGTTCTGCTCATGTTGGTCTTTGACAGGGGACATGCACCCTCTTCTCTGAGCTCTTTTGGAAGTGATGTACTGTGGGGGAGTAACAACAGCCGAGTCATGATGTTTCAACTGCAAAAGGATTTCTGGCTTTCCTTTTACTTTTATTATGAAAGAAAAAGGCAACAAACAACCCAGAGACACTACACGTATTCCAGTGCTCCCTTTAAGTAATTATAACACACAGTTTCATACTGTATAGCCAAAACTAGAGTGTAGGGGGAAAAAAATGGCTATATTGCGGAAAAGCTATATGGAAGTTTTGCATTTCAGTCCTCAGACTAATATCAGATGAACTCATTTTTTTTTCTCAGGAATGTAGCAGGCATAAATTAATAAGTATAATCTGAAAACAGTAGAATACCCACCAACATAACCTTAGAGTGTCATCAACATAAGCATGGCAATGATTTCAGTACATTTAAATACCAGAATGGCTCTGTTTCAGTCATTAGCCATCTACAAAGTCTTTGTCAGTGATTTACTGTATGTCCCAATAATACAGGTGTTACTCCAGAGAAATGGATTAATTTTTGCAGAGATAAATATTACATTTTTCCTCTGATCTATACATACAATTTTTTTTTTTCCTTTCCAAATAAATAAAGTTCCATGGCAGATTTTGGCCTTTTCCCTTTTAGCCTGTCATTGTCAAAAGATTGGCAAAAAGGATATTCAAAGAAAGGCGTTTCAAATTACTTATGTATATATTCATCCTGCTGACTTCTACTATTAAATAAGTTAGCTTAAATAAGAAAAAAAACATTTTTACCTGTATCTTTTTTACATTAAATTGAGGATGAAGGTGTAGATCTAAAAGGGAAACAGAGATCAGGAGACACAGGAATGTTATCAGACAACTTTATTCCACATAGAATATATGTATCAATGTTACAATAAAACAAAAAAAGATACAGTAGTAGAATTTTGTATTTAACAAGTAGCAAGGAAAAGATCCTTGTATTACTTACATGCAGATGAATCATGAGTAAATACTTTAAATGGGTGTATTCAGAACAACATAAAACCTCAGAATAGGTTGTTCATTCTCAGCTCATCAGACAGGATGCAGCAAATAGTGAAAAATTATATTTAAATAAAACACTTCTTCCTTCTAGTGTAGTAGTTCCCAGGTCAACCTTTGGCTGCCATGGTGCTCCTTTTCCTTATTGGGAACACAACTCCTGATTTAAACATTACTAGAGAAAGGGGGTCAGGAGCCAAGAGGAAGAAGAGGTCAATCAACCACAATTCTCCTCTGTGTGGAAACAAGCCTTTAGAGGGGCGCTCAGGGAGCTGTGACACACCATTCTTCCGTTTCTCGCTTTAGCACAGAAGAAGCCAAACCCCTTGGCTGATCAGCTAGCCATCATCTTTGGAGAACCTGAGGAAATAATTATCTCACTGTTAGCTGTGTCAGTGGAGGCTTTTAACTTAAATAAAAGTGCATTAATTTTAATTGTCTCTTTACCCACCATTAAAATGTCTTGTACAACTTTATCATCATCCTTCAAAGCATTCTGGATGAATCCAGTACTTCTGCAGATATTATAGGATGGAGAATATCTGAGATTCCAATGCTAAAATCTCTGAAATTATATTTTATCAATTAAAAAAAAAAGTTAAATTCTTTTAGAATTACTTAAAAACATTTTAATATGGGTTTATGTTCCCTTCCATTTTAATCGTAAACCTTTCAGTCTTTTACTGTGTATCCATTCGGGATTCAAACAACTATATAGGAAACTAAAGGGGCTACTAATATCTATAGCATACCTAGGCACATTATTCTGGAGGTCAAAAGAATGCAGCATTTGGCATAATAGTGCAATTGAGATGTGCTACTAAACACCTCAGAGTGCTTGACTGCTGTAACTAATTGTACAGCCACTCTTCCTGCACACTTTTATTTTTGTTGTTACACCAGATAAATTCTCAGAGAAATTATGCCAAAGTGTGCACTTTTTTTACAAAAAGGAATAGAAATATATAGTATTTTATTTGTTGTACTAATATTTATGGATTTCTTTTAATAATATCAAGTTCCATGGTGAAAATTGACAATCATAATACAGATTATGTTCTTTAAAAGGAGAATGCAAACTCCCTAGTAAATGTCCTGGCCACAGAGTTTATCATTAGTCTGAAACATTTCCTTTAGGAAATATTAGGTTAAAAGAGAAGTCTGAAATATTTTCTTAGGGAAAAAGAAAAATGTTGAAAGTGACCTGGAGTGGCCACCTACTCCAAAGAAGAGCTATTCCTGCTCCATTTTTTGCTCTGAACAGGGCTAATCAGATCAGATTGCTCAGAGCTGTGTCCAGTTAAATCTTGAACACCTCCAAGGATGGCAGTCCCACAGTTTGTCTGCATTGCTGCTGTCCTACCATTCTGACAATAAGGGTTTCTTGTATCTAATGGAAATATCCCATATTCCAGCTGGGATTGCTGTCTCTAGTCCTACTGTCGTGAACCTTCAAGAAACGTCTGGCTCTATATTTTCTGACTCCTTTGACCATTTAGTTGTAGACAGCAACAAGGTCTCCACTGAACCTTCTTTTCTCTTGGCTAAATAGGCTCAAACTTGAGAAAGGAAGGATCAGGGGTGACATTTCAGTATCTGTCCCTCTTTTTCCTTATGATTTCAGTCTCTCCTTTGGAAGCTGTTCTTATAAATGAAAAAATGTTCATGACACCAGAAATTATGACTTGTTTTTTTTTTTTTTTTCTGTAACCCAAAGGCTCCGCTACTAACTGCCATATAGCAAGCTTCTATTCGGTCTTTAATATTAAATGGGCAAATGAGAATCTCTCTGTAGTCTCTCAGAGCACACCAATATTGCTTAATGAAAGAGACAAAGACAAGATCATGCACTTGATTAAGACATAATCACCCACAATGCTTAATTGTTATCTGTCTTTTGGAATGCCTCTCCCTAAACAGTTTCTGCTATTGTGGCCTTTCAAACTGGACTGATCCCTGGTCCTCTTTCATTAAAAAGAATTGATAGAGCCTCAGAGGCTAGGTGATTAGGCAGTATACTCAGTCTTTCAGGCCTCTCATGTAAATTCCAGATGTTATTAGGTCTATTGTCTGTGTTCTTTGAGTCAGTACAGCCCACATAGGAGTCTTAATTTATTTTTTCTTTTGCCTATATTACGCAATTACAGTTTTAGGTATTATGATGTTTTGCTTAATTATAAATGCTAACAAACTTCTCTAGTTATGGCATACATATACATGGTATGTTAAGATTTACCTAAAGTTTAAATACTTCCATCTACCAGCTTAGTTCCCCTCACTGCCTTTTGTAGTTAATGGCTGATTCCTACGAAGTGTCTGACTTAAGTGGGCAGAAGTAAGTTTAAGTGATGAATTCTCAGGAGGAAATTGTTTTCCAATTTAGGCATGTAAATGAGGTACCTTAAGTTAGATAGTGTGAGAATTACACTATGCCTTAAAAAAATAAAAGAGAAAAAAAAAAAGAGAAAAAAAAAAAAAGAGGAAAAAAAAAGAGAAAAAAAAAAGAGAAAAAAAAAAAGAGAAAAAAAAGAGAAAAAAAACCAAAACCCACGAAAAAAACCCACAGAACACAAAACCAAAACAAAAGACTTTCTGATGGACAGACTTTATACCATAAGGTATAGTTGCTTTCAAGGAAGCATTTCTGTAACCGTTAAAGTCATGGAAAAGTCTTAGTATAACTTTACATATAGAACAGCTGGTATACCCACACACACAGAAAAATGCATTTAAGAGCTTTGTCAGTCAGAAAATGTAAATACTTCAGTTGAAAAAAATTTCAGCACTCTTACTTCCCTTTCTTTTATAAACATTTTGGCTAATTACAGCTTTAAAAGCCTCATTCTATCCCCAAAGCATCCTAGAGTTAGAAATGTTTATCTAGGTTTAACAGTTGTGGCAGAATTCCATTTGCACTAAGTGATCAGTGAGAAGCTGTCAGCTGCATCTGATGTCAAAACAAGAAACGTCCTAAAAACTGCCACTCTGGTCTTAGTGCAAAATCTCTTATTGTATGAGTAAATAAATAATAATTAATTGCTAACTAATCCACAAAGACCTGCCCTGTCAGTGTTCAAAACTGAAAAGACTATAGGAAAAAAAAACAGATTGTGCATGTAGAAACTCCTGGCCTATACATCAATGTGGTTTAGCAGTTACCACATGAAATTCCCTGGATCAGTGACAGTCTTCCAGATATGCTGCAACGTATCATTCACAACCTTCATTAAGATACAAATTTCCATTGATAAGCCCAGCTAGGACTAAATCTTCAAAAATCTCTGTGGTAGGACGCATCTAAAGAGTTATTAGGCAAGTGATTTCCCTACACCCCATATGACCTATGTATCTTTGTAGTCAAAGATCTTTCTTCCATTTCCTAATAAAAAGCTTAATTCCGGGTGAAAATATCTGATAGGGAAAGGAAGAGAAAAGACTGTCAGCTTCTGAATAACCTTCACACTCTTTAGGATGTGGACTGGTATGTGAGACCAATTATGCAAAGCTAAGAAAGACTAGTATCTACCACTAGGAACAACCGATCTCTGAAATTTTTAGCTATGTTATCAGTAGACTCTCAGAACTCAAGATTAGTTTTTTTTCCCTGTGTTTTCCTCTTGATGAAGAAACCTAGGAATGCCGTAAGCATATCAAATTTGACAATTTGGAGAGCTAAAATATTTTGTCATGAAAAAGTGACATATTTATGATTTTGTTCATATATATTTGTATAACCTGCATCATTGTAGATCATGTAAATCAAAACAATGTATTTCATGGACACTCTATCTTTACAAAAAAATCCTCCTCAGACTGTTTGATTATCAGCTCTGTTCTAGATGTGAAAAAATCCTGCTTTGCTATTTACTAGCCATGAGTTCGTAGGCTTTTTTCAGTAAAAATTGCCAGAACAATATGGACATTCGTACAGCTAGGCTTCTGTAAAAATGGATTAAGTTAACATCAAGAAGGCCTTGGTAAAAATGATTTCTGAACATATTAGAGTAGGAGGGATATCAAGGAAAGGAGAAGTGGGATGAAGAGGAGATATTCAGTCCAATTGAAATGTTTCAGTTCTTCAGACAATAATCATTAAAATATCCTACATTTTTAATAATGCTGCAACAAATTTAAAATCAAAAATGTCTTAGTAGGTACTTCTATACATAATTTATAATTTTTCATTTATAAAATTATTTGAAATCATATTGATATAAATTAGAAAATATCACATTGATTTTTTTTCACTCAAACTAGTGAAATATGTGGCATTTGAAGACATAATTAGAAGAAAGCTGTTGACATTTATGAATATTTAGGAGGTAATGTCAGGTAGACATTAATGACTTTGTAAGTCTTCTAACATCATTAAAGCATAAATACTGAAGGATGGATTTTGACTGGTCTATTTGTCTGAGCAGAAATATAGGGAAGTTATTTAGTATCAGCAATTCTTGCACAATGTGATGATCTGTAAATGAATATCAAAATTAACTGCAGATGTTGCATGCAATGATCAGAATGTTCTCCACGCTCTAATGTTTATATAAGCATCTGTGGCAATTAAGGCAGCTTGTAAGACACAGTACCTGAGTCTGACTTCTAGTCAGAGAAGGCAATATTGTCGTTAACGCATTGATCTTGGACTCAAGGGATTCATGGGATTTTGTCAGCTTTGCCACAACCAACCTGTCTGACCTTGGAAAAGTTTCCTGAGTTGAAAACCACAAAACAATATAACAACTTTGTTGTAGAAATAAATCTACAAAATAAATCCTTAGAAACTCTAATAAGTCAGAAATATTCCTCAAATATCGAAGTTCTTCTTCTGAATATGTCCAGAATTCCTTTTCCCATTGAAGGTCTCAGCAGCTCAGCTGTCATGTCATCTATCTATCTGATCAAGAGCCATAGAGTGGATATCGGTTATGCAAACTCTTCTGAATATCAGTAGGCAGTACAGCATCTTAAAATCTTTGGTGAATTCAGCCTTTAATTTTGTGGTGTTTCACTATATCAGTTGCAAAGAAGAATAACAATGTTATATTTTTTCTGTGTCTGGATATAGAACAAGTAAATTCTTTGAGACTGTTCACATGGGGTTCTACTTCTCATTATGTTATGTCCCTCTTTGTCTTACTGGATTTTTTCCTTATGTATGAACATTTAAATATCAGTTTGGGACAAAAGGTAGTTTCAAAGTCTCATTTCTCCGAGTCCACACACAGTAAACACGGGAATGCTCTTTGATATGACCTTTCACAATGAGGTACTGAAGGCAATCTATATTTAAAAAATACTACTAAAGTTTCCATATGCAATAGAACTCTGGATGATTATGGCATAAAGACAAAGGCAGTTGTGAATATATTCATAAAAGGAAAAAGAAAAAAAAACTTTTTGGGTTTGTTTGTTTTCTTGCTTGCTTTTTAAACAATAACAAAATATACACTGAATTGAAAGACTTAGTCAACATCTACGAAGATTGCTTAATATTTGATTTATGTTTGATCTAACATACCCAAGACTTATTAAAGAATTTACCTGATAAATTGTGCACTGAGTTTTGTGGTCTAACAGACTAAAATGTTTTACAAAATTCTCAGGATCAGTAAATTTTTTTTTTTTTCACTGAATCAAAAAATGAGAGCATAATAGCAGAAAACTCAAAAGTAATGAAAACAAGGGAAATATTTTCATGAGACTTCACTGTCCTCTGAGAAAATAATTTTCAACAAACATTTAAAACTTTTTGAAGACAGAAAGTTGATGGAGTTTTTCTTTCCACTTCCTGTTTGCATTTCCATTAATGATTAGAATATTATCTAGCATGAACATAACTAAAATATTCAAATGTACAGGCATGTTTAGATAGTATCATGGAATTTCTAACAAATACCATGTAGTGAAATTTGCTATAGTTGCAATGAATAGGCTTTTAGAACAGGTTTCAACCCAAACCAGCCATACTGCTTATCTGTTTCCTTCCTATCATATTTGCATTCACATACACAGATTAAATTTGCATATCTTGATGAGTTATACATTTTAACGAAATTTGATTCTATGGGAGTGTTTACATCAAGGGAACATGAACATTTTAAATTCCAAGTTATCTCTAAATTATTGATTTCAGGAGAACTGTGAAGATTTTGTGCATTACTCAACTTTATGTAAAATGACCAACTAATGACAATGTTTAATTCTGAACTCTGTGTTCCACTAGATTTATAGCACTCGCTCAGCTCTGAGCCAGAAGCACAGATATAACTTTGTAAAAAATTTATACAACATAACATTTTATCATTTTGTTAATTTCTTCAGGATAAAATAGACATCTTTATACAGGCTGCAGTACTTCAAAATCTTAGACTATTTTTGGTTTAGTAATTTTAGAAGGCATTAGGCTTTTATGAAATATATTTGTAACCTGCTATCCAAAAATGACAGACCTGGCCTCTTCAGTCAGTTTAAACATGATATCAAAATGGTGTCTCTGAAATGACTTCTCTGAAATATTAAAGCACAGAAATGTTAACAGTAACATTCATTCTTTCCTGTGTGACCTCCTCTGGACTGCCTGATTTGCAAAGAATCATACAATATGGATTTGCCTTTGAAAAAGAATGCAAGAGCCAGATTATTGCTTTTTGTGGTAAGGAAGAAGATATATATTATTTTTTATATTGGAAAAATAAATGATACCATCAAATTATCACTTATGTGAACTGAGACTGATTATGCCTAGGATATAAAAAGAAGACTTGAAAGGAAATGGAATTTCAGAAAATTACATTATTTCTGCAAGAGGAGGAAAATTTGGTAAAAATCTTTAATGACTGACATGTACCTCCGGGACCGGTAGTAACTAGCAGGAGCATTTCAGGGTATTTAATATTCAGACATAGGGAGATTACTCTTCTCAAATAATAGACACTGCTTACAAAACTCAATAAATTACATTTTAGGATTCAAGATGACTTGATCAAAATGGAATTTTAACCTAGGAAGTAGTTGGTGAAGTCCTGAACATTCTGATATACAGGAAACATGGAAAACAGAAACATGGGGGGGGGGGGGGGGGGGGGGGGGAAGGGGTGGGGGGGAAGGGAGAGAGAGGGGAAGAAGGAAAAACTTAAGAGTATCTGAAAAACAAAACATGGGAGGTAAGTACTAGGCACGGTATATTATGTTATATATATTGTATGTATATGTATGGTATATTAGAAAATGGATTGTGGTTGTTCTGATGGAGGACTATGTGAAAGCAAAACCTAAACTAAAATACAGCCAAGCAACAAATAATGCAAACATGTTCGACAATAAATTAAAGGAATAGGAATTTCCATTACATGACATAAAAAAAAGGAGAATGGAGAGGGAGGAAGAAGCAAACAAAAACCTAACACAGTGATTGACTTTTTTTAAGGTTTGGGTTTTTTTGGTTTTGTTTTTTTTTTCTTGATAGCTAAGAAACAGAAAACTTTGAAGCAGAAGTCACTCTGGAGAGGTATGTTTAAGAACTATACTAATGGAAAATTCCTATAGTCCCAAACATTCAAACTTGGAATGCAACGGTGATCTTGTAAGAGTATGAAGGAAAGAAGCAAGAAGAAGAAGTACATGATTATGGGATTTTCTGACACTAATTTGAAAAGAAATTCCTCCATAGACATCAGTAAGTCTTACATACTCTTGGATATACCAGTTGTCAAATTTATGTACAAAATAGTTTATGAAGCAAAAATGTCCTAGTGCTACTTCAGAGTTACTTCAAGTAAGCAACATGGGGAATCATTGCAGGGGCTAGTTGTATAAAATAAGCTTATATTGAGTAATCATGAGCCGATTCAGTTAATTTTAAACTGCAAGGCACAAAAATGAATAAATAGCTAAGGTATGGGGGTTTAGAAGAGTAAACTGAGAAAGTGAGAAATCAGTTGCTAAGGCTGACTGAAACAAAGAGCTCAAGGGTTTGAACATAGTGGATGCACTGAATTATTTTAATTCAGAGGTGCAAATGCTATTTGAAGCTTGCATTATAAGCAAGAGAAGGAAAACTTTTATAAGGAAAGGGTTCCAGACTTGTCTGGAGGAAGAGCTACCTCACATAGGATATGAAGAGTAAATAAAGAACCTAAAAGAAATAGAAAAAGGGATTGATCAGCAAGGAGAGCTATGTCTCAGAGGTCAAAAAAGGCAAAAATAAAATGAGAATAGTCAAGAGCCTGGTTGAGCTGAAAGCTGGAAAGAAAATTAGAAAAAGCAACGGAAGTTCTTCAATCACATAAATAAAAAAAAATTAGTAAGAAAAGAGAAAACTAAGACAGGTATACATTAAAACTGTTAAGAAATGAACTAACCTCAGCAGCACCAAATACCTAATTTTTTCAAGAAAGACGGTAAGGAATATGACAACAATTGCTGATCAGTCAGTAAGAGTGAAAGTAATGTAAATGATCATATCCAAGGCAGAAACAAATCTTGAAATTCTTACACTGACCAGATGAGGTTTTCCATAAGCTCTGAATTCCGAATATTAAAAGAACATATAGGTAAAATTTAAAAAAAATGAGTTGCCAGTAATTTCAGCAGCCTTGACTACAATAAATAGTTGTAAAAAGGCTTTTGATGCCTGTAATGCAGAAAGATAGCTAGCAAGCAAATGAATGTTAAGCAACTATGAAACAGATGGAATAATAAATTGTGAATCCTAAGAAGTGTGCAGGAAGTCACTAGAAGAATACAATGTGATACAAAACCAGTGTCTTTCCAGAGTCCAAGAGTCTTACATTCTGGTACAATTACACCTTCTAGTTCACATGAGTATGTTTTGCATACCTACCTTAACAAGGTCTGTCCTGTAGATCCACACAAAAATGTGGTTGCTTTGGGGAAAAAACAAAACAAAACAAAACAAAACCAAAAACCCCAAACCAACAACACCCCCCCCCCCCAGAAAAAAAACACCAAAAAACCAAAAAACAAAAACACAAAAAAAAACTGTCAGAAGCAGGCTTTTTGAACTTTCATGCTTTGTGAGTTTATTACAGAACAATGTTGATTTTTAGCTGCAGTCATACATTTCACTTCTATGAAAGAATATGGTACAGTATACAAAGTATTTCAAATAAGCAAGGCAGGATGTTTGACCTTGGATTCTGAGAGTTTGCCTTACTCATACTGCCATTTAAGACACGACATGATGGCATTCTGGGATAGGATACTGGTGTATAGGCTGATACACCATCATTCCGTTGTCCCCCTTTCCTCCTCCCCCCCCACCCCCTACCAAGTTCTTAACTTCTTGGGTGTTGTGTAATTAGGAAATACAGTAATCTGAGAGAAAGTTGTTTTTTTAAAAATTCTCAGAGTTAGAACGTCATGACTATTTGTAACAACTATTGCCATGTTTCCTCCTTCCGTGGTTCATGGGAAGTGTTTGAGAAGTACTTGCGTTAATTTTTTCCAGAAGCTTTCAGACAAGGAATTTAATTTTATATTTGAGTTCCAAGATGGATAAAGGTTTAGGAGTTTCATAAGTTGCCTGTGGTTAATCATATCAGAGAACTCCCTGTTAGACTCATTTGTGTAGTCTCTGCTACCCAGGTTTACTGTAGTCTTTTGTTTCCTTTTTGGTTTAAAAGCTATTTGATTGTTCTCTAAAGATTGTACAGGTTCTATCTGCAAGGGAAAAAAAAAAGCAAAAAAAAACCTGTGACTGTCATTGTTTAGTTTTGTTTTGATTTGTTTTTTTCTAAGTGTATTATTGTTGTTTCTTTTTTTTTTAAGCAGTCACTGTCAGTGTTTGAAGCAGTGTATATGCTCACAGTTTATTCACTATCCAACCTGATTTTCACTGTTGTTATTACTGCTTTTTATATTTTCATGGAAAGCTGCTGTAAAGATTTAGAATGGATTATGAAAGAAAAACTAACAAAGTATATGGAAGTAAATACCCATCCGTGACAAATCAACAGGAGGAAAGCAGAAAATTATGTAAAAAAATCATGTGATTTTACACACACATGGTCATGGAGGCCTAAACCCAACATTTGCCATGAGCATCCTGCACTGGCCACTAAAGCTGTTCTGCTACTGTTCTCAGCTGGAAGGCTGTACACCCTACTGAGACAGCAGGAAGCATATCATTGTATATCAAACCAGAAATACGCAACTAACTGAGTAGGAACTACAGTAGGTAATTAGCCACAACTAGGCAGTACCCTTATCCCTGTATGCTACTTTCAATCAATAGTTCCTCTCCCTCACTGTTCCGCTTTTCCCTCGAATGATAAAGAAATAAATCCTCTCAGAAGATTTTACCCAGATTTTTCCCAGAAGTGTCTGAATCGAGTAAATCCTACTTGATTGAGCAGAACCTACAGATAATAGGCATATGAATAAAATCTACAGAAGCCCTGCATCTGGGCTTCATTTTCCTTTTGGAGACTGATCCTGTGAGCATTGAATGTCACAGCCCCTGATGAAAATCATTTATCCCAAACTTCACATGTACATTGGGTTGGGGGGCATGGGAAGAACAGGACTGACCAAGGCATTGAGATAGCTTCATGATAGTGTTGATCATACTGATAGTATTACATTTGGTTTGGATTATTGGTTTTATTAACCTTTACTTTGGCAACTCTGCTTAATGAAAACATCCTTTTTCAGCATGAGTCACCACTTTTCAATAGACTTAATGAAAAGCAAATTTTGTAAGGTTCTGTATGTAAAGAAATTTATGTCAGTTACTTGTTTTTCATCACTATCAGTGCACCTTTCTGTGATGCTGCCTCTACTTTGAAAATGCTGCACTTCAGACCTCTTCTCTATTATTTAGAAAATCCTTACAAGGGGATTTTACTATGCCCCATGAACACATCATAATGGCAGCTGCAGCTGGGACTGTGCTGCTAGCTTGAGCAGCAAAATTAAGGATGAGGTCCAGATAGGGTGTATTAACTGGATAACAGGAAAGAAGAGAGTCTGTTTTTTCTTAATCTATACCTTGCACTGGAATAGAAAAAAAGAAGATTGGGTTTGGGGGACTGGCATTTTCTGGTGACATTTAAAAAAATGAACCTTTGATTCATTTCACAAGAGCATTTGAGCCAAGGATCAAAGCTGTTTACGGAAGTAGAAATGACACCCTGTACTCCCAGTAGCTAAGTTAGCAGATGACTTTGCTTTGACCTATTCTGCAGGTGTCCACTGAGTAAATAACAATGATCTAAGATGATTTTTCCATCCAAACAGAAACACTGGATATACTGTTCATTCATCACTGCTTCTAAATGCATTCAGAGAAAGTAGACACCTGTTTGCTATACACCTTCTCCTCCTAAGTATTTGTTGCAGTGTATGGCACACAGATATGATAACATTCTCCTCTAACCCATTCTGCAGGCAGCAATCAATTTAAATTTCTTTTGCTTTCTGCACGGGTGTGAACACCCTTAAGGTTTTCAGTATATGTAAATGGGAACACAAATAAATTTGTCTGGTTTGAAGTTTCAAATGGTCTAATGTATGTATATCCGCAGTTTTCTGTCACTGTTGCCATATAATTTAGTCCATGCGTCTGTCCATTTCTTTTTTGTCAAAAGTTAATCTCAGCTCTCTAATGAAATGTCAGACTTGAATACAAGCTCCCTCTGAATATAATTCCATTTAAGTCTTATCATTCCCTCAGGAGACCATATTTTCAAGTTATTTTGAATATATCAAAATTACATTTGAAGCAAAAACTGTACAATAGTTCATTACAATTTGTGCAATTAATTCCTTGTTTATTCACCTGTAATATCATTCTGACATAGTTATTTGTATGTTTGTTTCTAGCTTTAAACTTTAAGGTTAATTATCTTTAATAGCATCTCTTGTACCTAAAGAAACACTGGACCGTAACAGTGTGTAGTTTTCAGTTAATTTTATATATACTTGCTTGTGAGAAGTGTAGAGAAAACTAAAGAGCTGAAAAAAAATAGCACATTTTAGGCATGGTGGATTGACCCTCGCTCTATGCCAGATGTGCACCAAAGTCACTCTATCTCTTTTCCTCCTTAACTGGACAGGGGAGAGAAAACACAGTGAAAGGCTTGTGGGTTAAAGACGGGGAGATCATTCAGCAATTACTGTCACAGTCAAAACAGACTCGACTTGGAGAAATTAATTTACTTTATCAAATCAGGGTAGGTTAATGAGAAATAAAACCAAAAATTAAAAATAATTTTCCCTCTGCCCCTTTCTTCTTCCCAGGCTTAAATTAATTCCTGAATTTTCTACCTCCTACCCCTGAGTAGCACAGGGGCATGGGAAATGAAGGTTGCAGTTAGTTCATCACATGTTGTCTCTGCTGTTCCTTCCTCCTCAAGGGAAGGACTTCTCAAGCTTTTCCCCTGCTCCAGTGTGGGGTCCCACCCACAGGAGGCAGTGCTCCATGAACTTTTCCGATATGGGTCTTTCCCACTGGCTGCAGATGTTTACTAACTGCTCCAGAGTGGGTCCCTTCCATAGGGTGCAGTCCTTCAGGAACAGACTGCTCCAGTGTGGGTCCCCCATAGAGTAACTAGTCCTGCCAGAAAACCTGCTCCAGCATGGGCTCCTTTCTCCATGGAGCCAAAGGTTCTGCCAGGAGCCTCCTCCAGTGCAGTTTTCACACGGGGTCACAGCCTCCTTTGAGCATTTTCTGCTCCACTATGAGGTCCTCTTATGTGCTGCAGGTGGAGATCTGCTCCATTGTGGACCTCTGTGTGCTGTGGGAGCACAGCTGCCTCACCATGGTTGGCACCACAGGCTGCAGGGGAATCTCTGCTCTGGCACCTGGAGCACTTTCTGCCCTCCTTCACTGATCCTGATGTCTACAGAGCTGTTTCTATCACTTTATCACTCCTCTCTCTGACTGCAATTGCTCCTGGGCAGTAACCTTTTCCCACTTCTTAACTACATTATCCCAGAGCCTCTACTGCCATTGCTGATGGGCTTGGGCTTGGCCAGAAATAGGTCTGTCTTGGAGCTGGCTGGCACTAGGTCTGTTGGACATTAGGGAAGCTTCTGACAGCTTCTCGCAGAAGCCACTCCTGTTGCCATGCCACTACCAAAACCTTGCCATGCAAATCCAATGCATTAGGGAAGGGCAGGGGTGTGTGTGTGTTGGGAGTGGGGAGAAGGGAAAGTCCTGCAAAAATGGAAACTAATCAATAGCCTAAAATGTCTATTAATACTATTCACTATATCAGGTTAAGCTAATGGAGCTTTGGCATTACTTTACAAATACATTTAGCATATTTTAATAAGGTATGGGTTGGTATGTCCTCAGAGAATAAATTCAGCTCAGTGTTCTTTAGAGAATTTCTTAAAGTTGGAAAACCAGAGGATAGGAAAAATCTATGTCACTCAATATGCACCCTAACTGGCAACACACAGAAAAATGTTGAAGTTCACTCAGCCTTCTATTAAAGTGAGAATATTATCCAAGATCATCTAAATAGGCACATCAGTAAAATCATTACTCAGATCCCTTGTTAATTCCTTACTTCTCAGCAACCCTTCCAGAATAAAAAGGGATTTAGTTGCAGACATTTTATAAAATGTCTTAAAATGTATTTTTTATAGCTTCCCCAAATATTAATTGATTACTGGGGAGTTAACCAATGTCATTTTAGCTAACTGTAATTCTTTACTGACTTAATCATAAAATATTTTAAAGACTTGTTAGATTTATTCAATGAACTCTATCAGTAAAGTACTAATAACTTCATAAATTTAGTAGGAAACAGAAGGCATTATTAACACAGAGTAAAGAGAAATAAGAAGCATCAATTAAATTTCCTTGTCATACTTCAGGCTCTAATATTCTGATTACAGTATTGGTGTAATTTTTGATTTCCAAAGTCCACGTCTGAGGAATAGGTTCTTGCAGAAAAGTCTAAGTTTTATGAATCTATGAAAGCTACTGTGCATTAGGTTTTATTCTCCTGGGGAGCTACTAATTAACTGAAAAGACATTCTATTGCTTTTTTACATGATTGTCTGTAACTGTCATGCATACTAATAAGCATTTATATATATAACATACAAAGCAAGCATAATGGCTACATAATCTTTGTATCACATAGCCACATTGATTGTGAACTGTTACAGAAGTGATTTCAGTCACTAGAAGGCCATAGGCTCCATCTGAAAATCTTTAATTAATTATATGATTAAGAAGCAAGTTGATCATATTTTATCAGAACCCCCATTACTTTGTTTGTTTGGTTTTTTTTTAACTAAAGCCATCAGGAGGTCTATAGTCTCCCAAAACAGCATGTGAAGGTCAGACACAATACCCTGGAGCCTCTCAGACAACACTAGGCAACTGTATCAAGCCTTCAGCAGCCATTCATTGTAAAAGGAGTTCAGATATCTATTTTTAACTCACTTGCTCAGGCATGGATATCTAATACCCTCTGAGATGCTTGTCTTCAAAAATCACATCTGTCCTTCAGCTGTGTATCACACCTGCTTGTTTCACAGGGATGTCTCTGCTACTTTCAGGCATCTTAAATGCTACTAGGCACCTACATGTTGATAACTAATTGATCCCTCTACCTTAGATGTCTAATAAATATTTTAACTTTGATGAGATATTGATTCAGTGAGCTGGCTACACTATTCAAATTAACATAGGGTATTCCTTTAAGTCTCAGGAGAAGCAATGTATCTTAGAAGGAAAGAACTGTGGGTTTCACAGAAGATAGGTGAGTTTGTTGGTATCACAGTTTGAATAAATTTATTTTTTCTCTCTTATATTGCTTTCCCCATTGTGGGGGTATTTCTGCTTGTTTTGTCCTTCTTGGACAATTTGGTGAGAAGCAGCTGCAGCTTCCACCAGAAATGAGTCAAGCAAAGTATCCATACTGTCAAGATAAAAAAAACAGACAGCATATGCTCAGACTTATTCAGTGTTTTCTGAAATCCAGCCAACACAGCTGAGCAGAAACATTAAAATACCTCATCTAAACTTAGTGACTTAAGCATAATGAATATAAATTGAATTCTTGATTTTTTCAGGTTTCTTCCTTTTCTCATCTTCATTTTTTATCAGCCAAAGTAGTAAGTGTTTTACTGATAATTAAGCCACATAATTGCTTGAAATTTCTCCTAATCCTAAAAGGCCAGATGAATCTTTATCTTGGTAGACAGACATCTTTCTGAACTGTTTACTAAGCAAAGGAGAATCTCACTACCTATTACACAGAAAATACAGTTCTGTTAGCCTTTCCCTCAGATAGCTTGTCATTATCTAAAGCTACCTGTCTACAAATGTGTAAGGACAGAATATTTCCTCAGTAATCTAGCTCATTGTGGCAATCAAGAATAAGGCAGGCTTCCTGACAGAGGATGTTGAGCATCTTGCCTTCATCAAAATAAAGCATCTCTAGCTCATGCCTGCTCCTGATGAAAACTGAAGGAAAATCTAAATTTCATTTAAGGTACTGCAGGAAAACTGATAGCTAATTAGTAGGCTTGACCCTGTGGCCTCACTGGTTGAGTTATATAATAGTGTCTACACAATTAATGACTTATTAGACAATTCCCGATTTCCTTCATGACAATAAGTTGAATGTCCTTGTTTTTAATTTTAGTTATGTTATTCCAGTGTTGGTGATTCAGCAAATTCAGCTAACCTTTAAGCAACTTAACAGAAGTGAATAATATTTTTTTTGTCATTATTGTTCCTGCTAATCTTACTGTTATATGTTTTCTTCTGTATTTGGAGATTGAAAGATGGGTTGTAGCTGTCACTTTTTCCAAAGGAGACACTTACTTACATTTCCTTCCTTGCTAAAGTTCATCAGAGCGTAGATAGAAAGATAAAGATATATTCTGCACATACAGCACTGAAAAAGCTTGTTGTTGTCCATTGTTGTCAAGGATGATAATACACAATTTCTTCCCAACCTTAATTTTGATTGTTAGCTTTTACGTGATTATAAATACATAATTTTAAAAGGATTATTTTCCCATAAAGAAGGCAACATATCAGTTCATCTAAGAATTGTCCTTTTACAGATTTATTTTGGCCTTCCTTCATTGGTTTGGATAAAGTTATTTCAGTTTTACTAGACCTTATTCCTTCTGGTGACAGAAACACTATCTGCCAGTAAGACAATTTAAAATTGGTGTGACAGAGTTTGTTCTTATGGCATGATTACATATTTTGGCTATCTATCTTCTGCATAACATAGAGTTACGATGGTCCAAATTTTCTCCACTATTTTATTTGAAGCCTTTAAACAAATTTCAGTAAACCTTTCCCAACCTGCTGCTTGAGACAGTATGAAATCGATTTTATTATCTAAAATCATACCAGAGAGCCTGATAATTCCTATACAGGCTACAGTCAACTGTCAGTGGTTGTTAAGTAACAAACACAGTTTATCAGAAGGAGGTTGATAAATCTTTCTATATTGCTGAAACCAATAAATCAAATTAGTGCCCCTGATTATCATGATTTTGAAGATGCTGAATGGATGAACAGGAATTCAGCCATGTGAGATTTATGTGATAACAAATTAGCAGATGCCATACAGTAGGCGATCTATGCTAAAGTATATTTTTCACATATTTGTCAATATTCCTAAAGGCATACTTCAAAATAGTCTTAAATGGTGCACTAAACAATATATTGGGAAAAAGGGGGGCTAATTTTTCAGCTTTCCTTGCAATTCTAGTTTTCAGGCTATAAGGGATGGACAAGCAGATTAACTAGATGAACTTTATAAATTATCCCATATGCTACTAGTAATAATTTCCAAAGGTCCTGTCCACTGATTCTATGAAGACCTTTTGTGAGATAAAGAAAGGTGTAATAAATATTTTGTTCTGCCATTTGCACCATTGTTTTTATATACATATATACATTCAAACACACACACAAAGAAACAATTCCCTACTGAACTACCAAGCAAAATTTTCCTAGCTACATCTTCAACACAAGAATTTAATTAATCCAAGAAAAGATTATTCTGAAGTAACAATCAGAATATTTCTCTATGTTTGTCATGGGGGTTTTATTCCTTGATTTTGAATAAGGGCTCTGAAGCATTACAGAATTATTTCTTTCCAATTATAACTTCATTTCTCTGCTGGACTCATCTTTCAAGGGTCATTCTTAAAAATTAGTTAGTGAACTCATGTCTGCAGATTAATGTTTTCTCTGTCAAGTATGTGGAAGAACTATTTTTTATAGGTAGAAAGGAGCCACCAAGCAAATGTGTCGTTACTGTTGTGTATAGTTTTTACATCATAATTATTGATTTACAATGGATTTCCTCGGGTTTGTCACTCTGTTACTTGTGCTTCCACTCTTCTCATGCTTTTCATTATATGCAGTATTTTTCAATATTCAAGAAAAAAAATAATGACTGCATTTAATTCGCAAGCATTTTCACTGAATTTTTTGGTTACTTGCAATCCTGCAATTAGATTACACTGGATACACAATTTTTAGCTTACAATGACTAAGGGATGGATTTAGCTTTGTGTGTGCTTGAATGGATTGCTTATTAGTCTTCAAACCAAAGAATAGGGAAGGGGTGTAAAGGATGTTGGCGTTTTTCATTTGTTTGATTTTGTATATCCTGTGAAAAGTTCAATAATCTAAACATATGATCTTTTATTTCTACATTGTGTGTTTGTCGAGAACATATGTCTCTCATCATAGAAGATAGGACAGGTGTAAGCAAAACCACGATGTGACAGTAAAAAAAAAAATTATTAATGGAGAAAAATACACTGTAATCAACATATTCAAAATATTTGTGGCTAATTCTATATATTCCCATCCTCTTTTCTTAATTAATGAAACACAAAAGAACATTATCTGTATTTAATTGTATTTTGCTGACATAGAATATTGTAACAACTGCAGAAATTTATAGTACTTTGATTCCAATGTGTACTGCAAAGATACTTATTAACCATTAATTCTGAAAACAGTTAATATCATTGGATTAGAATTAGGTCAAGTTTAGGTCTTACTGCTTGTTGTCCGGGTAAATCTGTAGAAAATCCTAGAGATGCAGCAAGTTTTCATTACAGATTCTTTCAAATGCTCCCATACTAATAGAAATGAAAAACAATGAACAAAGAACCAAAAAACTCTTTACAAGCAGGTTTGTAAAATTCCTTTGCTTGATTTAGTCAAAAAAGAGCACATACCAACCAAGTAAAAGTTTCTCTATTACTGGACTTCAGATGAAAGAGCTTATGCTTACACTTTTGTGTACCATAAAAAAAAATCATGTAGCTGCCACTGTTAAGCAAAAAAGAATACTGTCTTAAATATATTAATAGCAATATATTTCTTGTCTTTGTGAGGTTTATACTCATCCTAAAGTTAAATTGCCATTAAAATTTTCTTTAATATTGCTAGGCTACTGCCCTCTACTTATTCAGTTTTCACTGTGACTTCAATAGCATACATGAACTTACGATTTTCATAGGCTCTGTAAAAGTTAAACCCAGGCTTGCTTTAGTAAAAGTTTGTGATTCTTAAATTGTAAAGCATTTTAACATACAAATCTAAGAAAATCTTTGTCGAATTTTGTGACTGCCTGAGCTAGTTATTCAACAAATGTTTAGGAATTTCAGTTTTTTTCTGTCAAATGTCCTCTGCAGACCAAGAATGCTTTCAGATATTATTTATTTATTTATTTATTATTTATATTGGCTGAGTATTTTAAAGTGAATATTCACTGTAATCTTCCATATTCATCATTCAATACCTCTTTATTACATTTTTCTTTGCACTCATTAGATAAGATCATAAAAGATTATTATTCTTATTAGAAAACTAGAACTTTTATAGATATTGGAGGCATATTTTATATTAAAAACTATTTTATATGTAGTTTATCAAGTGTTAAATAATTGATATATTTTACGTTTATGTATAAATAGAGTTATATTTTCACACTTTAAAAGACTGATTTATAATTGTGGTTAAAAAATCATTATTGTGCATTTTAATACATATTACATAGCTGGAAATAATTAAATTTCATATAAAGAACTGCAAATGTGCTTTTTCTGTGTATAATATACCACAACTCTTGTTCAAAATGACTTTCCAAAGACAGCAGGTAAATATCCTCTGTGGTAAAAATTACATACAATTAAATTAAACAGTAAATACCTTAAAGTAATTTGAAATAAGAATTTTCAAAACATGATTAAAATTAATATGATCATTTACACTAAGAATATTTCAAATATTTCTGAGAGCTCTTTATATATGCTAAATACATCTCTACTTATTCACTGTGTTATGGCTTGTTCTCTCATCATTCAGATATGAGACACACAAAAAGAAATGAAAGTGAGGGAAAATATCCAGAACATCACTGTGTACTAAAACCTAAAACTACTTAAACTATTTTTTACAATTTTTTTTTTTTATTCAAAATGATAAATAAATGACCAGACTGCCACCTGAATCCCCTTTTGACTTTAAATCTTCATATCTTGTGTTAGAGAAATCAAATCAAGATTCAACCTCTTCTTTCATGTTTAGTGTTCCCATTAAATAGTTATCTCACCACATATATTTCCTGTGATAATAGAGCAATTTTAAAGAATTTACATCTTTTCTGAGGTGCAAGTATTTTTGCACCTGATCCAACAAAAGCCAAATGCAAGCAATGAAAATGCTTTATTAAACAGGTGAAAGGGCAACAAAGCTGGTGTGAAGATGGCACCTTTTAATTGCCTGCAGTGCATCTGCTAATAAACTACCAGGGCTCACAAAAAGCACTTCTAGTATAAAGGCCAGGACAATTGTAAAGGGTAAATTATTAATTAATATCAGGCAGCTATCATAAATTGCTGGTTTCTTGCCAGGATAGAACATGATGGAGGGCTTAACAGGAAGGGTGTTATGAATGCTATAGACTATAATAAATCTTAGCAAGTTCTAATTTTACATAAACCTGCTGCAGCCTTCATTTGTTGCTAACAGACAGACTGAAAAAGCTGTGACGTCCTAATTGCTTTAGATAATTCACTGTGGGTTTACATTCAGCACAATGAATAATTTCCCAGAAACTGTGAATAAAAACTAATGCTTTGATTTCTCAGTTTTACATTTCTTACTGTATTTACCTGAAACCTAAAAGTCTTCAAATAGAGACTTAGAATTTAAATTTTTGAATGGTATACTGAATTTACCTCCTTACTTATTAGCTCATCTTCTCATCAACAGACTGGTGGGCTGCATTATTACCCAAATCTGTAGTGTGATGTTTAATGCTAAGTTTATGCTGGTTTTAGAGTAATCAGGTGTCTCATGCTACTTGTCCTCTTTAATGAACTAGAGTCCTGGGATGCTCATTGTTAGTTAATTCCCTAAATGATGTAAAAAAGGTTATCTTGGTTCAGGTAACAAGGATATTTATTAAATTTTCCAGCGAGTGACAAAAAGAAGTGATATTTCTTGCTGATGTCTTCAGCTGCATCACCATTCTAAATTCAGGATAGTTCATGCAGGTGTCAAGTTTCATCCACCTAACTCAATTAAGCCCATCTATAAAATTAATAAGCATAAGACAAGTAAATTTTTTTATAACAAGAAGCAAAGAAAAGAGATGCATAATGCAAGTCAGACCTGTTAAAATCAGTATTTCAGATGGGGACATTCCAACCTAATTTCCTAATCTTCCTAAGAGCAGCAATGAATGAGTGAGCAGCAGACAGAATTTAGATTCTTTATTTTAGAAAATATTAAACATTCTTTTATTTTTCCTTTACAGCTGTTGTAAAAGAACCAAACAGCTTAATGTTATATTTCATTCATTTTTAGGTAGTACTGTTTATGATATAGCAAGGAAAAAAAAAAAAAAGCCATTTATTGTCCATATTGGAGTTACTTTACTTGGCTATGTGTAACAGGAATAGTTGTCTCACACAGCTTACCATTAGATATTGTTTTCATATGTTATATCCATAAGTTTATTTGCAGTTGGATTGACAAAACAAATTAAATGCCAAATTACAGTTTTTAAGGTGTTTAATGTAATAAAAGCTAAGTTTTTTTATAGTAATTTTTAAATCTTAATTGATCAATTGACTACACTGCAGTAAAGTTCCAACTATTTTAAGTATGCACAAATGCATTTAATAAAAGAATATAAACATAGGAAACTAGGATTTGTTGTCTTATTTTGTATTTCTACTTCCTGAATTACCTACGACCTGAAAATTGAAATGTCTGCTACTGTGCACATTGAATTAGCTGAATTTTATCAACATTAACAAAAGTTTGACTATTTAAAAATGTGCAGGTGTATTTTTTTCAAGAGACTAGATATTTCATTGTGAATCAAAGTGATTTGAATCTGGGTCAAATGCAGTGTGACACTTAGAAGTGTTTCAGATAAAGTTTTCTCCAAACATCAATAATAGCAGTTCCACCAGAAAAATGTAAATCCTATTCTGATCTTCATCAGAATTGTACGGTTTTGGTTAGTCTTCCTAACCCAGTTTATTTTTGTGTGTGTGTATGTATCTATATATATGCATACATATATAGATATGTCTGTTTTTTCTAACTATATATGTGACTGGACCATGGTTCATTTTGTGTTTGTAAGGCAACAGCTGATTCAGAAAGAAGACTCCCTTTCTTTTCTAATAATTACTGTGCTGTTCAGGGAAAAAAAAAAAAAAAAGCAACCAACCAACCAAAACCAAAAAACCCAAAACCCCAAAAAATCCAAAAGCAAGAAAGCAAACAAACCAAACCAAAAAATACCCCACAAATGCACCAAACCAAACGAACCAAAACAAAACCTACCAACCAAACAAAAAAAGACACCTTTATACAGTGATATTTTCTACTTATTTCCTGAGGTATTTCAAACCACTTCAGAAACAGTGAAGTCTACTGCAGCTGAACTGCACTGACCTCTGAAAGGCAGGGAATTGCCTTGAAATACACACTTGCCTGTTCAATGGTTGATTTTGGAAGATAAAATATTGTCCAGGACATTAAGGAATGACCTCTTATATATCTGATAATGTCAAAGGGTCTGAAGTAAACATGTTGGGCAGATTACACAACTATTATAAATAACATGCTGAAAATAACCTGTAAAAGGATTTATCTGTTTGTACTTAAAAATGAACTTACAAGAATATGTTTTAGAAGCTTGTTTGAATAAGGTTTAATGAAAAAGAAAAACCTTAGATTATGAGCTAATCAAGTATCTATATCTGTTTAATAAAAAAGCTTCCTTGACTTTCATTTTCCAGAAAGAATAACTAATACAAAAATTGAGCAAAATCAGGCTTGACTATTCAGACTAATTTCCCCTTTTCTGATACAGTTTCATTAATTCAAAATAACATTTATGAAAAGCAGCTCTCTGGTAGAAAGAAGTGAAAACTGAAAATTGCTCCAGTAAAAACAAATCTTTCTTGAAAGGAAGAAGTTTGAGCCAAAGTTTGAAAACAATAAAACTGAGGCTGTCTATTATTTTGTGCTGTTTTTCAGAGTTTGAGAGAGTCATTTTATGAAATAAAACAAAGAACTCAAGCAAGGAAAAAGATGAGCAGAAAACTTTTGTGTTCAGCATTCTTTTTCTTCAGGGGAAAAAAAAAAAGTAAGAATTTGATTATTTTCTTTTACCAAACTTATCTCCTTACTTGACAGCTGTTCCATTAAGAATATGAATTGCCAACCTGGTGTTTTCTGCCTTTGGTCAAGAGTAAAATTTTGAGGAAGAAAACCTTGTGGCAAAAAGCCTCACTGGCTTCAAGCAGTACATTTAATTTCACTTTATAATCCTCACAAATATAAGAAACTTCAATTAATTTTTTTTTTTCACAGGGCAAAGGTCAGAAGGGCTTAAATTTTGACATGAAAGAAATAAATTTAAGAGATTTGGAGTTTAAAAAGCAAAGTATTTGGAGAAAGCTGCCTGTAAGAGGAAAACCAGACCAGTATTTAATTTCAAACAACACAAGAATTGCACATTTTTGTTGAGCAGAGGGACGATGTTACAAAGAGGGATATACTCAAGCAATCAAATAATTCAACAGATGATGTAATGAAAAATCATTGCTGTGCCATGCGTACTGTTAGAGTGGCACCAAAACATTAGGTGTCTAGACCCATGAAAGAAAGATTTGAGCTTGAAAATATTATTGAGGGTCCAGGCTTGACGGATACTGGTGGATGAGGATTTTTTTAGTAAGCACTCTACTTTCTTTTCTACTGCTAGAAATTCAGTTAACCCCACAATTTGTAAAAGACCCATGCACAATTTTACATTGAAGTAATTTAGCTAGCATTGGACAAGAATGTTACAAGTAAATTCTTTCCCAGTGAAATTCAGCAGAAACTGAAATATAACTATATTAGCAGAAGCATCCTGACATTCAGAAACCATTATAGAAATAATTTCCTCAATTTCTTTACCCACCACTAGCTACCCACCACACATACCTTGCCTTGCACATCTGTGCTGCAAATAATTGTGGTTTGCAGAACACTAATAAAACTCAGGCTGAAGAGCAAATTCAATTCCAGAGTAGGACTAAAATAAGAAACACCTCAGCATCCTTCAGTTTGCTTAGACCCAGCAGACATAGAGTAGACAAATTCTAAGATCAGGGATTATACCAATACTTTAAGCCTCACACAGTCAATGGAATATTATAGCAGAGCACCGGTTTCATTATAGTTATGAGCAGGGAGGGCTTGCACTTTAAGAAATAAGTTAAATAATCTAAAAATCTGCATCCTTAGAGTCTTTTGAAATTTTTTATGTGTGTCAAGTCATGTTTGCTGTTTGTATCTGGGGCAAATATAAATATGAAGCAGTGAATTCATATCAAGAGGGTTATACATGTACATAATACACACATAACTATATACATGCAGTTATAAAACTATATTACATATATATAATTTTTTATATATAGAAAGTTATGTATTAAATAAATATAGATATCAAAACTATGTAAAAGTTCATATGCTCCTAATAAATTTCCCCAGTAAAGCTCAGTTTGTCAACATTTATTGTCACTAATACAATGCATCTGATCTCCATTTTGGGGTCTACTCCTGAAGAAGGCAAGATGGCATGTAACAAACAGTCCTTTGCCAGAGAATTAAAATAGATGTATCTGATAAACCCTAATAGCGCTTAGTTAATAGACAAGTTTCTCCTGCTTGTCACTGTTGACAAGAAAAAAGATCTCTCTGCATCACCATTGAAAAATATGGAGTACTTACTCAAAAGATAACCCAGATGGATCCCATATATTTAATTCCCCATGCTTAACACAAGTTACAGAAAGGAAATTCTTTGGACTTTGTACTCTGATCATTGCTGTGGCCAGGGTGGAATGATACTGTGGAAGTCTGGAGACATTAAAAATTAACTGAATTCTTATTTACTCAAGACACCAGTGAGTACGTACTACAAAATATTAAGCCTTTGTATCAGTTCACATTTGGGAAAATATTAGATGTTACATCCAGTTCACAGAAAAAGAAATGTACCAAGCTTATATGCCTTTAGAAACAAAATAACTGCTGTTTCCTAACAAAGAAAATCTAATTTTGAATTGCAAAAAAACTAAACCAATCATTTAATTCCAAATGATAACATGCAGCTTAAATTTCCACTGTGTTAAAACACTTACGCCATAATGACACCTTGCACTCAATAAAGTGACATTATTAAAAATTACATAAGCAGCTACTGCATCCAGTCCACATTAGTAAAGTGGTCTGTGTAGATAATAGAAGTATTTAAGAGTTTATGAGCTAATGTTTCAGAGGTTTTTAATGTTATGTTTTAACCCAGCCAGCAACTCAGTACCATGCAACAGCACACTCACTTGCCCCGCTTCCCCCTCCCAGACAGGATGGGGAGGAGAATCAAAAGAATGTAAACCTCATGATTTAAGAACAATTTAATACCTAAAGTACAGTATAATACTACTTACTACAACTAATAATAAGGAAAATAATAAGGGGAGAGACTACAAAACTAAAAGGGGAAAGGAAAAAAAGAGTACATTACATTACATAAACACAAGTAATGAACAATATAATTGCTCGCCACCCACTGACCAATATCCAGCCTGACTCAGCCTTACCTTCTAGGTAACTCCTCCCAGTTTCTATACTAGGCATGATGTGCTGTGGTACGGAATACCCCTTTAGCTAGTTTGGCTCAGGGGTCCTGTCTCTGCTCCTTCCTGGCTTCTTGTGACTCTCCTCACTGGTAGTGCATGAGAGACTGAGAAGTCCTTGATCAGAGTAAATGCTACTTAGCAACAACTAAAACCTCAGTGTGTTATCAGCATTATTCTCAGACTAAAATTGAAAACACAGGACTGCACCAGCTACTGGGAAGAAAATTAACTCTATCCCAGCCAAAACCGGGACACCACTGGAAAATAATTAATTTCTTACAGCACCAGAGTAACCCTAGGTCTTTGCCATCAGGAAAATCTGAGAGAAAAAGATCCTGAATCTGCTTTTGAATGGACAAATACTTTTCATTAAAGATCTTTCAACTTAATTCTCACTAGCAATTCTTAGCCTGCAAATTGCATTCACCCTGCCTTGTAAAATTAAAACAATGGGCTAAGCATACATTCATGAAAAAGAAAATATAGTTCAAGGGTTTGATTGTTTATTTTCCTTCCTGTTTGCAGCACAAAGACAGTGAAACTTCTGTGCAGAACTCTTTGGGTTCCTCTGGATTAAAGCCGTGTGCAAAAATGCACTTATCTGTAGCAAAAGCAGAAATTTCTTTTCTAAACACATATCCAGTGGTGCAGAGGGTTCCAAGACACCACCTAAATTGGAGAATTTGTCTGGTCCTTCTAGGCTTACCCCTCAAGACTGTGTATCTCGTCTCCCATATCAGAGTTGACTGTACACCATTCCTCTCCTCCCTGTAGGCTGACTTAATCTTCAGTATATACAATGAAGGGACAAAGACAGAGAGCACACCACAAGTAATTTAGATATAGTTTTGTATTTATTATCCAATCAAATTCTTCAATCATACTGAGATATTAATCAGTGTTTCACTTAAGCAAGAGTAAACCAAGCACATTATTACAGATAATGTATTAGTCTCAATATTTAATTTAATGTAGTACAGGGTACACCTGTCTGTAGGTAAATATAAAATCAGAGAGTGAGATCAAGGATTGGATCCCCAATTAATTCCTATTGGCTAATTGCTAACTTGCTCTCTCAGCCTGTTTTGGGTCACTCTAGCTAGGTCTCTATCATATATCTCCAAGCCAAAGTTCTGTGTTGAGATCACAGCAGGACCTCTGCCTAAGGGTAACATACAGAAGACTGTAATACTCATTGTTATTCAGCTGCTAAGACATAACAAATGAATAATACTGTTCATATAGTATTATATATGACAGCTTGGCTTCACAAGCGAAGATTTGGGAAGGGCTTTAACCACACTTACTGCAAACACGATGACCAAGAGCATGTGGGATATGCACATCTGGTTGGAAAAAAAGGGTGCTTAGGCAATCAGGAAGTGTCCGACCACAACTGTTATCTCCTGCACAATATCAAAGTTCTAGCTACCCATGCGCTGGTCCGCCCGCATGCAAGGTTGGATCTGCAGCTTCCTATGCACCTTGTCACCAACCGTTTTGACCATCGCCCGTCCATACAGACAAGTGAGAGTAAGCACTTCCAGCCTGCACAGTGGATTTTTTAGGTGAGGCGCAGCTTGCACAGAACTGACCCCACCCTTTAAACCTGAGGTTTAACTGCCACAGCCTAGCTAGCTAGGACGGTGACAGCGACAGCAAAGTCCACGGGTTGTATGTTTTGTAAGAGTGTCCTTCTCTTAGATGGAAAGCCATACAAGGCTAGGCAAGCTCCATCAGCCTGGGTTTGAAGATAGGAGTTTTCTTTCTCCTATGAGGAAGGCCTGTCTTCGCTAACGAAGATTCAGGAAGGGCTTTAACCACTCATTCTGAACAAGACTGTCATCTCCTGGGTCAATCTTGAGAGACTGATGATGCAACAGCACAACATCGCTACGTCTAGGCAGGATTCTGACTTGGAGGTGTTCAGTCATAAGCCCATAGATGGTAGCCTCTCTCCAGTGGCTCCTCAGCCAAGAGCACTCACCAAGGGTCTGCAGTTCCTCTCATACTCAGCAGGATTACTATTGCAACAATACCTCATCAGTAGGGTAAAACGGTCTAAGCCCAGCTCACATTCCCTATTAGGGGGTGAACAATTGTCGTGGTTTAAACCCAGTCAGGTAACTTGTTCGCTCACTTCCAGTGAGTGGTGCCGAGCTGACAACAATCGAGGTCCGTGTCCGTCTCCCCCCCCCCCCCGCACCGGGGCTCTCCCTTTCCCCGCTCCCGGAGGAATGGGGAGGAGGATCGAGAGAGTGCAGTGCAACTCCTACGGGTTGAGACAAGAACAGTCCAGCAACAAATCACCACCGCTACTATCAGCTAAAACAATGATAAGGGAAAATAACAAGGGAAGAGAATACGATACCACCGGCCAAGAAAGCGAGTTCCACCCGGAAGCCCCTGTCCTTCCAGGTAACTCCCAGTTACCCCCCACCCCGGGCATGACGTGCTGTGGTATGGAATACCTCCCCGGCTAGCCCGGGTCAGGCGCCCCGTCTCTGCTTCCTCACCGCTTCCCCTCCTCCCTGGCAGAGCATGAGCCTCACAGAGTCCTTGGTCAGGGTAAACATCACTTAGCAACAACCAAAAACATCAGCTTCACCAACACTGTTCTCTGGCTGGAAGTCAAAACACAGCACTGCACCAGTTAACACAAAGGAAAAAACATGACTGCTACTGCTGAACCCAGGACAACAATCCAACACTTTGTGAATTCTGCTTCACAATGATAGGAAGGGAGAATATATTATACCCCATGCAGAGAGAATATATATCTCTGCATGGAGTAACCCTCAACAAATAAACAAAAATGGGTGTCTATCTGCCAAATATACAGGGAGAGAAGGGAGAGAAGGGGGGAAGAGAAGGAAAAGAGGAAAGGAGGAAGGGAAAAGGAAAGGGAATGAGAAGAGGAAAAGGAGAAGGAGAAAAGAAAAAGAAAAAAAAACAGAAGAAGAAAGAAAAAAGGAATAAAAAATAAAAACAAAAAATTAAAAAAGAAAAAGAAAAAAGGATAAAAGAACAAGGAAAAAACAGGAAAAAAGAAAAGAAAAAAACAAAGGAGAAATAAGAATATACAGGGAAAAGAAATAGGGGGAAAGGGAAAGGAGAAAAGGATAAGGAAGATAAAAGTGAAAGGGAAGGGGAAGAAGGAAAGAGAAAGAATATATAAATTAATAATTTAGTTCAAAATAAATTGAATTTAGGGGTTTTGTTGTTTATTTTGCTTTGCTTTTTTTTTTTTCCAAAAAAATATCAAATTAATTTAAGGTATAGTTATATTTTATTGCCTACAGTATCATTTTATACTCAATACAAATATTATAAACTGGAAATTAATAAAGCTGTTGGCACCAGAATTCAACTCAAACAAAAATTTTTACCTACAGAAAACTGTTTCTTCAATAGTTCCTTCAGACTAAGTGTTCATTACCATATTTATTGTGTTTGAACTTATTTTTATGTAATATAAGCTTTCCAATCCTTTGCTTAAGATAAGAAAAACAAAAAAATGATACTGATACAGCTCAGAAAGAGAAATGGAAATGCTTCTTACCAATGATCATTAAAGTGCACTTGCAGATAATGAACTTTCCAGGGTAGTTTTGTTTTTTTGTTGGGTTTTATTCATTATGGGTTTGGGTTTTGTTTTTTTGTTGTTTTTTTGTTTGTTTTGTTTTTTTTTTAAATAAGGATTGTTTCTCTAACAATTTTCTAAGATTGCAATTAAAAAATAAAATTAAAAAAAGACATCTATCTTTTTCATTTAGAGATGTTTTTAAATAAATATTTAATTTTTATTTAAATGTATTTATATGTCAAATGGAATTTTAACAAGTATTCAAGCATTGGTTCTGGGAGCTTTAGGTGTCTAGACTCTGAAAATTCTCTGAAATGTAGACACACATAAGATATGAATCTAAAATTCTTACACAATGAGTTGTAGTCACTGGAGTCTGTACAGCTATCCTCACCTAAAATTAGACAGGTCTGGCTAAATGCAGTTGGCCAAAACCAAGCATTACTGTCCTTTTCAGCACCCTAGCTTATATGAGATATCTACTCAGTGCTGTGAGATGTGGTGCAGAATCTCTGGCAGATATGCATTGTACTGAAGTGATGGCTAGCCTCCAGGCAAAGCAGCCAATGTGGCAAATCTCGTATGACATTATGCATTAACAAGTAATTATATCATGATGTTTGGTCACTTATAGTTAGGTTTTGCAATCTGAAAAGGCATACCTGCTAGAGACTCCCTTCACCTGCTTATTTACAAACATCTCACCATTAACAAGGCGGTAGGACATCCAAGTCATCTGAGGGTGCTGAGAGCTGCCACTCAGGACCTTTGGAATACCAAGCTACTTAAGGGTGGCAACTCTGAATAATGCTCAAGCTAGTCCAGAGGTACTCAGGATGCTCTACGTAGTCATGACCACACCTTTACAAGATGACCCTTTAAAAATTTAGACTTTAGACATGTAGTAGCAGCTTCAAAAAGTAAAGCAGTTGACCCAAGTGATGTGGTAACTACAGCTTAGTAGTTTAGCTCCAGAAGTTTAATTTTTGGTTAGATGTTTCCCAGTTCCCAGAAATAAGAAGTGGAAAACTTACATGCTGAAGTGTAGGATTCACAGAACTCTGTGTGGTGTGCTGGGAGGTGAATGAAAGAAAGTGAACTCAAAGAAAAAGGCCAAATGGACCAAAACAGACTGTGTATCCCACATAAGTGCATGCAGGACACTGCCTTCTAGCACAGCCAGCCACAGACCAGGCGCTGCTTTCAGCAGTACCCATTTTCAGGACTCACACCAGACTAAGCACAGCCAGTCACATCCCCTCTTCCTCTTGGGCTGGCAGAGGCACAAGGTCACTAATGGAGCTCACACACCACAGTCCCCAGTTTCATGTGCACATCCACGTTTGTGGATCCCCCAAGTACCAGCACAGCCCCTCTGGCCCCTAGCATCACTGCCCACATCCCAGCCCCCCTTACCTGCCCCATAGGTCCCTGACTCTCCATCACGTCCAGCTGGGTGCTCACTGCACACACAGGGCACTCACACACTCGTCCCAGAGGCACCTCACACTCACAGGTCCCTTCAGATACAGCACAGATCCTCCACCAGCCTGATACCCCTGCCCGAACCCAATGCCTTCTTACTTGCTGGCTGGTGTAGCTTGGAGTTTGCCAGTGAATCCACATGCACACACACACACAGAGTTTGAGGAAGGCACAGGCATTGATTCTCAGCAGCCCGAGCACACAGACTGTCACCCATGGCTCCTATCCAGCACCAAGCTCCTCACTCAAACTGTTCTCTCCAACAGCTGTATTTTGGGACACTCACTGCTCCTGCCTCAATGGCTGGAGGTTAAAGACCCCACTGGCTCCAGCGATTGACACCACTGACTTATGGTAAGGCAACATTAAGTGAATCTGAGTTCCTTGAAGAGCTAGATGTCAAGAGATATTCTGGAGCATGCAACCTCCTCCAGCAAGGAGTCCTAAAAGTATGTCTAATTTCCCAAGGTGTCAGTAATAACCAGTGACAGAAGCAGAGCCTTGAGCATGCCTTCAGCTAATGAAGGCTCAAGAACATTAATGTCTAGTCTCTAGTCTCTCCCTCTCCTCCTCTACTCTCTCTCTCAGTCCCCCTGTCTCTGTCTCCACTGACAATATTACTGGGGTCCCCATCTAAAATTTCTTCAACTTCAAAAGCATTCTGTATATAAAACCTACTTCCTATAATATCCATACAAATTTTCATCTGCAACTAAGATAAATATGGCAGTGTATTAATCACTAAGCTACCTTTTCTTTTTTTTTTTTTTTTTTACATTATTAATCTAATACCACTTATCCCAAACAGGTGAATATTACTGGATTTTTCTCAAGAACTATCATCTGGCCTAATAAAATGACCCAATAAAACAAATTTAAGGGGGAAGGGAAGAGGAGGGAGTTCCATCTCTTCAAGAGAAAAAGAAAATAATTTCTGACCATTTTTAGGTTAATAGTGGTACAGCATATCATAACATAATAAAGATTTACAGGTAGACTGCCACAGCTGTATTTCTGTCAGCAGTTTTGTAAATTAAATATCTCATCAGTCTTCAATTCCATTTCCAAATTACAATCTATATTTAGAGGTTTGAACTTAAAAGAATATGTTACAAAATTTTAATAATCATGGGATAGCTCTGTTAAAAAAACACAAACAGATATTAAATAACAAATTGTATGAAAATAGCACTTCAACACGGATGTTACCTTCATTATTCCTGTACTGAAATATATATATCTACAACATATTTGTTAAATCCACAAAACTCACAGGGGAATGGGAAGGAAAAAAAAAAGCATTTTGAAATCCCGGACTGATCTCAATCACATATGTGAATCAGTTTTCCCTTAAATGACTTCTAGCGCCAGTAGCTTCTATTGATAGAAATATTTTATGTATTATATATAAGACTAGTTTTAGGGAATATACAATAGTCTCCTCTTCAAGTATTTTTTTTTTTTTTCACCATGCTTATGCTTATTTTTATCTGTAACTTGACTGGAAACTGAGTTGAATATGGAAACAGATAAAATAAAGATTACAGAAACTTGGATGAAATCAATACAATTGATCAATTGCAAGGGTAATTTATGTACAAAGTGGGAAAAGTATGATATCTTTTTTGTTTATTGGAATAAAATGTTTATTCCTATAAACCTGGAAACATAAAAGATGTATACAGTAGGATGAAAACAGTACCAGATTTATAATACATTTCATCAGAAGGGGCAGGGGGGAATGGGGGAGTAAAACAAAGGGCAAAGAAAACCAAACAAAACCAAACCCAACAAATTTACAGTTTACACGTGTTTGGAATTCTGTTGGTTTGAAAAAAAATAAAGCAAATATATATGTATATTCTTACTCTGCACAGATTCTTCATTGAAGTAGCTGAGAACAGCATTACTAAATAGAGCTACACCCAGGCATCCCAAATAAAGTTTTTAAATAACAGTTGAAAAAGAATCAAGCCCTATCTTAGTTCAGAAGTATAGGCAAGACTGGAGGTGTATCAGCTCATCAAATCCTACAACTTTTCTGATGTTTGTATGGAGAAGTTGCCTTCAGCACTTACGAGGGCTGTACGAAATGACATCTAGACTAAATTCCCCGTAAGCACCACTTGCACTTAGACCACTGAGAATACGCCTTAGTTCTCAAGAGTTGTGATCCCTCTATCTGAAGTACAAAGTGTGCCATGCACGAAGATGTGTCTCTGACCAATTTTGGAAAGCAGGATCAAACTGTGACCCTTCCTCATTCCATTTTCTAACACTGGCCTCAATGAATTCACTTAGGCAGCCTGAATTTAGAATCATATTTGAACTGGAAATGTAGAATTTCGCCCAAGGATTCCAGTAAAGTTGCCACATATTTCTGCAAGTGGTAAAATATTTTGAAACTGTGAGGCCTTCAGAAAGGAAAGAAAAAAGAACAGAAGTTTGTTAAAAGTGCTACATGGTGGGTGGAATTTGGCTGAAGATGAATAGATGGGGTTTTCAATACAAGAAGGTACAATACAATTATATCAGTTCCATTTTGCATGTAGTGGAGCAGTAGTTTCCTACAGGGTGTCACATATCCAATAAAATGCAATATGGTTGGCAATTTGTCATTGTTAATAACTCAGCTGCTTACCAGACCTTGGCAGCTTTGCTGACATCGTTCTGTGTTTTCCAACAGGAAATCTGATAGCTTATATTCACATTTTCTTATTTTCATTTCTCTCTCATTTTTCTATATTAACTTAATTCAGAATAAAATACTAATCCATATTTTCAAAGAAGAGTTGAAGTATAACAGTATATGATTAAAAATATGACTATAAAATGACAATTGTGGCTTACTGCTTGTATTTTCCAGTTTTTCTGCATGAAGAGTCTAACTCCACCTGGGTTAAGAAAAGCTAAACACATATACAGTAGTAGCGTCACAGAATCACAGAATGATGAAGTCTGGAAGTTGTTGCTGGAGATCTAGCGAGTTCAGCTAGATGAGGTTGCCCAGAGCCATGTCCAGTCAGGTTTTATATGTCTCCAAGGGTGGAGTCTCCACAACCTCTCTGAGCAACCAGTTCCAGTGTTTGACCACCCTTACATAAAAAAAAAAAGAAAAAATTATTTCCTGTGTTTTAACCCTGTTCACCTGTTACTGAGTTTATTTCTTTTGTGTTTCCTTTTATGTTTAAGCTTAGTCAGAATGAATTTGTTTGCCCATCCAGGTATCTTCTTGTCTTTGTCTGAGTTTCTCCTCACCAGGATGGATTCTTCTTGATCCAGCTGCCCCCACCCCAAATTTTTCCATGACATACCTGTAGGGATTCTTTCTAACAGATTTCTGAACAAGCCAAAGCCTTATGACGTCCAGGACTGACAATCTATTTGCCTTGCTTCCTTCTCTACGGATTATGAAAATTATCTCATGACAACTACAGTCAAGGCTTCCAACTACTGTCATGTTTCCAGCCTATTTTCTGACCAGTGTTTCCTTGTTAGTAAAGATGAGGTCAAGTAGAATGACTCCCCTCATTGTCTTCTTGACCACCTGTGTCAAACAGTTGTCATCAGTGTGCCCCAGAAACCTTCTGGATTGCTTGTGTCCTGTTGGGTTGTCCCTCCAGCAGACATGAGGATTGCTGAAGTCCTTCATGACAGCTAGTGCTTATGAACAGGAGGCTTCTGGTCATATGAAGAAGGCCTTATCTACCTTTGCATAGCGCTCAGATGCTCTATAGCAGACACCAACAGCAGCATGTGCTCTTGTCCCTAGTTGGAGCCACATTCATTCCTGAGACTTGCTATTTTTGGTATCCAGTCAGAATCTGTTTGTTGGCTTTTCCCAATCACATGCTTAATTTTATTTGCAATTGCCCCCAGAAGGATTAATTTCATGACTTTCTGAAGTACTGAAGTAAGACTGATGGGCCTCTAGCTTCCTGGATCCTCCTATAAGCTCTTCTTGTAGATGGGGTGACATTTGCCTTCTTTCAGTCTTCTGGGACATCCCCCAATCTCCACATTTTCTCAAAGATTATGGAGAGTGGCCTCACAATAATGTCAGCTCTCTTCACACTCTTGAGTGGGTGTTGTCAGTACCTATCAATTTGTAGGGGTCAAGCTCCTGTAATAATTCACATACCACCTCTTCCTTCACTGATGGTGGGTCTTTGTTTACATCAACCTGTTTTTTTCTTCCCAAGGCCTGGGGCCCAACAGTGCTGGTAAAGACAGAGGTGAAGAAAGCGTTGAGACCCTCTGCCTTTTTAGTATTGTTGGTAGTAAACGACAAATGACATGCTCTTGTCAGTTCTTCAGCATCCTTGAGGAAACAGTGATGCCTCAGAAATCTTTCTTTTGTTAGAAAAAGGTTTTTTGTATTGACATACCTGTAGAGTTATCAATATCAGCTTCAAGAATGTGATTGCAATGTGTCACACATCTAAACAAAACTGCTATCCAAAATGTATTATATGATACCATTGCAAACAACTTTTAGGTTAACCCAACAAAGAAAATTCTTGGTAGGGTCAAAAAGATCCCATTATTCTATACCATGCTGTCCCTGGAGCCTTTCTTCATTTTGAGGGTTTTGGTTCTTATTAGCCTCTGCAGGTTTTTGTCACAGCACTGAAGAGCACAAAAAGTGTAACACTGTAAAGCATTATAAACAATGTGAGCAGCGTGACAAATTTAGGTTAATAACTATGTCAGCTTGTGAATAGTATCTTGGCTTTCTGAATGTCCTGGTATATCTCAATGTCTATTTTGAATATAACTTTAGAGTAGCTAAATCAGTTCAGTATTTATTTTGAAAGTGGAAATGGGATTCATATGCGAAATCTTAAGTACCTGAACTTAGAGGTCTAAATCTCAGGTAACCACGCTCATCTCCAATTGTAGTCAATAAAAAGAAAAGAGAATATACAGTTTCTGAGTGCATATAAACATAAATAAGCATATTTGGTTTCTGTCTTATTCTGAAATTTGTATCTAAATTGCTGAGAAAACCTTGTTTTTCAGGGGATATATTTAGCTGCTCAAGCATATTAATCTACTACCATATGAACTCTTTTAAGCATCTAAGGCACCTACGACACTTGGAAAAACCTCACATACAAGTTGTAGGAAAGCTATATCTTCTGGATCAGTAGCTAAAAGTCAGATAGACTAATCAATGGCAGCTAAATAACGCTGAAAATCAAGAAAAGTTAAAGCCCTCATTATAGGGGAATGATAGCCAGAGTGCAAAATCCTATTGCACCAACTAGGTGTAACACCTTATTGGACCAACTAGGTGTCACACCTAGCATCCAGAGCAAGGAAGAAAGCTTGGGAGCATTTACTAGCATGGGGATTTTGACAGAGGAATAATTACTGAGAAAATAGGACTGAATCAGGTTTCAGAAACGGAAAAACTGCAATGAATGGAAAATGTAGAAACAATATCAGTGGTTAAGTGGATTAAGTAATTTTAGAAAACCAGATGCTTTTCTTATTAAATAAGCATTTTCTTAGGTTCTTTTTTTTTAACCTTTTATGAAACTTTAGCAGGATTTAGTGATATGCAAAATTTGAATTTTTTATAATATCACTCCTATGGCTAAATGTATCTTAGATATATAGAATTTTTGAGTAACATTTTAAGCACTTGAAAGTTTAAAATATTTTCACCAGTTACATTCAAATATGAAACAAATTTAAAATATATAATACTTTTCTTGTGTAAAACTTTAACGAGACTGAACTTAATCCTTATTTTATAATAACAGTGTAGCATTAACTATTCATTTCTTAGAGAATTAGTCTATTTAAGCAAAATTGTAATGGACTATACACTTTGACCATCTTTATTCAATTTTTGCAAGAGAAAATACAGATGAGCACTGCTTATGTTCATTGTATTAAAGCTGGCACAATTATTCTCATCAATGCTATAAAGAGCTCCTCAGTTTAGATGTTGCCTTTGATTGTACCTACATAGGGACATTCAGGAAAATAAATTCAAACTAAGACTGTAAATTTAAAATCAGTTACTTAGAGCAGATTAAGCTCATATTGAAAGAAATTTAATTTAATTTATGAAGTGGCCTAAGTTATCTAGTATAAGAAAAAAATTACAAAATTATTGAGGGTGGTTTAATTAATTTACTCTGAAAGGTTTTTGTTTGTTTTTTTTTCTGAAGGATCCCAAGTGCACAAGCCTTTAAAGTTTAAGAAAACCAATATTTGACACAGAATACTTCAGAAGTCTCAGGTACCTATGTCTGTCTGCCTAAATCTGCAGAGATACATATCTGTGTCTAGATATGAAGTACAAATCTTAGCATTTATTTACAGTTATCATTAAATATTAAATACAAGGTGGCAAACTACTGAACTGTGAAAGTTTTATTTGATTCTATTAAACACAAAGCATTCTAAGGAACAGGCACACAGTTCAAGCAATGACTAGTTAGCAGTTTCTCCCCATGAACATTTATTTGCATTGCTTCTAAAACAGCAAGAGAACTACAGCACATCCTGCTGAACTATATAACATTTCATTTGTATCTTCTGTCACTCTAAAGATGTAAAGAAATTGCTTCAGTGTGCACTATAACACTGACAACTTTTTGCATAGCAAGCAAGATTGAATATTTCAGTATACAAGAATAACACTGACTCCGTATATTAGTAAATCAAAATGTAAGTCCCATAATTTTATTAAAGTAAAACTTCTACATTTCAGGTTTCTTTGATTTTTATAGTCTTCCTTTTCACCCTTAGCATGTCAAAGAGCTGCACAAAAATCTTGTCTCCTAATCTCTTCTCAGTCCTGCATTCTTTAAAAATGAGGACAACATCAGTTTTGTTAGCAGAGACAGAGATGTATGTGATCCTTGCACTCAGCACTTGTCAGACCATACCTGGAGTACTGTGTCCAGTTCTGGTCCCCAGTTGAAAAATGACACAGACAGACTGGAGAATTTTCAAAGAAAGGCCACAAAGATAATCAAAGGGCTGGAAAACCTGCCCTGTGAGGAAAGGTTGAAACAGTTAGGTCTCTTCTCTGAAGAAGAGAACGCTCAAAGGGACCTCATCACAGTATTTTGGTACTTAAAGGGCAGCTGCAAACATGGAAGCTGTCTTCACATGAAGTCACATGAGGGATCAATGAGTACAAGCTGCTACAGGAGATGCTTCATCTTGAAAGAAGAAAGAAATAATTTACAGTAAGAATAATCAGTCAATTTAACAACCTTCTCAGGGACACGGTAGAGTGCCTAGCATTGGAGGTTTTCAAGATGCTAGATAATCTCACTGTGGCTTTCTTTCCCACAAAAGACTGGAGTAGATGATCTTTGAAGGTCCCTTCCAGACTGGGCTGTTCTGTAATTCTATGCTTCACTGTGATTTCAAAATTCTTCCTATGTTCTAGATAGGAGACAGATTTTGAATTATGCATTATACTAGTATATTTTATTTAGACACTTAAAATGGACACCAATGGGGCCACAAATATTTTAAATCTGTTTCTACCTATTGTATGTATAGTACATCTTTCTTCACTGATCCTTAATATAGTTCCTACAAATAGAAGTGGGAACAATTCCATTTAGCCTACTTTCATTAGGTAACACTAAATATTTTGTTGTTGACACTGTTTGTTGTGAAACTGATGCCATTGCTCCTAAATGTATTTGTACTTTTCCTGTAAACATGTAAAAATGCTAAAGAGAAAATTGCACAACACCCATGAAAAATGGTGTCTGAAAGAATGCCTCAAAATAAGTATTTTCCTATTTATTTATATTTATCTTCCATCTCAAATTTAATACATTCACAACATTGTTTTTAAATGATGTTACTGGAGTTTCAGAATTCATGATCACTTTTTATTTCTCTGTAAGTAGTCCTTTAAAGCAAATGTTGCTTGGGAGATGAAATATATTTTAATTGCATATAATTAAATATACTAGTATTTTATTTATATTTAAAACTCTATGCAATGTGTTTTAGATGTAGCATTTTCTCATTTTAAATAACTTGCTGATTTTAGCTCCAATTTTGAATGCAATTTGAAAGTTATTTTCTTTAAACAGGCATTCAAGGCTTTGTTTTACTTCAGATTTTTAAGTTAAGTTTATTAGATGGAAACGCTGTGTCTCATCTGTCTTACTTAGAAAAACACTGACCCTGCAGTCTTAGTCTAAATTTCCTATTCTGCCTTTAGCAATTTGTCATTAATAGTACAGAAGATTTAACACGCAATTTTTATGACTTTATACTCATAACAGAGGGGAGAATATTCAAGTAATTTTCACAATTCTTAAAAAAAAAAAAAGAATAAAAGAATTGTTGATGATTATTTTCTGAAAATTGAAGATTTTAGCCAGCTTCAGTAAATGTATATGAAGTTTGTAAATATTTATGTGGTCTTATACCCAACAGTGCATACAGACATAGCAAAATCACAGTCTGACTTCCACTTCAAGGAGGGGTACCAGGAAAGTTGTATCACTACATTTCTGTTGAGCAGAAGACATGTAGAGAGATCACAGAGATACAAAATCCCCCAGAATATTGCAGTCAGTATTCTGTGGAGGTTCATCCCTTTAATATGGCTGCTATTAAATAAGGTCAATGTCAGATAGAGGAAATTTAAAAAAAAACAAACAACAGAATAAGTGCATCTGATCAGTGTGGCTATAGGAGGCCTAAAGCTTTTTAAAGAAATAGCAAAGGGTAGAATTATAAAGACGTATGTGTCTTAATATTTGAGATCTTGCCTGTTTTCCATCTGCTAGCCTAGAAAGATGTGGCTTTTCCAAAGTTAATGTGTTGTATTTCTCATAATTTCATTAATGGTTAGGATGCTCCAGGAGTACATAGAAAGCTTATTATGTGGTCTTGAAAAGTTACTCCATTAGGTATATGGACTGTATTTGGAATTTTGACTGAAATATACAATCCAGACAAATCATTTCATCCTTTCAATAGATAAAGGAGGTCTATAGGAAAGATGGAGATGATAGACTTTTTACCAAGGCCTGTAGTGACAGGACAAGGGACAATGGTTTTGTACTGAAAGCACAACACATTTGGTGGCATGGTTTAGTGGGAGGTGTCCCTGCCCATGGCAGGGGGGTTGGAACTAGATGATCTTAAGGTCCTTTCCAAACCTAACTGTTCTATGATTCTATATCCTTGGTTGTATCACTCAGCTCTTTGAAACTCCATTACCTGTATTCCTCTACACTTAAATCAAGGTGCTTAGCCTCTAAATGTTTTGCCTCATGTTCTGTATGTGCTCTTAATCATTGTTATTACCTTGAATCCAGTCTACAACAGATCATTCTCAATTGCTTACTATAAATTTTTTTAAGAAACATTCTCTTACAATTGAGAGATGCTCCCCAAATACTTCTGAAAAATCTCTCTTTATTATTCTCTGATCTTCTGTAAAGTCTTGAAAACAGCTAGGCTGCAAGTTTGATTATATCACAAGCTGACTTAATACAGTCCCTCAAATTAACCTCTCTGTGTGAAAGCAAATGGTAAGATTCATCTTGGATTTTGATGAAGAAATCATAAGACAATTAAGCACCCTTTAGTTCTGTGTTTGTACAGTATCTAGTCCACTGTGGGCTAAAATAATAAAGAAAAAGCAATACTAAAGGAAAAATATCACTAACAACACCAAGTACAGACTTCATATTCATACGTGTGTTTGATTGCTATGAAAAAGTTGTAATTTTGGAAAGATGCTACCTTATAATTTGAATATTAGACTGCAGGATATTCCAGTTTCGTGGAATAAGGAACTGATTCAAATTTCAGTACCTCTACTGCAAAATAGTATGGTTTTCACCAAAAGCTTATTATCAAATATTTTGTCAAAATGCTTCAATACAGGGAAGGAAAAGAAACAAGGGTACATTTAATTGGCACTGTAATTTATGAATATTTTTTACTATGGACATTGCAAGTTATGAAACTTCACAAGTGAAAGCAGATTCACTTTTTTTGCCTGGGAAAGGTACAGAAAAGCATGATATTTACTCCAGCAGAAAAGGCATTAAAAATACAGTATTCCAATTAATTCTTATAACAAAGCAAAATATTTAACAAAATTTGTGCATTCTGTTGACTTTACACACAGGGGCAAATTTCTTCCAAGGAACAATATTCTGTTACAACTTCAGTTAAAGATGAAGGTTTCTCAGTTTCCTAGTTACATTTTATTTTATTGCACTCAAGTGTCCCCAGACAAAATTAATGAAAATACTGAAAGCACAGTGTTACTTACATGTTGCTGCTGAAAACTTGACAGGTAATAAGGAAGCCATCTAATATAATAAGAGGAATTTTTGTCTGTTATCTGTCCATCAATGGAGACAATAAAAATACTTTTAACCCGTTTCCACATTTTCAATCATGAAACATTGCATTTTTTTTTTTAATTCTTTGTCTTTTTGTAGCATAACAGTATGCTAAATTTTGTTCTATCTTTGCTACTTACAAGTTCTACAGAATCTAGACTTCTTTTTAATTCAGTTTTCAATACACAGCCAGAGACTCCAAGCTGTTAGAATGTAGAAGTCGCCTTTGTAATCCTTTTCCTCACTGAACAAAAGAAAAAAAAAAGGCTGACATGGAAATTTTGTATTTATTCATGCTGTAATTTACGTCTGAAACACTCAAAACAGTGCTCAAGAGAGTTAGTTTGAAAATTATATCAAGTTATACCATGCAACAGAATAATGAGTGTGAATGAGATACAATGGGAAGGATAAAAACAGCATGTTGATTATTTTGCACATTTTTGTGGGTATTTTTCTTTAATTTCAACTTATCCTTTTGAATCGGGCAACAAAAACGAAACAGCAGACAGCATTGCCTTTACAGATCTTATGACACATGTAGTTAAAATTTTATACTGACTATAAAAAAGACAACACAATGTATTGTGTAATTTAGGAACATCTTACATGCAGTTTGAACACAAAATATTCGTACATCATTTATGTTTTGATTACAGTCTAACTGCTGACAAGGTACCGCATTTATGAATAATGCAAAGAAACTGAAAGAACAGGCTTTTTATATTCCATTCTGAGCCTCTGTTTTTCACCCAAAGTGATTTAACAATGTAAAACACATGTCATTGATGGAATATGATTAGAAATACATTGTGTTCTTGACAGTGAATTATTCCTGTGTGCTTTACTGAAGCAGTCATAGCAACTGTAAAGCTAAGTGTCAGGTACCTCTAAAAATACAGGACCACTATCTGAATAATGTTTTGCCATTAAAACAAATAATCAGACAAGGAAATTGAAATATAAATCTGTGGAATTTCCGTTGAACAATTTAGTAAGTACTGGGGGGGGGGGGGGAAGCAATCACAGTAGAAATACATTTAGAAGCACTGTTTCACAAACTCAATTAATTAAAAAACAAACAAAAAAAACCCCTTAAGAACCCATGTACCCCCATCCTGCACAGTGAAGCTTAAAACTCTGAAAATTTGTTGCATTTTTAATTGAAATGTATTGCATTATTAATCTTGATTTATGAAGAATCTAATATCTGTTCTTTTTTCATTTCCCTTTGCTGAAAATATTCTTAATCATCTTTTTAATCAATATTAGAAAAAAATCACACATTGTCACAGTTACAATAGGATCCCAGAGAGCCTTGGTTCAGCATAAGAAAAACTCTCCAAGTGACAAATATTCTATAACGGGCTACAATTAGCCCCCTTCAATGAATAACATATGGACGTTAAAGGATTATTTGTTTCAGGTTACTAAAGGAGTTACTATAAGCTTTACATTCACAAATGAGATAATCCTTCTCATTAAGATTCAATGAGAATGTTGTTTAATTTACTCACTCTAACTGTAAGGAGGTGTCGTGGTTTAAACCCAGTCAGGTAACTCGTTTGCTCACTTCCCCCCCTTTCTTGCCCTCCCCCTACACCCAGAGGGACGGAGAGGAGAATCGAAAAGAATGCAACTCCCACGGGTTGAGATAAGAACAGTTTAGTAACTAAGGTATAACACAAATCACTACTGCTACCACCAGTGATAATAATGATGAAGGAAATAACAAGGGAAGAGAATACAACACCTCAGCACCAGCCGACCGATAACTCGCCCCCCAAGCCCGACCAAGCACCGACCCATACCTCCTCCAACCCTGCAGTCTCCCAGCCCTTCCGGCTAACTCCCAGTTACATCCTGGGCATGACGTGCTGTGGTATGGAATACCTCTTTGGTCAGTTTGGGTCAGGTGTCCTGTCTCTGCTTCCTCCTGGCTTCCCCTCCTCCCTGGCAGAGCATGAGGCTCACAAAGTCCCTGGCCAAACCAAAACATCGCTATCAGCTCTGTTCCCGAGCTGAAAGTCAAAAACACTGCACTACACCAGCTACCAAGAAGGAGAAAAATGACTGCTACTGCTGAACCCAGGACAGGAGGATGTTTGTCAAGGACTTTTATTTCCACCATTTAATTAGGACAGAATTCTATTCAGAGTTTTATTCTATAATCAGAACAACACCAAGATGTGAGTACAGTATTCAGAGCTGGTCATAGAAGAATTTCCTTTTTTTTTAAAAATATACCAAAACCGGAAGCAACGTGCCTTGTGTGAAATGGGAAAGGACTGTGCACAGACTATACCAGCACACTAAGACTTAGGTAAGTTAGTATGACACTAGACATTCAACTGAAAAAATGGCGATAGTTTATTTTATTTTTTTTTTACTTAATCAGTTTTTAAGAGTATATTAAGATGAAATGTACTCTGCAATGCATATGTCTTAGACTTTAGGAGAATTCTAGACCACTTTTTCAGGTATAGATCTCTGCACTGTAGATTTGACATGATTCTACTGATGAAGACTTCCCACAAATTATTTCATTACTTCCAGTATTCTTAAAGATGAAGGAGACTGTGTATTGCTAGTTTATTATGTTCATATACTATGGTGACATACTGAAATATTCAAATATTCAGATTCAATCTGCTTTATTTTAGATTTCGACTTGGCAGTGATAGGTTAATGGTTGGACTCGACAATCTTAAGGAGAAAAATTACTGTTAGAGCTGAACACAGGACAAGCTGTAACTGTTTTATAAATATATTTTTAACTATTATTTGTTTTCTGTGTCAAACAGGATATTAGGTCTTGTCAGAAAATCTTTGACAATATGCTACAGGGTGGAAAGTAGCCATCCAAAAAGAGTCTGCTGAATCTCAATACAATTTACTTTCAGGCATGAAGGCTTTTTCTAATCTTATGCACCCATTACTGATAGAAATATAAAATCTACAAAATGAAGAGAAGGGGAAAGAAGCTAAGTTTGCTCTTATTTAAAAAATAAAAATTCAGTTCCCTGAAAAAACAGGAACTTTGATACATGTACAGTATATGGAAATCTTTTTAACACGTGTGGTTTTATCTCATGGGTAATCCTCTTTGAGACTATTGTAAATTCCTCTGCAATATCTTTTTTTATTTTATTTAGTTTAGCTAAAGTCATACAGTACAGCTGGTTACTGATCTCCAGTCAGGAAGACTTCTCCTGACCTACGATCACACCAATGTATTCCAGTTGAAAAAGTTTAGAAAGCTGTTCTCAAGACTCGGCAAGGCTTAGTATCAGAATTTTCTACTTTTTTTAGACTATCAAATCTCTGACAAGAATTGAATTTCATTTTCATGCAGTTCATCTTGTATATGTTTTTTCACTCAGTGCACAGAGTCAGCAGGGAAGAGAGATTTGAATAAGGGAGAGGTAAATACATGATTAAAATTATTTGGTTTCACATTTTTTAGATATGAGTCTGCAGTTTATTTTACAGTCAAAGTTAACACGCTTTAGTTAGACTTCATGAAAACAGGTCTTGTGTCTCTAAGATATGTCACATTGAAAAATTAGAAACAGATTAAAGTAGTGGCATCCTCTCAGTTTTATTGTTCCTTTTGAGATGAAATGATCTATCATTCTCACTTAACATCCATCTGTTGCTTCAGAAGGGCAAGGACCTCATTTAGGTTCTGCTCTGCATATGATAGAGCAATGTGGATGGCTTGGACATCTTGTGGTGTCTCTAATGCCAGTAGATGGCTACATTTCAGCAACTGAAATGCAAATCAGCCCCACAAGTAAGATTTAACTCAGACTGCGTACAGCTTAAAATAGATGCCTATGTACAGGTGTTTGCATGTAACCTAAAGCTCTAACCTCCCATTTCTGGGCTAGAAAGAGAGCCTCTAAACAATGCACCTGGAATTCTGAACAGCTACTCAGTTCACTCTAAAAAGGGACATCTATGTTGGGACAGAAGTTTTCTCTCTAATTATATTTCCTATATTGACAAGATTTCCTGGGTTTTAGCCTTTAGTTCAAGTATAGATACCTGCTTCTAGACCCCTACAGTTAGTTATCAGCAGTGTGGAACAGATTATCACCCCAAGAGCATTATCTCTTTTGTCTCATTTTATCCATGAAAACTAGTTTACTTGTCTAAACTGGTAGCCTAATTCTTTCCATATTAACAGATATTCCAGTCTTCAAAGAATCAATTATACTACTTGTCTTACACAGGAGTAATGGCTTCCTGGAATGAGTACTTGAAATTTGTTGAAGAAAAAAATGTACCTAATTAAGTTAGATAAATTAGGCACTAATAGGTTAAACTTCAGGAGATACAGGTGAGATGAGGCCAGTCATGTGTCTTTCTCTGCTGCTACATCTTCTTTACCAGTGCACTTTTAGGCAACAGATGTAAATTTTGTTTGTTTTTATATAATCATATATGTCATCAGATATTTTTAAGTTTTTAATATCTGTGATCAAAGTTTTTTTCCTCTTAGATATCATCATTGGCATCAATTATCATAATAAATAATAAATTAAGACTTTAGATGACTTCTGGATTATATATGAGCTGTTTCAAACTCTTGACTTTGCTAAAGGACTGGAACTTCTACAGAAAGACTGATTTGGATGCTTAAATATCTTAGGTATTGTGTTCTCCAGTTCATTCTCTCACAGATACTACATTTAGAAATAAATGTCTTCTCTGACATAGAGCCAATATTGGAATTACTGAATTTGAAGCAGTATTGGAATAGCGCTGTAACAGAGAACGATTACATATCCCAGTACTGAAAGGTACGACTTGCATACAGAAAATTTCACTCACTTACTTATTCTTATATATTGCAGTATAACAGAATAACTGTATTAAATTGTCTGAAAACAATCAAAGACCCACAACCAAACCAAACCAACCAATCAAACAAAACCAAACCATTACATTTTTTTAGTGCCCCAACTATGCAGCTCCTTCTGCAGTATTATTTTTGGATTTTATTCTCCCTGAAAAAGAGTGACTGTAAATGACTCCTTTTCAAAGAACTGTTTCTTCTATGTATTCATATGCAAACTCACGTATCTCAGCCTAGATACTGATTTTAGTAAGGGAAGAGGAACAGGGGAGGGAATTGACCTTAACATCTTTTAGGACTGAATAGACGCTTCAGGAAAGACAGGAACACTGAGACTAGCAGAATACATGTCACTTGGGTTATAATCGAAACATGGGATTGTACTAGTGATTCTCTGACCCTTCACTGTGGAAGGTCATTCTGTGTCATATCATGAGAACTGGCGGAAGAAAGGACAGTTTCTTGTTTGAGATGTGAATAAGTAGAATCTTGATCCACTGAAAAATAAAAGGAATCCCATAATGTAACTTTATTCAATAATTTTCTTTCGCAATAGTAGAACCTTTTCTTCTGCATGAAGCTTTCAGAGAAAATCAGATTTTGTATATCATCTCCTATTTCTGTTGAATTTACATACGTTTAATGATTTTTTTTTAAATTCTGATAGCTCTTTATCTAAAAGAAAAATTCCTTTTTTATTTTAGGCCTTTTTCTTAACAAAGGCCTTTTTGTCACAGGAAAATCATTAACCCACACATAATGTTTTACTTTCTCAGTCTAAAGCCAATTATTCAATATATTTTAATAGCAAACGTAACATACACACAATGTAAATGGAAATCTGGTGCTATTTAAGAATGTTACTAGTAGGTCTGATCAGAAGTCCAGAAACCCCTGTTGAGCAACATTAATATAGAAGATATTTAAGGGCAGATGTTAAGTATGAATAGAATAAATTATTCTTGTGTTTTTTTTGTATGGATTTTCTGAAACAAAAGCTGAAATCAGTTTCAATTTGTTTAGGCAGGAGTAATGGAACAGGAGTTTCTTTTGTGAACCTATTTATGCTTTGGGTCTGCACAGCATTCCGTGGTGTTCGGTTCCACGACTCAACTGTGCTGTGAGGAAAAATATACTCTTTCTCTTTGTTTTAAACATAATGCTTGAGAATTTTATTTCATGTCTTCTCTTATTTTGGGGGAAAATACTACACAATTTTATTTTTGAGCTTTTCAAGCATCCTTTCTAGGTCTCTATTTCTTCACAAATACTGTGTTCCAAATCCTAGCACTTAAGTTTCTCCCATACAGAAGTTATCATAAAGCTGACCTTCTTTTACCATTCTTTTTTTAGTTTTCTCTTTGAAGAGAAGATGACCAGAACTACACACATTTATGCTGCGGAGGTACCATGGATTATTTGTGCTGTGATAATGGAGTTCAGAAAAACTGACACCTGTGTGGGAAAGATGGGGAGATTAAAGTTAATGAGTCCTCTTGATGAAGATCAAAGAATGGGTGTATGGAAAAAGAAGCTAACAGAAAATGAACCCATAAAATAACATGTTTCTCAAAAAAAAAAATAAAATAAATTCCATTCTTTCATAAGATATATAGGAAACATAAGGGAAAGATCACAAAAGGAATTATTTTTCTCTACTTTTCTGAAATTTCCTCAAGGAATCACAGCTGTTTGAGTTTAAAAAATCAAAGAAAATTTTAATGGTGAATTAATGGTATTTCACTTGGGGTTTGGGTTTGTTTGTTTTTTTTTTGGTTAATATGCATTACAGGTTTTTGCCTTCTTTTGCATTTTTAGTTAATGAAAGTCAGGTTTGATTTAATGTTTTTGAACTATTTTTGCATACTTAGAAAAGACTTCCTTCAGTGATACAATACCTATAAGAAATTTGTATTTCACTGCCTTCATAGTTATAGCTTTGACACTGTTGAGGACATATTTTATCTTAACTATATATGTCTTGCCTTGATGTATTACGTGTTTGGTCAGATTTTCCAGGAAGGCCTGCTTTGGTCAGTCAGCTATATTATTTGTAGTTACATTAATTAAGATTTAGATAAATTAAATAATATTTAAATGTAAAATGATGTAAAACCCATACTTATCAAAATTATTCTTTGAGTAATGCATCATTGTCACAGGTCTTTGCTTTGATTAAATTAATATGAAAAACCACCTGTGTGACAGAACTAAGGATACATTAGTGTGATTCATCATTAGTGATTATCAACAGCAAATGATGTATTAATATGCTGCTCCAAGGATGCCACTATCCAGAAAGAATGAACTTCTATAATTAAATTATGGCACAGAAGTCAATGACAAGACCAAAGTACAAACCAGTCAACAGCAGGTAGGAGCACTGGCACTAAATCAATTTCTCTAGGATTTTTGACTTGCTAGTGGCAGTTTTGCAACTTTGTTAATTGGGTCTCATTACCTTTGTGGAAAATTATATTTGTTCTGCTTTCTTCCCCAGTAGCATTTGGCAGTATTCATGCTAATAAGCCTTCCAGTACATACAAGAGGTAAACATTTTTCACATAAGCAAAAAAAAATACGAAAGCCTCTTGCCAATAGCACTGCTATGCTTTTCTGTGAAGGTGTCAGACTAGGCACCTCTAAGAAATTCTGACAGTACCACATAAAATTAAGTTAATAGACACTTTCCAGCTTTGCCAGTTTTGGAGTTCTTTTTAGTCCTGGTAATGGTCAGCAAAAATTAGAGAGCAGGAAATTAGACAAAACATACTGGGTGAGTAGACCACTCAGACCAACCTAATCATTTTAGCTTTGGGATTATGTCACAAAATTCAGTTCAGAATGACAGAACTATCACAGTGTAGAATTCCATTGTCCTCTCCTTGTATTAGAAAAAAGTCCTTTTGAAATCTGCTTCTACTATTCAACCACCTTCTTTTTATATCCCACCGACACAATAGACACCTGTATCCATTTTATTCAGAATCTTCCTTCCCATTTTAAGCTCCTCCTAATTCATATGTTTAGATCATTGGATAGTGTCTGTAAAGAGGTGACAAGACAGAGCCCTGGCTCTGTTTTGCCCAAAGCATCATGTGCTTATGGGACAGACCCACCACTCATGGTGTCTAGCTTTCCTTCTCTTTCAGCCCAGCTGGATTAAAATGTAAGGGCAGGACATGAAAGCATTTCCCAAGGCAACCTAAACTATAGAGTAAATATTTTGTAAATCTTCAGAATAGTAGTTTTCAGGTGGCCTTGGTTACTGAGTAGAAGAGGAAGAGCATGTTTCCCTGTAGCAGTCAGGTCACAACCTGCAGAGACTTATGTACAGTACAGGTAACTTAGCCTGAAATATGTTGGTCCATACTCCATGATTTCTCCTTTGTGAAGCCATGTTGGCTGTCACTAACCCCCTTGTTGGTCTTTGTGTGCCTTAGCATGCTTTCAAGCAGAGTCTGCTTCAAAATTTTGCCAGGCACAGAGGTGAGGCTGACTGCTCTGTAGTTCCCTGGGTCATCCATTTTCCCCTTCTTAAAAATGGGGGTTGTATTAATGTCGTGGTTTAAACCAAATCACCCATAAATCACACAATTGCTCTCTCACTCCCCCCTCTTCCTGCCCTCCCCCTGCTCCTGGAGGGATGGGGAGGAGAATCAAAAGAATGCAACTCTCACAGGTTGAGATAAGAACAGTTTAGTAACTAAGGTATAACACAAATCACTACTGCTATCACCAATAATAATAATGATAAAGGAAATAACAAGATAACAAGGGAAGAGAATACACCTCACCACCTGCCAACCAATAATTTGCCCCACCACGCCCGCCCGAGTACCGACTGATACCAAGTCCAACCCTGCAATCCCCTAGCCCGTCCAGGTAACAGTCTGCTACATCCTGGGCATGACATGCCTGGGCATGTGGTATGGAATACTTCTTTGGTCAGTTTGGGTCAGGTGTCCTGTCTCTGATTCCTCCTGGCTTCCCCTCCTCTCTGACAGAGCATGAGGCTCACAAAGTCCTTTGCCAGTCTAAACATTTGAGCAGCAACTAAAAACATTGGTGTCATCAACGCTGTTCCCAGGCCGAAAGTCAAAAACACAGCGCTGCCCCAGATACTAAGAAGGAGAAAAAATAACTGCTACTTCTGAACCCAGGACAATTACCCTTTTTCCAGTTGTCGGGACCTCCACCTGACTGCCATGATTTTTCAAACATGACGGATAGTGGCTTAGCAACTTCATTCACCAGCTCCTTCAGGACCCGCAGATGGATTTCATCAGGTCCCATGGACTTGTGCATGTCCAGGTTCTTAAGATGGTCTCGAACCTGATGCTCTCCTGCTGTGGGCCTAAGGTCTTCATTATCACAGTTCCTGCATCTGCCTTCCAAGACCTGAGTGGCATGAGCAGAGCACTTGCCAGTGAAGACTGAGGCACAGAAGTCGTTGAGAACCTCAGCCTTCTCCAAATTGAGGGTAGCCAATTCTCCTGTTTCCTTCAGTGGGGGCCCACATTCTCCCTAGTCCGTCTTTTGTTTGCTACATGCCTATATAAGCCTTTCCTGTTATCTTTGACATCCCTGATCAGACTCATTTCTAACTGGGTCAGCTTTCCTGATCTGGTCCCTAGCTTACTGGACAATGTCCCTGTACTCTTCCCAGGCCACCTGTCCTCACTTCCACTTTCTATAAGCTTCTTTTTTTCTGGCTCCTTCAGATTCTGCTACCTTTCCTTTTATTTTTTTTTTTGTTTCTGAGGCCTCACAAGCATAAGAAACTTTCTCATTAGTCTTCTTCTTACTAAACCACCCCTATTGCAGCTTTTAGCTCTCCCATGTGTCCAGCTACCAGATACCAAGAAGAAGAGATCAGCACCTCCCTCTCTACTTCCCCTCCTCAGAGAGATGTAGAGAGCAACAAGGTCACCCCTCAGCCTCCTTTTCTCCAGACTAGAAAAGCCCAAAGTTCTTATCTGCTTCTTATAGGACATTCCTTTCAGCCCTTTTACATTTTGTTACCCTCTTCTGGATGCATTTGAGTACCTCAACATCCTTCTTAAGTAGTGGGACGCAGAACTGCCCATAGTACTCAAGGTGTAAGCCGCACCAACACTGAATATAGCGGGATAATCCCCTCTTTTGACCTGTTTGTTTTGCTGTGTTTGATGCACCATAGGATGCAGTTTTACTTCTTGGCTGCCAGGATATACTGCTGAATCCTGTTGAGCTTGCTGTCAGCCAGCACCTCCAGATCTTTCTTTGTAGGGCTGCTCTCCAGGCGCACCTCTCCCGAGTTATACTTGTGTCTGGCATTACTCCATTTATGTGCAAAATCTGTCATGTCAATTTGTTAATTTCATCCCATTAATCATAGTCCAATACTCCATTCTGTCTATATCTTTATTCCTCTGCAAGGCATCTTGTCCCTTAAGAGAGTCAACAGCATGTCCTGGTTTAGTATCAACAAACTTACTAAGGATGCATTCTACTCCTGCATGCATACCACTAATAAATATAATGAACAGAACTGGCCCTAAAATTGAACCCTGAGAAACACTGTTGTCTCCAGCAAGATGTGGACCCATTCACTATAACACTTTGAGCCCGCTGTTCACACAGTTCTTCATCCAGTGCAGCACGTACCTGCTCATCCCACAGCTGGGCATCTTGTCCAGAAGTCTACTGTGATGAACTGTACCAAAAGTCTTACTAAAATCCAGAAAAAAATCCACTTCTTGTCTGGTCATCAAACACCTTTCAATATCACTTGAATTATCAGAGTGCTCTGCTTCAAGTCCCTGATGGTCTTTGAACCTCTGACCTCATCTTGATCTCTTTTCTTTTTTTGTTTTTCTCCCATTTATTGCACCTGGATCTCACTTCCCTACCACCCTTATTTGCAGAAGGTTTTGAATTTGACAATATTCTCAGGTGAAGCACTCTCCTTAGAAATTAAATAGAAACAATGGCCAGAGTAAAAAAAAAAAGTCGATAAAATCCAAAAAATAAAAAACAAAACAAAACAAAACAAATAAAATGCACTTGAGAGTTCTCCCAGCATTTAACAAACTAGATGGCCATGATTTTGGAGACACAGCTTCTCCACATGATCAATATAACATTCACATTTATATGTCTAATATCATTTAATGAACTTATGTGTCTTGAACATACAATGTTCAACACATAAATTCATTTAATGAACATATGTGTTGCTTTTTAGTTTTTTTGTGGAGGGGGTTGTACCCATTTATATTTTTGGCCTCTACAACATTATGTGGTAATAAATCTGACAGTTTAATTATGTGTTGGGTGAAGAAGTTCTTCCTTCTGTTTTAAACTTGCTGGTGTTTTAAAGTTCTCTGGCTGTCACACTGAAGGTGAACCATATTGCAGTCAGGAAGGGATGAGTCAATGCTGAAATAAATGCAAGATTAATGGAGATGGAAAGGCACAGAGGAGGAAGTTGACTGGTTCCTCATAATTAACAGTTGGCTTTGGCAAAGAAAAACACCCTTACTCCTGGAATTTCTGCTACAATTTATGAATTATTTTGGTAAAGAAATAATCCAAGAGCTGTAGAACTCCAAAATGGAAATACCAACTGATTTCATGCACCTGCAGCATTCAGATGGCATTTGACACTACAAAAACTAAATCACTTTCTCAAATGTATACAGTGTTCATTTCTGTGAATTTATTTGGCTGAATATGGACATTTACAAGACAAACTTCTACATCTGAACTAGTCACCTTCAGTTCTTTTTATAGTCAATGGAAATTGAAGGAGCAACTTTTAGAGAGCCGTTGATGTCATCCTAGATCAGACATCCATATTTTATCAGATGAATCACATTCTAAAAGTGTCAGTTCTCCTACAGTCTCTGAAGACTTCTAGAGTCCTAGACAGAACACAAACTAAAATACTAAAACTTTCTTAAAGCCAGCATTACTGTTGCTGAAAATGAAAGGTCATGTGGAGAATCTGCATTTACAACCCTGATAAAATTTGAGATAAAAACTTACAAGTATGGTCAGGATCATGTTTGACACAGTACTCTTCCAACCACATAAGCCTGGAGGAATCAAAAAGCTGACACTAAAGTACAACATTCATCAGATACACAATCAGGTGAATACCTATCTTGTGAAACACCTAATAAACAGAAAGGAGGATGAGCGATTAAACATTCCCATCTTCCAGGTAGAGACCAGCCTAAATTGGAAACCAATTACCAAGGACATTCCAATTCTGAATGAAGTTGGTTTAATCTATATGGATCACAGCTAATCTAGATGGATCACAACTGTCAATACAGACTCAAATTATAGAAAGATGACATTTTATACAAACTTATAATTTTTGCTTAGAAGCATGCCACTTCCTTTTTATGGAGAACCCCACCTCTTGCTTTTCTGGCAAGATGAACATGGCAAGGGTGGATCAGAAAAAAGAAGTAGGAAGCCCATTGAAAACTAATGAAAGTAAAACTGTTTATGGGAGTAGAAAGATAAAAAATGAGAGAGAAAACCAGCATGGGCACATGTTCTTGAATGTATGAGAGTTTTGCTAGTGGAAAATAGTTAAGTGTGCTATTGTACTTTCAGAGGAAAGCTGGAGAAAAAACGGACATGCAAGCAAGGGATAGTCAAAGAACATACATCCTTTGGTCTTTTTAGAGAGTTCTCTCTTAAGCTTATTATGTACCCTTTTTTTGGTGACAATAAGCCTCAAGATGCCAGGAATTTCTTCCTTTCCTTCTTCCATGGAGAGATCCGTTATTTCCAGATTACATCAGACACGCAGCAAGACTTACAGTCTGCATGATCTTTGTGGCTGAAAGGGATTCACGAATGTCTTACATTCCTCAGTCCATCCTAAGCAGATGAAAAATGTAAAGGTGTACTCATGTATACAGTCCTAAATCCTGATGTGGTCTTCAACTCTCTGCTAAGTATTAATCTGATTGTAAATATGCAGAGGCATTTACTTTCCGTAGTAAGATAGGAAGAGTTAAGCTTCTTCATTGTTCTTCCCAAACGCTTTATGAGGTATTCTTTCTGCTTTGATTATGAAAATACTTTCATTGCATTACCTTGGCAGTGTAAATCACCATTCAAGGCGCAATTTTTCAATAGTCTAAAAAAAATAATTATACAATATGAATATACCAGAAACAAAACAATAATGTCTATAGACTTCATATCTCACTTGTCCTGTCCTAATGAAGGAAACAAAATTAAAAGAACTATGAAACCTCATTGAGCTGGTCTGCTTTCCTCTAGGCTTTTTAAGATATTTCATCTTCAAAGGAATATAGAAAACACAAACTGCATGCACTTGAATTTACATAGCAATGAATAATTCTTCATCCTCGGAGGGAATAATCCAAGTGATCCAGAATTTGAAGTCCAAATAAATTTATCAAATTAAATTAGAACAGAAACTCCTTAAAATATGGTTATTTTAGGTAAAATAAGCTAAGCAGTATAAACCAGATTATGACTTGGTTTTCAACAAAAAGGATCCAAACTGAAAAGGTAAAATTGGAAGTGAAACTACAATATCTCAAGAACAAGCTGAATTTTTTTTTTTCAGGGACATATTCTGAGAGTCCAATTTTTATTAATATAAAAGTTGGGATATTGAAGGGAAATTACATCTTTTTTCATTTATTTGAAATTATCTTATTTTTGAATAAGATACCCAGTGAGAAAATTCATTGTTGATTCTTTTCTAATAGCAACTCTACTATTGACGCATAATAAATATAGAATAGTATTTATTAAGTTTAGAACTGCCAAAACTGTACTAATATTTATGTAAGAAGATGAAAAATGGAGGAGAGAGATCATAGGACTGATATTGTGAAAACTTTTTCAATACACAAGTGCCATAGATGAAAAAGTGGAAAACAAACATCATATGCATATTGTCACACTTTGTTAAGTACAATTCATTCTTAAGAGACTTAGCACCAGCAAACAGATTCCTGTTGAATGAAGTGTGACAAGATCAGTAGGGCCTAGCAGAGCAGATTCTGTTTTATTCCATGACATCTTGAACAGGCAAATTATAAAAAAGACCATTCAAAAATGGAAACTGTTGGAAAGAATACATGTGGCTAAGCTGTGGAGGTATCTGTGGAAGCTGGGGTTTGGAGTCTGAAGCATCACAGACAGCAGAATTCCACCCATGAAGGGATAACATGAAAGAATTGAAGGGAAAGGCAGAATTGGGGTATACTGTGCTCAAAAATCAAAAAACAACAAAGATTTAGTGTTTGAGATTTAAACCTGTAAAGCCAGTATTGAAAAGGTTAAATATAGGTGCTAATCCTTAAACTAGAACATTTGAGTGATTTTTTTTTAATATATTTCAATCTCTGTAGCCTCTGCAACATATAACAGTAGTCAAACAAATACTGGTATTCTCATCTAAATACCCTGAAACTGAAAACTGTCTTCATGTTGATTCAAAGGGGAATCTTAATCTCCTTTAACACCCTACAGTAAATTTTGTCCATACTTTATTATTACATCAGTAGATCAGCTTCATAGTGACAGGGGATGTCAAATATATAAACTGGAAATGTGATAGATAAGAAATTTGTCTTTAAATATAACAACATTTCAAGCCAAAGTGCATTCAGATTTACAATATGTTAAATTTTATTTCTGTGTCTGTTGAAAGGACATATGAACTTTGTAGCTGTCATGGTTTAAGCACATCCAGCAACACAGAAACCACACAGCCGTTCACTCACTCCCTCCCCTTCTTCCCAATTCTCCTGGAGTGATGGGGGAAGAATCGAAAGAATGTAACTCCCACAGGTTCAGATAAGAACAGTCCTGTAACTAAGGTATAGCACAAACCACTGCTGTTACCACCAATAATAATAATGATCAGGGAAATAACAAGGAAAAAGAATACAACTGCTCACCACCCACTGACCAATACCCAGCCAGACTCAAGCAGCGATCTAGCCCTTCTGGGTAACTGTCCCTAGTTTATATACTGGGCATGACGTGCTGTGGTATGGAATACCTCTTTGGCTAGTTTGGGTCAAGTGTCCTGTCTCTGCTTCCTCCCAGATTCCCCTCCTCCCTGGCAAAGCATGAGACTCACAAAGTCCTTGGTCAGAGTAAACATTACTGAGCAGCAACTAAAAATATCAGTGCTATCAGCGGTGTTCGCAGGCTGAAAGTCAAAAACACAGCAGTGCACCATCCACTAAGAAGGAGAAAAATGACTGCTACTGCTGAACCCAGGACAGTAATGTAAAGGAAAATGGAGAATGCTGTGGATATTTATGTTCTTTCAAAGCACACACTGTAACACAATTTTTACAAGAAATCTATAATTTTCCTTAGTATCAGCTCTTATTTTCAATATCCCAAAGTTATCTCACCATAGTCTTTCCGGATCTCTTCCTAAATCTCCAGACAAGTTATCAAGTCATCTGTCATTGTCTTCAATTATATGTATTGTACCTGTCTAAAAAGGAGATGTAAGAAAGAAAGTTGCTCTACCTTGATTTTGAATTTTATCTCAATTCCCAGCAGTAAGTGAAAGCACAACCCAATAATCTCCAGATATTTTTCTCATTGTACCAATACAATATCAGTAATGGTTAACAAATAGTTAATTGCAGTTAATGACTGCAATTTCTGTGAATTTTTCTTCAAAAGACCTCCACTTACATAGGCTTTTACTGTGATGCTGACTGTTCTTAGTTGCTTAGAGAGGTTGAGGTCAGCTCAAGTGGAAAGCTTCCAAGAAAAAGCTAGATGGTGCAAGAAATAGTACTAGTGATTTAGTAGGCAATATTTTCCCCTCCGATTCAACATTGAAGCAGTGGCTCTGCTTTTAAGGGACACTCTGCAGTTGTAAAGCTGATATTTCAGATGAAAAATTAGTTATAAGAACTTGACTTCACTATTTCTGGTCAAATAAAGTATGACTGCAGATATTTATCTTGTCTTCCTTGCCAAGCTGTCTCCTGCAGAGTTACATTTTTGTTGTACACTCCTTTTTATATTTCATTTCAATAAGGGTGGAGGGGTTTTGGGGGATTTTTGTTTGTTTTTCACTTTATGGTTTAAGCAGTGAATATCTACTGGGTGAAGTTAGTTTGCCCCTTGAAAGAGCTTTCATGTTCGATATCCTTTTCAGTGATGACATTTTTCTTATATAATTTTTACTGCTGTATGGGTATTGTAAAGCACTAGAACAATGTTCTTAGGGACAGTGTAGAATCTCTTTTATTGGAGGCTTTTCAGAACAAGTCAGACAGACTCTTGCCAGAGACAATATCAGCGCACCTGATCCTATTTCAGTGCAGAATTGCACTGAATAGTGAGTGGTTTCTCATATCCTTTCAAGACCTACATTTCTCTTATTCTCACTTTGAGAGTTGATTAAAAGTGATTATTTAGTACTTTAAATAAAGTTGCCCCTAACTATTCTATGATTCTATCCATGGGAAGTGTCAGAAATCAAACAAATGATAAAAAAAAAAAAAAAAAAAAAAATATATAGTTGAGGAGACTAGTCTTCAAGTGTTTCAAATGGTAAAGGCCAGAAATGAAAACAAGTATAACTGCAGAGGCTTTCAAGCAATTCCATACAGGTATGTCACTGAATAGATCTTTGACCCAGAAATACTGCTGACTTAAGAGTACATTATAAATATATGGACCATCTACATAGTCACCTTTTCTTCCTGAGAAACAATTGCAGTTTCTTCCTGCAACACTCCCTTAAGATTTATCAAAACTCCAGAGGAAATAGGGAATAATATGTCACAGCATCAGCCCTCAGGAATAAAGTTGATGCTGGCAACAATAACCACATAAGTGACTGAAAATACACAAGAATTCAATACTAATATTTCATTAACAAATAAAAGTAGTCAAATAGATTCTTAAGATAAATTCTGTACAAAGAACTTTGGCCAACAAATTGTGTCTTTTGCTCCAAAAATGAACGAAACAAATGTAGTATAACATATATGCTTATATATATGCAAAATATCCCCAACTTCTTATTTAATTTTGAGGTCAATATGTATTTTGACAAGCTAAGTAGTGCCGCTTATTTCACCTCTTATTTTAGGTTTTGCAGCATTAGTTCATTTACTTAATAGTATTCCTAAATATATCTTACTAGTCCACTGAAAATGATTTAACTACTAAAAATTTATGTACAAGACAATATCTGGGGGAAGATCTAAAATGGATGTAAATCAAAATTGTTCTATTAAATTACATGGCATGTGGTCAAATTCTGAACTGGTGTGAAAGACCTCTGTTTCATGAAAATGAGCTCAACAAACCTGTGGACTTATTTGAAGGAGTTTCTCGAATATTTCAACAGACAGCAAAAGTGAATAAAACATGAAGAAGCATGAGAATACAAGAACTTTGGCGAGGAGTACTTATATATATGTATATATATATAAAATATATATAAAATATATATAAAATATATTTAAAATATATATAAAATGTATATGGTGGGTCCATCTTGGATCTGGCTGGCTTTGGCTCTATCAGACACAGGGGAACATTACAGCAGCTTCTCACAGAAACCAACCCTGTATTCATGCGCACTACTAAAACCTTACCATGAAAGCCAATACATGCATATACATATCTCTCTCTCCTGTGTACTAACATAACATGAGACAGAGAGACAAAAAGAAAAATTTAAACTGAAAGATAACTTACATAGGCTACCTTTGAGCATTATTGCTTGGTAATGACAAAATCAAATTATTCAATAATTATGATATGGTAAGAATAATCACAGTGGTCAAATTCCTTGAAATGGAATGGCTGCCTTCCTCCTTTTCAGTGCAAATAACAGAACATTTTGTATGTGTTTCAACTGATTTTTTTTTTTTTTGCTTGCCTTCAAAGAGTATTCTGCAGAATTACTTTATATCCAGAAAATGAATGGAAAAAACCCACACGAATTTTGAGAGGAAATCAGTGAGTCAGTACCACAAACTGACCTTAGCCTTAATGTCCAGTGAAAATTAACCCATGCATCTCAGTTTTATACACTGGAAAGTTATATAGCATAAATAGAGATTAAAGAATACTCCTTTAAAAAAAAAAAAAAACAAACAAAAAACCTGCTTATGATTAGAAATGAGAGGCAGATTAAGTTAACTGAATGTTTTCACTATCTGAAATTATTCACTGAGCTATATAGATGCTAAGAGTTCTGGCAGCTGCCACAAAATAAAGGTAGGATTAATCTGCCTTGGTTTCTAGTCATTCAGCTAGGCATGTGTGTTTGAGATAGTCACTCCAGGCTTTTTCTTAGTCTGTGGAGAATGATCAGGATCTGCAGAGCCAAATCCTTTCCCTTAGGCATCTGAAAGAGTCCAAGTCACCCTTAGCTTGTTTCAATCTTCTCTCTAAAAGGATAACCAACTGAGTTATAGACATAAGCTTTGTATACCTCATCCTAGAACTGAAGAATAGCAAAATTATTTGAAGACTAAGAAAAAAAGACTGACTTAATTGCAAAGATTGTTGAGATTTGATTTTTTTTATAATAGCAAGCATGGGCACTATCAGAATAAACAAGCTTGCTTATAATTTCCTACCCCCTTACTTTTGCCCTTGGGCTGTAATCTGTCAAATGGATTTGCAGACAGTGTGACCCAACCCAAATGAAACATATATGAAAATGTCACAATTTTATTTTTAGGAGGAGAATAAATAAAAACATATATATATATTTTCATTTTAAATGCACTATTAAGCTTTATTACATGCCAAAATCTGCAGCTCTTAACTCAGCCTACAACCAGATAATATTTGATTTTGAATTCAAGTATTTGGCAAAATATGTAGAGCCTTGAAAGGACAAAATGAATACTCCCAGACATTTTAAAAAACAAAATGTCTAGAACTATCAGAGAGTTATCAATTTATGAGTTTTAAAGAAAAAAGGTAAGGGGAAAAAAGCCAACTTGTTTTAATTTACTTTGGGACTTTCCCCACAACCTCACAGTCAACACAAAGACATTAGCTCACCTTCAGAATGTGTCTGGAAAGAGAAGGTCTTCGTGGTTTACCTGTAATCTACCTTGTCTATTTAGAACACTGCCTATTTGTCCTTCAGAAATGTAGAGCTCTGTTGATTGCTTCAAAAACATGAGATCTTGTGGTGCTACATATTTTATATTGTTGTTTGAATCTGTAAATTCTTCCACTTAATTGGCAAACCTCAAATATTTTTCAACTTTACATAATTTTCTCATCATACTCTTACACCTCAGCTTTACTTTAAAAAATAAAAAATAAGATCCATCCTCATCTTAGCCCTTGTTTATAACTCTTCCTCCTCAAATGCTCTGTATACTCTTCTTGCTTTGCTGTCCACTTCGTCTCTTCCAAATACGAAAGTTCAGCCATATTTTACCCATTTCAGATGGCTAAAGCTTGGTTGCTGACTGCTCTTCACGTGTGCTCACACATTTCTTGTCTTTAATTTGCATTATTCTGATCATGAGGAAGGAAGTTTCTGTGATGTAGAAGTGGCAATACAAAGGCAGGGATCCTGTAACACTCACAAGAGAAGTTTCACAGACTTTGATAACTTATGAATAAGTAATATGGAAGAGCTGGCTTAACTTTCCTGTTTAAAAAAAAATGTGTTGGCACACTGCCTCCAAAATTCCATTAATGTATTTGAAAATGAGTTTTCTTATTTTTTTCATAGAACTAGTTTGATCATGCTCTAGAAAGCAAATAAATTGCCAAATCCGTTAAATATGTCCTTATCTCTCAGATTATTTATCCCATTTTCCTGCATGTATCCTCTTTCTTTACCAGTCTGGTTTCTTTGGCAGCTGGAGAAGAAATTGTTACAGAAAGTACTATATATCAGCTTATTTAAAAGATGAAACTGAAATTTGATATTTTTTCTGAAGATGAAGAAATTAGCAACTGCTACAGAACATGAAAAAAAATAGCTTTTTATAATTAAAAATCAGGATTAAATTAAGACAGATTTGAATAGGTGTAAAATACACAGCAATTTATTGTGGTTGGGCACTACAATAATTTGAGGAGCTCCACATGATAAGATAAGGGCCAAGAGGTAGGTAGAGGGGTGTTTATTGTTCCATTATTATTACTTAGAGAATTGTTCAATAGAAAATGTTTTACCTGGACATAGGGCACTGTAATTGTCATCACCTTAGGCTGTTTTGGGAAAATGACGTGCTGTGAGGCAGTAGATTTAAGGAATCCTGTTAGACATTTCTAATTCTCTTCAAGGTTGTTATAAAATTTTCAAAGTAATTAAACGAAAGCTATCTAATTGGCCCATCATCCCGTTTTTAGTGATGTGTCTCAAGAGCCACAGTTCAGTAGCTGAGGCCTAAATCCTTTACAGAAGAATTTGGCAAAATGGTATCAGACTTTGTTATTTTAATTTAGTTAAATTAAATTTGTTCCTTTCATTCAGACCACTGCAAGTAGTCTAAGGAAATTCTAACACAAAATTTATAACAGGATTTATTATTTCCTTTGTCAAACTACCCTATATTGACAAGTTCTTAAAAAAGTGCAAGTATTTTGAATGCTGCTAATTGAACCATATGATAAACTGGATGAATTATTATTTATTTGTTATGCATGTTCTGTAGAATGAATTGAATTTGCGGTTGTGGTAACACACTATCTGAGATGATCAAATACCTACAACAGAAATATGGGTATACTGGTTCTATTGCTTGATTTGCTGTTAAACATTTTTGGCTAAGATTATTTTAACATAATATAGGTTGGAGAGGTCTAAAAGCAACATTTGAAACTATTGACATTACTTGAACTTTCTGTGTTTAAAAACATTTGTTTTAGAAGTGTGAAACATCTAAAGATATAAGTAACATCATAGCACCATTTATTTCAATAGAGGAGTCTAGCTTTTACATCTTTGGGTTTTTCTACATCTTCAATAGCATGTACAGATGAAAATAAGTATTTAACTATAAAACACAAAAAGTAAAAAATGGTTAACTGTTCTGATTGCTCTATTTCATAATAAACTTTAGATGTGTAATAATTAAGCATCACCCTAAAATGACTAATTTTAAAAAACCTTCCATAATGTTATTGAAGGTGTGTGTTGTTGTATAGACTTTAATGGAATAAGCAGTTTTATTATCCTTAATACAATAGCCCATAATATAACTGCTATTGTTATGTCTGCATTGCTGGAATATGCTCGTAGTTCATCTGTGTATGTACTGAATTGTCTGCTGTGTTCTAATGACATATGGTTAGAACTAATTGAATGTTTAAAACATTTCATGCAAATGCAGGATTAAATACTGTTCTATGATGTCTTGCAAGACTGCTATTGTTATTTAAATGAGCCAACTTTTCTAATTAATATTTTTTAGCTTACCCGGCCAATGAGAAAATTAACATGAGCTGGCAGCCAACCGTATCCTGGGCTGCATCAAAAGGAGCGTGACCAGCAGGCCAAAAGAGGTGATCCTGCCCCTCTACTCTGCTCTCATGAGAACTCACTTGGAGCATTGTATACAGTTCTGGTGTCATCAACATAAAAAGGGCATGGAACTGTTGGAACAAGTCCAGAGGAGGGCCACGAGGATGACCAGGGGGCTGGAGCTCCTCCCATATGAAGACAGGTTGAGAAAGTTGGGACTGTTCATCCTGGAGAAGAGAAGGCTGTGTGGAGACCTCATAGCAGCCTTCTAGTATCTGAAGGGGGCCTTTAAGGATGCTAGGGATGGACCCTTCATTAGGGACCGTAGTGACAGGACAAGGGGTAACAGGTTAAAACTTCAACAGGGGAAGTTTAGATTGGATATAAGGAGGAAATTCTTTACTGTTAGGGTGGTGAAGCACTGGAGTGGGTTGCCCAGGGAGGTTGTGAACACTCCATCCCTGGCAGTGTTCAGGACCAGGTTGGACGAGGCCTTGGGTGGCATGGTTGAGTGTGAGGTGTCCCTGTGCATGGCAGTGGGGTTGAAACTATATGATCTTAATGTCCTTTCCAACCCTAACTCTTCTATGATTCTATGATTCAGTTGGTGCAGTCATTTTTTTGTATGTGTATAAAAAATTTCAAATTTTTATTTTTTCAATTAAATTATTTCAATTAAATTATCTTAAATAATTACATTTTCAAAACTGTAATTGTGTGTATGTATATGCATATTTTCAATAAAACAAAAGACAATCCACCAATAAAAGTACCGCACAACAAACCACGTGTACTGTTACATTTGGGACAAATAATCTGAATGCTGAGGATCTGTCAAGATTAGTCTTTGAAATCATATCATGTTGTCTCTTGTGCAGTTACTGTATAATAGCTGTCCTTAAAGGAAAACCTGTAGCTCAGAAGCTTAAAAGCTCTTAGAGTTTCAACTTGTGTGTGGATAATTCAGATTATATTGATGTCAGGTTCAAGAGTGTCTGTTTTGATCCAAAACATTTATTTCTCAGAGTCTAATTTTCCCAAAACACAGACAGTAATAGGTAATTATTTTTGAGAAATAAATTTGTTTCTTTAGTGTAAATACATGTATTTTCAGTAAATCACATTCAAGTTTAAATAATGTTACTTCATTCATGAAGGAAGAAGAGACAACATTACTTATTCATCTCAAGTTGATCACAGATATTTCAATGTAGGCAGTTCCCTAGAAGAGCAAGGCGTGCAAAGGAGAATCACATTCAGAAAATCTACAAGGCCCTTTCAGCTGGGCAAACCCATGTGATACATAAATCAGTGGGTACCTGAATTAAACAAATAGGAAAGTCTTGACAGTCAAAACCCCAGTTAAGCTCAGGGCTTCCAGTCCATCAGTCACTGTCATTTAAATGCATTCAAGGTATAGGTAAAGCTCTTCCTGTAGAGTCCATTTGAATGAGAATTGTGTGCAAGGCCCAGTGATTCAGAACTGGTGTTGTGTATCAGACTAACTATGGGTTAGCATGACAATAAAGAAAGAAAAATTACTATCTCAAGTCTCATAAAAGAAGAAAATTTATTATTAAGGCATAAGGTTTAGGTCACTAAGGAAAAAGTAAGCTGTTTTAGATCATGAAGAAGCAGAACTGGCCATGGTTGAAGGTAGTGGCAAGCAAAAAGACTTCTGAGATAATTGCAGAATCACAGAATCATAGAAATACAGAAAGTTTTGGGTTGGAATCGTGAAGATCATCTAATCCAATCCCCTGTGCCATGGGCGAGGACATTTTTCACTAGATCAGAGGACCAGGCAATGGGATGAGAGGCAACGGGCATAAACTGAAACATAGGAAATTCCATGTGAACATAAGGAAGAACTTCTTTACTGTGAGGGTGACTGAGCATTGGAATAGGTTGTCCAGAGAGGTTGTGGAGTCTCATTCCCTGAAGATACTCAGGAGCTGTCTGGACGCAATCCTGAGTAATGTCTTATAGGTGCCCCAGCTTGAGCAGAGAAAGTTGGACTAGATCACCTCCAGTGGTCCCTTCCAAACTCGATCACTCTGTAACTTTGTGATTCCATAAAAACAAAAGAAGAGGGGGACAAGAGAGGAGTGGAAAGTAAATTGCAATAATTCATGCAATTTTTGTTTTCTATGCAACAAATACAAAGGAAATCACTCAATAACCAGTATTCCAGGAAACTCTGTTTTTTATTTTTTCTTCTGCATTTACTTTTTCCTATCCAAAGTCAAATAAAACTTTCCAAAACGACAAAAAAAAAAAAAGAAATCAGTTATATCTGCAATAGTATGTTGACTAGATGTTTGACCCCATGTGGACAGTATTATTAATCAAAGCAGCAAGAAACAGCATCACTGAGCTATTTAAATTTTAATAAATTTCCCTGGAATTTATATACATTTGATTGATAGGAACTCCACAAGTCATGGCAGGAGTTTCTGATGAAAGCTCAAATATGTTTTATTGTCTCAGGCCCTTTTACCTGCTGTTCTTGCATGCAAGGTAAGCAGATTAATGCAGTGGATTACAGGAATGTTTGAAAGGTGTTGATCGCAAATTCTGCCCTAAACTAGATATTAGACAGGTTGACAAAAAACATGTATTTTTCTATTGTTCTGGTAGAACTGTTATTTACTCTCCTGTTCTAACCACTGCTCGACCCAACACTGCTTACAGTGTGTTCTGACATTGTCACATAAAAACCACAGTTATGCTCTCAGGCCTTAAGATCCAGGATGCATTTTCCTGCAATTTCAATGGGTTGTTTTGGCTATGAAGTCAGGTGCAAAGTACTGGCCCAGTTTGTATGATTTCAGCCTGATACACTTGTGAACGTCAGAAACTGAGGGATGAAGAAAGCATGATCATAAGCCATGACCCCTGGGAAAACTGGCAGAAAGAGTAAAAGCCTTTCATCAATTGCATCCTTAGCCTCCACTTCAGTACTTCCTGAAGAATAAAGCAAGGCAGCAGGAAACTTTTCTTTCCTATGCTTGTACAACACATAAAAGAGTGTCTATGCCTCAGAGATGCTATCTCAGTACGAGTAAAGAATGATAAGAACGGCAGAGAAACTTGGGCAGCATACTCCAGATTCAAGAAAGCTAAGCATTATGAGATTTATCTAAAATCATGTCCTTCCTCTAATGAAATTACTCAAATAAAAAGTATCAGTATATGGCTCACAAAATGTGCACAGGAAGACTTAAAAGCCACTGAAATGGTGAGGGAACTCACCATTTTTCTGATGTATTTTACCCATTATGATCAGTAAGTCAGTGTTTTAAGAAACTATCTTTTCAGTAGGTATTAACCTTGTTTTGGATAGTTCCATTTGTAAATGTAGTAGTGATCCCACATACAGGTTATGGATATGAACCAAATACCCCAGCGCACGACAAGCTTGACATATTAACTGATACAATCTGAAATTTTTATTAAAAATAAAAAAAAAACCCTAAAATATATTAAATTCTATAAGGTACGTAGCAAATAAAAAACAGACTAGGGACAACGTAGGTCCCCTCTGGAAGCTCTCGGGAGAACTGGCTACACAGGATTTGGAGAAGGCTGAGGTTCTGAATGACTTCTTTGCCTCGGTCTTCCCTGGCAAAGGCTCTGACCACACCACCCAAGTCTTGGAATACAGACACAGGGACTGTGAGAATGAAGACCCTAGGTTCACTGTAGGAGAGAATCTGGTTCAAAACCATCTTAAAAATATGAATGTACACAAGTCTATGAGTCCTGATGAAATCCATCCGCAGGTCTTGAAGGAGCTGGCAAATGAAGTTGCTAAGCCACTGCCCATCATATTTGAAAAATCATGGCAATAAGGTGAAGTTCCTGATGACTGGAAAAAGGGAAATATAACCCCATTTTCAAGAAGGGGAAAATGGATGACCCGAGCAACTACAGACCAGTCAGTCTCACCTCTGTGCTTGGCAAAATCTTGGGGCAGATTCACCTGGAAGGCATACTAAGGCACATGAAAATCAACAAGGCGCTTGGTGACAGCCAGCATGGCTTCACTAAGGGGAAATCCTGCCTGACCAGTTTGGTGGCCTTCTATGATGGGGCTATGGAACTGAATGGACAGGGGTAGAGCAGTTGATGTCATCTACCTGGACTTGTGCAAAGCGTTCAACGCTGTCCCACACGACCTCCTTGTCTCTAAATTGGAGCGACATCAATTTGATGGATGGGCCACTCGGTAGATAAAGAACTGGCTGGATGGCCGCACGCAAAGAGTTGTGGTCAATGGCTCAATGTCCGGCTGGAGATCAGTAACAAGTGGTGTCCCTCAGGGATCGGTGTTGGGACCAGTCTTGTTCAACATCTTTGTCGGTGACATGGACAGTGGGATTGAGTGCACCCTCAGCAAGTTTGCTGATGACCCCAAGCTGTGTAGTTTGGTCAATAAACTGGAGGGAAGGAATGCCATCCAGAGGGACCTTGACACACTTGTGAGGTGGGCTGATGCCAACCTTATGAAGTTTAACCATGACAAGTGCAAGGTCCTACACCTAAGTCACAGCAATCCCAGGCACAGCTACAGGTTGGGCAGAGAAGAGATTCAGAGCAGCCCTGTGGAGAAGGATTTGGGCGTGTTGGTTGATGAGAAAATGAACATGAGCCGGCTTCAGTGTGCACTCACAACCCAGAAAGCCAATGGTATCCTGGGCTGCATCAAAAGGAGCGTGACCAGCAGGTTGAAGGAGGTGATCCCGCCCCTCTACTCTGCTCTCATGAGACCTAACTTGGAGTATTGTGTACAGTTCTGGTGTCATCAACATAAAAAGGGCATGGAACTGTTGGAACAAGTCCAGAGGAGGGCCACGAGGATGACCAGGGGGCTGGAGCTCCTCCCATATGAAGACAGGTTGAGAAAGTTGGGACTGTTCATCCTGGAGAAGAGAAGGCTGCGTGGAGACCTCATAGCAGCCTTCCAGTATCTGAAGGGGGCCTTTAAGGATGCTAGGGATGGACCCTTCATTAGGGACCGTAGTGACAGGACAAGGGGTAACAGGTTAAAACTTCAACAGGGGAAGTTTAGATTGGATATAAGGAGGAAATTCTTTACTGTTAGGGTGGTGAAGCACTGGAGTGGGTTGCCCAGGGAGGTTGTGAACACTCCATCCCTGGCAGTGTTCAGGACCAGGTTGGACGAGGCCTTGGGTGGCATGGTTGAGTGTGAGGTGTCCCTGTGCATGGCAGTGGGGTTGAAACTATATGATCTTAATGTCCTTTCCAACCCTAACTCTTCTATGATTCTAAATCAACTAAAACACAAAAAAGAAGAAACTTTGCTTTTTTATTTGGACTCTATTATTGATAGACATTATTTCTCCACTAATCCTTTGAGAAAAAGATTTATGAGTATGCATCTCATATCCTCATATTGATGCTCAGAGGTCAATTCACAGTTTATTTAACCTCTTCTATTTCTCATTGCTACTAGAAAGGTTACTTCAAATACTTTTTGAATTCTACCTATGTCGAAATTTTATTCAGGCTATCGTTATGTCAAAGCAATTAAGCATTTACGCAGTGCAGAGGAAATACAAGCTTTTTATTGTCTTTATTTATATAATATGTAGGAGAACATGACTAAATCCATATCCAGATGTCATAACTATAAAAGTAAATTTGGAAAGACAGTAAGGGATGGAAACTATATGGAAAGCAAGTAAATATATCAAGGTAAACACAGGTAACATAATTAGGTGGGAAAATTAAAAACCTTTCAGAAAACTTAATCCAAGAAACCACTCTGATTCTTTGGAATACTCAAGATGTTATTTTGGCCCCTTTTGTTAATTTTTTTCTATTGAATCCAAGGAACTTACAGCTTCACCATTTCAAACACATTAAAAGTACTTGGAATATTTCTTCCACAAAGTCATAAGAACTACACCCTTCCAATTAAAAAAAAAAATAAAAATAATATATTGAATTCTGACAATCATATAACTTTCAGAAGTCACTAAAAGACCTTTGTAATGCTGCAGATAGCTGCTGTATTCAGCTAAATACATTTGTAATGTTTCTTGATGGGGGGCAGAGGAAAGAAGGGAAGGTGAAAGAAAGGCAAGCTTTGCATCCAGTAGATCTGGCTTTTCTGGAAGAAAGTTTCAAAGCTGTTTTTAAATCTGTATCTACATAAGTGGGTTTCTCTTGAGCGTTTCCAAACCTTTATGTTGAAATGGGTTGAATATTATTATTCTGGAATAGCATTTGCAAAACATTTTCCTTGCTATCCCAGACCAAACAACTTTTCTGTATAAAAATAATCCTTTTTAATGAAAAGTGTAGATGCTTTTGCTTGATATCTTAGCATAATCAACCTTGATGTAAATCTAGTCTACCTCTCAAAGGAGAGTGTTATACCGAATAAAAAATTACATAGACTCTGGTTTCCGTTGCACAGTTTTAAAAAAAGTGGTAAAGAAAATTATACAGAACTGTGCTGTTTAGGCAGACTTCTAATGAATACAGGTGATTGATAGTATTTTCTACAAACAAACAGCCACATAGAAGCAATAAAATGGAAAAGAGGATTCATAGAATAGCATTATGCTAATCCCAGGAAACTAATTCTAGTGATGTACTACAACAGCCACCATATACATTCCATTCACTCAAAACAAGAAAATATACTGCAGAGACCACTCAAAAGTTTAGTGTTACCTTTTGCACCTGCAGTGCTATACAGCAAATCAATGTAATATACATTTCTAGTGCCAATATTAGGATTTTTTAAGAAGTTGTGTAAGCTGTGTCATGGTTTAACCCCAGCCAGAAACTAAACACCACTTTCTCACTCCCCCTCAGGGGGATGGGGGAGAAAATCAGAAGAGTAAAAGTGAGAAAACTCATGGGTTGAGATAAAGACAGTTTAATAGGTAAAGCAACCACAAGCAAACCAAAACAAGGAATTCACCACTTCCCATGTGAACACCACTCTAGGCAGGTGTTCAGCCATGTCCAGGAAAGCTCCATCAGGTGTAATGGTTACTTGGGAATAAAAAGTACCATCACTGTGAACGTGCCCTCCCTTTCTTCTTCCCTCAACTTTACATACTGAGTATGGCATCATATACGGAATATCCTTTTGGTCAGTTGGAATCAGCTGTTCAAGCTGTGTCCTCTCCCAGGAACTTGTGCACCCCCAGCCTACTTGCTGATAGGGTAGTGTGAGAAGCAGAAAAAGCCTTGATGCTGCACAAGCACTACTTAGAAGTAGTTAAAATATGTGTTATCAACACTGTTTAGGTCACAATTCCAAAACATAGCCCCATACCAGCTGCCATGAAGAAAATTAACTCTATCCTAGCTAAAACCGATATAAGCAATTCCAAGAAGAGGTGGGCAAACAGATTCTCTTAATTCATGGAGAGTAGTATGGCATGTGTCTTTCTTAATCTACAGTTTTAAACCTAATGGAACTTTCTTTCAGCAGCACAGTATAAAACAATCCATAGTTGTAATACATAGTCCTATGTGAGCACAACCTCCTGCATCCTCCTCTGTCTTTCCCCCAAAATCTTACTTTTCCTCTCTCTTCTTTTCCCTCTACCACACATACTAAAAACTTCTGAGCTGTAGAAAATTTGCCACATTCCAATTTTAAAAACTACCAAAAAAAAAGAATAGAGAGAGTTTTCATTAAAAGTTTCGGAATATATGGCATTTGTACAAATCTCCATTATGTATGCAATCTTATTATAATGCACGTCTTTGCCTTAAGCAGATCTATTCTGTTACAACAATTACACATTATTTGGAGTTATAGTGCAATAACATAATGTTTTAAATTGATTAGAAGTTTAAATATCACTCTCTGCTCTTCTCTAACAGCAACTGTTGTAGAGATGCATGATTGACACAACCAGTGGTGACATACCACGGCAGAGAACGTGGACCTGGAGGGGGAACAAACAAAAGCTGCTTGTCAAAAAAAAACATGATCAAAGTAACTAGAGATTACAGGGACTTCTGTTAAAAGAAAATAAACAGGAAAAAAAAAATTCACACACATAAAGAGGTCTGCAGTTAAAAATTTGCATATGCAAAACGTAGCAGAGGGAAAGATTAGTTTTTAATGTCATGTTTCTCTACAGCCCTATGTGGTAGAGCAAATTCCTTGTATGGTGCTTATCTGTATAGTGTATGCAATTATGCAACTGAGTATCTTAATTATTAATGGGCTCTTATTCCTCCACATGTGTGAAACATCTGTCTTCTTATATGTCATGAGCAACTAATACAAAGAAGAGTCCAAGCAAGTTCTTCAGATAAAATTATCTTGTCAATAGTATATAAAATGCCATTAAAATAGTCTTTTATTAATAGCAGTAAAAAACTGTGCAACAAAGGGCTTGTAAGATGTGAGATGCTTCATAAACAAATAAACAAATAAAATAAAAAAAAACCCACAAAATAATTTTTAAGGTTTGAAAATCGGTCAGACTAGAAAGTACAGAAGGTACATGGACTGTTTGAAGGATCCAAGTACAGAAACAAATAAATAATATATTAAGAAATAAAGGGATTATTCCCCAGCAGTGGCTGTGCAATAACTATTGCTAATTACATATTAATAAATTTTAAAGTTAAAATGGACTTCTAGAATCAACTGACCTTGCATGCAATACCATTTACGCAGATCCTCATACCCTGAAATCACCCCTCCAGTTGAGGATGGTTTAACTTTGGGTGTTTACTGCTCTCAACAGCTATACATGAACCGGCAGTCTGGAATCATTTTGCAGCTAACAGAGACAAGGAGGGTCTCTAAAGGTCCAGTTCACCTGACCTTTGTGTTTTGCTAAAAATGCTTGTAATAAAAATCTACTTAAATTTAGTGCAATTAGTCTTGCCCTCCATGTGTCTTTGTTTCAATCACATGGATGACCAGTATCTTGTAAAAATTCTTTACTGCTTTTTTGTCAGTATAAATGATAAAACTGTTACAGGCAATATATCTTTGACAAATATTAGATTTCAAAAGTGTTACTTGATCCTGAAAGAAATACTAAAAGGAACAAAATACAGAAAGTTTCTTTCGCAGTTTTTTTTTAACTCATAATGTTTGTTACTTTTTGGGTTGGATGTGTATTTTCCTGACTTTAACTTCCAGTCATGGAGTCATCTTTGGCTTTCTTGTGAGATTAATCTTCTTTTGGGGTGTTTATTTTTAATCCTCTTTACAGTACTGAATGATATTGTCATCACTATTTCTTGTTTTGTGGGCTTTGTTTTTTTGTTTGGTTTGGGTTTGATTGATTGATTGGTTTTGTCTGGTTTTCATTTGTGGCCTTTTTTTTTTTTTGTTTTGTTACCAGAGTTTTTTTGATATGGTTATCATAGGCTTTGCCTGTGCAGTTCTGAGGTGGAGAAAAGCTAGGTAGGCAGTAGAAATGTTTTGCTCATTTCTGTAGTCTATAATTTAGAGTCTTTTTGTCGAGATAATGTTCTTTGGGAGGATTTTCAAACAGGTATTTCTTCAGGTGTCCTAAGGTGCCTACGTTTTTTTTTTCAATAAATTTGGAATCACAAATTTATTTATGGTGAATAAAGAGTTTCCAAAGCAATGGTAAGAATCGAGAGATGTTCAGGAAGAGAAATTTGGAATTTTGTTTCTCAGAAATATTATATACTTTCCCTTAGATTATCGTTGCCTAAAATGCCAAGCACATATCTTGAATGGCAGATGAGATATCTTGGGTCCTTTTCCTGTCATCTGATGACCAGAAAAGGGTCCTAGGAAATGGAAGAGATAGAGAGACACCCAAAATTCTCTCCCAGATAACTGGATTAGTATATAATGAAGTGGTCAATAATTATCTTTTCACTAGAAATTTGTATTGATGCTCTGTTGTATACACTTGCCCTTGCATACCGACAATGGTCAGAGCCTAACATAAGGTCTTTCAGAAATCTAAACCATCAAAATACCTACTCCAAGATCCTCTTCACATTTAGGCACCACAACAGCAGTAAGCTACTCACCCTGCTCAAGACCATTTAAAAACATAAACCTTGGGCCACCTAATGAATTCTATCAGGAGTTTTTTCAGTGTGCTTTTGGGTTCTTTAGTACATACATTACATTTAATTTCCAGGTTTTGTCTTTTTTTGTGGCACCTTAAAAGACATACACATCCACTTCCCAAAAGATTTTGAGAACTAGAATTGTAATAGTCCAACACTAATCAAGGTCTTTCTTTAAACTCATATAATGGTGATGGGAAACCAATTTGTGTCAGGCAAACTCTATTTCAAGCTCCACAAAAGCTGGATAGACAAAATGGTTTCATAATTTCTAGTTTCTAATATCTTGTATTAAACTGAATCGCACTGGCAAAATATTCATATCAAAACACTTCTGCTAATGAAAGAAATTAGTTCCAAGCCTTTAATTTTTATAGTATAATTGCTAAATGGCAAAGAATGTAGAATATCAGTCAGTTAAAGCATGAAGGACTCCATGTTCTTAAAGAATAATACCTTCATTTTTATAGCACCTTTGTCCTGGGTTCAGCAGTGGCAGTCATTTTTCTCCTTCTTGGTAGCTGGTGCAGTGCAGTGTTTTGACTTTCAGCCTGGGAACAGAGCTGATAACAAGGATGTTTTGATTTGGCCAAGGACTTTGTGAGCCTCATGCTCTGCCAGGGAGGAGGGGAAGCCAGGAGGAAGCAGAGACAGGACACCTGACCCAAACTGACCAACGAGGTATTCCATAACACAGCACATCATGCCCAGGATATAACTGGGAGATAGCCGGAAGGGCTGGGAGACTGCAGGGTTGGAGGAGGTATCGGTCGGTGCTTGGTCGGGCTTGGGGGATGAGTTATCGGTCGGCTGGTGGTGAGGTGTTGTATTCTCTTCCCTTGTTATTTCCTTTATCATTATTATCACTGGTGGTAGCAGTAGTGATCTGTGTTATACCTTAGTTACTAAACTGTTCTTATCTCAACCCGTGGGAGTTGCATTCTTTTCGATTCTCCTCTCCGTCCCTCCGGGAGTAGGGGGAGGGAAAGAAGGGGGAGGAGTGAGTGAACGAGTTGTCTGACTGGGTTTAAACCGCGACAACCTTGAATATCAAGAGATGTAATAAATAGTAGTGATTCTTTCAAAATAATTCATGCAATAAAGTTGCAGATAAGACATCATTATATTGAAGTAAAAAATATCCAAAATCCTGACATGGATGCAAATTGCAAATAGAATTAAGTAAATTAAGTTCTCCTTTTGTTTTGGGTTTGTTTTATGGTTTGTTTGTTGTTTTTTTTTTTTTTGAGTAGTCATAAAATCATAGAATGGTTTGGGTTGGAAGAAATGTTAAAGATTATCAAGTTCCAACCACCCTGCCATAGGTAGGAGGGACACCTTCTACTAGACAATATTGCTGAAAGCCCCATTCAACCTGGTTTTGAACACTTCCAGAGATGGGGCATCCACAGCTTCTCTGGGAAACCTGTTCCAGTGTCTCACCATCCTCACAGTGAAGAACTTCTTCCTTATATCTAATCTAAATCTCCCCTCTTTCAGTAAAAGTCCTCACTCCCTGTACAATCCCTATGGACCCTTGTATAAAGCCCCTCTCCAGACTTCTTATAGGGCCCCTTTAGGTACTGGAAGGCTGCTATAAGGTCGCCCTAGGAGACCTTATTTTGATCATCTTTGTGGCCCTACTCTGGACTCACTTGAAGAGGTCCACATCCCTCTTATGTTGGGGGCCCCAGAGCTGAATGCAGAACTAAAGGTGTGATCTCATGAGAGCAGTGTAGAGGTGCTGAATCACCTCCTTTAACTGGCTGGTCATGGTCCTTTTGATGCAGCCCAGGATATGGTTGGCTTTCTGGGCTGTGAGTGCACACTGCCAGCTGATGCTGAGCTTCTCATCAGTCAACACATCCCAGGCTTTCTCCTCAGGGGTGCTCTCAATCCAGCCTCTTTCCAGCCTGCAGTTGTGCTTCTGATTGCCCCAACCCAGGCACAGGACCTTGCACTTGGCCTTATTTAACTTCATGAGGTTTACATGGGCCCACTTCTCAAGCCTGTCAAGGTCCCTCTGGATGGCATCCCTTCCCTCCAGTACATTGACTGCATCACTCAATTTGGTGTCATCGGCAAATTTGCTGAGGGCACACTCAATCCCACTGTCCATGTCACTGAGAAAGATTTTGAACATCTCAATCCCAACACCAACCCCTGAGGAACAACCCTTGACAAAAATCTCCACTTGGACCTTGAGCCATTGACTACAACACTCTACGTGCATCCATCCACCCAATTCCTCATCTACCAAGTGGTCCATTCATCAAATCCATGCCTCTCCAATTTAGAGACAAGGATGTCATCCGTAACAGTGTCACATGCTTTGAACAAGTTCAGGTAAATGACATCAGTCACTCTTCCTCTATCTACCAACACTGTGGCCACACCATAGAATGCCACAAAATTTCTTTAGGCACAATTTGCCCTTAGTGAAGTCATATTGGCTGTCCGATGTATACCTCAAGGGGATTTGATTTTAGGGGAAAACAATAAACCAGGTCAGTTTCATGATCAATGATTCTATTGTATTACAAGTCATTACCATAAAGTACAATGGGATAAAAACCTTAGCCCAAGCCCCACACTTGAAAAACACTAATACAGCCAATACCGGATGGACGTAAGATATGGTATACTGAAACTGTGAGATCAAGAGGAAAAACCTTGAGAGCCAATAAATCAGCATTGTGACGAGTGACTATCAATCCAGTCAGATCTGTTCTTATCTCAACCCCTCGTGCCCCACGTTGGGCGCCAAAAAAGAACTGTCGTGGTTTAAACCCAGTCAGGTAACTTGTTCACTCACTCCCAGTGAGTGGTGCCGAGCTGACAACAATCAAGGTCCGTGTTCGTCTCCCCCTCCTCCCTGCACCGGGGCTCTCCCCTTCCCCGCTCCCGGAGGAACGGGGAGGAGGATCGAGAGAGTGCAACTCCTACGGGTTGAGACAAGAACAGTCCAGCAACAAATCACCACCGCTACTATCAGCTAAAACAATGATAAGGGAAAATAACAAGGGAAGAGAATACGATACCACCGGCCAAGAAAACGAGTTCCACCCGGAAGCTCCTGTCCTTCCGGGTAACTCCCAGTTACCCCCCACCCCGGGCATGACGTGCTGTGGTATGGAATACCTCCCCGGCTAGCCCGGGTCAGGCGCCCCGTCTCTGCTTCCTCACAGCCTCCCCTCTTCCCTGGCAGAGCATGAGCCTCACAGAGTCCTTGGTCAGGGTAAACATCACTTAGCAACAACCGACAACATCGGCTTCACCAACGCTGTTCTCAAAACTAGAAGTCAAAACACAGCACTGCACCAGTTAACACAAAGGAAAAACCATGATTGCTACTGCTGAACCCAGGACACCAGTCTTCCCCTTACTGTCCTCATATGTCTTACCATAATTTCCAGGAGGATCTGCTCCATGACATTGCTGGCACGGAAGTGAGACTGACTGGCCTGTAATTCCCCTGGTCTTCCTTTTTCCCTTTTTAAAAATGAGGCATATTTTTCCCCTTTTCCAGGGAACCGGGACTTCACCAGACTGCCATGACTTCTCAAGATAGATAATGGCTTGGCAACTACATCCTTCAGTTTCCTCAGGACCTGTGAATGAACCTCATCAGGTCCCATGGACTTGTGCACTTTCAGCTTCTTTAAATGGTCTCAAAGCTGATCTTCTCCTACAGCAGGTGGATCTTCAGTTTTCCAGTCCCGCCTGTTGTGGTTTAAGCCCAGCTGCCAAGCAGCCCGCTCGCTCACTCCCCCACTTCCTCTCCTCCCACCGCTCCCAGAGGGATGGGGAGGAGAATCGAAAGAATGTAACTCCCACAGGTTCAGGTAAGAACAGTTCAGTAACTAAGGTATAGCACAAACTGCTACTGCTGCCACCAATAATAAGGGAAATAACAAGGGAAGAGATACAACCGCTCACCATGTGCCAACCGATACCCAGCCTGACCCCTGCAGTGATCTAGCCCTTCCGGGTAACTGCCCCCAGTTTATATACTGGGCATGACGTGCTGTGGTATGGAATACCTCTTTGGTTAGTTTGGGTCAGGTGTCCTGTCTCTGCTTCTTCTTGGATTCCCCTCCTCCATGGCACAGCATGAGACTCAGAAAGTCCTTAGTCAGAGTAAACATGACTTAGCAACAACTAAAACCATCGGTATTATCAGCGCTGTTCCCAGTCTGAAAGTCAAAAAACACAGCAATGCACCAGATGCTAAGAAGGAGAAAAATGACCGCTACTGCTGAAGCCAGGACACCACCTTTGCCTTCTGCAGCTTGTGCAGTGTGGCTGGAGCTCTTGCCAGTGAAGACTGAGGAAAAGAAGTCATTAAGTACCTCGGCCTTCTCCCTGTCCTGGGTGGCCAGTCTCCCATTTCCTTCTGGATGAGGCCCACATTTTCCCTTGCCTTCATTTTATCCCCAGCGTAGCTACAGCAGTTTTTTGATGCCATAACATCCCTGCCCAGATTCAGTTCTATCAGGATTTCAGCTTTCCTAACCTGACACCTGCTTCTTCTGACAGTTTCTGTGTATTCGTCCCAGGCTCCCCACAGTTGCTTCCACCCTCTGCAGGCTTCCTTCTTGTGTCTAAATTTGTCCAGGAGCTCTTTGTTCATCCACTCAGGCCTCCTGGCATTTTTGTCTCACTTCCCCTTTCTTGGGATACATCACTCCTCAGCTTGGAGGAGGTGACCCTTGAATATTAACCAGTTTTCCTGGGCCCCTCTTCTGTCCAGAGCTTTATCCCATGGCACTCCACCAAGCAGATCCCTCAAGTGACTGAAGCCAGCTCTTCTGAAGCCCAGGGTAGGGAGCTGCTTGCTGTACACTCCCCATGCCTCCCTAAGAATCCCAAACTCTACCATATTTTTGATCACTGCAGCCAAGATGCCTTTGAGATTCACATTCCCCACCAGCCCCTCCCTGTTGTTGAGAACAAGATCCAGCATTCCAGGAACCTAATGAACTGCTTGTGCCCTGCTGTGCTATCCCTACAACAGATATTGGATTGGTTATGGTTAAAGACACCATGAGCACCAGGGCTTGTAAAAGTGAGGTCACACTTCTCTGCTTATAGAGCTTATATGAAATTTTCAATAGTGTCATTTATGTGATTTGTACCATAGCAATACGAAACACTGAAAATGAACTTTAAATGCAGATTAAATTTTTATCACCTCCAAGTACCTTCAGGCATATGCAGAATGATTATAGGAGCAAATATTCTACAAACACAAAGCTAGTTAGCTAGGAAATTCTCTTAACTAACTGAAAAAATAACTTGCTATCTATTGCAGGTATTTAAATCTGAATAGATCTCATTCAAAAGATGAAATAACTCTATGGTTATGTTTCATTAGTATCGTCATGTATTATTCTTCGTTTTTATCCCTTTCCATTTACAAGCAAAATATTAGCAACTTCTACATATTTCCATGTAGAGGAACCATATCAAGTTCACTTGCAACTATTTAATGTCATCAGTGATCCCTTTGGAGGGAACAAAAGGGTAATTTGTATAAAGGGTAATACCTCCCTGGATGTTTTTTTTATGACATGTCATGACCTTCCTGAAAACCATCATTATCTTCTGGGAATGACTGTAATCTTTTGATTAATACACTTTCACACTTTGGAACTGCTTGAAGGTTGGGCTCAGATTTAGATCTCTTTTTCAGGAAAATAGATAATAAATAATTATACTGAGTCTGAGGGATTAAAATTAGTTTAAATATAATATGCTAAGGATCAGAATAGAAGCTGCCTTTCCAGAAAATTTTAAATGGGCTTTTTCACTGAATTTCTTTGAATAGTAAGAAAAATCTTGCAAGAAAAGAAATCCCTTATCATTGCTTAAGATGACTGCAGAAACACTCAAGCGTATAAATTGGAGTATGAAAGCTTTTCAACAGATCTAAAAAAATGGGCTGCATGTTGTCTCTTTGGTTAATGAAGTTACATATGAAGAGGGTTGTTTTGGAGGTTTTTGTTTTGGTGAGTTTTTTTTTATCAGGAAATAATCATTACCAAATGCAGTCAATGTATTCTGTACTTCATCGATTCGTATGCAACATCACTAGCAGAAGTGAAAAAAAGATAATGATTCTAGAAAACTTGAATTACTGTATAACACAGTCTTCTTACTCTCCTAGAAATGGGAACTTAATCAAACTCTAACGACAAGTTCCAGACATGGTAATAAAAGTAGTCTGAGTCATACTGGCAATGTGTTTTCTTCAAAGAAAAAATTCCAAATCTGCTCTGCACAGCTTTCCTCCAGGAAATCCCCTCTGTAATCAGCAGAAATATGCAGAGCCAACTGTTAAAGCATGGTGTAGGCATCTCTTAATTACATCCTCTTTCTGTGGTTGCACACACTATTCTAGTAGGCTGTGAAATTCTTATATGCACACAGCTTCTATATTTACAAAATATAAGTAGCCACACGTGAACATCAATGGGCATAGTTTCTAATACTTAAAAATGTAATGAAATATCAATATTCATATATTGCATCACTTTTTTTCAAATTTGCTTTTCAGATTGGAGAACTGGTATATGGAATTACGTCCTGGAAGGTTAAAAGATGGTCTTTTTGTAAAAGACATCCCTTTCTGTGTTCTTGTTTAGTTTTAATTTTAAATTCTAATCCAGAGGTTTTCTTGTTGCAAGTTATAAATGTCTTCCTATAACACAGCACTTGCCAAAATTGGGAGATACAGTTCTATCACTATGTAACAAGATAAACACTCATTTGCTAGAAAAATCTAAGAAATATAGTAATAAAATTATTTATTGTGGTTGCCTGGGTTTGTTTTGGTTTTTGGGGTGTTTTTAGCTAAAATCCATGTTCTTCATGGAATTTCTGTAATTTCTGTACACCACAGAGACAGCTAATAAGAAGAATCAGATCACATATTTTGATAATTCACAGGAACAATAAGGCTGAAATATCATACTGCAGCTGTACATTAGCAGACCGTGTCTCCAAGACCTTTTGTTTTTCTTCTTTATTATTTTTTTCTTTTTTATATCTTATTACACAATTAGGTTTTTTGATGTAGGAAATTAAGATTCTATTACTTTTTATAGTAGAACTATAACAACAGGTTTTCCCCAGCAAACTGACAAACGTTAGTCTTTAATGATGTCTATGCAAATAAATAGGAAAGGCCATAGGCCATTTTCTGACCCCCAAATGAGAACATAGCGTTTTACCATACTTACTATACCATCAGTGTCTCCCTTTCCCCGTGAACCTATAATATATAGGGATGTAGTTGGGTTTTCTGCACAATTTCACATAATTGATTAGTGGTTAGAGTGTGTGTTCAAGATGGAAAAACTAGATTCCATGTCCTCTTAAATGTAAATACTTCCTCTGGATTCAAATCTTTGTTTCTCCTTTCCAAAGAGAAGAACATAACTATCAGTCTGGAAAAGGAAGAACATATATTGTCCACATTTGCTAAATCTGTAGAACCACACATAAAGATTTGAAAGACTCTGAATCACACAGCGAAGGCAGAAGAGGCGACGTGAACTGATAGCCAAAGTGTTGGTCTTCTAATCTGGGAGCAAGAAGGTTCTTAAATCTGATTTGTCCTTTCACAACAGCTCTTACATATTTTCCATTTCATAAGACACAAATAAGATGAAAGAAAAAAGAAAAAAAGAAAAAAGCGCCACTTTCTCAGGTGAGCAGTCCCATCAGTGTGTCAGTGGGTTAAGTCAAGGAACTTTGTATGTTCATCCTCTCTCATCCCATAAATCTTAAATTCTCAGCTGCTGTGTCAAAGCTCTATCAGAAAAGCTGGAGAAAGTTCCTTACCCCTTACCTTTCCAGTGGTTAAGTCACTCTCCTGGGAAAAGCAGGTTTGAGCTGCCTCAGGCTAAGGAAGCCGCAGAAATAGACCTGTTACATCTTGAGTGTGTGCTCTAGGCTGTCATATGAAAGGTGGACAGCACTGACACAGACATGTTCTAGAGGAGACGGTGGACAAAAAGAACCAGTTCTCAACACAGAGGAAGGCTGCCAGCCTAAAAGGAGAATTCTTCACCTGTTAATTGCCATCAAACTGCAAAGAGTGAAACACTGATGCTGTGTGGAAAACACACAGACTATTTGGTGCGATTACTGTATTTATCACATTACTACAGTAATGAAGACATAATTTGATTGAGCCAAAATTATCCTAAATACTGCTGAAGGCCTGTCTTTGCTCTGAAGAGTTTATTGTCTAACTAATAGTTTTAAAAAAACCAAACATAAAAAGGAAATGCTATTATACCTAGTTCACTAGGAATGGGTCTAAGAAAACTAAATTTTTTTTTCATGGCAAGTAATTTCTGTTTCATAACCCTCAATGAAAACATTTTTTTTTAAGTGATAACCAAAAATACATGAAAAGCCAAATCTCATGAGTCCTGGGTTTGAAGGGCCTTCTTTATTCTCCAGTTATTATTTTCTCAATTGTTAGCATTATGAGTATTGAAATTCTGCTTTTCATACTTCCGTTAAATTGTTGAAGTACAAGCAAATGCATGACATGAACAAAATACGACCAGCCTTCATGAGCAGGAACAGCAGTGACATTGCTATATCACTAAACAGTAGTAAAAATGTGTATGCCAAATGCTTATTTTACACTTGGCCCTGAACACTTCTCTTATGTAAGAAAAAATGTATCTCAAACAAAAGATTTTAAACATAGCTTATTAGCCAAAGGAAAGAAGCATACTAAAATCCTAATCTGATTATGAAATTGCTTAGATTTTGTCAAACAAACCAACAATTCCTCTTAAATTTGGTATATCCATTTATGAGGGCCATAGCTGTAAGTAACTGAAAAGGAAGCAACCATAATCAATATATGTGATTATGTATTTATATTCTAGACTGTAACAGTTTTAAACTCAAACAAATGTAAGGTTACAACTATGATGTTATTAAAGGCAGCCTGACCAAATTATGAATGGTACAGTATTAGCCTGTCTACACCCCCACCTCAGCATGAAACCTGAGAGTGCTGTGTGAGATGGCATACCTTATTTCATTTTGAAACGTCAAGGAAAAATTGTTGAAGAAATATTAAATATATAACTTTGATAAAAACAACTTCTGAACAGCAGGGTTTTTTAATATAATCCTGTCTTGGGTGTTGAAGAAACTATTTAGTAGGCATCTTTTTCAGATAATTTCTTTTTACCCATTTCTGCACACCTTTATTCAAGCTCAGTATCTAACAATTGCTGTAGTTTATTACTTAGGAAGTAGAGTACTAGGTAAAGGCACCCCTCTATTCATGAAAATGAAAAAAAAAGAAAAGAAAAAGTGCAAAAGTCTGTCACTTCCACACCACTTAACATGATTTTTATTACAAGTATGAAGGTACAACATAAAAATAAGGAAAAGGCTACAATTTTTGCAGGTCAGTTGGTTAACTTCAATGGATCACTAGCTGGAGATTGAGTTTTTGTAGACATGGTCAGCCAGTAAGGCAGAGAGAGCACAAGACTACATGTCTGGCATGGTGATATCCCCTGGGCAGAAGCCATCAAACAAGAATAATGACAATCATGAGCGCAGCAGGAGTTTAAATCAAACCCTAACAGCAATGTGTTAGATGATCACCCCTGTGGGTTATTACACAGATGTTTTCTGGTAAATCATCAGAGTGTCCTTCTTCTGAGGCCACTAATATCAGCTGGTCTTACACTCAGCTTGAAAAAGTCCAGCTGAACAGCAGAAATTCAGTAGAGCTATAAGCAGTTGAACCGTGTCTTGCAAAAGTAGTAGGCAGCCTGAAAAACTGGCAGTACTACCATCCTCACATGTGACCTACATCTTCACAGGTATATATAAATCCAAATTCTTCTGTTTCATAAGAATTTAATGCTATATTTAAACAAAAATAATAAAAAAATGGAAACCATAGATTTAATGTAATTTCTTTTTAGTCTGCCATTTTTGCTCAGTTCTGCACGTGCATATGTGGAGTCAGTGAAGTATGTTGTCCAAAGTAAATGAGGCTTTTAATTAAAATCAGCTTCTCTTTTCCATTAATTTTGCTGATTCCAGGAGCAGACCTGTATCATTTCTAATACTCCAAATGAGTAATATAAACTGGGGAGGGGTACATCTTGTCTTCAGACAGCTACATTTTAGATGTTTGGGTTTTTTTTTAATGCCTACATCTAAGTTCATGGCCTAGATTTCAGTTATGGTCATTGAAGAGAAAGATGCAGTTACAGTAGCATACTTAACTTTAAAATAGGCTTATAAAAATCACTTCTCTTAACTGACCCCTGGAGAATTCTGTTTCTCTTCACAAATGATAAAGTGAGGTGAGTTCATTTGCATTAATGACATTATCTGTATAGTAAGTTTATATAATAATTTGTGATAAATTACACTCTACATTGGGATAATTATATTTTCTCCCATTAGTAAGATAAGTTGTCCTTCATCTTAAAAACAGCCACTGCTATTCTCTCTTAGTTCAAAATCTCTCCAAATGTACTTCTCGTTGTTATTATTTTTAGTAAAATACTACTCATTCATAAGGCACCATGTAAGCTTCGTTCCCACCTTCACATTCCAGGTTATATACCCCTTGTTTGTGCTTTTGTCTCTTAAGGGAGATCTTCTGTTCCTTTTTGCTTATCACTTCCACCCAATACTTATTTGTTTCTTCAAATTCATTTACAATTAAAGATGAATTTACAGTCACATGACGATTCATCCAAATTCAGAAACTTAACACAGCCAGCTGTTTGACAGCCAGTCACTCAAATCAGCTAATCTTAATTTAGTTATAGTTTCTAAACCTTATACACCTCTTACTCTTTACCACAAAATGCAGCCTATAAACAAATTAGTCAGAATTCAATGCTAATCTCTGCTTTCACGGAAAAAAGAAACATCTTAGGATTTCATGACTATGATCTCCCTAGTTCCTTGCCTGCACAAAATGGCACTGTTACAGGGAAGGTAAAAGATGCTTTCTGTCTTCTCTCCACTGTACTGCTTTTAAGAACAGAGGGAGATAGATATCTGTCACAAAGAATTATTTTGTTGTTTGAAAATATCAGAGGATCTTGCTGTCAGTTTTCATATAGGGGAATCTGAAGTTTTAGGTATTTTAAAATGTGTATTAAGTTAGAAATCTGTCAGCACTTTGAGACTCTATTCTAGTTTTGTTTTTCTCTAAGAGAAAATCATAATACTGCATTGTCCACAAGTAGAGCATAAAACAAAAACAGCAGACTAGCTCTTCATTAAAGATTTAGCTCTGATTTCTGTAATTAGTGGTCAACAGGGTATTAAAAGAAAAATAATCAGAAATTAAAAGAAAAATAACCAGAAATGCCAATAAGCCTGCTTTTTTTTTTTTTAATGTGATTTTAAGTAAATTGAGATCCAAAATGCTGATACCATTTACTTAAAATACCATGATGCTTGACATAAGTGCTTGACATAAGTGCTATTAAAATTAAAAATACACATACAATTCATATATTGCATTTTAAATGGATTTAAGTTTCCTGACTGATAGACCTTAAAACATAACTAAATAGAAAACTATCATCAAATCAACTGTTTCTACTGGACTGCTGTAATAATCTGCTCTTTTCCCAGTGCTAGCCTACTATTTATCAATTGTATTGAGAAAACATAAAAAATATTGCCAGAGACTTTTAAAATTGACAAAAGTAGTCAGAGTTGGAAGTCTGTAAAATATAAATTATGTAGGTAAACCGATGATAGAATCCTGCTTAGCTTTTCAAAGTTAGAAGATAGTGTCTTCCAAATCATCATACTGGATAGCAAATCATTAAACTGCCCATATCATTGTATTATCCTGTGTAGTCATTCTTGAATGGTCTGCTAATCTCTACCAGGCCAAAGAACACAACATGACTTCAATAGCCATCTCTTTCAAACCAGCTGTATTATTTAATTTGTGATGTGCTCTCTTTTGATCATTACAGGAATCATTGTACCATCTCATTTCAAATGCTCCAAGTCTTTGGGCAATTGTTTTCTTAAAGTTTTTCACATTTGCTAAATAAAGACTCATTATATACACATCTTGAGTGATATGACTGTGGGGCTTAGCAAATTTTTATATACATGTATTTTTATATATATTAATTTTTATATATATTATTTTTATATGTATGTATATACACATATAACTTCCTTGGAAGTTACTAGGTAATATATATAACTTCCTTGGAAGTTACTAGGTAACAACTATGCCAGATGAATCCTGCTTATGAGTTTCTGACATAAATCACTATGTAACATGAAATGCAACTTGATAAAACCTTTTCCCTTTAGCACTTCACACTGTAATGAGAGCTTGCTTTGTCCTCAGAAGGTAGCTAGAGGTCTTCTGATTGGCCTATGCTTATTCCAGTATTCAATATCCAGTATTAGACAGTAATGCTACTGATATGAGCTATATGATAATAGCCTGCACTTAATGATTAAAAGTTAGAATTTCAGTTGTTTAAAACTGTGAAGATTTAACAACTTGCACAACAACAAAACAGAAATCAGTAGACTTCACAATTATTTCCATAATGACTAATTTTGGAATCAAACCTCCATATAAATAGTGAGCACCTAATAAAGCAGTTCTCTTAAAACAGTAAATGACTGAATTTTTCTTGTTTGTCAAGGGAGAGGGCAGGAGTGTTGAAAGGTTTACAGGAGAATATTGCATTCATCTGGCTTAGAAATCTGAGTAAGGGATACTGATTCGCATTCCATATAATTATTTTAGTATATCAGAAGTCAAGATATTATGGTAAAATACTTCAGAAACTACACTGCATTACTGAATTTGGTTATTTTAAATTTAGTGGGTTTTTTTGTTGTTGTTGTTCCTTTGGACCTGCATCAAGATGTTTTTCATTATTTAATTTACATAGATTTTAAAATACTGCACATTAGGGCAAAAATATAGAAGATTAAGCAAAACTATGAAACTCTAAAAATTAAAGTTCTCTTTAAGTAGCTGGTCACATATATAATTACCTGATACAATGCTTGTTTTTCATAAAAGAAAGCTTGTATTAGAAGTAGATAAAGATTATTTCTACTGATCCACTTTAGAAGAGTTTTATAATAGTCACATTATAACTAGGAGAAAAATGACATATTTCTAGTTATTTAAATCATCTGAGTCTGGATAATTTTTAGGATGAAGTCTGAACAATTATATGAACGGTATTTTTTCTCTGAGTTGTCTTAGTGCAAGGCTGTAGAATGTCCTTGGTCAACCGCCATTGAAATCACCAGCAGCTCCATTATGTTAGGGATGATATATAGCTTTGTTTGTAACATTAAAGGTAATGTTACCCATCAGCCATGTTGTATTCTATAGGGGAAAAAATGTTAATATGCCTCTAAAATCGCACATTGTTCTCACAGCCCTGCAGAGTAAAAGCATATAAATTAATGTGGAGTTTTTTGATTGTTATTTCACATACTAGATCATAGAATCATAGAATAGTTAGGGCTGGAAAGGACCTTAAGATCATCTAGTTCCAACCCCCCTGACATGGACAAGGACACCACACACTAAACAATGCCACCCAAGGCTCCATCCAACCTGGCCTTGAACACTGCCAGGGATGTAGCATTCAAAACCTCCTTGGGCAGCCCATTCCAGTGCTTCATCACCCTCACAGGAAAGAACTTCATCCTTATATCTAACCTGTAAAGTTTGAACACATTACCTCTCGCCCTATTACTATAGTCCCTACAGATGAAGTCCCTTATGAAGAGAGGCTGAAAAATCTGGGGTTGTTCAGCCTGGAGAAGAGAAGGCTGCGTGGAGACCTCATAGCAGCCTTCCAGTATCTGAAGGGGGCCTATAAAGATGCTGGGGAGGGACTTTTCATCAGGGACTGTAGTGATAGGACAAGGGGTAATGGGTTCAAACTTAAACAGAGAAAGTTTAGATTGGATATAAGGAAGAAATTCTTTCCTGTTAGGGTGGTGAGGCACTGGAATGAGTTGCCCAAGGAAGCTGCGAATGCTCCATCCCTGGCAGTGTTCAAGGCCAGGCTGGACAGAGCCTTGGGTGAGATGGTTGAGTGTGAGGTGTCCCTGCCCATGGCAGGGGGGTTGGAACTAGATGTTCTTAAGGTCCGTTCCAACCCTGACTGTTCTATGACTCTATGATTCTACAATTTTATATCTACAAAACATATTTCTTATCCATATGTATGCCTTGTATATTCCTAACTCCTCCATTCTCACTTAGTTTCGTTATGAAGCTTGGAGAAGGCATGGGAAATGTTTCTTTTAGGGAAAACCTACCTCAAAAATAATAGTGATGGAAATTAATTAAAAAAAGTTGTTTCAAAATACTCTGAAAAGTTTTCATTGCTTGCAGCTATTCAAACAAATATCAGATCCCAAGTGGTCTTTTGTGTTGGGTCTGAAATTTGGGCAAATTCTTTGTTTCTTTGTTTAATGCTAAGGTAAGGACATTAAAGCAAAGGAGTATAAGAAGCTGTTAACTTGCAGCTTTGCTTCTTTCATTATTTATTATAGACTTTGTCATTTGCTTGTCTTCATTTGCATGTCCACTGACAAATCTTTGTATTTCTTTTTACCAGACAAGGGTTTATGGGTTTTGTCATCACCTCCTCAGACAGAAGTGTGCATAGATTACTTGTTCCAGCTTTAGTTTACATTGAAATTAATGTCATACTTGTAACAAAATGGTATGCTCTCCTATTGTCAAGCACTGTAAGGCCAAGGGTGGCAAATTAGTTAGTATTAGCATATGGACCTTCTGGCAGGAAAAGAAGCATTTTAGTTGGATCTGGGCACTCAGCTGGGTCTGTCAACTTAAAGCTGCCGCTGGCCTCATTATCTCATTTGTCTTAGTTAGTCCAAATTGGCAGTTACATCTTCATGGCAAATGTTTGTTTTTACAAATGAGCAATAGAGCAGTGATAGAAGACATAACAGGAGGACTTTTTTTCCTGAAATTGAATTGGAAAATGCTATAGCTCCTGACTGTCTTCACTGGTTTGATTTCCCAGGCAGTTTCGAAAGCTATCCTTCTCTTTTCTCATTAATACAACTGGATGTTGTATGTACAAGTTATGGAAAGAGAGGTTATGAAGCTAGTGTTAGATACATTTCTCTCTCTTTTTGCTTTTTAAAAAGAATGTCAAAATGTCTTGCAATGAAATATTTTGGAAACCATAACTAGACCAACAAAAAACATTGCCACGGTCATGATGATGTATGTACCCCCTATTTAACAGTGCCAGCAAGAACAGGCAGGCAGGAAGGTTATACATCTTATTAAATAACATCACATTGCACTTTGGGCCACAAAATGACAATGATAGAATTTTCCAGTTAATCAGCATAGAAAGGCATTGCACAAAAGAGAGCTATAAAAGTTACATAATATGCTATTTTGCTTAGTGATATCTGGCCCTGCAATCTCACTTCCAGTCATGTTCTGAAAATGATATTTCTAAAGCACATCTTAAATCCTAAGACCAATTTCCTGGCATAAGAAAAGTCCTTTCCCCTCTCTTTCAAATTTGCATCTCTTTTCAGAATGACAAGGCGCTATAAAGAAGTTTTGGCCCATCTTTCTGAACAATTATGCAAGAAAAATTGAAAACGATTACACAAAATAAAACTGACTTTAACTATATTTTTTCTGAAATAAATAATAATGTCAGGTTCGGTCTTTTTTCCCATGGTACAAATTAATGTCATTTTATTGGCATTAGGGAAATAATTTTTTTACCTTTTATAAAACGCTTAATATTTTGTCATTTTTCACTTAGGAAATGCTCTCCTAAGAGCTAAATTGCCCACTCCTGAATCAGCTTTAGTTCTGCTTTTCATCCACTGAGTGTATAATATAAAATACATATAGTGCTGGCTATACAGATTTGTTCTTTCCAAGCAGAGTAGACTAATTATGCTATTGAATTAGGCTATGTTTGCACATTCCCATCATGGACCTATGAAATTCATTACTGCATAACTGAAAGATCTCGATGCAGGGTGGATCCTATTTCAGTTCAGCCTTCAGCCCATTGACAGTATAAGTTTTTTAAAAACTGAAAAGTGTTTACAACTGCCTTTCATGACTCAGTCCCATTGGGACTTACTAAGACATGCTGCCAGGTAATTTATACGGTCACGTCCTCCTTTAATGTGTATATGCTTTGCCTAGTTCCTAATAAAACTGAGGTTTAGGCTAAGCTAGATCCTTGGCTGTTCACAGGTATCAGAAATTTGGAATGTCCTACACTCACTTCTCTCTCCTATCTAATGTCCTATCTCTCACTTCTCATACACTCACATCACAATCTTATTTTCCTGACAGAAAGCAAACAATGAGCTAGCATAAAAATTGGAATTTGTACCCTTGGAAAACATAGCATTGGAATATGTAAGCTCAAGTATTATACGGATTTTGCTCATCAGAGCAGAAAAGCTAGCTGAAACAAAGGTTCTTATCGTAAACTTCAAAACCCAGGTCCTGCGACTTTTATTGCCTGTCCACTAATATTTTATTGGTCTTTACTCTAGACAATTTCTAAGATTTTTAGTTATTTTATATTTCAATCTTTTCAGAAAACTTCAGAATGTTGAGAGTTTTTTTCCTTCTTCATCAACCTTTGAAATGTTTATATCCCTATTGTCACTTTTTTTTTCATTTATGCATTAATAATGAGTTTCTTTTGATGTCACTGCACAGTGTTTGAAAAAACAGTTTAAGGACTAATACTGCGTCATGCTCTGCCAACAGTCACTGAGCTGTTAGCTCCTGAAGGCCTCTCTGGAGCCCCATTCTTATTAAAGCAGCGTGGAAAAGCTGTGTTTGCCATGGCCAGTGAATCCACACCCTCTCTTTTTGTTATAGCAATAATTTATTTACATTACTGCACAAAGCAGTTGTTATAAATAAACCAATAATGTGTATGAATCACATAGCAATAAAGTATTGGATTCAAACTCCAAAAGTCACTTTCTTGAGTTCAGATATTAGATATCTTGGGTGGGGAGATTATTTTTTTCATTTTATTTTATAGTGCTGCGAAGTTCTATTTGTGCTTGCATGAACCAAAGACACTAATATGACACTACCCTTCAAACTTTATTTATTCAGATTGTAGCCTTGTTATCAGGTAGGAGCTGAGTGAGCTTCTCTCAGAAAGGATCATAGAATCATAGAATAGTTAGGGTTGGAAAGGACATTAAGATCATCTAGTTCCAACCCCCCTGCCATGGGCACGGACACCTCACACTCAACCATCTCACCCAAGGCCTCGTCCAGACTGGTCTTGAGCACTGCCAGGGATGGAGCACTCACAACCTCCCTGGGCAACCCACTCCAGTGCTTCACCACCCTAACTGTAAAGAATTTCCTCCTTATATCCAATCTAAACTTCCCCTGTTTAAGTTTTAACCTATTTAACACTTGTCCTGTCACTACAGTCCCTGATGAAAAGTCCCTCCCCAGCATCCCTATAGGCCCCCTTCAGATACTGGAAGGCTGCTATGAGGTCTCCACGCAGCCTTCTCTTCTCCAGGCTGAACAGCCCCAACTTTCTCAGCCTGTCTTCATACAGAAGGTGCTCCAGTCCCCTGATCATCCTCATGGCCCTCCTCTCAACTTGTTCCAACAGTTCCATGTCCTTTTTATGCTGAGGACACCAGAACTGTACACAATACTCCAGGTGAGGTCTCACAAGACCAGAGTAAAGGGGCAGGATCACCTCCTTTGACCTGCTGGTCATGTTCCTTTTGATGCAGTCCAGGATACGGTTGGCTTTCTGGGCTGCAAGCGCACACTGCCGGCTCATGTTCATTTTCTCATCAACCAACACCCCCAAGTCCTTCTCCGCAGGGCTGCTCTGAATCTCTTCTCTGCCCAGCCTGTAGTTGTGCCTGGGATTGCTCTGACTCAGGTGTAGGAGCTTGCACTTGGCATGGTTAAACTTCATAAGATTGGCATCAGCCCACCTCACAAGTGTGTCGAGGTCCCTCTGGATGGCATTCCTAGGAAAATTTTGCTCTCCAGAATCAAGTGAATGAAAGTAGTCACACAGAAAGTATTATTCCTATTATCTTCATCTTACAGTATATAATTTCAGTCACAAGGGAGAACAGCACTTCTAGACTATTAACAGATCTGCAAGTCTTCTATAAGTATTTACTTATTGTTTGTGAGATGGGACTTCAGTAAGAAACTAAAACCAGAAGCACAGCAGAATATTTAAATTTAGCAGAATATTATAGCAGAATAGCATAGCAGAATATATAAATTTCTACTTGTTCAGCATCCTGCCTAGTATGGACATATCCAGTGCTCATTACTTCTTTAGGCAACTGCTTGAGCAATGAAGTGCAGAATTGTTCTATACTTTGTTTCTAGTAATGTCTCTTTCTTAACTCTTTTACATGAGACCTGAGGCGTATGAGTTTGCATTCTGTCTAAATTACTAGCTTTACATTTTAATTGTGCAGATGTTCTTATCAGTGACAAATTAATTTCTGAATCTTGCCAAGCTCTTCGCTTTGGTGATACAATAATCCTTAGCACATAAAGGTCCTTTCCTATGCAGTCAGCTACAGTTCAATTTGAGTTGTTAGACTCTGTAGGTGTTCATATATATATTTGTACATATTATTACTACTATTATTATTTTTAAATATTGTTGGAAACAGAATGGAACCTTGTGCTTTGTTTTAACCTTTCCATAGGAGTAAACTATTGTAGTGCCTTGGCAATGGTACTTCAAAGCAAAACCACCTTTCCTCATTTCTGAAAGCAAGGCTTGCTTTTACACTCTCTGAACATGCATGTTGAAAGAGCAGCACAAATAAAGTAAATTATACCAATTATACAGATTCTGTTCAAAATGCTTGTGAAAGAAAAATATTGACCTGGATGACTGAAATCTACTATTCTTCATCTGACTGTTTTGAGAACTTTGGCAGCAAGCTCTCCAGGACAAAGGTTTATTTTGCAATGCTTTTTAATTTTCAACTCTAATCTTTTACTTAACTTTTCAGTTAACTAAAATAGCCTTGAAAGCCTGAAACGTTTGTGTTCATGAAAACTTTTCTACACTACACACTTAAAAGCTACTAATTTGTCTCTATCTTAATAATCAATAAACTACAGCACCTGTAATTCATAAAATAGATTACAAAAATGTTTTATGTGCTCATGAGCTGCAAGTTCTTACGGCAATCTCAAGACAAGAAGTATCTCACTTCTCCTCTGAGTCCAAAGAAATCAATGGAAATTTATATGAAATTAATCACTATTTGTGATAAAGAAATGATGCCAGAAAAATGTCTATGTGAAAATGATTGATGTCTCTGATTTCTTAAGAAAGTGTTTTGTATATTGCACATTATTTTTTTGATCAGTTATGAAATGTTTTACAAATTAACTGTCTGTGAAAGTGTTTGTCAGCACTTAGAATTTAACAGTAAGCATTCTCCCTCTTTAACATGATTGGAAAAGTTTCAATCTGGTTATTTCATATGGTTTAAATTAGCTATGAAATAAAACATACATGAGACTCAGAAAGCTGTTGTATGCGATATAACTATGCTAACAGCATTTAAAGTTATGTTTTGGAAGAATAGAACTCCTTCAAAAGCCGTATTGAAAATACTTTGGTACAAAAATGTAACTTTTAAAAAAACTGGAGACTATCCATTCAATATCAATAGTGAGAATTTTACATTAGCAAACTCAAACTTCTGTAGGAAAGGTCAGATATTCATGAATGTCTGCATGCACTTATCCTTGAATATGTGAACAACTCATATGAAAAGCTGAGCCTGAATATCTAGTCCAACAGTGTCAGAGAAGTTTGCATATTCCTTTCTCGGCAAAGGCAACAATTGTCTTCTCAGTACTGCCATTAAACTCATCAATATCTGTTTCTGTACTGATTCTCCCTAAATTCTATCTTTTGACTCATATACCCTTATCACTCTGAATATGTTCATCCAGACGGGGTCAGCTTGCTACTGCGTTACTCAGAAAACTCAAAATCCATCTGGCAATTTAATCTAACTACATATAGTACTGGTACTCTTTTCCTCTTGAACTTTGCTTTTGGGGTGAGTTACTTAAGTTCTCCTTTTCACAATCTTCTGGCTGCATCCAGTCTTAATGGGATCTAGTATCTCAAAAGAAAAGAATCAGCAGTTCTAGACCATGGTAACCTTCTACACTCTTCTCTGTTGCTGGAAAGCAAGTTTTCTTCTTCTATCAAGTTCCAATTATGTGATAACTGTCACTATATAAATCTATTGAATATAATTACCTGCAATATGAGCAAGTTAGGTTTTTGCCATGATGATAGCACTTTTCATCCACCTCTAATTGGAAAGGTAAAAAAACTGAGATTAAAAAAATGAAATAACTAGTGGTGGTATCTCAGTACTTTGAGGTCAAAAATCTCTGGTTTCCAAAAAAGAAAACTCTTAAGATTTTTAGTTGTATCATTGAAATGAACTGAATTAACAACGAATTAACAATGAAATAAAAATGCCTCAAGAAACAACCTTTTTTAAAAAGTGTGCTGCTGTAGTCTTTGTCTTTAGTGTCTGACAAGAGGGTCCTCAAGAGACAAACAATCCTGAATACTAAACAACTGGCTAATGCTAAAAGCTTCCCTATGGTAATCATGCACACTGCTGCTGTTCTTGATGCTCATGGGCTTGTGCATTGCAATTAACTCCCCGCAATGAATGGGTACACATATTAGAAAAATTCGGAAGAGGATATTCTTATCACCGTCTCCTGAATCCCTGTCTTTAAGCTACTGTATGACTCGTGGTCTGGTGGTTCAAGTCCTTGCACAGCTTTTACAGTTCAAAGAATCGACATTGGTTTAGGCTGTGTTTTTATTTTAAGGCTGTATATCAGTTTTTTACTGTGCTTAGACAACTTGGACAGGGAAAAAAGGGTGACATATTTTTAAATCCATGAAAATAGCTACATTGTAGGCATCTACATTTTTTGCTACTCTTTATAATTGATGGAGACAGAAAGCACTTCTAGATGTGAAGACTCTTTTCCAGTAATGGAGTTCTGAAAGAGGTCAGAGGAATAGGTTTTACACATGACTGTTTCCCTCTATTGTCTGTAAAAGTAAGCATAGGCTGAGAGGCAGGTGTCAGCACTTACAAAGTCAGGATTCTTCTGAAACATCGGGTTCAGGAAAGAGTATCAGGCACTGCTAGGGCTGTAAGCAGGGGATTGGCATATCTGCTTAAGGGTCTAATGAGAGGCAATTGACATGATGAATTAACAGCAGAGCTGGAAAGCATAGAGTTAGAGGACTCAGCGAAGAATAAGAGAAACCAGAAGCAGACATCTTAAGCCTGTAAGTTTTTTGCCAGTCATGAAGAATGCTTTATTCTTGGGCTGAGAACAAGGGTTCTCATCCTGTCTCTGCCACTAGTTTAATGGTTGGCAATGTCTGGTTTAGATATTGGTGTCACAGTTTCCTCAGATCAGAGCAGGGAAATCATAATGCTTTAAATAATTTTACAACTCACTGATGTGAAAAAAAGAATTACAAAAGTTTCTAACTCTAAAGACTGCTTTTTGTTCCACATTTGTCAGTAAAATGCTGGAAGAGGCCACTCTGAACAGTACATATAAAATTACAGAAAATAAGTATCATAATTACTTAGGGGAGTAGCAAGTAATAATAATATTAAAAAAAGCAAACCCAACAGTTACAGTAACTGACCAAGCCTGTTTTAAAATTATTTAAAATCCATTTTGGGGAAATAATCACACATAGACAGCCTGCTATTATGGCTTTTTAATCCAGTAGGTGTAAAATTGAAATCCTTGCATTAATATGGTAGAACTATTTTAGGTAATTAGGGCAAAGCTTGTGTAAAATGTGCTAGACATAAAACATCCAGAATAAAGAATTAAACTGTGATCAAAATAAGATGTTATAAACTTTACAGAGTACAAGATGATTTTAAGTGATGAACTACATTAGTTTTGAGCAGTTTTACATTATGATTTATATGACTTTTCTCTAGCACTAATACATCAACATTTGTAGCCTTCAGTTCCTACTTTTTCCACTTCCCTGTTCTTTATCCAACACTATGAACACCATCAACATTAATCCTCTGCACTGACTGTGAAGGCACTTTTGAATCTTGATTCACTCTTCTGATCTATCCAGAACCTAAACTTTGCTGTAGGTTATTGACGAGATTTCAAGCTGATATCTTCACTGTATACATTTAATATTGCAAGGGTTTAATCCCATTCTTAAACAGATTTTCTTTGTACCTGGGGACTGGATTCAGCTTGTAAGTTGTAGATGTTGACTGTAGATAATTAAACTTAGCTGTCTCAGTGTGCAATTAAATATCTAGCTATTTATGTGAAGGGAGTTTAAAGAGCAATTCAATTCACTGGAAAATAGTTATTTTTGTTAATCTGAAGTTTTCTAGTCTCTATTTATTAAAACCCACCTAAATGCCTCAATTCTGATATCCAAATATAGCTATACAGGATCTTCCTCTCTGGTACTTAGTAGCAGCTGTTTAGTTCATCTGTCTGTTACAAAGTGTCAGGTACTTTTCTACAGAAGCCATATTGGCTGTCACCAGTCAACCCCTTATTGTCCTTGTATGCCTTCGCATAGTTTCCAGGAGGATCTGCTCCAAGATCTTGCCAGGCACAGAGGTGAGACTGATGGGCCTGTAGTTTCCTGGCTCTTTCTTTTTTCTCCTTTCAAACACAGGGCTTGTATTTCCCCTTTTCCCATTAGTGGGAACTTCACCATGACCTCTCAAATAAAATAGATATTGGCTTAGACATGTGAAACAACAGTTCCCTCTGGTTCAGTAGACTTGTACAAATTCAGGTTCCTTAGATGGTCTCAAACTTGATCTTCTCCTATAGGGGGTAGTTGTTCACTATTCCAGTCCGTCTTTGCTTTCTGTGACTTGGGCAGTGTGGCTGGATCACTTCCTGGTGAAAACCAGCTAAAAAAAAACATTGAGTACCTCAGCCCTCCCTTTATCCTGGGTAATCAGGTCTCTTGTGTCCTTCTGGAAGGGGCTCACATTTTCCCTAATCTATTTTTTATCACTGACATACCTATAAAAGCTTTTCTTGTCCCTGGGCAGATTCAATTCTATCGAATCATAGAATCATAGACTAGTTAGGGTTGGAAAGGACCTTAAGATCAATTAGTTCCAACCCCCGTGCCATAGGCAGGGACACTTCACACTAAACCATGTCCCCCAAGGTTCTATCCAACCTGGCCTTGGACACCTCCAGGGATGGAGCATTCACAGCTTCCCTGGGCAACCCATTCCAGTGACTCACCACCCTTACAGTAAAGAACTTCAGGAATTCAGCTTTCCTAACCAGATACATGGCACCTCAGACAATTTCTCTATATTCTTCCCAAGCTATCTGTGCTTTTTTCCATCATCTGTGGGCTTTCTTCTTGTGTCTAAATTTGTCCAGGAGCTCTTTGTTCATCCACTCAGGCCTCCTGGCATTTTTGCCTCACTTCCCCTTTCTTGGGATACATCACTCCTCAGCTTGGAGGAGGTGACCCTTGAATATTAACCAGTTTTCTTGGGCCCCTCTTCCGTCCAGAGCTTTATCCCATGGGAATCCACCAAGCAGATCCCTCAAGTGACTGAAGCCAGCTCTTCTGAAGCCCAGGGTAGGGAGCTGCTTGCTGTACACTCCCCATGCCTCCCTAGGAATCTCAAACTCTACCATATTTTTGATCACTGCAGCCAAGATGCCTTTGAGATTCACATTCCCCACCAGCCCCTCCCTGCTGGTGAGAACAAGGTCTAGAATAGATCCTCTCCTTGTTCATTCTTCTATCGCTTGGAAAAGGAATCAACTCCTTCCAGGACTCTCCTGGACTGCTTGTGCCCTTCTGTGCTGTCCCTCCAACTGTTATTGGCATGGTCCTCTATGAGTACCAGGACTTGTGAACATGAGGCCTGTCCTGCCTGTCTATAGAGAGCTTTATACACTCAGTCTTCCTGGTCAGGTTACCTGTAGCAGATCCCCACTGTAATGTTGCATGTCCTCTCTTTAATCTCATCCACAAGTGGAGCTCTGAGCCACTCCAGCCACTCACTGACGCAGAGGGTGACACCCCCTCCTCATCTCCCCTGCCTGTCCTTTCTGAAGAGCCTGTATCCTTCCATTCCAAGACTCTAGTCACAGAAGTTATGGTAAAAATCCAGCCGCTTGTGGTTTAAATCAGCACCACACAGCCTTTCAATCACCCTTCACCCTTCCTCCTCCCTGGGCAGGATGGGGAGGAGAATCAAAAGGATGTAAGTCCCACAGGTTGAGATAAGAACAGTCCAGTAACTAAAATATACTACTACTACTACTACTACTACGACTACGACTACTACTACTACTACTACTACTAATGATAAGGGAAATAACAAGGGGAGAGAATATAAAAAAAAAAAGGGAAAGGAAAAAGAACAATAAACACAAGTGATGCACAATACTGTTGCAGAATGACTCTAAGAGCAGGACCATAGAGCCCTGGAGGACTGTGCGAGCAAGGCAGGGGGTGGCCCCCACAGGTAACCGGAGACCGGACATGGGAGGAGAATGTGGAGGAAGCTGTGTGGGGCTAACCAATACTGTTGTGCCAAGGAGGAGTGGCTGAATACCACTCCAATATATATGTGAACTGCGTCACAAAAGCAGAAGTTTGCTTATCACCCATATTGGGTTGGCCTGTTTGCTTCTCCTCGCCGCTTACACAGTACAGTTGCTCACCACCTGCCAGCCAATATCCAGTCCAACGCAAGCAGCAATCCGGGCCTTCTGGGTAACTGCCCCCAGTTTATATACTGGGCATGACATGCTGTGGTATGGAATACCCCTTTGACTTGTTTGGGTCACCTGCCCTGTCTCTGCTTCCTCCTGGGTTCTTGTGCCCCTCTTCACTGGCAGAGCATGAAACTGGAAAGTCCCTGAAAGTGGTAACTGCTACCAAGCAACAACTAAACCGTGGGTGTGTTATCAGCATTGTGCTCAGACTAAAGTCGAAACACATCACTGCACCAGCTACTAGGAAGAAAATTAACTGCTACAGCTGAACCCAGGACAGGAGCCATTCCAACAGTTTAGCACCAGACTTCAAAAAACCTAAGAGAGCTGATCTGAGGTTACAGGTACCTAACACCTCATATGGCTCCTTACTCTCTCGGTCAAGGTATCTAGATATCTGATTGAAGTAGACTGAATCTCCACTCATGTAGGTGCAGATTTTAAGCACTGTTTTTCTACACAATGGATAGAGCAAAATGATTGCTTTACTGGAATAAATGATATCATATGTTCCAGGATATCTAGCCAAAATCAGTGACTGAATCATTAAACATGTGTGTTGGGCTGAGATCAATGGCATCCTGGAATACCTATTTTTTTTCTGTTGCTTATGAAAGGAAGCAAGATGAGTAATGCAAATGCAGATACTGCAACACAAATGTCTAAAGTTAGCTGGTGTGCAATCTTCTTTGGGTTCCCATTTTTTCCCTTCTACTCTTCATAGTGATTTGTATTATGTATTCACCAGCTTCTGACACTGTTCCTGCTTATTTTCTTTGATAAAGCCCCAAACAAGATATTTTTCTTCCAAGTAATTTTTATGGAAATTTTTACGTGATTTTGCTTTCCAATCACACTTCTAATTTATTTTGTAAATTTGCAAGTTATTCAGTGGTATTTTACAATGCAAACCCAGAAACTTTCTAATTAAAATATCTTTGCATGAAAGAGTTTAATCTTTTAAAGAGTGGATATACTTGTTGCCATCTCTTTGATCAGTCTTACAATATGTGATGCTCATTCTGAATCAATAAGTATTTTTTATGCTTGTAAAGAATTATTACATTCATTTGAAAAGTTTTGGGATTTGTATTACACCAAATTATTTATTAGAGATCTAAAAGCTTGATGAAAATTATTTAAATCACTTAACTTATATAGACTTGATTACCTTATACAACACAATTTTGAATTATGGAAAAGAGAGAAGACTATTTCATACAATCCAGTTCCACCAGGGAATGATTTTTCATGAGTTAGAGGACAGGAAAGAAGGCAGATGTTGGCTTTGTGAGAAGATCCGTTCTGGATTCTACCCTGAAAGGCTACATGCTTTTTTTATCTATGTGGTGGGTTGACCCTGACAGGATGCCAGCTGCACTATCACTTTCCCTCCTCAACTGGACAGGGCAGAAAAATACAACAGAAGGCTCATGAGGTGAGATAAGGACAGGGAGAGATTACTCAGCAATTACTGTCATGGGCAAAACAGACTCAGTGTAAAATTAATTTATTACCAGTCAAATCAGAGTAGAATAATGAGAAATAAAGCCAAATCTTAAAATCACCTTCTCTCCACCCCTCCCTTTATTCCTGGGCTTGAGTTCATTCCCAGTTTCTTTGGCTCTTTCCCCTGAGTGGCACAGGGGGATGAGGGATGGGGAATTGGGGCTGCTGTCAATTCATTGCATCTTCGCTGTTCCCTACTGCTTGCTCTCTACCCCTGCTCCAGTGCGGGGTTCTTCCTACAGGAGAAAGTCCTCCCAGAGCTTCTTCAATATGGGTCCTTCTCACAGGCTACAGTTTTTCACAGACTGCTCCAGCATAGGTCCCTTCCATGGGTGCAGTACTTCAGGAACAGACTGCTCCAGTGTGATACCCACAGGGCCACAAGTACTACCAGCAAACCTGCTCCAGCATGTGTTCCTCTGGCTTGACGGGACCACAGATTGGCTTAGATAAGAATGACACAGAGAGACATGACCCTTGCATACCAGATACTGTTCTGTTAAATCTCTGGCAGCAGTTCATAACAGAAGCTCCTAAAATTGTTCCTGAGGCAAAATATAGTACATTTATAATCAGACAGTACGAAAACAAAGGAAGTGAAAACAGTCTTAACTTTCTGTGTTCTTCCTCTCTGCTGGAATTAAGAGTAATCAGCAGTTATCTTAACATGGTAAGATAACTTCTATCTGAAGTTAGTAAAAGGAAACTCTAGCTCAGAGGAGAAACAATCTGTGCCAGCATAGCTAAGTAAAAAATTCCTGCTTCTTTTTTCTCTCTTAATTTTCTCCAATAAGAAGACATATTCTACTATTTTTGAATAACACTGTACGTAACCTATTTCATCCATAACTATATGGCAGGACTTGTGAAACAAATACCCTGTTTCCTTGCGAATTATTCCACTCTATCCAGACAGACCTACTGAACCTCTACACAACCTGCAGCAAAGACTTAGAAAGGTAGAGCTGAGGAAAACATGGATTCTTTCAGTGTCGACTAGCAGCCAGGCAGGAATCTTGACATGCAGAAAAGTTCTAAGGATCACACCAGAACACATGGAATATGTCATGTTCATCTTACCACCTTTAGATGGGAGTTC